>NC_091750.1:48932088-49569588 GCF_043380555.1 Nothobranchius furzeri | reverse complement strand
TTTAGGCCGCCCATAGAGAGTCATTCCTGTGTGGTGTTCATTTTATAAATCAGCCTGTTGCCTTTTTGCAGAGGGGTGGGTTTCCTTCATGTAATGGGACAGAGATGGATTGAAAGGGATACTGTGTGTTTGTATTCATTCACACATGAAGCAAACGGTGTTTGCTTTGGTCTTGATCTATACTGGGCTCAGGCTGAAAGAGAACGAACTTAAAAGAGAGTCTGTCTGTGTGATGTGCTCTCTCTATCAGTAGATAGATGACGTCTACAGTGTGTTTCACTGCCTCACCTTCATCACTGTCTTTCATCGCCGCTGCCAGACTAACTCTGTTCTCTCAAAGTCGTGTGTGTGTGTGTGTGTGTGTGTGTGTGTGTGTGTGTGTGTGTGTGTGTGTGTGTGTGTGTGTGTGTGTGTGTGTGTGAGAGAGAGAAAGATAGAAAGAGAGACATCAAGAAAATGTGTGTGGGGAGGAGAAGGTGTACGACACAGTGTACGTTGATGGCACTTCACACGGCAGCACGTGTCCTGACTTTAATACAGTACAAGCATGCCGTAAGGCTCGGGCGAATAACGACAGCGCGCTGCTTGAAAGGGGAGGTTCACTGCACTCCCGTGTCGGCGCGCTTTGGGAGGAATTCTGTCTCGAGGAGAACCTTGAAAATTCTGAAGGCCCTGAGAGCTTTTCCTATACCTCTAGAGGCGGTTTGCTCTCTGCCTGTGTGTGTGTGTGTGTGTGTGTGTGTGTGTGTGTGTGTGTGTGTGTGTGTGTGTGTGTGTGTGTGTGTGTGTGTGTGTGTGTGTGTGTGTGTGTGTGTGTGTGTGTGTGTGTGTGTGTGTGAGTGAGTGAGTGTGTGTGTGTGTGTGTGTGTGTGTGTGTGTGTGTGTGTGTGTGTGTGTGTGTGTGTGTGTGTGTGTGTGTGTGTGTGTGTGTGTGCACCGAGCATGTGGGAGCAAACTTTGTGAGCACTACAAATGAGCAGTCTCCTTATCATCAATCCCACCTTTCACACCTTTGTGAGCTTTAATATAACAGATACCCACAAACACTCAGAAGGTCGCACACATGCATGCTTCAGCCTGTACACACACATAAACACAACCAGGTGTGCACCTCTTCTGCCAAACTGTCACAGTTGAGGAACAGTTGCATCAAAGGCAGCTGTCTCTCATCTCACTTTATCTCTATCATCTTTTTCCGCGGTTACTTTTTCTTGCCTCTGTCACTTCACACATTTTCTTTTCTTTTGCTCGTTCTCTTGTGCTTTTACCTTCTTGTTCCCTACCTATTCTCTCTCTCACCTTTGCCTTTGTCGGCTCTACTTAGCTGCTAGGGAGATTCTCCTCCAACGAAAGTGAGTTTTTTTAAATTATTATTTTATATTCATCCTCAATTTCTGGAGAGTTCACTTTTTTGAAATGCAGCCTCAAAGGATCCGTATCACAGGTTGTTCTGTGTCCAGGAACCCAGTCCCACCCCCGCCCCATCCATCAGACAGCAGCAGCCAGCCCCACAGACTCCTGCCTCATTTCTCATAAATTAGTCTTACCTCTCACACACTTTGCTTTTGTTTCTAGCTCTTACTCATTCCATTCTCCCCATGCCCTCTCCCGCCTTCCATCTCTCTGTGGTCCTCACATTTCATTTTTCTTCCCACAAATGCCACACTGAAGTCCCTTAAGAAATGTCATTTCTGTCTTCTCCTTTTGTTCTGTAATTTCTCCATGTCCCTCCTTTTCTCTTGGGAATTCGTTTATCGTTCACCGTTCTTCTGTCCCCAGCCCTGTCTTCGTCTCCCTCGCTGCGACTGTCTTTCCATCTGTCCCAGACGCTCCGTCTCTCCCCTTTTTTTCCTTTTTGTCTCACGTTTCCTCTCCACCCAAAAAGCTCGATCCAGTTGTTCACTTCACTATTTGTCTTAGAATTTTTGTGATTGTTAAAGTCAATTTATGGTTTCAATAATGACACAACAGAGGAAAAATGAGCTGTTTATTGTGAACCCCGTGGAAAGATGCAGATCAGTGAAGCCCCCCTACATAGAGGGCCATGGGCGTGCTGAGCACACTTTGGTATTTCCACGTTTAGGTGTGACTGGTTCACCTGTGGTGCACTTGGACCCAGGGTGGGATTAGAAGGAATACATTATCATACATTATAGGGATGCTTGTTAGCAGTTCACTATTTCTGTCTAAGACATAAATATACCAGGTCACATGTACCGCCAAGAGCAAGTAAAGCAGATGAAGTCCATGGAAGCAACTTTTAAAACAGACCAGCATGTTGTGTGTCTATGTTGCCACCAATGTGATGGGGCTGTTAGGAGAGCTGTTGTATCAAATCTTATACAACATCCAAGGTTTAATTGTGTTGTTTTATTATTTTTACAGTGAACACTAGAAATCTAAGAAAATATCAATATGGCAATATATCGTGATATTTTCTCCTGCGATAATATATCAGTTTTCAAAAGCTGCGTATCGCATTTTTGGAAGAATTTACATGCAAACATTTGTGTATTTTCTTTTCTTTTGGTGCAACTCAAACGCAGACCACAGTGTGCAATGGGTTTTGTTTCCATCATTTAAATGTAAATCCCTCTATTGTGGTTCAGATACCTCATGTTAAACATATTGCGCATCAGTTTGGACTGTTTATAGAATTTTCCTATAATACAGTTAGACAAAAAAATCGCTAATATCGTCTGGCTGAATGTTTCGCAATGTATCGTGATATATCTCATTGCCTCCCCTGTATCGTGATGCGTATCGTATCGGCAGAATTTCACCAATACACATCCCTCATCGATACTTTTTATTTAAAGGCACTAGTCTTTTTCTCCAAGGTGCAAATGTTTATATGGTTACTTGTTTACTCCATCAACTCAACAGGTCATCTGTTTTTGATGAGTTTTTTTGCATTTTCAAAGAAATGTATCTTTAAGATTTTTATTTTTGGTGATATCTGTTAAAATGGTGTTTGGTGATTTGTTTGATCTGTTTTTCCCCTCTCATAAACGGTCACTAGCTTCAATTCAGGGATCTGATGTCAGCCGGGGCATGCATAACCCATCATACATGGCCAGAGGAGCAGCTGTGCTCTAATAAAATGTTGCTTGAAGCCACTGAGCTCAGCATGACTGCTCTACCTAGAAACAGTCTATTTCTGCCATATTTGGACATTTTTCATACCTGTAAATACAAGTATTTTTTCTAGAGTTTAAACGTTTCCCATTAGCATCTATGCTTATTTGGTGCAGCCCTCCAGCTCGGTAGCCCTGAAACCCGCAGCAGCTTCCCACTCTCAGCTCGAGCTCTGACTTCGGTGACTAAGAGAAAATTGGTGAGATGTATCAAAGAAATTCAATGTTCTAAATGTGATTCTGATCCTTCTGTGCCGGGTTAACCGATTCACACATGCTCTCGAGTGGTCAGAGAATCAGTTTGTTAGGCTTCTGACAAAAGTGAGAACACACAGATCTCATCTTAGATGTTAAAACACACACGTCTAAATTCTGTTTATTTAAACGTAGATGACCAGGATCTTATCCTTCTGTTAAGATTTTTATGACAGATTGAGAGCTCCAGTTTTTAAATTCAGTAACTGGTGCATACATGTACTCCCACCTGTTTTTATGTTTTTATTTATTTTTTTGTCAGAAGCAGAAGTTACCCTTCCCCGGTGGATCTGGGTGCAAAGATTCCACTTGAGATCTGGCGTCCTGACGTGCAGGCACTTGTGTTCCATCAAAATGCTAATAATATCGGCCGCAATATCCAGAGCAATATTATTGTAGTGCTAATTGGTGAAAAAAATGTTGATGGGAGCGCCTGCCCACTCTGCTACTCAATTATTTTTAATTACAATGGCTGTAATAAAAGGGAACAAATTGTGTAATGATCAATGTTTCGTCACTAAGGTGACAGTTCTGCCCTTATTGGCTTCAGCACAGCTGTGTGCGGCTCATTTAGATGGCAAGGAGACACTTGTTTGAGTCTAGCCGCGCTAAGTGAATATGGGCTCTCAGGAGACGGACTTCTTTTCCTTTGGTTTTATGCAGCATGATTTATTCATCACACCACACGTCTCTCGGAGTGGTCTTCACATGCGCCGGTATGTGTGATGATGCCTCCCCGACCTCCACATGCTTCAGGACTCGGAGATGTTGCTTTGTCACAAACGTGAGAACAAAAGGGAGAGCTGAAACGTGGGAATGCAAATTCAGAATATATAAAGTACGCACGCTAAAGTTAACAGGTGAGGAAGGTTTGAGGAGCTAAGTATGCGAGAGACTGTTATTTAGGAGCCATCTCTGTCACCCGAATTGTCAAAGTAACATTTATTTTGCTGCAATGGCTGGAGAGAGGGCAATTAAAGGCTTTTTGGTAGCTCATTCCTTGTATGTGTCAGCTTCAAAGTGATAATGCTCGCCTGCTTTAGCCCAGAGGGACTGCTCCGTCTTATTAACTCGTCTTGAGGGACGGGCCTTCCCGGAGAAGGACCTCAAAGTCCTGCACTCTTTTTCTCGGCTCCAAACATTTACCGCTTACATTATCTTACTGTATTCAGATACGGATAAGATTGTGTGAAGCCCCTTATCATCTAACACAAGTAGGGATGAGTTTACCAGATTAGAGACAATGATGAAATGTAATCACTTTCTGGTGGATTCTATCTACCATAAGGGGCTGCTTTTGACCTCCCAAAGTTGTTTATATGGATTAGAAGAAAGTTTATTCAGATAAGGGAAATAAGGATACAGCTTTGCACTAGAGCATTGGTTTTCAAACTTTTTTCAAAGAGGAAACACTAAGCTCTCTACAAACAGTGAAAACAGAGGATCCAGCTCAAATTCTCATTTGAGATAAAAAGAAAAACTGGTTAAACTCATAAGTCTAACTCTGGGTGGAGGGTTGTTTCAGATAGACAGTTTTATGTCTTTGTTTCTGAGAACAGCACCACATACACATGGGTCGTACCTCTTTATGTGTCCCACAACAGCTAAATAACATTTTGAGTTAACTTCAAACAAATGTCCTTCTTTTTTGTCACTTTTTAGTGGTAGCTGGTCCAAAAGGGCCGTCGCCAGGCCAAAAGCACACTAGCTTGTTGTCCCACATGGATCCTTAAAGATTCATCAATGTACTTTTCTTTGGGTTAGTTTCCATTTGGAGCCTAGATTGTAATTTGCTTGAACTGCTGATTTCCATGATCACAGGTGGCTGTGATACTTGTCTTTTTGGCTATCCCTGCTTTTTAACATTGCATCACAGTTTGTTTAAATGGTAAGTAGCTTTTCATGACGCTTGTTAACCAAAATGTTCTCTGAGAGCCTCTAGAGGAGCACCAACATTGGTCCTTATACCCCGGTTTGAGAACCATGGCTCTAGAAGATCATGCCACGATGGTGAGGTGTGGTCTTAGCTAGACAATTGTTCTGAGCCCCACATTAAGGATGTGATGCCACCATGGCGCCAGAGCTCCAACCAGAGCTTAATACACTGCTGCTACAATAACAAACACTTCACTCTACGTTTTGTGCACATCCACATTCATTAAGGGCATTATCCTGTGTGAAGGGGACAAAGACAGACCAGCTGTTTTGTACAAACACACATGCTGAAAACTAAAGCCTGGACCACACTGTGTTTTTTAGCTGTTGCACACTGCTCATGTCACGTTGTGATGACTACAGATAGGTGGCACTCTGTACAGTCTAACATTTAAGTTAGCCAAACTGCACAATGCCTCGCTGTAGCAGGACGCGCTTTGTCACAAGGGCACCCCAGCGCATTGCATGGAGTCACTGACCAGCGTCAATGTCTTTACAGCAATCCTCATACTAATATGAGCAGCCATCTACTACAACTCACTGGGGATTGAGAAGACAGACTCCATACACACACACACACACACACACACACACACACACACACACAAACAACAGATAAACCGAGAAGTGTTTCTATGGCTACATTGTGATTTCTAAGTAGATATTCTATTTAGTAAGAGATAAACTTTATTGTCTCTTTTAAGTGAATCTGTAATTAGGTCAACGGGTAAACTAGTAGTAGCACATTCTATGTTAAAGAAGGTAAAATGTTATCAGGAGAGGGACGATGTTAAGTGGTTAGCAGCATTGTACAAGCCGATGGCCACCTCCATGAGGCCACCACAGATCAGCAGAACGCCATTGTAGCTTCTTCTGGGGAGAAAAACACTCAAGAGAGAAAATAAAGTTAACAGCTGAAATAGCAGGAAAGAATGGAACTAGCGAGAAGGGGTAGAAGAAAGTAGCAGAGTGTGGAAAGGGGTCAGTATGTCCTCCAGCAGTCTAAGCCTATAGCAGCATAACTACAGAGATATGTCAGCATAACCTTGGCAGGACAAGGGAAAAACACCTTGACCGACTGTATTCCTCACTGTACACTCCACCTCCCTCTACTGCAACACTCGTCCACACCTGGGCCAAGTCGTAGGTTTTCAAGCAGTGCTGACTCCGGTCGTGAGAGTTCTCAATAAGCTGTTGCTGAGCCTGTCACACTGAATGGCCACAGACTTGCAAATCACCCTCACGTCGACCATGTTTTTTATCACAAATCTGTTCAAGAGGAGAGATTTGCCTAGGACAGCCGAAAAGCTCAGTATGGTCCGGGCCTAAAACTCAAAATGCCCGAAGTGCATAACTTTTTTTTTTTTACGTTCTCTCATATTTTTGGGAGATTTAGCATGTTGGACTTTTGCTCTTTTTTTTTTTATTATTATAGACATATTTCATCGTTGCGGCCTCTAATAAAGCACCAAATTATCTGGTGGTCTGGTTAAAGTAGCTTTCACATGAGCAGGAAGACAAATGGCAGGTGTCTGCAGCACAGCCTGTTAAATCCCACACAAGAGAACTCGCTGATATAACCAACTATATGAAAAAGAACATTGAATTTGTATAAGGGAAATGTAAAAGCGAGCTCTCTCACAGCTGTTTACTTAATGTTGAGCTGAGTCTGTATCTGCTGTGAAAATCAATCTTAAAAAGATTTACCGAGTGTAGACAAATTAGCCTGCATAAATTAGGCAGCGCATACTCATTATGTCTGTCTCTCAGTGGAATTCAGCACACACTGCAGCGTCTTTATCGTTTAACTGCACTATCATAAATGTAATCATGTGTTTTATCTTGAAGCCTCTGATGCAATAAACACTGTCTCTTACTATATGTGTACTCCGCTTTCTAAAAAATGATTGTGTGTTTAAGCTGAAACACTCTCGTCATTTTAGTGAGCTTAACCTCAGTTTGAGCCCCTTTGTTCCCGTGTTATTGTCCTGTCTTTCATGCATCAATAGATGGATTATTATACATCCCTATTTGTAATTGGAGGACAGGTTAGACAAGAGGATAATTAAAATAGTGTGTGTTGCTACTCCATTTATTTTCTGTAGCTGTGTTGACGCATGGCTTGGTATGTTTCTGTGCCCTCCTTTGTCCTCTAAGTTAATATTGTTGATGTGGCACTTACCGAGGACACACAGCACAGACTTGCTGACAAACACAGACTTGCTCTCCAGCATATGCACACAAATGGAGGGTGAAGTGTTTGCCAATGTGGCTGCAGCCCGGTTGTGCAGTTATTGCTGTAAATCTTTATATTTGTGTGTTGAGTGTGTTTTAGTTGATCAGCACGAATTGATAAAGCTGTCGGTTGGCACAAACATATATATATATATATATATATCCCATCCATGTATGGTTCTGTTGGAAAAATGACATCAGTTTCTGGATGAGTAATACATACATTTACATGAATGATTATATTAAAAGTGACAGAGTCGCCCACTTATATTTAGCATTCACTTCGATTATCCATTTAAAAGCTGACTAGAGTGACAGCTCTTCTCTTAAGCTGCTGTGTGGCGGGACAGTGGTTCTTTGTAGTTATTTGAGTTTTGCAAGAGATTTTATGTGGGGGAAAACTGCATAAAGGGTCTTAAAGGTCATTAGCATTGTGTTGATGTTGGGTAAATGCTCTAACTTTAAACTTTTGTAAGAATCCATTTTTTTAACTAGAATTAACTGAGGGTCTTGATTGCACAACACAGAAAGACGGAAGGTGGATGATGTTTTTTTTTTTTCTACGCGTGCATCTCAAGTCTTAAACTCAGGTCCTAAAGCAGATGTTCCCAGTCCTGGCCCTGGAGGGCCAGTATCAAGCGTGTTTTAGTGGTTTCTCTGCACCAACACATTGATTCAGTGGTTGAATCACCTGTGCAGCAGCTCATCAGGCTCTGCAGAAGCCTGTTAATCACCTGTTGATTAAAATTAGGTGTGTTGAAACAGAGTTAGAACTAAAACATGCTGGATAGTGGCCCTCCAGGACCAGGATTGAGAACCACTGTCCTAAAGGGTCACTAGGCCTGTTTTCACTATTGCAACTATGTAATTATATATGACCTCTATGGTATCTCCATTTCACCTGGCAGGCCAGAATGGATTATATTTCAGGAACCAACCAGGAACCTGCCTGAGGATATGGACTTGGAAATGTCCCGGTAGAGTTGCTGGGCTGGACTTGGGTTAACTCATGTTCATTAATTGTAACTCAGTGGGAAATTATATCAGTAGACTTTGCTAAACAAACAGCATTTGTAAAATTGAAAGAGTTGCTGGTGAAGCATGGCGGAAGACCCTCAATAGTGTCGTTATTTACACCACCTTGAGTCTACAACATTGCGCTGTTACGTTTCTTGTGGTCATTGAACGTCTCTTTTTATATCACTTAGTTGATCTATTAATGTATAACCTAAATGGTGCCAAATTCAGCGTACTTTGACATAAAATAAAATGGTTTTAATGTATGAATGTCTATGGCTGTGGTTGCCTTTTGGCGTTAAACAGTGACATTCAACACAAAAAAAACTTCTTAACAATTTCCTTAAAAGCCAATTTAGTACGGAGACATGGCCAGAGGACCGAGCCTGCTTAATTTCTCTTTCACTTTGCCCCTCCTAGAAATTTCTTGTAACTCATACATTGGAAAGGCAGCTACTTTCTCTATGTTCTCAAGTTCAGCAAGACCCTGCTTACCACCCATTGTAAAGCAGGTGTGTTGGAGCAGAGAAACATCTAAAACAAGCTAGATTGTGGCACCTGAGAACTGGATTTTTAGACATCTTTTCTAAAGGGGTTAGCAAAGTGTCTAAAAACCATGTGGTGAATTCTTGTGAAGCCTTTAGAAGATCATTTTTGGACTCAGTTGAAGGGTAACGTATAACCATGAATACCATAAAATTCTGGTCTAAACTAGCTGGGAGCGGGTCTAAGTCTCTGGGCGACGCCTTATTAGATGCCACGTTTCTGTCTACGAGAGCCTGTTAGGACAAAATGCATTAACTGATTTGTAACAAACGGTAACAAAGTTTCACCATTAATAGAAGTTGTTTTACTCATTCACCTCTTCGCTCGTTGACAGTGATGAAAGGGAGTCTGATGTGCTTGTCATTTTGCTGGAGGTTGGACAATCTGATGAAGTTCTCGTTTGAAAAAGTGCGCTCCCAGGGGTTTTTGATCCTAGTGGCCATTAGGGTTTGGCGATCTGTATAACTTTGGACCGCCAATTGTCAGTCCAGTAAAAGACGATGGGCGTTTATTTGTGCATGTGACTCTGAGCGACGTTATAATGCACGGACTGATTTGCAAATACAGTAGAAGTACAAACACTGATTTTTGTTTTTATAGAAGCGCAGCGAAAATGTTTGCTGGAAGAGAAAGTTTGATTCTTCTTTTTGTTTCATTTTGATTTGTAGTTTGGTAGAGTGACATGTAAACAGCCCGTATTTAACACAGTCGAATTGTTAAAAAGAAGCCTCGTCTTTGTTTTCCTGCGGTGCCCACCATTTTGGTGTTTTATGTAAGCAAAATGTTTGTGCTTTTCTGAACAAAGACTACTGAGTTTCTTTCTTTTATGACTTTGACAAATGAAATGGATCACTGCTGCATTTGGACGCACTCTGAGGAGGGAGTGTTTGCTCGCAGCCAGAGGTCACATGATCCATTTATCATTTATTAGTCATTCAATTTCCATTCATTTCTAACTGATATTTAGTCCAAACAAACTGATCAGAGTGCTCAATATAAACAATGCAATTAAACAATGTCCCTTAAATTATGAACATTCTACCTGCTGCAACTCAAACTCACATTCCTTCTGCTCCGCGTAAACCAGAGCTGGTCACCTGCAGCTTGTGTGTAATCAAATGTCTTTAGGGAGCTTGCTGAGGCGGTTAGGAGGTTCTGGACTTTTGCGTCACAGACTCATGGAAGTTTAAATGTTGTTCTGGATGAATCCGCATTCCGCTGACACTCGAAGCAGGTGCTAAATAACGATCGAAGGGTTTCCACTTTCCACTCGACACTGTGCTCTCGTTTACGATGTCGAGTGCGTTACCGACGCTCTCTGAGGTCCTGATGCTCTCCTCGCTGTCAGCAGCGAGAAAGTGAGAGATAATGCTCAGATGCCCTGTTGGAGATATTTTCTTGTTTTTTTTTTTTTTAGTTTTTTTTTTACCTCTGCGATGTTCTTTGTGCGTAACGTGTAAAATATCTGTCATTAACAAATTACGCAAACAAATAAATAAATAAACAATCGTAACGGCTCAGCCCATTGCCCAACCATGATGGCCATCCATTGGTAAGGTCTTACTCAAACACAAAAAGACTGCTTGCAAGGATTTAGGTATGTACTGCCCCCTGTCGCCAGGAACAATGCACATCGTCACGTTAAAGTCCCTACATTCCTGATACTAATGAATTCATTAATTCACAGAATTGTAATATTTTTTTATTGATTGTGAATCCATAAAAACAGATAAAGATGTGAAAGATGACCAAAATTATTTATCCCTTGAAAAAGTAAATTTTCCATCATAAAAAAAATCTAAAAGATGAAAAATGGAGATGCCAGGTGTATTATTTCTGTATTTTTTACAGTCAAATGTAGTTCTGGAGTGAAAATTGTTGTTTTCTTTTCAAATTCATGAAAATCTGAAGTAAATTTCAAACATATTACTATTTCCTGTTGCCCCGCTTTAGCCAGGTTGTGTCATTTATTCCTCTGAGTCTGGTTCTAATGGTAGCTGGACATAACCACATAAAGATGATTCGTTTCCCTGTAAAGTCTACATTTGCAGTGGTGATGATGTTAGGGCTCAGATAAAAGGCCGGTATTGCATTGGCTGACAGGTGGGGTTCACAGCTGGCGATAGCTGACCACACTAGGATGGTAGTATACCCTCCAGCAACGGGAAAATTGGAATGACTGTGGCAAAGTCATGGAAAGCACAACCAAGGTGGGAGCAGGGAGCCATGTGTTTGTTTCCATGAGTCTGGAGGCCAGTCCTCATTATAGTCGCTGGTAAAATATTACAGTTCAGCTGACACCGTCTAAGTGAATTGTCCAGAGCAGTTTTGACAGCGAGTGGAAGGCAGGGGCTAGATTATGATGGATGATGACAACAGGGGTGGTGCAGAAAGAGCATTGATGTGTTTTTGTTGCTCATGCACAGCTAATATGTACATCTAAACCGGGACAGGTTTGGTGATGGTGTGCAAACATGCTCGCACATATTGGAGTCTGATGGTTATGGTAAAATGTTGCAGAAAATAATGCAGTCATTTTTCATACCTACAGGTTTCATTCCAGACCTGTTGTTTGCATGTTTCAGAGCTTAATACAAAGGAATCTGACTTCAAATAATTTAAAAAATCCTTATTTATGATCAACGTTCAGTGGTGTTTCTGATACTACTGGGCTTGAAACCCTTTGTGATTTAGGGATTTCTTCTTTTGTTTGCCTGTCAGTCGACTTTTATTTCACAAAAATGAATCATTCCCTCAGCGAGTGGAAAATTAAACGGTTCATTGATGAAAACGTGATTGCAGTCCTACGTTTCACCGATCGCCCCCCTTTTTTTTTTCCAAAATGAAAAAGAACATAGGATCTTCAAAGACAACATGAAAGCTCTAAGATGGAGGAAAAAAAAACTAAAACATTTAGCTTTTCTTAAAAGAGACGGAGCAGCTGCACAACACTCAAACACACAACGAGGAGTTTTAACTTCTCAGAGGCCAGGCGTGCTGTGTTTTTTGTTATTCCTTCAAAGGCCCACTTTACAGAAAACAGAATATTTTTGTTTGTTTTCATGAGAAACACGACCTCTGCAGAAAACAGATAATTAAAAATTAAACTTTCCTCAAATTTCAGTCCTATTTTCAGAGTTGGAGCATTTATAATTAAATACGCATTGCTTCCTCTGCAAAGTGCTTCTGTGCTTTCAAAAACTGTAAACCTAAATAACTTCCTAGACTGCGTTTGACAAAAATTGACTTGGCAGGTCATGGTATGCCATTAGGAAATGCCAGCTGATGACACCTCCAGAACCAGGTGCATTCCTGACTACTCAAAGCTCGTGGTAAGACTCAACAACCAAAGGATTCTCAAGCAAATGACTTAGAAGCTGAAAATAAAGCTGATTGATGCCCACAAAGCAGGGGAAGGCTGTAAAGAGTTATCAAAGTGCTTCCAGCTTGCAATTTGGAGTGTCTGAAATATCATTAAGAACTGGCAGCTACAGGGAACTGTGCAAGTCAAGACAACATCTGGAAGACCAAGATAACTTTCAGATAAAACTGCTCGGTGGGAAAAGGCAAAGCAGAACCCCTCCGTGTGACTACAAAGAACCCGCAGGAGGTTTTAGCTGACACAGGAGTGGTAGTGCATAGTCCCACTGTGCAGTGTTGGTGCACAAATAGGGCCTGCATGGAGGTGTCACAAAAAGGAAATCATTCGTGCAACTTCATCACAAAAGTCAGAGCCTGAAGTCTGCACGGCAACATCGGAAATTACGCAAAAGCAAAGGTTGAAGTAAGCAGAGCAAGCAGGGAACCCAAACCCTGTCAAGACAAATAAATACAGCAAAACACATGTGGAGATGATTTTACAGCAACACTTAAGAGTTTTTAACACTTTTAACTATTGCTCTCAATCTGGTTTCATTGGTTCTTGAGCCATAACCTTGAGCAGCGCCACAATAGACGGCGACAGCTCTGTCGCCATCTGCTGACCAGAAACTGCACTAAACAGTTTTGTGGTTCAAGTAGGAACAATAGTGGGAGGTCTCTACCTGCTTTATGGCAATAGCTGTCTATTGAGCCGGTAGCTAATATAAAGGCTAACAGTTAGCTTATTCAGTTTGTCAATAAAAAGAATGATAAGAAGAATTTAGCTTTGTTTTGTTGGCATCGTGTCAGAGCCTGGAAGTAAAAGTAAGAGTAATGTTTTTAGAGGTGAAGCAAAGAGCTAAAACCAGAGTGAACATCGGTGGGCCTAAACTAGTTTGAGGGAGCTAAAGGATGCTATGAAATCACAGACTGATTGTGGCCTGGCTTTGTTGCTATTAGACTTTTGTCCAAAAGTGTGGATCTTTTTAATCATTTTACTCATTTTAGCATTAGCGTGTTGTTAGCTCTAGCTAAAGCAGACTGTAGCAGGGTTTTTTATGGCAGTTGTAGCTCCACTCCCAACCATTTGGAGGAGAAGCGGAAATCTTAAGTGTTGCATTAACAAATACTCTGAATTTACACAGTTGTCTTTTTGGACTTGCTTGGAACAGATGGGTGAAGGTGAGCACTTCATCCCCAGGTTCACTGCTCCTCTGGCTTCTTCTATCATGGTAAATCCATCTCCCAGTAATCAGTCTAGTTCCTGAGCTCCTGCCCACTCAACTTCCCTCTTGTCCTCCCTCCAAAAACTGACTCATTCACTCGTTCCCTCTCTCCCATCCCATCCCCTCTGCTCTTCACTTTTGGCCACCAGGGAGGTGTGTGGCACAGGAGCAAGCATTATTGATAGAGCATCTGTTTAGACATGGTGCAGGATCTGTGGCATGTGGGCAAGCAGCTGGGGGTTCGAGCATGGGAGACATTATGTCATATTACATATCTTGAGATGTCTCGTTCACTTGAATCCGTGCCCATTCCGCGGGCACACACTCCCACGGACACTCAGGCTAACACACACATGCCGCCGCCATCGGTAGTTTCTATCATTTGTGAGGCTTTTAATGAGGACGTTTTAAAGAATTTATTGGCGATGTTTTAGAAGTTGTCTGATGTCGCTGCTGTGTAGCAGCAGTAACAGAAATCTGTTTCAGAGGCCATTTCAGTCCAGGAGGCCTGAGGCGAATATTCTGGCATGGCAAGTTTATTGGGGCAGCCAGAACGACAGAAAACGCCATCCAGATAATCACCACACATCTCATATAGATGGCCAAACTTATCAAAGCTCTCGCAGCCTGCTGCCAGTAGATTTCCATCCTTGGCAGCTGATAAAACAGAGGATTTGATGGTATTTTGAACTTTACAGACTGTGTCTTTTGATGATGTCACACGGTGGAGCATTGTGACAGTGCCCTGGCAATCTTTTCATTCATTTATTTTTATATTTTAATCAAAAATCTTTGTTGGAGTCAACCCAATTCATAAGATAAAATGTTCATTTAAATTTTTTTAAACAACTTTAACATAAGACGATCATAGCTGAAATCCCTGGCAGATTTCCCTCTATCGTATTGATTAAAATCAAGTACTAAAGTACACTCAAAAAAGGCAACATAGGTATCTGCTAAATTGTCATAACTCAAAAATGTTGCTTCTATTAGATAAAATCATGTTTTGTAGTTGTACATTTTTTAATCATGTAGTTTTAGCATAACATGTAACAAGTTTAAATTTACTAAAAATATGTATGCTAACTGAACATAATCCCAATGGGTTCAGTTAGAAAATCAGTTCCATTCCAGAACACAGGGTGGCAGTACTGAACAAGTTCCTTATATAAAGTAGCCAACGTAGGTTCAGGTTCAGACTGGCAGCCATTTCAAGATTGAACCACGTCCGTGGAAGAAGGTAAGTTAATCTTTTGTCATCCATCAAACAGAAAAGATTACAGGTGCGGATAGTTTATAAAAAGCTATATAAATACCTATTTAACGTTTTTATATTTGTATTTTTCGCTACCAAATATTTTTTTATTACATGAGTGTGAGTAGAGCAATGCACTAGCTAGATTTAGCGGTAAAACAATTGTATTGTTAAAGAAAATGTTTCATAAACGAGCGATTTTGTGACTAATTCTAAAAAGTATCCGTCAGACTGTGCAACTGAAAAAATACTTGTTGAGCTGTTTACCAGCGGTACTTTTTATTTTTATTTTTTATCGCTACATATGCTAGCTTAGCCATGATTTCTTGTCCAATCCATGGGCAAACAGAATTAGCATCGCTGGTCTAAATTACACAGAATAATTATTATTAATATTTGGTTTTTCATTGTTTTGTCGTGCCGCGTTCACACGACTATAACACGTGTTTGATACTTTTCTTGTCCTTCATGAGGTTATAGAAGCACTACAGCAGTGGCCTTGTTCCAGATAAGCCAGTTCTGCGCAAATTGAAATTGATTGGCGCGCAGTTCATGGCGGTATTTTGTGTAAATGTTGATCCTTTTTTAACATTTGAGTAGCGTTTATATATACTCGTTTTGTTTTTTAGAAATGCATGCTTAAAATACAGGAAGAGGTGAAATAATTATCTCAAAATGACCGTTGCAATGGTATTAAATACTAAAATTGTGTAAAATCTTTACATAATACAAAGTTGATTTCTCCATTGTTTCTCTTTTCTCTCAATTTGTTGCAGACCTTTGCCCTACGCTGTCTCCACTGTTTGCCATCCTCCATCGAAAGGGTCCTGTTCTGCAAGTCTGACTGAGTGGTTGATGGAATAGGGAGTCATCTGCTAGTGTCAGGTTCATGATTACATTACTTAAGTGTAAAAAAGTAGAATAGTTTCAAGCTTGTTCCAGGTCAAAAAAGGGCATTTAGAAACTTGGGTTAAATATTATACACAGAGGCTCTTTACATATACAGTTATGTGTGAGTGAAATGTGGAGGTGCAAGGAGTGCAGTGTTTATTGTCCCAATAGATACGAGCTACTTAAACATTTAAGGCTACAGCACCGCCATAGACAAAGTTACTCGTGCCCACATCTAAACTGTCCATGCAGTTTTAAAACCCTAAATGCTCTGCAAATACATTTAAGTAGAGTTCATCCAAAACAAGCTTGCCAGGAAATCTTGGAGCTGGAATCATTTAGTTGTGCACAGTGCAGTTGTAAAAGCCTTTCTAATGAGAGAGATTTTTTTATGCATGTTGGACTTCATTTGAAGAGTCATGAAATTGTTACCTGCATGTTTAGGAATTGTACTTTTAAAACAAACATCTATGGGACTTTTCACTCCCACAAAAACAGGAAACACACACCCCATACAATCAGTGATTTAAAACCAGGTATAGTGACAACAAAAAATGTACTTTCACAAGAATCGTCTGATGCCAACAATGATACTCTTTGTCCAGATGATTCTGCTGTGGGATCAATCAGCACATCTCCATGTACTGATGTTGATATGAGAAAGACCCTGACTGATGTAATTGAACAGAATTTTGCATCAGCATTATTAAAACTAGAACATTTTGCACATGTGCCAGGTGCAAAAATTGATGAGTTCCTAGAGGAACTGCACTGTTTAAGCTCAGCTTCACATCCTCTGTCTGTAAACATCATTGAAACTGTGTTTCAGAAACATGGTTCCACTCTTGACAAATTAGTGATAGAAGAAGTAGCTACAGCCCTCTCTGCATCTCACCCCTTACTGAAAGCTATAGAAAAGGGTGGCTCTTTAAGCACATCATATCTCAGAAACAAGTTTTACAGAGAACATTTTAATGTCATTGAGCCAGTTGAGTACGTGCTTGATAAAAGGCTAAGTAAAAGCTTTCAGTATGTGCCCATTCTGAAGACCTTGCAAGAACTTTTCAAAATAAAACATTTTGTGGAGAAAGTTGTTGAAAACCATCAAATACATAAGACCAGTGAGGAAACTGGAGTAAAGGTCACCTATAAATCATTTTATGATGGATCACACTTTAAGGAAAATTATTTTCTTTCATGCGGTGAATTAAGAATCTTGCTAACTTTGTACATCGATGATTTTGAGGTATGTAATCCTCTGGGAACATCACGTAGGAAACATAAGCTCTGTGGAATCTACTGGACTCTAAGTAACTTACACCCAGCTTCACAGTCAGCACTTTCCTCAATTTACCTTACAATCATGTGTAAATCCGATGATGTGAAAAATTATGGTTATGAACGTATCATGCAACCTCTTCTTCAAGATGTGAAAACCCTTGAGGAGGATGGTATTTTTGTTCCATTGCTTGGAAAATGTGTGAAAGGAACTATTCAAGTTGTAGCAGCAGATAACCTCAGTGCCCACAGTCTAGCAGGTTTTAATGAGAGCTTCAGTGCTGGAAACATCTGCAGAGTCTGCACAGCAACACGGTCAGAGATCCAAGTGACTGACGTGAGATCAGGTTCATTTCCTTTGAGAACTAAAGACCTACACAACTCCCATGTAAACTCAGCTCACCAGAATGGTTCGAGCTGCTGTGGGGTGAAAAGACAGTGTGTAATCACTAAAAACCTTGCACACTTCAGTGTTCAAACAGGTTATCCACCAGATTTAATGCATGATGTTTTTGAGGGCATTGTTCCTGTGGAGCTTGCACATTGTTTGTCATTGATGATATCAAAAAAATATTTCACTCTAGATCTTCTAAACAAATGTATCCTTGGCTTTCCCTACAAATGGTCAGACAAGACTAACAAGCCTTGCATGATTCCACACACATTCTCAAAAACGATTGGGGGCAATGCCCATGAGAATTGGGCACTGATCAGATTTCTCCCATTCATCATTGGGCATCTGGTGCCAGAAGATGAGATGGCATGGCAAATCCTAATGGTCTTAAAGGACATTATTGAGCTGTTGGTTGCTCCAGTACACACAGAAGACTCCATTGCATACCTTGAAAGCAAAATTTCAGAGCATCGAAAAAGATACCAAGATCTCTTTCCTAATGTGCAACTTCTTCCCAAACATAATTTCTTAGAACACTACCCTTCAGTTATCAGGAAGTTTGGTCCTGTTGTTGGTCTTTGGACAATGCGTTTCGAGGCTAAGCACAGTTTTTTTAAGCATATCATCCGCCTCTCAAACTGCTTTAAAAATGTGCCCCTCTCCCTTTCCTCCAAGCATCAGCTGATGATTTCTTATCACATGAGAGCATCTAGTTTTGAAAAGCCCATTCTTGAGATGACTAATGTCTCATCAGTTCCTGTAGATGTTTTAGAAAGAGACATTGTTCAGAGCATTGAACAAAAATGCCCTGGCACAATAGAGGTACACATGACCAGATCAGTCAAAACCAAAGGTGTAAGTTTCAAAACGGGAATGCTTGTAGTCCATGGGTCTAACAGTGGACTTCCTGATTTTGGAAAGATTGTTCACATTTTCATTATACAGGAGAGACTGTTTTTTTTTGACTAAGCGGCTTTGTGGGTGGTATAGTGAGCATCACAGAGCATTTGAGCTCACAGTATGTCCTACTAAAGCTAGGGATCTGGTGGAGCTTAGTGACCTAGCAGATGACTACCCATTGGCAGATTACTCTGTTGGATCTGTCAGAATGGTGACATTAAAAAGATACGTTCTTGTGTAAGGTATGATGGACTTTATTTTATCTGGATTATCAAAGCTTACAATTTACAGTCCGGAGCGCAGGCTGAGTGTTTTGCAAACCTGCAGGAAATGTTGACAATGCGGTTATCCAGAAAGTAACTAGGGGTTACCAGAAATGTTGCTAAGTTGTTCGCTAAGTACTTTTAAATTTAAAATGTCAAGACGGGGGTTCTATGAAGCTGTTAGAAATTGAATTGATTTGCAATTCGGTGGAGCGAAAGAGGGAGGAGGAAAAAGATCACCTCGTTTTTGTTTTTATAATCGTCCAAAACTGAGATAATCATTGTGATCAATATTTGATTGAGCAGCCCTAGTCAGTGTGATGAGTTAGGTCACATAGCAGGATTAGGATCACTACTGAGTCATTTTAAGGACTTTATTTACTCGCAATGCTAGCTGAATCGATTCACTTACTGTGTTTTATGCTAAGTTAAACTAAAAGGTGTACAGCTGGGTCAGGAGAATGACTGGGCTGGTTAAAAATTGTTTTTTCCCCATTTGTCTAACTCAGGGAGATATGTCAACAGACAGAATATCAATTTTGGGTGGAAGATCCCTTTAAATGAAACTTTTGGCTTTTGATTTGTGATTACTCCTAAACACATTTATTTGTTTGCCCCCCCACCCCCCCACCCCCCACCCCACCTATTCACAGATGGTTGAAATGGCTATTCCAATAAAGCTGCGAATTATCCTTGGAGTAAACAATTCACAAAGACTTACCCTACAAGATGGAATTCCAGACACTGTAGGTGAACTTCAACAGCACATCAAGAGTCAGTGTGGAGTTGAAACCCCCTTCAGGCTGCAATTTATGGATGCGGAATTTGGCAATGAGTTTACTAACTTGACTTCAGTGTCAGAGATCCAAGACAAAGGTACCTTAAAGCTCATCTTTGATTCAGCATCATCTGATCTTCCCGGTGGCCCCCCACCCCCTCCACCCTACTCTACTGTCATACCACAGTCCATTGATGAGTCACAATGTTCATCTGGTTCCGCAAATGATACTGACATTTTGTCCACTCCTGAATCATCCTCTTCACGTTCATCTGGTTGGCCTGTGTTTTTTCGTGTGCCACGTTTCCCATATGATTGTGAGCTGCAGCTGAACAAAGCCAATGCTGCTTTTAAAGAAAACGGAACACTGTTGGATCCAGACATGAGACTTAAAACGGCCATTCTCGAAAGTTTGGCTGAAGAAATAGTACAGTACAAAGTGTATCCCTCAGACAGGGATTTTGACGAAGTTGCTGAAGCCCTTGTTGAATCCCACCCATGTCTTAAAGAACCAGGCTCTGCCACCGGATATGGTGGCTGGAAGGTTAGCTTAAAATACAAGCTAGCCAACTACAGACGGAAGCTCAAGAGGCTTGGATGTCCAGAGGTGGAACTAAATTCGCTCACAAATAAACCTGTCGACAAATGCAGCCCTGCATTTAGTGTGAAGAAGCCTAGAAGGGCAGAAGTAAACTACTGTCCCACCTTCCCAGCTAGTGAAACTGCAGAGTCGCTTGAAAAGATGAGAGAGACCCTTGCTTCAGAAGCAAACAAAAGAAACAACGAGGAGACTGTGGCAGCACTGATGGAGAAGACTTTTGCTCACAGAAGACAAGAAGTTATTCGTGATGCACCTTTAATTGCTTTTTTCAAAGGCAGATGGCCAGCTCTCTTCTGTGAACGTGAGGTATGTTAATTATTACGCAATTGTTTTCCTTGTTTATGATCTTGTGAATTGTTTAATTAGTTGATAATTTCACTGCTTTTGTCCACTATTTATTTCCATTTCAGCTAACTGCTGAATTTCGGAGGATCACAACTGTCAGTTTGCTGTCAAAGTTCTTCTCCAACATTGATGCTCAATCTTCCAAGCTGATGAGGGTGTTTGGCAAGAAAGGCGGAGCTCAAGGAAGAAGGATTACGCGCATCATGGTACCCATTACCCAGGTATGACACTGTGTTGTCTTTTGCAGCCATCTTACTTTTAATTTTAAAGAGTGAGTGACTCCTAAAATAACTTTTTTTTGCCAGTAACCTGTATAGAGGAGTGTCTAATAGTGCTTCTTAGGTATGTTCTTGCTGCGTCGTATTTCTAATTCCATGCTGTAGTTCTTTCTTAAAACACAGAACAGTTTTGTTACCCGTTTTCCCGCTACGTTTCATCTGCGGCTGCAGACTACCTCAGGCTGATGCTGATGGTGGCGTCACTTCCTTCTCCGTTTATCCACAGGCAGCAGAGGACGTTGTCGCCCTCTGCTGCCCGCTCTCCCCTCTCCGATGATGCAGTCCCATGCGCGGTCCAACGTGTAAACTCCATCGTCCCTGTTCATGGTCCCACATCCACGTCTCCTTATCTCGATAGCTTCTTTTATCCATCTTTTGTATTTTTGATGTTCGGTGTTTATGATCCGTGTGTTGTCCCAGTCCATTACATGGTTTTCTCTTAAGCAATGATCTGTTACGGCTGACTTCTTTATTGTACTTTCTGCTTCTTCTTTTGCTGCTCTTGTGTGTTTTGCAAACTCTGCAATAAAACATACGTAGGAGAAACCGGACGCCAACTCAACACACGAACAATAGAACATAGAAAGGAGTGTGAGAAAGAGGCAAATCGAAAACACACAAGAGCAGCAAAAGAAGAAGCAGAAAGCACAATAAAGAATTCAGTCGTAACAGATGACTGCATAAGAGAAAACCATATAATGGACTGGGGAGTGCGGGCAGCAGAGGGCGACAACGTCCTCTGCTGCCCGCGTATAAACGGAGAAGGAAGTGACGCCACCATCAACGTCAGCCTGAGGAAGTCTGCAGCCGCAGATGAAACGTAGCGGGAAAACAGGTAACAAAACTGTTCTGTGTTTTAAGAAAGAACTACAGCATGGAGTCTAATAGTGCTGTTGTCATGTGTAATCATTACTGTGGCAGTTTAGTGCAACTTACCGTAAATCCTCTTAATATTAGCCTGTATTTAATTAACAGCCGGGTATCACATTTTGGCAGGTGTCAGAGTCGGCGGAGGTGAATAATGGCCTGTTTTTTATTGTGGCCGGGTGGAATGTGGTAACAAGCAAGTACCACAGGGGGGCAGTTGTGTCATCCGTCTCACTTTTGATTTGCCAGTGATAGACCGCGAGGGTAACTTTAACCGTGCAGAGACGAAGAGGAGGCGAAAATTTGATATCAAGTTCAAAGAGAACGTGCTGATTATGCTGTAGAACACTGGGGAGCAGTAGCAGGGGTTGTATGAACTAGTCACTAGTCGACTTCACTGCTCTATAGTGACTTGTTATGCCTATCATCGACTAGTCGCTGTCACGTGATAATGACCGGCAAGATGCAGTCCTCGGAAAAGACAACAGCCTGCTGTCAGCAGGTGACAAGCTCCTGCACGTCAGAAGGCAGCGCGCTGTGCCAAAGTGTCGGTACTGACACCCGCCGTAAAACGGACATTTAACCAAATTGTGACCTTTACCCTCTTGCAATTTTACCTTCCCCTCACCCCCATCCTAACCATAACCAGCTTGCGCATGCAAAGCTCTGATTGTTGAGGCGCTCCAGACATCTGCATCCTGAGCACGGCCACAGTAACATCAAATGAGGTGTCGCTACCTCAAAAACTAATTTAACACGCGTTCGTTCATGTCGGCTCATTCCCTTTAATGTTTTCTGTCTTTTATTTGTTCCTGATGCTTTTCGCTGCTGTGGATCAGAGCACGTCACCTGTTTTGTTCTCGGTGCGCACCTATCACTGATGTGGCCGGCGAGCAGCGTTCACTCCGCTGTTTTTGCGGTCGGTAGATCTTTTAGAACTGCAGTTCAAAGGTAACTCATGAGGTGAATATACAAGAAGGCAGGTAGCAGTTTTTCTTTAGGATTCAGAGGAGATGCAGGAAGATAATAAACAGGCAGGACAGAGAAATAGTCAAATAACAACAAGTTAGTTTTTGTACCTGGTGGTTGCAACAAACCGATACCATTGAAGGTAATCAGGGACTTAAAGCGCTTCTTAGGTGGAAACAGAGCAGTCCTGTGGATGTTGTTGTTGGTTCTGCTTCTGCTGCGTGTGTTCTTTCAGTACCACTTTAGTTTTTATCCGTGTGGGTCGCCCTTTTGTCCATTTTTAATGGTGGTGTTTAGGGTTGCTGAGACTCCCATTTAGGAAGCACTGGAAGCATCCTGTGTGGAAATACTTTGGATTCCCAAAGCTGCTAAAAAACAAATTCAAGATGATGGCTCGGCTATCTGCAGAGCTTACAGAAATAAGTTTCAACACTCCCAACTTGTTGCCATCATCTCTTTGAGTTTATCACGCAGACAAATAAGATCCAACTGACTTAAATTATGTTAGTGACTGACGTGATTTAACAGTAATATAAGAACAATCCAGTGAACAAGGGATCATTTTGTTGTGTTTTACAATTTCTTTGTATTTGTCTATAACAAGAGTGTATTGTAAGCTGTTTTTAACATTTAATCAACACCTCTTTGTAATTCCTATTCTACGTAGCAATAATATAATTTATCCATGTCCAAATAATAATTGTTAAATAAACTACAGTCATTTAAAAAAATTGTTCAATGGCTGTTTTGAAAAGTAGGCTTGACTACGTTAGTAATGGTGTGCTTGCTGGAGATCCCTCGCTAGGACGGATAAAGGCATTGTGTGTCTTCGTACAGACGCAGAATCATAAAATAGGCTTTAACCACAGCTTTTCACACCATAGTTAATAGTTAAAAATCACTAACAGAATAACCTGTGACATTATGACAGATTTACTGATTAACAAAATTGGGGGGGGGGGGGGGGGGTATTTGCTTAGTCATGAGACAGTGATTGTAAGTGTGTGGTGTGTACATAATAACGTTATTTCAGTTTTAATCGTTTTCATTCTATACAAAATATGCTGATGTTAGAAACATTCATGTCAGTGTATCGGTATCGACAAATATCGGTTATAACAGTGATATTAATATCGGATATCGGTATCAGCCCAAAAATTTCATATTGGTGCATTACCACATGTAGTGTTAGACAATTCACTCAATTCAACAGTTTATCAGCAAAAAAGATGACTTGGGGATGATTTGTTTGTTTCTATTATGTTTTAATTCTATTTGTGTTCTATTCTAGCTTTTAATTATTTACTTATTCCACTTTTCTCAGACTGACTCCATTGATGTGAAGAGAGAGTGCATCCTCAAAGCCTTGTGTGTGTACCTGAACGAAGAGCCAGAGAACCTTTGGAAAGAGTACATGGTTTGTTTCAGTTTTTAACCATTACTTATTTTACTTGGAAAAATACATTGTAACTAAATTAGGGATGTTCCGATCACGTTTCTTTGCCCCCGATTCAATTCAGAGACATTTGATTTTGTGTTTCTGCCGATAGAGTCCCGGTCCAATAATTTTCAGGAAACCATTAATACATGAAAACACATCCAAGTTGTCCTTTTAAGTTTCACTTTTCAGTTGTTAAGTGAAGTACACTGATAAAAAAAACAACAACTATATCCTCAATTTACTTAAAAGTGGCAGCGTTGCTCTTATTTCAAGTTGTTCACTCCATCAAAATGCAGCTGCAAGCAATGTATGTTCCTGTGACAGCAGGCAGGTGGAACCTCGGCCAACAGGCTAACTTTTCCCTGCATAACACCTGTAGCTGCAGCACAGCTCTAGTGCTGTAGGAACCAACCCGACATTTTGCAGTCTGACAATTTTTCTTTGTTAGCTTATCTTTCTCTGTCGGCTAGCTTTGCGTTTTTGTCTTTCTTCACTGTGGAACTGGTACTTACCAAACTTGGAATTAATGGAGACTGGTGATTCACTTTGTTTACACCCAAAAGGAAAAGCCGCAAGCAAAAGTTGTCTGTTTTGAAAGCAGCAAATCATGGCGCTCTATCCTTTCCAGCGTGTTAAATGCCCAGTATGCACACATTACAAGTTGCTGTTGCTCTGCCGTTGCTGTTTGGTTTAAAATACCACCATGCTGAACACAGTTTAGCTCTCCTGAGAAAACATGTTAGCTCTGCATTAGCCTGCTTGTTAACAGCTGTATCTTGGCATCCGAGTTCGATTAGCTTTTGAATGCTAATCCCTGAAAATGCTAGCTGAACTTGCTTAAAAACTAGGCTGAACCCGAAACAGCTCTGTCTGACCCTGACCCTCTGTCTACCCCCCTTTCTCTCTCTCCCGGTGAAGGACACTGAAAGCAGTGAGGCTGCAATGAGGGATACAACTTTTGGAATCTATGTGATTCGCAAAGAAGGTGCAGAACCGGATGATGGACCAGAAGAGGTTGGGATCATTCTGGAGGGCGTGGAAGTTCTGGCAGAGCTGAGAAATGTGCCACAGGCTGTGGCCATGTTGTTGGCGCTTGTGTACAGTCTGAACCTCAGCTACCCTCCAGAACTGAAATACACATTTGAGGCATTGCAGAAGATAATAATGGAGCTTGATGGAAACAGACTCTCAAGAAAAAATCAAGCACTGAAAACTCTGCTTGCTCGTTATTAGTCACTGTGGTTAAAGCCAAATGTTTGTTATTGGCCAGGTTTTATAGTATTTCAATTTCTAATTGTTATATTTTGGAGTTTTAAAAATAGATTAATGCATAAAGTTTGCCTTGAATTTTCACAAAAGTTTTCAATGTGGAAGACAGACAAAAACGTTGGCATTAAAATGGTTTGCACTGAATCAAATTGGGTAAGAATTGCACACTGCTATTTTTGTTTTCCTTATGATTGATTTTTGTTTAGCTCAAACAAGTACACCAAAGTTGTGATGGCTTTTCTGGTTTTATTTCTTTGTTTTCATGGGAATGTGCAATGATTTTATTTTCTTGTTTTTTCAGTCATCTTTAAGGATGTCTGCGTTTGCACTTAAGTGTTAAGTCAGCCACTTTTACCTTCAAGCAATGAAGTAAAGTTTTATTTGAAAAATTCAGTTTCTGCTGTTGTTAGTGTTCAAAACTATTTGGATATTGGCATTTCTTGCACTAAACTTTTGTTTTGGGTAATAGGGGCAGTGGTAGTAGAGGAGTTAACTGACCTCTCCTGTAACCAAAGGGTTGCAGTTTTACACCTTGCTTAGTGTGTTGCAGTTGTGTTCTGGATCAATGCTGCATCCTCCTTGCCTGTTGGTGGCTGTTGGAGGGAACCAGCTGCAGTGTGTTCAGTGTCTTGCCCTTTAATTCTTTGGCATGTGGCAGGGGTAGCTGACTTCCATAGCTGCCCTGGATGTGCATTATTTTTTAAAGTAATGTAACTACTATCAGATAAAATGGCAAAAAAAAAAAAAATCATATTAGCCAAATGGGATCTATGTTACATTTACCCATACAAATGTTGTATAACTGAACAAGGCTAATTAAGTACTATGACCCAAATGTATCAAGTTGACCCAACGTGTTGACATTTTGTTGACGCAACAAAATTATATTTTGCTGAATCAAAGCATTTTAGTTAGGTGGAAATCCTTTCCATGTTATTTTTATTACGTTCACCCAACATAATATTTTTGTGTTTAAATTTCACAAACAAATCATGTACTTAATGTTACATTTACCCATACAAATCTAGTTGTGTTGAACAATGGTAATTAGGTCCAAGTAACCAAAGTACATCAAGTTGATCCAACATGTTCACATTTTGTTCACTCAACAAAATTGTATATTGCTGAATCAAACCATTTCAGTTAGGTGGAAATCCTTTCCATAATTTTATTATGTTCACCCAACACATTTTTTCTTTGAGTGTATCAGTAGCTGATAGGAGCTATCAACAGCTGCCATGTCGCTGGATTCATCAGTAGGCTTTTGTAACCTTACTCTCAGCACGTTTGGTGCATCTTTCTCCTCGAGGGAACAGCTTCATGGCTTAAGTATGTAAATTGTTCTCAGCACACCTGATCTCTGCTTTGAGTAGCAGAGATCAGGTGTGCACAATCATGTCATCAAACTGAAAAGATGTCATTTAAAGCAAACAGACTTTACTGAGAAGGTGCAGGTGCAAGTCCAGATAAAGCACAGAGTAATTCCTCCTCTCTACTTGCAGCTTAGGTAGATTTCTTTTGGAAGTGTTGCTTTTGAACTTTTATTACTTGATTTCTGTCAGTTTTTAATGTTTTTGATAGATAAAATGTGGTAAATGCTCATTAAATAGCGCTCACGCGGATGTTCCGGCTACAAGATTAGAATTTTTGTATTTTATAAACTATATAAACTTCAGAAAAAGCAAAACATACATACATATATAAATATATAGATATAGATATAGAGAAAGAGAGAGAAAACATGGATGAATGATCTAAAACTGTTGAAGTACACAAACCTTTGTTTGTCAGCCTCCTGCTTCATAAGCCCGGGTTTCTCTTTTATTAAATGAGCTTCGGCAATGATGTGCTCTCTTGGCTGGATTAAAGGGCTTCTTCTGTGAAGGTGAATAATCCCTCACAAGTACCGGTACAAGAACATAATCTCTGTGGAGTGGCTTCAGGAAGTCTTGACCATCTGCTTAAGTTTGAGAAAAAACTTCAAATTAGTTATCATAATTGCACAATAATGCATGATATCAAAATGTGTTTTTTTGTAGTTCTGCTTGTAAATTCTCTAGTGATATGAAAATATATTTACTTCTTTGCACACAATCAAACACGAATTTAATGCCAGTTTATGCTACTTCAGTGTATTTTTTTTAGTAAACCCCTCATTAAGTTGTTTTTTTAACTGGTTATCCTATAATAAAGTGATCACACACTATGGATGGAGACGAATCACTGCCCACTCAAGTCTGACTGCTCCGTTTGACCCCTGTTCTTTACTATAGACACTCGTCGTGGTCAGTTAGGGCTTTATGGGCATGGACACAACTGTCTTCTGTGCCATTTGTTGTGTCTGACCTTTAAGATGATGAAGCGCAGGGAGAATGACCCCTAGCAGGGTTTGTTCAAAGAGCAGCCTCATGGTAACGGGGGGTCCAGTGGTTGGCAGCCTGCTGGGGGATTGATCAGCCCCTCACTCAAAGGCCAAATCCAGAAAGCCCAGCCAGAGGAGAAGGCCATGCAGGATGTGAAGTCATCCTCTGCTTTGAAGCCCTCTCCAATATAGTTCAGCTGCTTCCCTGCATGAATAAACATTTCTAACTCCTGTCTGTTAAAGCAGCTCCTCCATTCCTTCCCTCTATCCTCTGTCTTCTTCTCACTTCTGCCTGAGCAAACCCTGATACTGCAGCAGATGGAGAGATATCAGGAGAGGCCGCAAAATAACTTTTTTCTTATTGCTTTTATAATTTTTTGTTCCATTTTTCCTCTTCTTTCCCATGCTTCTTGCTTGAGTACTTCCTGTGCTTTAGCCTTGTTGCAACAGGGTTAAATCCACTCATTCAGAGCTTGTATTGCTTCTACAGATGTCAGCTTTGAGATTGAAATGAGCTCCCCTTCTGCAAAGAGGCAGCGTTAAAAGGGAGACTGCGAGCGGGGGCGGGTGGTGGGGGGGTTGGGGGCGAAATCCAAAGTCTTGTAATTTCCAAACATTGCCTGTTTGTGATTTAGTGACATTTATGACTAAAGTGTATCGATGGGGAAATATTTCTGATGATTGCTGTGTCGCTGTGCAATGCAACTAGCTACTATAGAGGGCATGTGACACAGTTATGACATCATCTGGGGCGTAGACATGAATACGTGGATGCGCCATTGAGTGCTGGAGAGCAGAACAGCGTCTCTGCCATATTGGCTGGGTTTCACACAACTGGAGTCAACTCAGGAAGGGCAACTATGCTACGCCTTATTGAAAACAGACCACGCAGGCTGTTGGGATTTTATATTTTAAATGATTTTATTTGATCATATTTATATTTTTATTGTCATGTCATATCATATGTCTGAGTGTGAAGAGCATAATAAAATTTGGTTTTAGTTGGGTAAACACCTTCCTAGGTAGAAATAAATGCACTGGGGGCTAGTGGAGACCCATCCAAGATGGCGGCAGGCCACTACAGCAGCTCCAATAGGCAGCGGCGGTCCATGTCGTGTCTGTGTGTTTAATAGCCATACATGTTGGGTTGGTTTGCTGTATTGTTTTCTCAAACCATGTAAGTTGTTTTGGGTAAAAATGAATAAACATAAAACCAGAAATTGATGCACCTATTAGCCTTTCTTGCCTCTTAAAGACCTGTCAGGTTACGCTAATACAAAGCAGCTTAAAGCTACTGTTGTTAAACATCTTTAAAGAGTCAATGGCCTGTATTCATATTATGCTTTCTTCGGGTTCTACAACCCCCCAAGGCGCTTCACAACATAATCACACACATTCGCACCCCGGTGATTATGTGCTACAGTGTAGCCACAGCTGCACTGGAGCACACTGAAGGAAATGAGACTGCTGAACACTGGCACCACCGGTTCCTCCGACCACCACCAGCAGGCAAGGTAGATAAAGTGAATTGCCCAAAGAACCAACAGCAGCATTCTCTACAACCTCGCAGTTACTGGAAAACCCACTCAACCTGCTGAGCTGCTGCTGCTCCTGTTTGTGTTTAATTTTGCTGTTTTTCTCCTTTTATCTTCAGATAATTTGGAGCCAGAACCAATAATTGTACTAATCTGTGAGCAAACTTA
Organism: Nothobranchius furzeri; assembly: GCF_043380555.1. NCBI lineage: Eukaryota > Metazoa > Chordata > Actinopteri > Cyprinodontiformes > Nothobranchiidae > Nothobranchius > Nothobranchius furzeri. Next base: position 49,540,283 of record NC_091750.1, on the reverse strand, counting down.
TTTTTAGAGCCTTTAAATCATGTCTAACATAATTAATTAGCTCTGGATTTAGAAGTGACATCTAATACTTTATCATTATTTAACTTTGACCCTGCATCATTCTGGCAATAAATTCTATCAAAATACTTTGAATATGTTTGATTAAAACTTTATAAATATTAGTGTTAAAGATACAATGATATTAAAGCTAATCCCATTATAGCTAATATTTTAATTGTGTCAGACAACTGTGTCCTGATTTGTTTACAATCTGAGTTCAAGCAGAATTCATGCAGGCAACTTTCAGATTATTGTTTAAAAAATTCTCAAAGCTATTTGATTTTTGCAAAAGCAGCATGCTATTTTTTTAGAGCTCTAGGTCATACTTTACTCACCCTGGGTGACAGTCGACCTTTTTGAGAGACTTTCCAAGATGTCTTAAAACAGACTTCTCAGTTTCCTAATTTCCAGGGAATATTGAAGTACTTTAAAGGAGTGTTTCACAGAAAATTAATTTTTTATTATGTTGTCTGGGGCACTTAGTGCCCCTGGTAGGGTCTCCCATGACAAATTGGTCTTAGGTGAAGGGTGAGACAAAGAACGGTTCGAAGGATCTTTCATGGCGGTGAAAACGAAGAGTCGGAGTACCCGGCCCGGAGGGTTACCGGGGTCCCACCCTGGAGCCAGGCCTGGGGTTGGGGCCCGTGAGCGAGCGCCTGGTGGCCGGGCTTTCGCCCATGGGGCCCGGCCGGGCCCAGCCCGAACCGGATACATGGGCTCGTCCAACTGTGGACCCACCACCCGCAGGAGGAACATGAAGGGTCCGGTGCAGTGTGGATCGGGTGGCAGACCAAGGCGGGAGCCTTGGCGGTCCAATCCCCGGACAAGGAAACTAGTTTTTGGGACATGGAACGTCACCTCGCTGGCGGGGAAGGAGCCGGAGCTTGTGGCAGAGGTTGAGCGGTACCGGCTTGATATAGTCGGACTCACCTCGACACATTGCATTGGCTCTGGAACCCGAGACCTGGAGAGGGGTTGGACACTCTACTTTGCTGGAGTTGCTCCGGGTGAGAGGCGGAGGGCTGGGGTTGGCTTTTTGTTAGCCCCGAGACTCTCTGCCTGTGTGTTGGGGTTTACCCCGGGGGACAAGAGGGTAGCTTCCTTGCGCCTTCGGGTCGGGGAACGGGTCCTGACTGTTGTTTGTGCTTATGGGCCAAATATCAGTTCAGAGTACCCACCCTTTTTGGAGTCCCTGGGACGAGTGCTAGATAGTACTCCATCAGGGGACTCCATTGTCCTGCTGGGGGACTTCAATGCTCACGTGGGCAATGACAGCTTGACCTGGAGGGGTGTGATTGGGAGGAACGGCCCACCTGATCAGAACTCGAGCGGTGTTTTGTTATTGGACTTCTGTGCAAGCCGCAGTTTGGCCATAACGAACACCATGTTCGAACATAAGGATGCCCACCGGTACACTTGGTACCAGGGCAGCCTAGGTCACAGGTCGATGATAGATTTTGTAGTCGTATCATCTGACCTGCGACCGTATGTTTTGGACACCCGAGTGAAGAGAGGGGCGGAGCTGTCAACTGATCACCACCTGGTGGTGAGTTGGATCAGATGGCAAGGGAACATGCCGCGTAGACCTGGCAGACCCAAACGCATAGTGAGGGTCTGCTGGGAACGCCTGGCAGAAGAACCTGTCAAGACGGTCTTCAACTCCCACCTCCGGCAGAGCTTTGACCACGTCCCGAGAGCAGTGGGGGACATTGAGTCCGAGTGGGCCTTGTTCCACTCTGCGATTGTCGAGGCGGCTGTTGCTAGCTGTGGCCGTAAGGTGGCCGGTGCCAGTCGTGGTGGCAACCCCCGTACCCGCTGGTGGACACCAGAGGTTCGGGGAGCCGTCAGGCTGAAGAAGGAGGCCTACAGGGCGTGGCTGGTCTGTGGGTCTCCGGAGGCAGCAGACAGGTACCGGATAGCCAAGCGGGGTGCAGCAGTGGCAGTTGCCGAGGCAAAATCTCGGGCGTGGGAGGAGTTTGGTGAGGCCATGGAGAAAGACTATCGATCGGCTCCAAAGAGGTTCTGGCAAACTGTCCGGCGCCTCAGGAGAGGAAGGCAGCAACTCGCTCACACTGTTTACAGTGGGGATGGGGAGCTGCTGACGTCAACTGAGGCTATAGTCGGACGGTGGAAGGAATACTTTGAGGAGCTCCTCAATCCCACCAATGCGCATTCCGAGGAGGAACCAGAGCTGGGAGGCCTGGGGATGGACTGTCCGATCTCGGGGGCAGAAGTTGCTGAGGTAGTCAAACAACTACACAGCGGCGGAGCCCCGGGGGCGGATGAGGTTCGTCCTGGGTATCTCAAGGCTATGGATGTTGTAGGGCTGTCATGGTTGACACGTCTCTACAACATTGCGTGGTCATCGGGGGCAGTTCCTAGGGAGTGGCAGACCGGGGTGGTGGTCCCCATCTTTAAGAAGGGTGACCTGAGGGTGTGTTCCAACTATAGGGGGATCACACTCCTCAGCCTCCCTGGAAAGGTCTACTCCAAGGTACTGGAGAGGAGGGTCCGATCGATAGTTGAATCTCAGATAGAGGAGGAGCAATGTGGTTTTCGTCCTGGCCGTGGAACTGTGGACCAGCTCTATACCCTTGCAAGGGTGATGGAGGGGGCATGGGAGTTTGCCCAACCAATCCACATGTGCTTTGTGGATTTGGAGAAGGCTTATGACCGTGTCCCCAGGGGCACCCTGTGGGGGACGCTCCAGGAGTATGGGGTGGGTGGCTTTCTGTTAAGGGCCATTCAGTCCCTTTACCAGAGGAGCGTGAGTTTGGTCCGCATAGCCGGTAGTAAGTCGGACCTGTTCCCAGTGAGGGTTGGACTCCGCCAGGGCTGCCCTTTGTCACCGGTTCTGTTCATCACTTTTATGGACAGAATTTCTAGATGCAGCCGTGGTGTGGAGTGTGTCGAGTTTGGTGGCAGGAGAATCTCGTCTCTGCTTTTTGCGGATGATGTGGTCCTCCTAGCTTCATCCAGCTCTGACCTTCAGCTCTTGCTGGGTAGGTTCGCGGCCGAATGTGAAGCGGCTGGGATGAGGATCAGCACCTCCAAATCTGAGACCATGGTTCTCGACCGGAAAAGGGTGGCTTGCCACCTCCAGGTCGGGGGAGAGGTCCTACCTCAAGTGGAGGAGTTTAAGTATCTCGGGGTCTTGTTCACGAGTGAGGGTAGGAGGGATCGGGAGATCGACAGGCGGATTGGTTCGGCATCTGCAGTGATGCGGACGCTGAGCCGATCTGTCGTGGGGAAGAGGGAGCTGAGCCAGAAAGCCAGGCTCTCGATTTACCGGTCGATCTACGTCCCAATCCTCACCTATGGTCATGAGCTTTGGGTAATGACCGAAAGAACGAGATCGCGGATACAAGCGGCCGAAATGAGTTTCCTCCGTAGGGTGGCCGGGCTCAGCCTTAGAGATAGGGTGAGGAGCTCGGACATTCGGGAGGGACTCGGAGTAGAACCGCTGCTCCTCCGGATCGAAAGGAGCCAGTTGAGGTGGTTTGGGCATCTGGTCAGGATGCCTCCTGGACGCCTCCCTGGGGAGGTGTTTCGGGCATGTCCTGCCGGCAGAAGGCCCCCGGGTCGACCCAGGACACGTTGGAGAAGTTACATCTCCAATCTGGTCCGGGAACGCCTTGGGGTCCTGCCGGAGGAGCTGGTGGACAAGGCCGGGGAGAGGACGGCCTGGAGCTCCCTAGTTGGGATGCTGCCCCCGCGACCCGGACCCGGATAAGCGGAGGAAGACGAGACGAGACGAGACGAGAGACGATTATTAATTCTGATTATAACCAATCACTTTGTGTGTTTCATGCAGACTGAACATGAAAATAGTTTCCTACACCTATCTCCTGCATTAGCTTCCGATAGAAAATAGACGGTGAAATTCTAGGATTTTAAAATCCTGACAGATCTACATCACTCTGTCACTTTACATTCATGGACTCACCCATTTTGGCTCACAACGGGGAAAGCTGTTGTTGGTTTAGCGTCCAGTAAACAGCAGAGAACATCTCAGCTAGTAGAAGCTAACTATTTAGCATGGCATTAACAACTTCACCACGCAGCAGGAGCTCCTCCAGGCTTGTGTTATTTGTGGAGATAAAACATCGATGTTGCAAGTCAGTAGGAAAGCCGCATTGCTGTTAGTCATTCCGAAGTGAGATGTCCAAATATCAGGAAATAAGAGTCTGAAACTCAGCTGTGGTGTGGGCAACTTTTAGGTATGAGAAATGGTGCACCGGTATAACGACTTACAGGGCATTCATTCCTACTAGAGACCACTGCAAATTATTAAACAGGTGTTCGACTCCTTTAAAGATACAACAAACTTGTTGTAGGAGTCTGGAATGAGCAGTTCCAAATTTAACTAGATAAAAGGCAGAAATGCTGTTTGAATGCTGGATAGCTGAAACTGTAAGCTGAAGCAGCTGAACGGGCATAACAGCATTCAAACAATAAGATGAAAGAGTGAGAGAAGTGAGAAAACCGTGGGATTACATTGGGAATCCAATGAGGTTTAAGTGTGAACACATGAATACATAATTGAGGCACTCTGTGACTAAATGACAACAAATGTAAGTTTTGCTCTAATAACTGTTTGCTGCAGGTAAGATACTGATTACTACAACATGTAAATCCTGCAGCGTGTTTCTTTTATCAGCTTGTAGGTAATGCAGTTTGTAGCTGAGGCTACAAAGACGGGTGGTCTGATTTATAAACCCTATCTGTACACTAAACTGCTTTTAGCATCATTACAGCTTCGCAGAGCTTTTAGAGCTTTCCATTTGTTATGACTTGTCAAAGTCAACCTTTAGCATCGGTGCTAATGTGAGGCCGTGACCTCTCCCCACCATTCCTCAGGTGTCTCGTTGGAAGAGCTAACAGACTAACACAAATCAGTGAGCTGAGTAACTTCAACAAAGAGATAACTAAGCAGCGGTTATGGCCCTCAGTGGAGCTTTCTCATCTATGCTAATCACTGCCCAAAGGCATTGATGAAAGGGTATTCTGAAGTTATGAAGACGCTGCGCTGTGTTCAGCTTATCGTTTGATTATATACCCAATTATGGTGCAAGTAAGCAATTAAACGGAGCCTGGATGTTGTGAACAGACTCAGATGGCAGCTGAACTGCGCTGCTGTACTTTGTGCATCAGTTCTAGTTTTATTTATTTCTGCCAGCGTGTGCGTGAGAGACAGAGATGCATTTGATGAAAGACCGTCTTGATTACAAGGGTCAATAGTATCAGTGACATCACCACACATTTCTTGATGATCCCATGTTGCCACGATTGGTTTGAGCGCGTGTGCAAAAAGAGAGCGAGGCTGTCTGATAGAGCGTTTTTTCCCCCTTCCTTTCCGACAGTCTCTGTAAAGTAAACACAAGTGGCAGCTCTGCCTCTAAGCATTTGGCTCACTCAGTTAAAGTAAGCTCTACAAAATGGTAATGGGACTCTGTAAAGTGGCATCATCAATGTTCTTCATTTCAGATGAGCTGCCGCTGTGTCACGCCTTCAAAAATACCTCATGTTTGGATATTTAAAGCAGCCTAGCTGTTTAGGCTATGAGTGGCCTAATTTACTTACTTTAATTTTACTTTCCGTCTTCCTTGCAAATAATTCAAGGCTTCAAAGCCTCATTTTTCCACAGAGGATTATTTTTTAAACAATTTTTGTCCCTTGACTGAATCTCCCTTGAAAAGCTAGGTAACTTCCTGCGCTGACCAGAAACTATTTTCAGAGTCCAAACTTTTTTCTTTTTTTTTTTCCACCTGTCTGCATCCGCCTGCTTCTTATTATCCCCCTCTTAGATTTCCCACTTTCATGGGGAATGAGAAATGCTAATTGCGTGTAATGAAATTGATATCTATATCAATAGGTCACAAAATACAAAAGGTGCATATCTGTTCCATTCATTTCAAGTCCCTCGTTGCTTTTGCAGCTCAAAAGAATTTCATCACGCCACCTCGGAGGCTTTTGGAAAGGCTCTCGTCCCCACCCCCCTCCGTCTTCTCCAGGCGTCGGTCGTTACTGTATGTGATAGAAATTGAGACATCTATTAAGCTCGACCTATTGCTTGGCACAAAAGCGTCTGACATTCTTGAATGAAGAATCCCCTCGCGGTTGAAACCGTTGTATCTCATTACACCCCGTCCTCCGTTTGCACTAAAGAAATTGTTTCAGCCTGAGCAATTATCCTCAGGTTGGTTTTTGCAGTTTTACAACTCATAATCTCATCTTGTCACCAGCTCACTGTTGCACCCTTAGCAGTGTTTACCGAACCTGTGTTCGTCGGTTGCCTCCTCGCCCGTTGCTTCTTAAATGGCGTGGAATGTGGAAACGAGCTGCGTATGTCTTCAGGGCGAGAACAGAGTGATGAGATTTAAGGATAATGTGGCCTAAAGCCGAGGATCTCTGTTGTTTGTCCAGCTTTTGTGTCTGTTATGTTTTTGTCTTCCTCCTTGTCTCTGGGAGTGGACGTGTTCATTTCTGCTACTGTGTTGATATTAGCTAAATTACCACCCTGTAGAGGACAGAGGACACTCCGATAATCGCGTTAACATGTGTTTGTACATCAGTCATGCATGTGTACAGTAATGAGGGCTCAGGTAGAGCAGGTTTATATAAATAGTGATGTGCAATTGTGTTTCTGCAATTAGATCTCTTTATGTTTGGTTTGTTTGTTTGTGTTCAGCCTGCAGCTGCTTTCCGTTTGTTGGTTAGCTGTTATTATGGAGCTGCTGGCTTTTCTTTTCTTGCTGAAGTCGTTTGGCTTAATTTTCAGCCTTGATTAATTATCCTTCATTCTGTTCCACAAAGTGTGTGATGAAACCTAAAGTCTCTGACAGCCTTGTGTCTAAATTCTCTACGGTTTGTTCTGGATTTAAACCATTTCTGTGGACTTTTGTTGTTACTGGATGCAGCTTAAGTTGTGAAAAATATAATAAATAGTTCAAATCTTCTGAAAAATAAAAACCACACTGCTAGTAACGAGAGAAACCATCGATGAACACCAAAATAAAATGGTTTAAGGACGATGCACCAAGCTACAAATAATGGACAATCATTTTACAAATGATGGAAAAAATACAACCTGAAAATAATCTTAATATTAATATAATGCTGAATTTTAATCTGTGACATGGTGTTTTTCACAGCAGCCACTATGTTTTATGATATAGATAAGTGTTCTAATTGGCCCATTTGTGCCTAGCCATTAGCTCATCAATCATTCAGAACTTATCTTTGTTTCTCCAAACTGAGGATGTTCAAACAGCTATCTGTGACAGTTAAAATGTTAATTCTATGTAACTATTTCACTAGGAACGCTCCAATATTACAATTTGGGTCAATATTGATATGCGATATTAATACTGCCATTATGGCTGATAACCAATATTTATTGATATTGTGATTCATATAAATATGCACATATAAGTACAAATGCATACATGTTATATTTATGTGTATTCTCTCTCCCATTCACATTAAAGCTTATGAAAGTTTTGCCATCACTATCTGAACTAGAGCTGGACAAGAAAAACACACAGCCTGGCTAAAAAAACGTCTCCACCCGGATTTAACTAAGCGAACCGGTATGAGCTCCTATTGGTTAATTACTGCATGGTCAATAATCTTTCAGCTGCAACAAGTTATTTAACCCCAACTGGTGCAATGAGTTGCTTCTCATTTCTTCAACCATGTGCAAAGACACATCTGGTGGTTGTGGAAAAGATGTTAGTCTGAGAAGAGTCAGATTATTGGCATGCATCAAGCAGAGAAAAGATCTAAGGAGATGCAGCAACAACTAAGTCTGGGTTAAGAACTGTCCAACAAATTGTTAAAAACTGGTCTGATGAGTCTAGATGGACCCTGTTTCAAAGTGATAGTGCATCAGGGTAAGAAGAGAGGCAGATGAAGTGATGCACCCATCATGCCAAGTGTCTACTGTACAAGCATGTGGGGGAAGTATTATGATCTGGGGTTGCTGCAGTTGGTCAGGTCTAGGTTCAGCAACAGGATGTGCTCCAAGAATGAGGTCAGCTGATTATCAGAGTATACTGAATGACCAGGTTATTCCATCTTCCCTGATGACACGGGCATATCCCAAGATGACGATGCCAGGATTTATCAGCCTCTAATAGTGAAAGAGTGGTTCAGGGAGCATGAGACATCATTTCACACATGGATTGACCACCACAGAGTCCAGACCTTAACCCCACTGAGAATCTTTGGGATGTGCTGGAGAAGGCTTTGTGCAGCGGTCAGACTCTACCATCATCAGTGCAAGATCTTGGTGAAACATTAATGCAACACTGGATGGAGATTAATCTGGTGACATTGCAGAAGCTTTTCGAAACAACGCCACTGGGAGTGGCGGCTGTAATTAAAGCTTACGGTGGCCCAACAAAATATTAGAGTGTGTGACTTATTTTGTTATTTTGGCAATGCAGGGTATATCTATTTCTAGATGTGTGGTGCCATAGGAAGAAAATTGGTTAAATTAAAACTTCAATAAAAGGTTTCCATTCTTTTTTTCATTATAGCCTTTCGGGTAACTAACTCATTCCCAACCAATCAGAAACACAGACCCAGGCACTCTTCGTCACTAAGCCCACCCCTCCCAAACTAGTCAGACATCATGTGACTTAAACAAGATGGCGAAGCAAGGGGAGGCGCGGGAAGTACTTCTGAAAAAAGGTTACCATAAAGGCAACATTTAGATTTTCACAAGTCTGACAAAAAACAATCAACAGCTGTTTGCAAAAATTAGCTGAGTGGATTAAAACCAAGTCTGGTGACACAACCAGCTTGTTTTATCATAAAGCAATGACATAAAAACACTTTAAATATAATTTCTACATTTATTTATAATCACGCATAAATACTGATCTTGATCAATATGAATTATATTTTTTTATGAAATGCTTTCTTTTTTCTATATCGTCCAGCCTTAATCGGAACCCCATTTAACTAATTGTTTTGTATTCCTTTTGAAATCATTAAAAAACTAATAGTGTGTATTTGGTAGGAGAAAGTATAAAAAGGCTTGTTAGCAATAGAGATGCTAATTTTTTTTCCATTTCCCAAATGGACTTTTGGGTAGCAGACCCCAGCATCTCATGACCTAATTGCAGAAGCAAAAATAGTTACTACATTTGTTTGGCTCTGCATTAACAGCATGTGTTCTCCAGTCTGCAAGAAGAATGTTTTGACATTTTTGGGCTACATGGAATGCATGAACATGCTTTTCAGACACATGAGCTCCACTTCCACAGCACAATCATCATTGCAGAGTGCTAGGACATGTGTGCAAGGACAATGAGGGTGCATTCAGAGTGCATTTTGTCCATAAAGAGCCAGTAGTGCATGTGCGAAATGGCTCGGTGAAGTGATATGTGAATTTGAGTGTGCTGTGATTATTCATTAACCTCTCACAGCCAGCGCTGGAACTCATTTAGTAAATTTTAAACTGTGCCAGTCACAGTGGTGCTGCCAAATGGGCCAGGAATGTATGATTTGACAGAAATGTTGTGGACCAAGTGGTGCATATTGGAGAAATTTAGGGTACTTTATGCCACCATTATAGCTACACGTATGCACACTTTCCATTTAGCATCGCAAAACATTACTGTTGGCTCCGGTGTTTAGATGCCTAATTTACGCTCAGTCTTTTATTTACTGTCATGTTAAATAGGCCTGTTTTTGCTGCTTATTTACATGTGATTTCTGTTTTCATAATGACAAGCAGTCAAGCAAAAAAATATGAAAAGATAAAGTTTAACAGTTCAAAATATGGCCAGCATTTTGACAGCAGAGGTCAACATTTTCCTTGTTTTATAATTTTTCCTTTAAACCAAACTAATAATAATAATAATAATAATAATACATTTTATTTCAAAGCGCCTTTCAGGACACCCAAGGTCACTTTACACAAAACACGTAATAAAATACAATAAAACAATAATAAAACCCAAAGAAGAAAAAACAGAGAGAAACATTTCAATAAAATCAGAGGTTGTAGGCAGATTTAAACATGTGTGTTTTGAGTTTTGTTTTGAAAAGGGTAAAACTGTCGACGTTCCTGATGTCTGGGGGAAGTGAGTTCCAGAGTCGAGGAGCAGAGCGGCTGAAAGCTCTGCTCCCCATGGTAGCGAGACGGGCAGAAGGAACCGCAAGATGGATGGAAGAAGAAGATCTGAGTGAACGGGACGGGGTGTGAATACTTATAAGGTCTGAGATATATGGAGGAGAGAGGTTATGGATTGCTTTGAAGGTATGGAGGAGAATTTTGAAGATGGACCTGAATTTAACTGGGAGCCAGTGAAGCTGCTGGAGAACCGGCGTGATGTGGTGAAAGGAAGGGGTTCTGGTGATAATACGGGCTGCTGAATTCTGGACCAGTTGCAGTTTATGAAGGAGTTTGTTGGGAAGACCATAAAGAAGTGAATTGCAATAGTCGATACGGGAGGTGACGAGGCTGTGGACGAGAATGGCGGCAGTGTGAGGGGTCAGTGAGGGACGAAGACGGTTTATGGAACGTAGATGGAAGTATGCTGACCGAATTAAGTTATTAATGTGAGCCTGAAAAGAAAGTGAGCTGTCGAGAATGACACCCAGACTCTTGACGTGAGGTGAGGGGGAGACTGTGGTGCTGTCAATAGTTAAAGAAAAGCTGTCAGATGTTGAGAGGGTGGAGTTAGTGCCAACAAGAAGAAGTTCAGTTTTATTGCCGTTGAGTTTGAGGAAATTAGAGGTGAACCATGATTTGATTTCAGAGGGGCAGAGTGTAAGGGAGGATGGTGGGAGAGTTGAGTTGGGCTTACTGGAAATGTAGAGCTGGGTGTCATCTGCAAAGCAGTGAAACTGGATATTGAATTTGCGGAAGATTTTGCCGATAGGGAGGAGATATACTATGAAGAGGAGGGGCCCCAGGACAGAGCCCTGGGGCACACCTGACTTGACTGGGGAGGGTTCTGAGGTAAAGGATTTTAACTGGATGAACTGAGTGCGGCCAGTAAGGTAAGATTGAAACCAGCTGAGGGGGGTGTGAGTGATGCCTAAGGAAGAGAGTCTATTGAGGAGGATGGGATGAGAAATGGTGTCAAAGGCCGCACTCAGATCGAGGAGAATAAGAATAGAGATTAAACCAGAATCAGCAGCAATGAGTAGGTCGTTAGTGATCTTGATGAGAGCTGTTTCTGTGCTGTGGTGGGGACGGAAGCCAGACTGAAACTGTTCATAAAGGTTATTGCGGGTGAGATGTGAATGGAGCTGAGATGCAACAGTTTTCTCTAGGACTTTGGAAATGAAGGGAAGATGGGAAATGGGACGGAGGTTATTGAAATCATTGGGATCTAAACCAGGTTTTTTTAGAATAGGGCTGACTGAAGCGGATTTGAGTAGGGATGGGACCGTACCAGAGGATAGTGAGGAATGAATAATGGCTGTTATAAAAGGGAGCAGAGAAGAAAGGCACGATTTAACTAAAACAGTTGGAATAGGAATGGAATAGCCATTTATTGAAAAGCTAGAGACAGATTATTTAATCTGACTGGCACAGAATCATGGAAAACTAGTTTTTTCTAACATTGGCAGTACTAGGGATGGGACTACAGGGGCATTGGCCCTTGAAGTGCCCCTTCTGTCATTCACCCTTCCTTTGTGGAATGATCAGATTATAGGAGGATGCAATTTCAAATCCTAACACTAGTGGCGCCGCTGAGCTAAACATCAATGTTGGTGTGTTTTTTTCACCCACAATCTTACTTAAACTGATTATTTGTGACTTAAAAAAAATAAACACATCATTGAAAATTCTCAGATGCTAAGTGTGTTTGTATTTTGCATGTGTACAGAAAAAAATGCATGGAAAATTACATTAAAGTGTAAGTTCACTGAAATGTCTTTTTTCTGTTTTTTATTTGATCTTCTTCCCCTATTTCTGGCATTAGTTGCAGATAGAAAACTGATGGGGAAACACTCGGGTCAGGAAAATCCACACAGATGTGTGTCACACTGTAAATTAGCATTCATGGACTCACTCGTCTTCTTGGCTCTCGACAGGGAGGACCGTTGTTGGTTTAGCGTCCAGGAAACAACAGAGGACGTCTTGGCTGGTCATAGCTAACCGTTAGCATAAGCTGCTCCACAACACAGCATAACTCCTTCAGGCTTATGCTATTTGTGGAGATTAAACATCGGTACTACAGAGCAAACGGAGTCAGTGGTAGAGTCACGTTGCCGTTAGCCAATCAGAGGTGAGATGTCTGACTATCACGAAATAATAATGAGCAGGACACCAAATGCTGCTGTTTTCCGCTCTCCGCTCCTCTGACTAACATAACAGGAGCTCCAGCGCTTATTTAAACAGAGAAGGGCTCACAGGACATTAATTTCTACTAGAGACTACAGCGTATGTATAGAAATAACAAGTGTTTCCCACTTTAAGTTGTATTGTTAATATTTTTACTTTTGAAAAAGGAGTAATTTATACAATTTGTTTTATTTAAAGAAAAATGTTTTTTTAAGTGTTTGGGTTTGTGGTATTTTTACTGACTGTCAGAATCTCATACCAGGTCATGTTACCTCACTGAATGAATACACTTTTTTTTAAATTGTTTTCATGTCTTTTATATTTTTATAATGACAATAATGTTTTCTCAAGAATCAGAACCATATTCCCCGTATTTATTTCTTCCATTTTATCGTAGGTTTATGTGATATTTCTGTGACACGCTGCTCGCCGCCTGCTGTTCGGGGGCTTTAGGGTAAAGGGGTAGTTAATCACCTTCTCCATAGATAATTGCTTCTATTCAGTTGTTGCTCAAGCAGCCTTTTGAGTGTATGGGGAAGAGAAGTTCACACTTATGGGTGTATTGTTTGGCACTAATGAGGGTCTTTCTGCAGATAGAGAGCATTTGAACTTTTACTGAAGAGGTGGGGAGAGCTACATTTATGTCATGAGTTCACGCTGTGCTGCGTTTGAGCTGTCTATTAGCGCTGACCACACCACGGTCACACGTGTGTTGCCACTTATCTTAATGAATATCATCTTTTAAATCCTGTTTGGGTTTGAACGCACCTCTGTGATGAAAGCACAAACAAAATTGACGATGTTGTACGAGTCCAGGTTGGGGACCTGGTATGCAATCCGACTGTGGCGATGTGCACGTTCACGTTAGTGTGTGTTTGCAAGGAGACGGGCGTCTCTTTTAAGTAGGACAGTAGAAATTGATAGCCAATGCTGAAAGATGACCTAAATAGAGCCACAGACAAACTAGTTTCTTCAGCATGCATGCTGAGCCCTGTTGCTCTGCAGAAAAAGCAGCCAGATTGTTTCTGTAGCTTTTGATGAATGCCAGCATCCAATCGGAGCCTGCTTATCCTGGACTTTTAGTTTTGACATTTGCTTAACATTAATAAAGATATTATATCAATCCAAAGTTTTCCAGACAAAACATTAAAATATAAAGGCCGAGCATGTAGGGAGCGCTCGGTTGCTGAAATGAAGCTACATCAGTTTAGTCTCACTGCTTCTGTCTAATTGTTCTCAGGTCTGACACGTTGTTTGATTCTGCTCTTAAAAGCTCCTGCATGGTATTTTTCTGTAATGAGATGTCCTTGTAAATGTTGTCTAAACTAATTAGTTTTAGCATTTTGGAGAGCCGCAGAGCTGCTGCTGACAATAGAAATCACCACATGTGATAATTGTGGCCCGGTTTTTAAGCCAGCTCCTGCACCACCTGACGCTCGCTCACACCGCCACCTACACGTACAGCGCAGTAATCATCTCCTTTATGTTTTACTCAAAGCCAGGGCTGACATGCTGCACGCTGCGCCGACAAAATCCATCCAGACATTAGTTTGGGTGAAGTCCCAAAGGAGCGAACTGCTCTCACACACCTACGCCAAGGATTAGATTGAGTTTGATACATTTTTTCTTTTAAGTGTTAGAAGAAACCAGTTATTCTGCTATATAACAAAAGTAGAGTCCTCCGTTGTTTTCATTTTCAAAAGTATTTATTTTCAGTCAGAAAATGAGAGGAAAGTGATCAAATATGGACGCTAGTCCTGTTCTGGTAAAAGAAATCCCAAAATGAAACATGAATAAGTTGAATAAAAAATGTTTTTCAATAGTAAAAATCATTATAAGACAATTTAGAATAGTGTAGCTGATTTTATAATAGTATCGAAAGTAGAATAATACGGAGTATTTCACAAATATTAGAGTATTTTTATTTAAAAAATATTATTGCTGAATATTTTTGACATTTATTAAACTAAATGTACCATTTCTGATCAAATATAGATAATTAGAATATTTTAGAATGTTATATATTTGAGGATTTGCCTCAGTGTCATCTTCCTCCTCTTCATCATCATCACTGATGGTGAGACTGGCTGGCACAACTGTCCAACAATTTACATAGAAATCTTAGTTTAAAGCTGCAAAATATTTAGTATTAGAATTGTTATTATTGTTTTACCATGAATATGAAGATTATGTCTAAAAAATGGAAGATTTGACCTTAAAACACACATAATTTATTTGTTATGGGCATATGATCAAATATGGCAGCTTTGATTTTCATGCTATGATTTTACCACCTTCATTGAATTTAACATTTACAACACAGATATCCTTATTTAGCACAACTAGTCAGGGTTGTGCTGTGAGAGTTTCTTAAACCTAGCATTGTTCATTTTAGAGATCTGACTGTAAATACGAGAGGAGACCGAGCTGCAGGAAGTCCGTTTTTTTGGTTTTTCAGACATACCAATATTGGGCACATCGTAGCTACATGCTGATTGGTTATATGGCTCCATGGCGTGATCTCTGATGATTGTTTGGGTGAAACCCCGTACTTCTGAGAGTCCATGAAAAGGCGCACTGACATAATTTATGATGTGAGTGGAAGTGTGTAAATATAGACACTGGCCCTAATAAAGGTTAAAGGAACTGACTTAAAAGCAGATTAATGATTTTATTTTCTTGCTCAAAGGAATTCATTAAGCTCTCAAACTTCACATCCAAAGGTCAACGTCTGCTTTCTTGGTTATGGGCGATGTTTATTAAGTTTGCTTCAAACTCAGAACAACAGAAAAAGACGCCGCTTCTCTCCAACCAAAACCTCTCCAACATTTTCACAGTGAAGCATAAAAATCTCCAAAACACTTTTGGTTTACACATAAATTTACATATTAAATAAACTTCATTTAAAGTGAAACAAGAACTGTTGTCAGGCTAAAGAATAGCGCCGTCTGCCTTAGGGTTAGGGTTAACCCTAAAACTTCCACACGGAAACGATGTATCCGTCAGACAGAGCGACTGGGATTCGTCTTTTTGATCCCATCTGTCTAACTGGAGACATGAGGCGTCACCGGAAGCCTTGTAGCTGACCTGCTAATGTTGACGTGAAGCTACAACCCATCATAGGGGCTTCAGAAGGGCTACAGCTATGGTTACGTCTTAATCTCAGCCCGGAGTCACTGTAAGATTTTTGAATATGTTATTTTTTTATTGTACTTTTATTAAGGAATTCATCACCCGCTGTGTTTTTTTCTTCTAAAATTAAAATTTCACGGCCTGTCATCCTCTTTGATCCCCCGCAGACTCTCATGGGTCTCATGGACAAAATAAGTCACAGTTTATTTTTTATTTACATCAGCTGGTGTCTGATTTCAATGTACAAACTTTTATTTCATTTTTTGTCCTTTTAAATGAACCAACAACTAAAGTTTGTTAACCTCAACAGTCTAACACCAAGTCTGACGAGTTTGTTCTCATACAGGGAAGAAAACTGGATTTTTTTTTGTTAAAGTATTTCCTTAGCTTTGTTTGTAGTCTAACCTCGGTGAGATTCGCCGTATGCTGCTGGAAAATGTGTGGCGTTAACTCTGTTAAACAGCGGATTAACGCCCGGGGCTCTGGATCTCTAGTAATAGCAGACGGAAATACTGATCAAAGGAGTCTAACTGAGCCGTGGGTGTTCGGACTGCCTCTGTCTGCTTCTCTGCATTACAAGAAGATAGGGGTGGGAAGATAGAGCACGCAGACAGAAAGACGGCGCCGGAGCTTTCAGTAGACTTCCCTCTCATGAGACAGGTGAGGGTTAGATCATTCGTAATTAGGGCACGATCTCTTTTTTTCACTGGGGAACTTCAGGTGGAGCAGTTCGAGCTCTACATGCGATGCACTGATGACCTCTTGTAGCCAAACAGAAGTGTGTGTGTGTGTGTCACTGAAATCCGGTCCCTTCCTTTTGTTTCCCAGGAGACCCGACTGGCAACTGGGTTGCTGCACTTGCCTACACTAACGCTGGCTGGGCCGCTAGTCAGAGCTGCTGGACATTCTCATGCGTATGGATTTTCTGTGCCTACTAACAAAAATGGCAGTGTTCAAAGTCTAAAAGGCGTTTCCATCAGCTGTTTCATCCTTAATCTATGCTGATGTTAACTCTCACAGCAGTGATAGCGAGGTTTGCTGGGTGATGCTGTCAATTCAAACACACATAAGTAGATAATTTCTCGCTTTCATACAAACGCTCTCGTTCTCACGGAGGAACTGCGGCTGTTTCTTTTAGTTGCAGCAGTTTATGGAGGTTTTCTGAGTTGTTTTTTCTGTTTCTCTGAGCATCACCTGATCTGACCTTCAGGTGAGTTGGCTGCAACGCCCACTAGCATGGAGATGGACAACCACCTTGAACGTTCTGCTCTTGTGAAAGACCGTTCTCATTGTAGAATGATGCTGTTTAGAAATGACCTTCTAACGGTCCCAGACTGAGGGACGACTCTTTGACATTATGTCAACACACACCTGAACGCTTCAGAGCAGCTAGCTGACTTACATGTAATCATCAACTAAGATTAAAATAAGTATTTGACATGCTTACCCGTACAAGTTTCATAATAATAGTTATTTAAATGTGTGTGTTATTTTCTGTTAGGAGGGAGTTTGGGCTGAATGCTGTGGGTTAGATTTGATTACTTAGAGGTTTGGGTGTTCATTAGACTCATATGCAGCAGAGCTGGGAACGAAACTAGCTTAAAGTTCACCTCTCATGTTGAAAGTTCACAATTTAAAAGATCCTAGCCAAACGGGAACTTCCTGAATGAACAAGTTCAGTTTCACGAGATTCGACACCTTTAAAAATGAGTGTGTGCTCTCGTTACAGCACAAAGGTGAGAGAAACCCTGTTTAGATATAATAAAGACAAAGATTGAGCTGATTTGATAGGAACGTCACTCAGTGCATGGTGGACAGAACCAGATGTGCAGGCATTACTTTTCCAGTTAATTTTAAAGTTTAAAGAAAATGATTAAGTACCTGCCTAGGTGAGTGTTTAAATTCAGATTCAGCCCTTCACAGAAAATAATCTGACCTAGTTCTGCAAAAAAAAAAACAACTAAAAACCTCTTTCTTTAAAGCAGTTGTTTAGCAATGATCAGAACATATGTTTTCATTCTTCTCTTCATCTTCCACAGTTTTAAAAACAACATGATTAGGTTAAAGATAACAGATTATGGATGCATTTCTTTAACCAAAAGTACAGAATACCCACAAAAGTCCCAGCGGTACCAACATGTGAACAACAAACCATAAATTAGATTTATTTTGCTCCTTCTCCTTCTTCTGATGTGTTCATGCATATCTTTGGCCCAGAAAAGTGTGTAAGAACACCAGGTGTGCATACCTTGTGTATCAGCTAGGATACATATGTGCAGTGCATTCACTGTCATGTACTTATATTTAGCAGCAGTCTGCAGGGAGTTGGGGGATGCCCGAAATGCATAGCAGCTGTAAAATGATGTCACATCTCCTCCTCTTTTACATTTTTATACTCTTCATATTCATTACAACTGCTAAAAACCCCTGTTTGCAAAGATCGGTGCATTTTCTGTAATTAAAATGAGAATGTTGGAGCCATTTCTATTAGTAAAAGGTGTCAAATCAGACATCAAGGTGAAAACATGAGAGGCATCTACGTTGAAAAGGTAGCTGTGATGCCACATTTCATGACGTATCAACATCTCTGCATCCATTTGCAGGTTTTCCCTGATCTGCTCGGATTAAAGTCCTTTTTTAACCCTTTGATGCATGAATTATGAAATCTTCAACCATGATTTTTTAACAATTTTTTCCATTCATCTTTAGGTGTGAATGAAACAAATTTCAACAAATATTTTTTTTTGTTAAATTTTATAATTTACAAATAATGTATTACATGTCCACCTTGGTGGACAGCGTGCATGCTGAGCATGAAATATGTTGGCTTGGCTTATTGAAGTCAAAATGGAGGAGCTCAAATGCAATAAAGTCTTCAACAGCTGTGCTTAATAGCAAAAACAAATAAATAACAATTTTGAGTACCTGTCCACTGTAGTGACCATTATGCATCAAAGGGTTAAAGCCTCGTAGAGCCTGAGTAACTGAATGTGGATGGAAAAAAGTAGAACAACAAAACCTGAGAAAGCTGCATGGAGTGTCAAATAAAGACTGATTATGATGAAGCTGGTAAAAGGCCGTGAAACGCCGCGCCCCGCCGAGCCTGTGGAGTGATGAGACAAGGCCCGGCCCGGTTCTGGCTAATAGGTGTGAGCTAGTAGAGCCTAGAGGCCACCGCCAGCAGCCGTATAACACCTATTATCATCCTCCAAACAAGACATTCGTGTTTTCATTTGCAGGGATAGTTTGAGCCGTGAAAAGGTGCTTCTTTGTGAGCACGTTGACACCTCTTCACTCACGTCTGTCAAAGTCGACAGTCTTTAATAGTTTTAGTGGAGGTCAGCCTCCTGCCTGGCTTGGATAGCCGTCAGAGGAGGAGGGCTGAGATACCTGAGGAGCATCTGGAAGTGCTGACGCTCTGCAGGAGGAGGCGTGAAGACAGGAATTTTAGTGTTGGTGCTGTTTGGTGGCCCGTAATTGCCTGTAAAGTCAGTAACGCTGGATAATAGCACAAAGGTTTGCTCTGCAAGGACAGAGATTGAGATTCAGACACCTCTCAGCGGACTGCTGGCGTGTGCTGAGCCTATAAGGCAGAAAAATATTGATTCTGATTATTTTTGTGTATGTGCACAAGATAAATTGTCAGAGTGGCTGACAGATAGATTCAAAGACTGGTTGACAGTGTGGAAAAAAAGAGTTTTTTGTTGGTTTGAAGTGATCCAGTCATGGATGGGAGGGCCCTGCTGGTGGTATCTGTGGTGGTTTGGCTCGGCCGTGACCTCGCTGGATATAATGCTGCGGTGGAAAATGTCCTGTCACTTGATGGAGGAGCTGCCTGTAGCAGCAGGAAGGAGTGTGGCGACAGGGGCCATGTGTGTTAACCTCTTTCCTTGTCACTTTTTTCTGTCTCCCCCCAACCCCCTCCCTTCTCATCTCACACTTTTTTTTGCTCCTCTTTCACTCTCCAAACTTGCTCTCTCAGACTCCACTTCGTCTCCCTACACTCCTCTGTGACAAATTACTCCTGGCGGTTGATTTGTTGGTTGTCAAAAGTGCTCCTTGTGCTGAAGGTGTGTGTGTGTGTGTGTGTGGAGGAGGAGGGGGTGCAGAAAAAAAATGGTGCTCCAGCCCTCCGTCCATTCTGGCTACCCCGTCTCGGTTATTTACAAATGAGCGTTCGGTCTCATAAGACCTGGCTGCATTAGTCTTCCATGTGCAGCCCCGTGCTTGTTTAGGTGTGCAGCAGCTTGTGTCAGAACATGAGTTTGAGGAGAATCTTTTGTCTTGTTTTTCAGAGGAGGGAAGGAAGGAGGAGCAAAAGACAAAACAAGGACGTTATGACAGAGATAAAATCATCGGGCTTGGTGATCAAGTGCCAGGAAACAAATCTGCATTTCTCTGAATTACCTGAAGGATTAGTAGAGCAAGCAGCTCAGGAAACCAGCGGACTTAATATTATGCCTCATTTTTCTGTTTGCAGACCTCTTAAACGGACAGGTAAGACCTGTTGAAGTTAGCTAACAATCAGATTGATGAGCTAAAGGTTAGTCCAAGTCAGATCCTTCATGAAGTAATAGCAGGTGTCCTAAAAAATATTTTTTAAAAAGCTGAATAATTAAGCAACTCTGTGTTAAAACCGCAGGTGTGGACTCGAATCACATGACTTGAACTCGAGTCAGAGTCGAGTCATAATTTTAATGACTTCTGAATTGACTTGATAAAATCTATAAAGACATACGACTTGACTCAGATTTGAAAGCCAATGACTTGCGACTTGAATCGACTTGCATCTGTTGACTTGATGATGACTTGAGCATATTTGATATTTTAGCACAAAAGTGGCACGACATGGACAAAAATCATAAATCATTCTTCGTTCTGGGTTTGATCTTGTACTGCTAAATGCAGCAGCACTTGGTTTATAATCAGTTTCAGTTGAACTTTCTGCTGTTTGAGCAAATAAATGAAGCTTTAAGAAGCTTTATTTCTGGAATTTATTTATCATCATTGTTACCACATTAAAGTTGGACAGATGACTTGATTTTGACTTGAAAATTCAAATCTAAGGACTTGGACTTGACTTGGACTTCCACATCATTGCATTTGGACTCGACTTGGACTTGATTGTCTTTGACTTGGACTTGACTGGAAAGACGTGTGACTTACTTGTGACTTGCAAAACAGTGACTTGGTCACACCTCTGGTTATAACCTTTTGCATCACAAGTTTTATATTGATTTGATATTTCTGGGAGAATGCATCCTTCTGACCATTCTGCTGCTACAGCTAGCCACTGCTGCTATCTGTGCTTCTAAATAAGTAGGAAGTTCTTCGTAAATGACAAATGACATATGACAGGTTCCTGACAAATACGCACCGACGTAGCCATATTACCCCTTTTACCCCTATCCTGGTACATCTTCACTGGCTCCCTGTCATTTTCAGAGTACAATTTAAGTTATTGACTTTTGTATTTAAATCACTCAACGACCTGGCACCTCCCTATCTCTTTGACCTGCTCACTCCCTATGTACCCACGTTGAGGTCGGCCTCCTGCTGCTGTACGGATGCGATACAAATCGCGGGGTGAACGAGCATTTGTGCATGCTGCCCCAAAGCTGTGGAACTCGTTGCCCATTGGAGTTCGGCAGGCTCCATCACTGGCGGTGTATAAATCTCGTTTAAAGACCCACTTTTACGATTTGGCTTTTAGACAGTGACTCGTTTTAGTGTTTTATTGTTATTGTTTTAATGCGTTCTTGGTATTCCTCATGTTTTATCTGCTTTTGACTGGTATTTTTATCTTCTGTTTTAGTTCCTTAGATTGGTCGTGTTTTGTTTTAGCCTGTGCAGCACTTTGGGCAGCTCCCATGCTGCGTTTTAAATGTGCTATATAAATAAACTATGGTATGGTATGGCTATAAATGAACAAAGAGGATGAGGTTAATCTAATTTATACAATAAAATAAACAAAATCACTTAAGATGCTTTTCTCATGTATCAGATTACAAGCGTGCTTGTTTTTACCTTTCAAGTGACACGTTTCCGTCACTTCTGAAGGTTAAATTTCCCATTATGCTCTGGTGCAGAGTCCAGTGATATCCCTACAAATGGTTCTATTTCTATAGGTGCTTTTATAAGACACACCATGCCAGCAAATCGGCGTAATATTACCGCAATGGTATGTCTATAAATGTGCCATGCCGGCATGGCATTGCGCGAATATTGCGGCATTCGTTCCGCTTGGCTTGGTAGTAATATTGCAGTAATGGTCTGTCGTATGCACCCTGGCGCAATAGAGGCAGATGTCATGATGACGTGGGGAGTTATTGCTGAGCTCCGGCTGACAAATTTATTGAAAATGAAAGTAAACACAGACAATAAGGTTTGCTTTTTGAACAAAATCAGCGGAGATGGTAAACTGGAGCGCCGCAGCGCTCCACGAGCCTCTCTGTTAGAGCTGAAGCTCAGATCTCCAGAGACTGCACAGGAACTGATGGGGACAGACACCTTTAGGAGCTGCTTGTTAAAAAAAGCTTAACAATCACGACTTCAGTCTCATTAAAAGCAAGTTATGTCCAAGATAAACTGAAGTCTTTGGCAGTGCAGAGACCGCCCCCATACCCGCTTTATGCCGCCATCACCTAATCTTTTATAAAATTGCCATGATTGCGCCACATTACCGCCACGGTCTGATCTTATAAATGACCTTTATCCCCCCCAGGGAGCCGTGGCAAATCCCGTTTTGAAAATGCTGTGGTCCTGTAAAAACAGCTTAAGTATCATCACTCCTCAAAGCACACTGTATGTCTAGACACCTCTACACCTCTGTAGCGGCTTTTCTCTGTTTTATTCAGTGTTCTGCAGCGCTAACTGACTAGGAAACTGACTTAATCTGTATGCAAACGGGTCAGTCAAGCTGATACCGGTGACTTCAGGAAGTGACGTGACCATGGAAGCGGTCTTCTGATAATACCATCGCCACAAAGTAACACGTGTAACACCATCAAACGGTATAGTACCTACCAAATAAGCAGTGATGCAGCATTGTTGTCCACTCCTTCAGCCAGTGTGCACATCCTGTCTGCTTCACTCTCCGCTAGCATTTGTTTATTATTTGTGTTGCCATAGGCTAACCGGAAGCATGCTGGCACAAAAAGGTGCATTTCGCCACCTACCGGAGTGGAAGGAACTTGATTTGAGAGTCCAGTTTTCTAACGTACATGTAAACTAAGACAAAGGCTTCCAGTTTATTACATTAGATCAACCTAGATCGAATTAGATGAGCATGTGTGTATCCCACATTCAGTCTCTTCTTTTTCATAGTCTGGCCAAGTTAAAATAAAGTTTGAATGAGCTGTCGTGATTTTTTTTAGATTGTTTTTTTAAGGCATCTTTACTCCCGGCTATCCAAAAGGGCTCAAATGAAGACAAATGGGCGTCTTTGGTTTCTTGAAGACGCTTCTCTTCTCATCTGAGGAGCTTTGTCAATTCTAACTGGAATATGGGAGTTAAGCTTATAAACTGTTGCTGTCTATTGTTGCCTAACGAGCAGAAACTACCTATGCATGCCTCTCCTCCCTACCTCCTGATGAGTCGTCAGAGTTGTTAGTCTCTATTGTGTGGGAATTGTGGGGCATCGATGGCTTCCCTTACTCCTCTCTCAAACTGTCTATCTTCTCCCGGCCCTTTTCAATACAGTAAGAACTGATTGCTATTTCTTTAAGTTAAGGCTGTTCATGAGCTTTCTACAGGAGTTTTAGTTTGTGAAACTCACTGAATTACATATTTAATATAAAGCTTCTAGATATTCACCAAACAAGAGGAACACCCTGTGTTTGTGTTTCTTATGTGACTTATTGATATTCCTCTGTTCTGAGGCCAGTCTGGCTGTATTTAAACTAACAGCGTAGGAATTGGTTTATTGTATTAAATATCACACAATAAAGGTGTTTAATCACATTCTGAGCCTGTAAATTCGATACTAGCAGAAAGCAGTTGTGCTCATTGATTTTCAGCTTTGCCTGCGATGACCTAATAGTTGCAGATATCGAAGTGTACCTTAGTGTAGTAAATACAGCCGGATCTCTCGTGGGGAACACGTGACTCAGGTGTGTGTGAGTGTGTTTATACACAGAGGGTTGTTTACACTCAGGCAGAGATGAGTCTCTTCTGTTTTGGGTGTTTGCCGTTTTAAAGAGCGGCTCGTGTCCCTTCAGCCTCTCGACTTATTCTATTCACTAAGAGTTTCACTTTGTTAAAGTAATGGAATATGTGTTTTCTTTCAGCGGCAGCTGTACAGAAGCTAGATTGCTTTGTGTACGGCCATCAAAACACAGAGGAGAGCATCACAATCCACTTGTGTTCAGAAGTCTAAAACCACCTTGTCTCTTTGTCTTTGTGTTAAAAAGAGGGGTTAAGCTTTCATCCCATAAATATGGCATGAAAATCCCTCTGTCAACCATGGGTTCATTCTAAGGCCTGCATTAACATGAAAATGGGGGCTTGTTATACAGTCAGATTTCAATAAAAAGAACACAAAATGCATTTAATGAAATTCAGATGCAGGTCCTGAGCTCCCTGGATCTCATTAAATGAGCTTTGTGCTGTTTTCCCATCTTCTCTTTGTAGAGGAGGTCCTTGAGTGCCCTTAATAATGTGGCAGATTTCATCATATCCCTGATTTAAGGAGGACAATGCCTGCCTCGTTCTCTTGTTCTCTCTCCAATCTCCACACATGTTCTCGGAGCAGTTTCTGGATCCGCTGCATACTCGTTTTCTTTTTGCCCACTGAAGTTTTGTTCGAGCACCTCCGCTAACTCATTCTTCTCCACTTTCTCTCCTTCTGTTTGTCTCTGCGCAGGATTTGGTTTCATAACTTTTGAGAGTGAAGACATCGTAGAGAAAGTCTGTGAAATTCATTTTCATGAAATCAATAACAAAATGGTAAGTCCACACTTCTTTTTTTCAATTGCAGGTGGATGGTGAAGGATGAATATTTGATTTGTTCTTTTCTAAACTGTTAATAGCCGACTGCGCGCGCGCACGTGTGTGTGTGTGTGTGTGTGTGTGTGTGTGTGTGTGTGTGTGTGTGTGTTCTATGCACACACACATCCCTGCTCTATGGAAGTCTGTGGGTCTCAGGGATGGGAAGGCAGTGGTGTGTACTGCCCACAGACTGTGAAATTGTGTGGCTGAGTTCTGCCTGTCAGGCTGAGGGACAGGGGACTGGAGCCTGTCCCACTCTTTCTGAATCCCCCGACACACACACGCACACTAACACGCACACACTAACACACTCACACACACTCTAACACACTCACAGGTGGAGATGTCCACAGTTGCAACAGGGAAGCTACTGGCATTGAAGGAGTTCATTAGTCAGGGATTAACACCTTCCAAAGGGTGCCAGTGATGCTGGTTTTATTTACACCAGTTCAGAGCTCCTTGAAATTCAGTTGGAGTTTTTCAAGTCATCGTTTGATGTGTGATTAATTGGCGAGGTCCACCCTCAGCGTGGCGAGTGTGACATCAGGCCCTCCTTCACCCACTTCCACCCTGCAGGCCTCTGGAGATATCCTGCATCACTGGAACAGCTTTGTGGGCTGAGATTGACTGGAGGGAACACTCGTTCAGCGGGTGCTCCTTCTCCAGGTGTGTGTTCACCCCCACCCCCCCGCCCCTGCTCCCTGTCCTTTCCTGAAACCACCTCTGAGTGACAGGACTGCTATAGTAAAACCACTTCCAGCAGGGACCAGACCAGGTCCTGTATGACCTCAGTATGCTTCCCCACATGCCTCCCTTCTGAATCTCATCTAAACCCAAAATACGCTTCAGAAGAAACTATGTGCACCAGTAATATATTTTGTCAGATTCTCTGACGTGCTCACGAAGCTGAGTGGGAACAAAAGAAATGCCATCTGAGAACAAGGAGAGAAGGATATATATTTATTCCTGATGCCAAAAAGTCAGTTTATGCTGTAAAAATAGTTTCTTCCTGCAGCTTTGGTGAGAAAACCCCAGAAAAATACCCTCGAAATAGTCTTTTTAATAAACCAACAATAATTTCAGTGAAAGCAGAAATCCTAATTAGGAGCCTAAATATACCAAATAAGTGTTTAAATGTATTAACAGCTAATCCTGTTGCCAGGTAAAAGTGTAAACGAGGGATTAAATCAGAAGAAAACAGTTTTATAACATCTCTTATGTGCTAAAAAGACATTGACTTAAAAGCCACAAACAATTTATCTGTTTTATTTTATAAAATCTTGAAGAAAACTGCTGAAAATAAGGAAATACTTGAAACAGCACACGATGATAAGTGTCAACAAGTCTGTAGATGTAATAGTAATTTGAGTAAATATTTCAAAAGTGAATGTCAAGATGTTAGACTAAATTAAATAAATGCTGTTTGGTTTTAAGTGAACATGTTTTTTCCAGTCTCCGTTTTGCATTTATCTGAAAATTGTTGCACTTCTTTCATCCCATCCTATTGACCTGCACTCAATAATTTCTGTTAGTTCAATTACGTTCCCAGATTTTAGATTAAACACAAGAAAATAACAGTAAAGTGTTTAAAGCTTACAGTGAAATGAACAAAAGAAGAAAAAGATCCAGTCTGTAAAAACGTGTTTCAGCTCTCAGGAAGCTGTTGTTAATAATTAGACCCAATTTACAGACCTGATTGGAGGATTTAGTGTGAGTAGCAGCTCAACAGGTCCAGAGCTTCAAACAGAAACTAACCTCTTTTTTATGTGGTTCACTTCAACGCCAGCACATTTTAGCCAACAGTAGTGCTATCAAACCAAATTAGACACATCAAGTCTCCAGATCAGCTGTGAGGCGTGTTCGCTCAGTCCACTGTTGCCTGTCCAGCTGCTGAAAACATCTGCTCAAGTGGATTTAAGCTCACACCAATGCTGAAAGCCCTCAGAACCTCTGGCGTTTGTTATTCAGCTTGTAAATACATAAATGATCCACAGCTTTAATACACCATCGTTTGTGGATAAAAGTGGGAATTTATGTCCTGATGATGCGTCCGTGACCAAATACGTCTGTAGGTGGGTTTGTGAGGTTTTCCACAGTTTTCATGTTAAAGCTGTCATTTTATACACCTGATCTACTAAAGCTAAAGTTTCTGTCAGTGTTAAAGTAACACAGAGCAGTTTCCTGCTACTTCACTCTACTGGTTGCAAGTGAAATTACTACCCTGTTGCAGCCTGCTGCAGCTAGTGCAAACAAGCTAACAGTAATATAAGCCAACTAAACAATATTATTACTTACAGGTCCAGTAGAAACAAAGCCAGGTCACCATCAGTCCGTGATTTTTGTAGCCTCCTTTAGCCGCCTTAGTGTGGGCTGCGCCAGCGTTCACTCCGGTTTTAGCTCTTTGCTTCACCTCCAAAGACATTATGCTCTTACCTTTATTTCCATGATGCCAACAGAAAAAGGAAACTTCATCTTTTTCTTCTTCTTGTGCTTTTTATTGACGATCGGCAAATGGAAAATGCTAACCGCTAGCATTACAGCTAATAGCCGCAAAGCAGGTAAAGAGCGCCCCCTAGTACACCTACCCGCTCCACAAAACTATCTAGCACTTTTTTTTTGGTCAGCAGAAGGCTGCGGAGTGGTGTCAAACATGAAACTGGTCAAGTTTCTATCTCAACAATCACTGAGATCAATATTAAAGCTCTAGCTGAAAGTTAAAATAACTAGCTAGTGTTACTGTAATTCAACATTTTCTAAAGAAGGGTGTGTGAAGGAGAAAAGTGTCATGGAACGGAGAGTTCAAGTCTGTTGCACTTTTGACTGCGTGTGACCCTGATGTGTTCCACTGACATGCACTTCACGTCTGCTGCATGACTGGAAATGCACTACTCCTACATGTAGCTACTCCTTACAGCGCCTCACGGGGAAGCATTGTGTCCAGTGTACCTTTAACAGAACATATGAGAATTTCTGACCAAGCAAGGTGTGAAAAGACCGTACAAAGGGTGGTTCTCTGAAGCTTTTGTCACCTTTTTAGGGTCCCTCCTGACAACAGCTACAACACATTAAATGTTTTCGAACTTGGGAAATGAATGTGGCCCTCAGGTCCTCTCTAAGGTGTTGACATCTGGGAATATCTGCAGAAAGACGAACAGACACAGAAGCGTTTTGACACACCTGCACAGACGGTGCTCCCCTTGTTTCAGATTCTTGTCTGTCCATCTTTTTTAATCACACTTAAATGTTTCTGATCAACTGATGTCAGTGTCAAACTGATTATTTTATTTATTACGGGAAAAGTTCATCCAAACCGGCCTGGTCTTAGGTGGAGAAGTAATTCAACCTTAAAGTTACAAACTGTAATCAAGCATTTGTGATGATGTGTCGCTCACGTCTATGTGGAGGAATATCATTCAACTTTCCCTTACAGAATTGTGTAAAATCAGCCAGAAAAGGGTTTTCCAGTCTGCTTAAGGTCAGTTTTTTTTTTTTACTAGAGAACAGAATTCCTGTTTCCATTAATTACAAGAAATGGTCGTGAAGCGGTAAAGCCGACCTGAACCATCACACCACCACCACCGTGTCTGACTGGATAAAACTAAACCAGTGGTATTTTCACTTCACACGTACCAGAAAGTTACGTTTTTAGCTTCTCAGTCCACAGAATAAATTCCCAGGAGTCTTGTGGATCATCTAGGTGTTTATGTGAGATAGGACCTCATCTTCTTTGTGGTCAGCAGTAGGGATGGGAATTGATAAGTTTTTATCAATGTCAACGGCATTGTCGGTTCAGTCTATCGATCCAATTCCTTATCAATTCCAGAGTAGTTCAATAGGTGACAAAAAACTAATTGCACACGGCTTCCTGCATTATAGCTGTTGGTTTATTTGTGATAAATAATCAGTTGTACCTGTATCGGTTGGAAAGATCTTTCCAAATGTTCTCCTTTATGCTCCCTGTGAAGGCAGAGTCATCTTCCTGGTCGGTGCAGTGTTTCTGTAGCTTTTGTAGAGCGGGAAAAATCTCACCACAGGTCAGACTTTAGCCGCTGGAGTCTGCTAGTGTGGAGGTGTAAAGAGAAGGTAAATGAAGCTAACATGATGGGAAGTGTTAGTTGTTTAGGTACCTGCAGGATTAACAGGAGAGGACGTGCGAACGTCACCACTGCTGCTGCGTTGAAATTCACTTGTTCGGAGCGGGTCAAAACACGCCATTAACTTTACGTTTAAGCGTAGTTTATGCCCAAATGCCTTTTCCTT
The DNA here is from genome assembly GCF_043380555.1 of Nothobranchius furzeri. Lineage (NCBI taxonomy): Eukaryota > Metazoa > Chordata > Actinopteri > Cyprinodontiformes > Nothobranchiidae > Nothobranchius > Nothobranchius furzeri. The sequence continues at coordinate 49,511,551 of NC_091750.1, read as the reverse complement.
CCCTTGATAAAATATCTACTTTGCAATTATTGCAAGTTACCCTGTTGTCTTGCTTTCTTGTAAAATATAACCAAACTTACGAGCGTTTGTTCCCTTAGACGCCATGTTTCCTGCTTTCGTAAGGTACGCAACAGGCAGGGTGATGTAATTCGCGCCAACTGGAATTGAGAAGGGGAATCGTTTACAAAGTGCTGAACGATTCCTAGGAATTGAAACAATGGGAACTGGTTCTCAGCAAGAACCGGTTTTCGATTCACAACCTTATTCAGCAGAGGTTTTAACTTTTACCTCTCCCATATTTCCATTACTTGCCTGTTTTCTCTTTCTGATAATTGAACGGTGAACTCTGACCTTAACCCTAACCAAGGGTTCAGTTATTTTGTTTTTGTGTTGTTTAAGAACAGCAGTGTTGCTTTTTGAGATAGTTTGTTAGCTTTATTATGGGACTGAACTGAGAGTTAATTATAGCGTGTGGTAAGACCCAGACACAGAACTATGAGCAATGGGAGGTGCTGACATGCGATTTGCTGTAGGAACATCTGCCGAGGCTCGAAGGGAAACAAGATTGTGTAGGCGTCCCAAAAGGTAAAGAAACGGACTTATTGGTTCGATAAATATTGGTAGAAGGAGCTAGGAAGCTCAGAAATCTTGACATGAATCAGGTGAAAGGATGACAGAGTGAAGGCGGAAGGTCTTCACTTCTGTTTATAGACTATTGTGATGACATAGAAACAGCGTCCCGGTTGGTGGGATGATGGGAGTTGGAGTTCTGGCTGGAGGCGTGGCAGGAGACGGGAATTGTGACATATTTCAGACTATTTTATGTAGTCAGACAGGTTCTGTTGGTGCGGTTTCTTAATTGTACGTATCTATTAATCAGGTCTGGGTTGTGGAACTAAACTTGGTTTTTCAAATAATTTGGGTAATCCCAGTTAATTCATGATGAATCACAGGAGGCAATTACTTTTTCACAAAGAGCCAGCTTGGTCTGGAGCGCTTTGACTCTTAGAGATTGAAATGATCACTTTTAAAGCCAGGCGCTGTATTTACTTTATCTTTTTTCTCATATGAAAAATGTTTGCTAATGTTAATGATTTAAGTTGTGAAAAATCCAAAACAATCTGTTTGTATCGAGGCGATATACCATTTCCCAGTACCGTTCACGTGTAGGAGAGAACAGGTCTTTCTATTCCCTAAGCAGCAGCACATAAAATAAAAAATGTCTCCTGTCTTCATCCTTATGAAGTACCATACAGAAATAGACCTCATCCATCCTGCCCACCAATGTTATCTGAGATGGTTCGTGAATAATTGATGTGGACAGAAATTCCACCCCACTTGGGAAGGTTGTGGATGTACAGGACACCCCCACCTTCTCCTTGCCCTTCCTCTTCACCGCTCCATGGGCGTCGTGGGTCAGTGCCCACTCCAGTGTGAGTGACTGAACCTTTAAGTGGCTTGGCCGGCCACTCTGTGTTCTTGTGCCGCCGAGGCCTCACTCTCAGGAGCATGTCCTCTCCGTCAGTGTGAATTCTGTCTCATATATAATTAAAAACAGGCCGCTGCTCTGCGAGAGCCTCATCACTCCCCCCAACAGCAGCGGCCTCTCTGACTTCGTGTCTTTGTGCTTTAGCATATGTAGGATGTGATAAAAGTATTGATTGTCCCCTCCAGGGCTTCTCGTCATTGTTGAAACATCCGTTAGCTACAGCCGCCGCTGTCCGTGTATTAAAACCAGTAAATATTTTGGAGTAAAAATCGATAAGCAGAAGACGGCTTGACGTTTTTCAAATACTTGTTCAACACTTTATCTCACCTGCGCAAACATGAATGTCTACATAGCTGCAGTGAGGGAGCTGCTATGACAGCTCAGATAAAAGTCCCACATTTCAAAATAAAAGCCCCTCAAGGTGTCGTTATACACATGCAGCTACGTCAGACAAATGCAATACCAAGGTTGTCCTGAAAGTTGACTCTGTCACACTGATTTATAAGAATATGTTGGTTATTTTACAGTGGAATTAGATCAGTTTCTTACCCTTCAATCAGTACCAGATGAATCATGTGGCATCAGTCCCAGATTTGATGTGCAGGTTGACCTAAACCATGCAGCTTGGGTCCTGACGTGTCCGGAGGGACACGCAGTCCTGCAACAGATGGTTTGGCCCTCACACAGCCATCGTATCGATATCACAGAGCCGGTCTGGGATTATCTAAAGAGGCCTAAGCAGCTGGGGCTGACTAAATCCACACAAGAACTGTGACATGTTCTTATAGATGTTTGCTTCAGTTTACCTGCCAAGAGCCGTGTTGCAGAAGGCCGAGAAGCCTCCGTGCTGTTTGAGAGGAAGAAAGTGGCACATAAGAGGTGTTATGTTGCTTTGGGGGGATTATTTCTGTTTCTGACTAAATTAAATTAACATATAAACTATTTGAATTTTTCTTTTTTACCTTGTTTATCACTGTAAACTACTCTAGTAGCTGAAAGTTAATCGTCACAATAACACTAATGTGCCTTTGCTAAATTATCAATTTCTTTACTTGTAGGCCCTATAAAATCTGTTTTCATCATTTTTGGGCTTGTTTTTTCCTCCAAATAAAAAAAAACACATACATTTATTCTTCAGACTAAGATCAGCTCTGATGAAAATCGGCTCCTCTAAATCCAAGACCATGGTCTTGAATCAGAAAAGGGCCGATTGCCTCGTCCAGGTCAGGGATGAGGTCCTGCCTCGAGTGGAGAACTTTCAGTATCTCGGGGTCTTGTTCATGAGTGAGGAAAAGATGGATCGAGAGATCGATAGGTGGATTGGTGCTGCGCCTGCAGTGATGCGGGTGTTGTACCGATCTGTCGTGATGAAGAGAGAGCTGACCCGTAAGGCGAAGCTCTCAGTTTAGCTGTTGATCTACATTCCAACCCTCACATGTGGTCTCAAACTTTGGGTAGTGACGAAACTATGTGATTGTAGATACAATCGGCCAAAATTAGTTTTCTCTGGAGGAAATCTTGGCTCTCCCTTTGAGATAGGGTGAGAAGCTCAGTCATCCGGGAGGGGCTTAGAGTAGATCCGCTGCTCCTCCTCATCTAGAAGAGCCAGCTGAGGTGGCTCGGGCATCTGGCTAGGATGCATACTAGACGCCTCCCTGGTGAAGTTTTTCGAGCATGTCCAACCAATGTGAAACCCTAGGGAAGACCCAGGACATGCTGGAGGGACTATGTCTCTCACCTGGCCAGGGAACACCTTAGGATCCCCCTGGAGGAGCTGGTCCAAGTGGCTGGGGAGAGGGAGGTCTGGGCCTCCCTATTTAGGCTGCTGCCCTGTGACCCGACCCCGATAGACCAAAGAAAATGGATGGGTGGATTTACATGTTTTATCAATTAAAATTATTAAAGCCATACTATGCAACTTGTTCATATTTTTAAATCAATTTCTTGAGCCAGTATGTGCTACAATGACCCTTTACAGGGTTAATATATTCCAAAAATCATCTGCATCAGGGGTCGCCAACCTGGAGCCAGCGGGCACCGTGGTGCCCTCACGAACCATTTAAGCTGCCCACAGCCCATTTCTCCAAATAGCACACGTCTTAAATATAATAAAACATCTGTTACAGTTTATTTTAAGGACAAATGCATTCATATAAACTTTAAAACTATGATTTTATTTAAAAACAGTCAAATACATCGTACATCAAGTGATTTTAACTCAACACCAGAGAAAGCTGTTAGTGCATCACTTTGGCATTAGTGAGGACAGCACAGGAGAGACTTGAAAGGACTTTCTCTAGCTGGATATTAGCTTCTAATTTTTGCACCTTCTTTAGGTGTTTTTTGGAAAGTCCACCTACACTCATCGTCACCTGTGCTGGCAGCTTTAGTGTTCAGTAGTCAGCCTATCAGCTCTTAGGAAGTGTTTCTCCCCTTGGGCATCAACAGTTTTACACTATGCGATAATTTTGGCCAGTTTATATAAATATAATTAGAAATATGAAGGTAAGAAAAACTGCATTCATGGGTGTATTAATAAAACAGAAGTCATATGCACTAATAAATCTGTACAGTACAACTGGATAATGTATAATAAAGGTTATTTGTGCTAAATACTTATATATTTTCAGACGTGTCTTTTTCTAATAGTTCCAACACCAAGTGTCGATGAGGGAGTCGTACGTTCAGTCCCTCATGGTGTGCCGCCTCACACGTCCTGGACTGTAAGTAATTGGATGTTTACTCTTCATTGAAGAAGGAAAGCTTTGAGGAATGAAGGAATTGGAAATCCACGTTGCACTCTGCTCACCAGGATGTCCCATAAAAGCCCAGTGATGTTCAGATCTGCTGATTGAGGAAGCGATGGGGGCCATTTGACGTCGACCTGATGATCATGGTTCCACTTTTGAATGTGTCTCTCTGTGTTGACATTATCTCGCAATAAAAAAATCATGGCGAGAGGAAAGTGTTGGTACCACAGGGTGTTCATGGCCTTACGATGACCTCACATCCCTTACCTTTTATATATTGTAACCACGCAGAGATATCATCTGGCAAAATGACTTGTGTGAGATTGTCGGCCATTGAAAGCATCATTTTGCTGCTTCTGAAACTTATTTTCGTCAACATTATCGTACATCTACCTTTGCTGAACTTTTTTAGCATTTTTCAAATTCACGATTGATACATCTAGGTACTGGAGGAGGCTTTGCAAATTTGTACACTTCAGCAAGTTTAAACCCTCATCTTGTCAGTGCTTGAATATTTAAGGCTTCTTTTAGACATTTTCACAGAACTCCTAAGACGTATATATGGCAAGGGTCAATCAAATTCTGCCTAAATCGCTTTTCCACTATTATAAAAACCTCCATAACAAATATGGCCTTTACTTTGAATATTATTTTATAAAATGCAACTTTGTGTCACAGTTAGAATTCAGTTGTTATTAGCAAGTACAGCTCGTTGTAGCACTTCCTGTGCAGAATTAAACACTTCCTGTGTAGAATGAAGAACTTCCTGTGCAGACCCGAGCAGCTTCTGTGCAGAATGGAACACTTCCTGTAATGAAAGACTTCCTGTGCAGAATGAAAGACTTCCTGTGCAGAATGAAAGACTTCCTGTGCAGAATGAAACATTTGCACTGTGCACAATAGCCCGATCTCAATACCCACCTTGCGGTCTTCAGCAAAGTGCACTTAGAGAAAGTGCACTGTAGGGCTTTGGTTGTGTGGTACACAAGTGTGCAAATAACTGCCAAATTGAGAGAGCACTGTGTCATCGATCGCAACGCATGCCGGGATGCTGGTCGCAGTGATACTTTATTCAAAAAATCTTTATTAACAACCTTCAAACAAAAAAAACAAACAATTATTTGAAAAAGAAATTTACAATCATTGCTGTTTTGTCTAAAACATTCAGAGTATCAACCTATTGTCCTAAAATGAACACATTTTCTTAGAAAATATATATATTCTTAGAAAATATATATTTTCAGAAAAGGCACTTGAGCCTTTCTTCCTGCAGCGATGGATTGTGGGTGGTACCCTTCACCAAAGTCCACATCGATGCAGACTTCGATGAGGTGCAGATCAAGGGTGCAAAAGGGGTGTCATCAACTTCTGCACTTGAGAATTGGGACACCCTACACACTCGCACCCCTGGTCGGAATCGCGCAATTGAAGGGTGGAAGTGCAAGTATTGGGATTGGGCCAATGCAGCAGTACGTGTGTAGAATAAATCACTTCCTGTGCCGACCCGAGCAGCTTCTGTGCAGAATGGAACACTTCCTGTGTAATATATTCCTACTTCCTGTAAGAATACATTAATATTTAGCGGAAAAATCCTTGCAATTCAAACCGATGGTGGTGTAAAGATTTGTAAAATATTATTAACACAACCCATGACAATTGTTTTGGAGTTATCTCTAGAAGATAAAAATCCACTTTACTGCAGTGGTTTGCTTGTCGACCTGGTCAGTCATTATTTCCACCGAGTGGATAAAATGCATCCTTCTTTTATAATCTCTTTCTGAACTGAATATTTTGTTGTGGAGAGTGCTGGGTTTCTCTTTTATTTTTGTATATTTAATTTAAGAGCCTGAAACATTTCCCTTTTCACCTGAACACCATCTTGGCCTCAGGTGCGTCCTGTTGCTGTTTTTAATTATCTTCTTCTTCTGGTCATATTGCATCATCTTACTTTAGCATCTGCTAATGGGAATAAATATAAATGTCTTTTTTATTAAGAACAGGAACACTTTTTATGTTTGATGCTGATTTACAGTGTGGAAACGTCATTCTAGAGCTGAATGTCAGCTCCACCTAATAGCTTTTACTGTACTTATCCCGTACTTTAAATAGCCAATTTGTTAAATGCTGTTGGAAACTCTCTTTCCCTTCCTAACCTTAATCTCACACCGCCAGGCCTGACAGTGGGCAGTCAGAGCTGTGACAGTCCCTAACTGTTCAGTCTGTGTGTTTTGACTGTTCAGCTGGGAGTGGGAGCTGGAGTAAATGAATCACACCGTTTCCTTTCTCCAGTCTGCCAGTCGACTGATGGAATCCATTCACTAGTGAAGCTAATAACAGCTGTACGCCTCCCCTTCTGCACACTTACACACACACACACACACACACACACACACACACACACACCACACCCACAACACTCGTCCCTGAAGGACAGTCACTGCCAGTCCATCCCGCCCACACTGCTCTGTTATACCTACAAGGTTAATATAGATGGGAGATGTGTTTAAAAGGTCATAACTGGTGTGCTGCTCCACTCTGTGTCATTCCTGTCGAGCATTCAAAACAAAGAGAGTTGTTTGTGTTTTTATTCTTCATCTGTGAGCTGACATTACACATTTTTGTCTCATTGATGTTTTTTTTCTCTGTATCTTTATTTCTGTAGCAAGCTTGTTAAATTAGGGGAAACAAACAGATAATAAGATTAAAGCAAAGCAAAAAAGATATGGACCTTGGACCCAAATCATTTATTTATTCTGAAAAGAAATGAGCAAAAAAAGTCTAATTAGATCAGTTAATGTCAGACTTTAGTGTTTTCAGCACATTGGACTCAGAACCAGAGTGACTGCTGACATCTGTATGTCGACATTTGTCCTCTGGTCCTACTCGCTGGTTTCAGGCCAGTGTGGATTATTTTATACCCCTGTTAAACTCTGCTATGAGTTACTCAGACAGCATCTAGAGCTGGCCGCTGGTAAATTATAACCATCAAAGTCTAACCAAAAGTTGTGCTAATAAACACCTCACATTAAGGGATCATTTTTACAGCCAATAAATCATGGACAATATTTAATATACCTTCATAAAGATATGGTTTTACGGCAGTGTGTCAGGGAATTACTAAAGAAATGTTTTTCGGTGTATGCTGAAAGCATTGGTGTGTAAATATTTAAGGATGTAAGATAATATTAATACACAGTGATGTTGTGATATTTCATGTTGTGATACTGAATCGATATTAGATATTTTCGATTTTTTTAATTGAGAATTTACATGCAAACTTTTACTGGATTTCTTCTGTGTGGTGCAATTCTAACTCCAACCGCTAGGTGGCAGCAGTTTTTACCACCTTCATTCTGACTTAAAGATGTCACGTGTCATGGAAGCATGTGGCACGAGTTTTCTAAGTAAATTCACTTTTAAAAATAAAATATCTTCTCGTTTAGTATTGCAATGTGCCGTATTGTCTTCTACGTATCGTAATATATATTACCAACAGTGGTTTTTTTTGCCAAAACACACCCCCTTTCCCAAAAAACTGTTAAGTCGTTGTGTCACCAGGCTACAGGGCCTCATGCTTGTGTCACTGGAATCATCAAAAAGGTTAAAAAAAATTAAAACTCACAATACTGATAGGCTGATTTATACTTCGTCAGCTCCAGTGTGGCGTCGTGCACACACACTGATGGCGATGTTTTCCCTTAAAACTTCTCCATCACGTTGGGGGTGTTGCGAAGCAATTCCCCGCGAGGACAACAGAGGTCATAGCGCTTTTCTGGGGTGTCCTGCCACCATGACAGTCATGTATCTGATCCATTATAATGTATTTAATATTGTGTTTATATTGTTTTAATGTATTTCAGAGACTTTATAATACAGACAAATGTGTCCCTCATTCTCCTCCACCTCTTTATGCGGTCGCCACCTCCAAACCTATCATTTCCATCCATGAATGAAACGCTTTGTTCCTCCTTAGTAATGTGTGAATAAAAGATTATAGTTACGAACTGTTTCCGAGAGACTCTCCTCAGTCTGCTCCGTGTCTGTTGCTAAAAATCTTTGGATCGCTTTTGATTTTCTGAAGAGACAATAGCGATGTTGTTGACGAATTTATAGGAAGCGGCGTCCTGACTAGTCACAGGCTTGCAGTCTCCGTCACTTTTAACAGATAGGTAAAAAGTTGGGCTTGTCTCCGTCAGCCTCTGTGAATCCATCGTAGAGCCCTTGTGCCAACGCTTAATAGCATTGCGTATCTCCATACCCACGCAAACGGAGAAGTATAAATCAGGCGTTAAAGTGCAGGACTTGCATCAGCACAACTTCAGAATGGATGCAGTGTAGCATCCGTGTTTGTTCTGTCTCTGAGGGTAACGTCAGGGCTGTAGAAGTGGTGTCTAGAGTCTGGTGGTGGTCTAGTACTCACAACCCAGTGAGATACTGGCTGTACTTGTCACAATGGACTGAGAAACTTTAGATAATATATTGAACCAACTATAAATTCAAGCAGTGGTGGCGCCAGGGGGTGCTAGGGGGGAGCTATAGCTACCTCTGGATTAGTCATTGCACCCCCAAGTAAATATTAGATTTTTTTTTTTACAATTGAATTTTAATTTAACGTGTGGATGTGATAATATTTAACATACAAAACAAAAATAATCAGTAAATTATCATATAGATTGTAAAATCTTCAACCAAAGCAGGAAATTGATGTTAACCTTTGACCTCATTTTCCACCTGCGAATGAGTGAAAGGTAGAGCTAGTGGTAAAATGGATCGGGTTTTTGTTGCCCAAATTTCCACGGGTTCAGTCAGAAACGAATGAATCTTTGGAGATGATCTCAGACCCACAAAAACCTACAGAAGAGAGTCAACCCTCAACCGCCACAGCAGTCGAGGGTTTTGCCGCTGGAAATGCTAACACTAACATTAGCTAACCTTGCAACACTATAGATGGTTTTCTGTGTGGCTGTATGTGTTTATGATTTCATAGAAAAGTCAGCGATTGTTCATATGTTTGTGATGTTTATTTATGATTGTTTCAGGTGTTGTTGAGGTTTGGTGCATGCATGTGTATCTGCTAGTGTTGAAGGTGTTTTAGAGAACAATAGGTACGCACGACCACTTCCTTCATAGCACCTGCAGAAAAACATTTCTGGAGCCGCCACTGAATTCAAGATTCACTTTAGACAGTCAATGTTCTGTAAAATTCTTGCACAACCTGACGACTCGGTGCAAAAAGGCAAATGCTTCAGTCGGTAAAACTTTCCACTTGGTGAAATTTTAATGTGTGTCCTCACAGTCGCTGAACCTTTTGTGGTTTTTCATTGACAGGTGCTGAATTGTTTCAGTGTCCTCTCTTTTCCTTAGTCTTTGACTGTCTCACTCTTGAAAGCTCCTGCCTCCCTCACTCGCTCGCTTGCTCGCTCGCACTCGTCTGTGTGTCTGAAGCAGGTGAACACCCACACACTCACACCACCACAGATCCTGGCTCCTGACTGGTTTTAAATCCGTGACAAGGAGCCCTCACTCTGAATATCAAAGACTCGTATCTGAGAGCATGTAGGCATGACTCACACACGGCTCTGTCTTACTCCCAGCAGGATACCTGAGCGTCCAACCAGCTCGATGTGGCTGGGGTTAGTGGAGGACGCTGATCAGACGGTAGCATGTCTGCGGTGTGGGTGGAACTCGATCGTATTTGTCACCCAGCCATGTGAACATATGAAAGTCCCAGCAGTGTGCTGAGATTTTTAACACACCCGTCGGCCCCGGCCGACTCCTGCTTCCATGCTGGGGGTCATTCTCCGACGGCGAGAGTTCCTGCGCTCTCCTCAGCACAATGTCAAACCGCGCCAGGCGAGCGAGGAGTCCAGAGCAGCTGTGACAGCTACAAAGTGGCTGAGGGAACTGTGTGCTTTAGTTGGTCTGTTTCAAATAAAAGAGCTGCTAACAGCAACAAATCACAGCTTTGCAGCACAGCAACTTCCCTTTTGTGATAGGAACCTTTTTCGTTTGTGTTCCCTGTTTTACATTTCTTGTTCTCTGCTGGGTGTTGTATACGGAGCTTGTCACGCTATTGATTAGCCACATAAACCTCTCAAGACGTGAAGTATATTTCTCCAGTTTGGCCACTTGCAGCAGCGTGCATAGCTGCCTCGCTGTTGGCGCGTGTGTGAATGGCAGTGTTCACCACTGGCCTGTCAGAGCTGCAGGCCTATTTATATGGGTGCCAGCCAGGATATACCTTAGTTGAGGTGCACGCTGCACGGGCGCAGGAGTCTGTCTTGTGCAGCAGGCCAGGATGACATGTGAATCGCAGCAGCCGAGAAACCCCCGCTTAAGTGGAGGCAGTGGGGAGAAGACGGTAAGAGCCAGGAGGCAAACAGACAAACAGATGGACAGGCTGATGCCAAGCAGGCAGTGGAGCAAATAGATTGCGCAGCATGGTGAACGGACTCAGCCTACCAAAGAACAACCGAGAGACACAAGACCGTGCCTCCCCCCTTTTGTCAGCCGCTCGTGTTTCACTATAATTCCTGGAGATCAGATAGATGCGTTGGTAAATAGGACTCTCATCTTCCTCTTTTCCCTCTCGTCTGCCCCCGTCACATCCCTCATTTGGTATGTGTTATGTCGGAGGAGGGGATGTCAGACTTGCAAGATGGGCAATGAACAAACCTGTATGTGTGAGAAGTGGAGTGAGAGAAATAAATGCAGGAGAGAGATGAGTGCTGCAGGTGGAATTAGACAGAGGGACACCGGGGACCTCACTCAGCCCTGCAACAACAGGCCAACACAAAACACAACTCCTCCCTCCGTTTGAAAGACACTTTTCCTCTAAAATGCACAACAAAACTGAGTGAATCATCCCGTTTTTTTGTGTGTTATTCCTGCCTTGGATATTGTACTTTCCCGTGTATTAAAAACCAACTACAACTAAGAGAACGAACAAGGGGACTGAGCTTGATTTCTTTAAAACTCTTCAAACATTTCCCCGAGGCGCTGGGCTCGTGCGCACTGGTGCAACAATCTTTGCTTTAACACAAGAGGAGCATGATTGTGAGTCTCCCTTGGAGTCTCTGTTTCTGAAATATACGGAGCCGAGGGTTAAGTTGTTGTTTTTTGTTTCCTCTGTGGAGAACATCTCGCTGTGCGCAAGACAAACAAGAGCTGAGACAGCCCTGTCAGATGTGTCTGCTTGTGTGCCTTACACACTCTAATGGTTTGCCTTTGTGTGCATACGTGTGTGTGTGTGTTTGTTTGTTTGTTTACGTAGGTAGAATGTAAGAAGGCCCAGCCCAAGGAGGTGATGTTCCCGCCGGGTACACGAGGGCGAGCCAGGGGTCTACCCTACACCATGGATGCCTTCATGCTGGGGATGGGCATGCTGAGTGAGTCACCTTTATGCATTCAAGCCGTAAAATGGACTGTTTGGTTCCAGCTTTTGAATTTGCAGAAATGTGTCACACAGAGACACACACACACACACACACACACACAGACTTCAGGCATCAGTTCCTACCTGCTGCCTAAACAACCTGAGTAAACTCTGGTCTAGAAAGCCCCATTAGGTGGTTGCTGCCCCTAATTAGGCTGCTTCAAGGTGTGCCGCCGGTGGCCACTGTGCTCTATTTCTGGTTGAGTCTGGTACAGGCAGCCCCTGGGCATATAGGAGCAGACCAGCACATTAGCAGGCTAAATGAAGAGGAAAATTGGTGTAATGTCATATTAAGGATTCATCACTGTGCCCCCCTTAATGGGTAATGAAGGGGACACACATGTCAGAGAGAGATCTCATCTACAGGGACCTCAGCTGCCGGCCCACCCCTCTTCATTACCATCCAGCCCATGCCTGCGTCCCTTTTTATTTAACACTATTGCACTCTCCACCCCCACCCCTGCTCAGCCTTTCTATCCATCGTGTTATCATTCCAGCTAAGTGCTTTGTCGTTCATATTCCAGATGCATATCATTTCAATGTGTGGCGAAACACAATTCAAATGCATGTTTCCATAAAAACACCCTTGCGTATGTAACTTCACCAAGGTTTTGGGGATTTATACAACTTTGTAAATATGTTTAAAAAAATCATCAAATTGTTTATTAGAGATTAAAAAATGAAAAAAATGAAAAAAATCTTAAAATAATGACAGGATAATGAGGGTTTTTTAATGTATAATGTTTGAGGAAATTTATGAAATAAACATAAAAGTTTTAAGTACTAGTAACAGATCAGCAAATTTTTATCTGTGTTCCAACTTCCTTAGCTTCCAACGGTGCTGTTGACAGTCTTGGAAAAAGCCGTTCAGGCAAATTAAACAAATAAAAAACATTTTAAGGTCCGACCCCCCCTCCTCAGGCTTCCCCGTCGCAGAACTGCAACAGAGACTTTCAAACAGCCATAAAAATATTTAATTATCCTACATTTTAAACATGTTTGCATATTTTCTGTCATAACTCCTAACATTATGCACCTGATTTACCATTTGCCAATTTAGTTTGCTAGATAAAATAGTAAGACATTTTTTACTTTTTTTGTTTTATTTATAATTTCAAAACCAAAGAAGCTCAGTGACACCAACGAGCGTCGAAAACGGGTCAAAACTTCCAGAACCGACCCTCACCTGATTCTCTCCTCTCTACCAGCTCCCGACAAACACATGCGTGCATTACCCTGGCATTCCGCTGAACGTGAAAGCGACATGTGACGTAATAGAGGCGTTTTACCCGCGGGCTCCCTTCGGAAGCTATTCTTATGCAAAATGGGAGCGACAGCGTTCCACACAGCTGGTTCTGTGAGGTCACAAAACAACGGGAGAATTACAACACCACTCATGTTTTCAGAAGTTAAAAGCAAGGAGAAATGCTTGTATGCAAAACGGTTTGTGGCTTATTTAATGTTCTGTTCACCTCAGGAAATGACGTACGTTTACCTGCATGTGTCTTTTATTTTGAAAGTTTCCAGATGCTTTACGCCTGGGACACACCAGCCGCCGTAGTGCCGTGAAACGGGGACCGCCTTCATTCGGCGCCCTTGTTATCCTATTCTATTGGCCACATTGGCCGCCGAAGCCCGCGCCATGCAGCGATCGTTTCGGCGTCTGCTCTATTTTTTTCGCGAGCCGCGAGTGAACCGTGTCAATTCTGGCAGGAAATCAAACCTAGACATAAGAGGCAGGCTGGTAAATTTAACAAAATAAATCATTTCTGAATAAAATTCTGTGATAGTCAAAAGTGTTCGTAAACAGACACTGCATAAAAACCAAACGAACACACACACACACACACAGAGCAAACTTGTGTGTGTGTGTGTGTGTGTGTGTGTGTGTGTGTGTGTGTGTGTGTGTGTGTGTGTGTGTGTGTGTGTGTGTGTGTGTGTGTGTGTGTGTGTGTGTGTGTGTATGTGTGTGTGTGTGTGACCACGTGAAGGGGGTGTGGTTTTGGGTGTCTTTCAACCGGAGCAAACAGGACAGAGAGGCAGAAAATCATAGGCCAGCTATTAACAACTGTTCACACCATAGGTTCACACACAATTACAAACACACACACACAAACAGCAAGGGGGAGGGGGGTGTAGAGGAAAAGAGCAGAGAAAAGGCAGAGAGGAAATGGAGGACACCAAGTGGTTAAAAGAAAAACTACAGCTGAGCCGAGGCGCGCCTCGACCGGAGCGGAGAAACAAGTGTCTGGTCTGAACTGAGGAGCAGCGAGCAGTGGCCGAATTTCGTGAGCGCTTCGCCTCCCGGCGCTTCGCGACGCTTCTGCGGCCGGTGTTACACTGCTTTTGTGTTTGAATTCCTGCCTGGCTTGATAATTGAATTTTAAGAATTTTGGACATAAAAAATAGACTCCAAATGTAACGATAGTGTCCCTTCCCTTCTGGGACGCGTCCAGAACATTACGGTTAGCTGCCGGTGGAAAGGAACCCACCCCCTATAACAGCGGCTAATTGCTGCGTAGTAAGTTTCGTGGCTGTTTTGAGTCGCTTTCACATCCGATGGAAAGAAGGGGTAAGACACACAGCTTTTCAGAAAATGTGCGGTTCATGCACAAAGATGGGTGTGCAGAGGTGGGAGTCATAGGGACGTTCATGATCAGGGTTTCAAAAGTGATTAAAATTATTAGTATTTTAATAAAGCATTTAACTTACGAGTTTCCTTCAGGATTCAAAGAGCATTTGAAACATTTAGTTAAAAATTACATTCATCTTTCAGCTGGTTAACGATTTTAATGGAAAAAGGCAGCAAAGTCCTTGCGTACATCACGTCGGCTGTCACGTCCAAACGATCGTCTCATCACTCGTCTGCATAAAGTCACTTAAAGCATCGGGTTACTGCAGGCCTGACCTTTCTCTGAGAGTGATTACACAGTTGTTGGTGGTAAAAGTGTTGATGAGTCCAGCCAAGTGTGTCTCTCGATGGTTCCATCTCATCTGGCCCAAGTATTTAACAAGCACAGTGAACTTTTCAGAACTTATTACAGACTAAAGTGTCTGCGAGGAGCAGAGGGCACCCTTCCTTCCCCTCCGCTGGGAGAAGCCAGGCAGAAAGGCAGTGATGTGCTCATGTGAGAATATTAACCAGCCAACTTGTTTGGAGACGCTCTTATCTAAATGAAATTGGAACAAGGACAGCGAAACATTCCTTTATATAATTTGCATTTGGAAAAAAGGACCCAAGGCTCATTATTTAAGAAAGTGTAAGCTCCTTTTGTGCCAAATCTCATTAAAGCCATCCCCAGCTCCTTTGTTTACTGCCTCTAATCGAGGCATTTATCTTTATTGTGTTGTGCCGATGTATGTTTGCTGAAATTAATACACATTTGAGCCTTAGCGAGGTATGGGTGTACCAGATGGATAATTGATTTTAAAGTGAATCAGAGCTGTTGAGCCATAAAATAGGTACATTAGCGTGCATATTAATAAGGCAAATAAGAGCACTGAGAGGCCGCCACGAGGCCAAATACAGTAGCAGGCTTCATTAAGTCAAACAGCAAGTTATTCCCTGCTTTCTCTTTTCTTTTACGGTCTCCTTCCAGCCGTGTTTCTGTTGGTTTGGACCCACCAGCGCATGCGTGCGCTCTGATAGTTTGCGGCAAATTCTGCATTCAGTTATTATAGGAAACCTGTTTTAAAGAAGAGGAAGGTGTTTTTGTTTCCCACTCCAGAAAACGTCCTAATAAGGAAGAATGAGGAGCTGTGGTGTCAAAGCCAACAATTTCAGCCTGGCTTTTATTTATTTGACAGTGAGGCAGAATCAAACACATAATATCCAATAGTTTGCTGCCTGAGATAGCTTTTCATCGTACCATATCACAGTTCTTTTTGGGCCAAACAAACAACGAGGGGGTTTTGTGAGAGCTATCCATCTGTAGCTTCCTGGTGATGACTTCTCATCAGCAGATGATGAGAACTGTTATTCTTTTTTTCTTCTTAGATGCAGCGTCTGTCCTACTTCATCCAAACCAGGTTAAGGTTCCCCTCACCGCCTCTGAGTTGAATTTCGTTTTGTCTGTGAGAGAGGCTCTGGCTGAGGCATTTTCCCATTGGGTCAGGAATAAATTGAACTTTTTCATGGACAGCAAACACTGATTAGATATTTATGACCAAGGTCAACCTTTCTGATTCCAGCTGGCACGGGCTACGGCGCATACAGAACAGAGCATCGGCACACACACATGCTCACAGTCAAACCTGCACATAGGCACGCCACCAGACATGCAGAGGATGTTTTGCATGCATTTATAGACACTTTCATGCAGAAAACACACACACACACAAATCACATTTATGTCTAGACTGTGCTAAGGTTAGTGCGTACATAAATCAAAACTGTAAAACTAAAATGGCAGCAACAGTTGGAATACGATTTTGGGTTGGGCTTACCACCAGACGCGTAAGCACCACGTGATGTAGTAAACGCGTTTTTCCGAGGATGTTCTTTTCTCAGGGTTGAGCTTATAGCACTGGTGCTATAAAGGGCGTAGATTTTAGCACAGCACAAAAAGTTGTAGCGTCAGCATAAAACTTCTGTTAGAATCTATAAAAACCAAAAGTAGGTCTTATAATTACTGAAACACGCTGACAAACACTAGTAGTGCATATAATGTAAACGCAATAACAGGAAATATCTTCAGACATGTTTTTCTGTCAGTGTAGCTTCAACAAAACATTTTCATTTATTCACATTAGTGTACATTTGTTCATTACAGAGGTCCGTCCTCAACAGCATAGACATAAAAGAGTAGATGCTGCGCTGACCACTGCTGCCCATGGCGGTCGCGTTTGTGGGCTCTTACTTTTTATAAAGCCCACGGTAAAGAGGATGTTTTAGCTAAGGCGTTAGCTCCGTGGAGATCTGGAGCTCTCGAGCTGCACGAGAGCGCCGTTCATAGACCTGGTCACACACGCCAGAATGAATGCGCTCACTTTAACGTTCATCAGGCAAAATATGAGCAAGTGGAAAAGATGTTGCACGAGTGCAAACCTCTAAAAATAGTTTATCGCAGTTTTTTTTCTTTCCAGATGCGAAATATATGTTTGTACTGTCCAGGGTTCTCATTTATCAAACATTGCATAGAATCCTTACTAAAACTGTACTTAAGCTCAGCAAAAAAAATGTACTTACGCCAAGCAGGTTTGTGATCTATCAAACATTTAGTCGCATCCCGCCCTCACCACGCCCACTTACTGCCATAAATAGTCAATGCAAAGGGCCTTGTGGATCTCATGCATATACATAAGCCGGCTGTTGCAGCGCTCCGCCAATGACGATGGCGACCGTAGATCAAGGCAGATCAAGGAAGCGCAATTTCACAGAAGCAGAAATTGATGTACCTGTGGGTGAGGTGGAGAAATGAAAGGAAGTGCTTTTGCAAAACAAATAAGAGAAGATCCTCAGAGTGGCACAGTGTTGCTGAAGCCGTCAATGTTGTGAATTTTTCAGAGAGATCTGTGGCGGATATTAAAAAAAAAGGTCCAATCGGGATTCGATCCTCAGACTCCCGGGTGAAAGTCACGCACGCTAACCAGTGTAGTGCTGGATGAACTGGATACTTATCTCAGTATGTATATTTTAACTCTACTTGAGACCAATAAGCTGTAATACTCTATTTAAATATAGAATATCCCCTTGCCTGGTCTTTATTTGTTTTAGTCAGAAGATTCTAGGATTAATTTATTCATTAGGGAATTGTACACACTTCGCTTCAATTCAAGAAACAGTCAGGTTTATAAAAATAAGAATTTATTTTACAAACATTCAGGACTTGACAAATTGTTTAAACTGCTATTTACTGTGAGTGGATGCGAACTAAAGGATGGTGTCTGGAACTTATGTGTAAATATAATGTAATCAGAATCTCCGTATCACAGAGAGCTGAGTCCTGGATTTTAAAGAATTTGGTTTGCAAATAAGCTAAGTTGTTTCTTATTAAAAACATCAAGACGCCATTTGTCTGAATTTCTACCTCACCCGTTCTGGAGACCCCCGTCTGGGTCCGAGATGTCAGGAGGAGTGATGACCCCATGCACGAGATGGGTAGAGAAACCTTAGTGCAACCAGGTCGGTCCTGAGATGTCTCCGGGTCACAACGACTGATGAAACTGGTTGCATCTTAAAAATAACTCTGAAGGAGTTTTGCAATATCAGCTTTGTTCTGCAGGAAACTATCTTGTTATCAGCTCCGCAGGTGCAAAAACGTTTTAAAGGTTTTGACGATGTGTCAAAATCTTTGCTGGTTGAAGAGGTTTGCTAAAGATGGCCGGTCTGAAGCTTGCTCTCGAACTGACAAAATACTCAAAGCCATCTAGTTTTAAGGAATCAATATTATGATTTGGCCAGCCAATCAGGGGCTGGCAAGTTCGAGAGATGTTACCAAGAATCTCAGAAACACACCCTCTTTGATCTGGAGACTATGAATCTGGGCAAAAGGTAAACTATATGTCATGCGTTAACTTAACATTACTCTGTCTTTGTGTGAGTGCAAATGTTATGACTTTATCAAGTAAACATCGTTGAGCACAGATTACTGAAACATTTCATCATTTATAATTATTATAAGGAAAAATAACAAAGGTTTATTTAATGATTATCCAGCTTGTAATTTTTAGAAGTTCATATTTAATTAAAAAAAATCTTCTCTCTTCTTTTCTTCTGTGAGCAAGAAGACTTAGATAAGAGTTCTGTGAGGAACCTTGGAAAAGAAAGTTATTGTTTATCTTTCATTATCTCTGCCAGAGCTTCAGGCTTTCAGTCTCCTGTGAGCTAAATATTCAACACATTCTCACTCCCAGCACGCCAAAAACAAACGCTTGGTTAGCCACCCTCCGCGTCAGACCCCCGACGCCAAAAGTGCCCTTTTTCATCACTTATGTGTGAAAAGGGGTTTTTCCCTTCTCTGACTGCAGATCCCAGTGCAGCGTAAAACTGACGAGATGGGATGTCCGCTGATGCGGAACCAGCTCATTTAACCACACCTAAACCTTAACGTTTTGCTATTTATAACCTTCCCCTCTCCCTCATCCTAACCTTAACCCTCTTGCTACCTAAAGCGTTACTCTCACTGTGATCAAGCGTTTGTTTCCCATGCATTCTGACTGTGAATTTTCGTATTTGCCGCCCAAGGGGAATGTTAGAACATACCATCTGGTGAGGGGGAGGTTACAAATACCCTCTACTTTTAACCTCCACCTTGGTAGTTGAAACCTCCCCCTCGCGTTGCCTCCTGCGGACATCCCATCGCGTCAGTTTTACGATGCATTGGGATCTGCAGTCAGAAAAGGGAAAAACCCCTTTTCGCACATAAGTGACAACAAAGGGCACTTTCGGCATCAGGGGTCTTGACGCGTAGGGTGGCTGACCAAGCGTTTGTTTTTGACGTGCTGGGAGTGAGAATGTGTTGAAATATTGTAGGTTGTGTCATAGCTAGGGTAAGTTGACCTGGCTGTGGATTTGACCTGTGGGTCTCAAAATCAGGCCATTTCATGACATTACACCAGTCAGTCAAATGGAGATCTCCCTTGTGCAAGTAGTCAGGGGCGCATGATCAATCGGGTCACAGTGACCGGACACTCACACTGTCACAGAAGCGTGACATTCTGTCTCAATCTGTCCCCCTGCTGATATTCTGCATTCCGTATTCTGCGCTTCAGGCTCTGTGTGTGTGTGTGCGCGCGTGTGTGTGTGAGTGTGCCCGCTTGTGTGCGTGTGTGAGTGTGCGCGTGTGTGTGTGTGCGTGTGGGGGTCTTGTTCTGTGTGAAAACAAAGCAGTACAAGTGATAATGCTGCAGGATTTCATAATTGTATCTTCTCAGCAGCAGCACTGCAGGTGCTCTCCATGTCCAACACGTGCGTAAGCCAGGTCCTTAGTCAACTTAAAGTTGCGCACATTTTTCCGCTAAGTTTTGTTTCATCAATCCAAAAATTTGCGTGAAAAGTTGCTTACGCAGTTTTCGACCCTGTTTTGTGCGTAAGCAAGCTTGATAAATGAGGCCCCGTCCTGTTTTTTTTAACTAATAAAGCAAATGGAGATAAGCACCAGGTACCAGATGTTTTACACTGCTCTCATATTTGACGTTCTATCTGAGCTGTTTTGGCTGCCATGTTCTGGAATCGTGGCGCGTAAAATAGACCCGCAGCAGAAATTTTGCAGAGCGATGCAACACTACTCTTCTGGGAAGCGATGCTTTGCAGCCAATAGAAACACATCCGTCGATTAAAAAAGTGGCTTATTTCAGACGTCACACGGCATTTATGCACCCAGTAGAAAGTCGGGGGTTGGAAACAACTGCTGCAAACTTTTACAATGTTTAGTCTTGGATTCTGCACATAAAAACACACATTTTATATAGTTTTAATCTGCACACAGATATGCTTTTATCACCAGACACCACATCACATTGTGCACATTACACAGAAGAGATGCTCAGTAAAAGTCAGTGCAAAACTCTCCCGCCTGTAATCGTAAGCATAATCACAGAAAAGCTAAAAGAAGCTGCAGAGTTCCTGCTTCCTTCTCGTTCTGCTCTCACACCTTCAGCCGTCCGTCTCCTTAGCTGTGTTCAAATGATTGGTTAGCTTTAAAGGTGCATTCTTAAAGCCTTCCATAAAAGCTGGTTCAAACCTTTGATCAAATGTGCCTTTAGCCACTGAATAATGTTTAATTATACACACTGGAGCAAAGACTCCCAGACTGTTGCTCTTCAACCCTCGATTCCTCATAGCGGCCCTCGCCATTAAAATAAGGCTAATCAGTTATAATTACTGCAGCCAGCAATATGGCTCATGTGTGGAGGAAAATCTAACAATCACACAAACAAGTTAGGATACTTAATTATAGGCAAGGAAACATTCATTATAAAAAACTGTGATTTAAAACAAATAAAGAGTATTTTGACTAGGTTTTTGTTTAAATGAGTATACGCAATTAGCTTTACTACAACGGCCGAATGATAGTGCCTTATTATCATTAAAAAAAACGTTATTTAAAAATAAGATTTTGAGTATTTTTGATGCATTGGACAGCCCTAATTTACAGTTAAAGCCGCCACTTTGTTTGCTAATGAGAATCAAAAGCTAAAGGTTAAGCAGGTCCGTCTGTTAGGAGTTATTTTCACACAATAAACTCAAAAACACAAAGGTTGTCGCCCTCATCCCACTCGCTAATTCAGTCCAGATGAACGGCTGGCAGTGATAGCAGCCTTAACAGATATGGACTAAAACTTGTTCAGTAATTAGAGGGTTAATTATGTTTAGATTAAGTCCTTACAGACGTCTCCTCCCTTACTCACCCTTTAACGTGTCTCATATTTCGTGTGTTTCTCCCTCGCATCGTTCCTCAATATGCTGCCCACAGCTGCTTCTGTCGGAAAACTGTCCAGCTAATTAACTGCTTGGTCTGTGGTTGTAATAAGAATCTTGACAGCAAATGAACAATACATCTGCTACTCTTAAACATTTCTAATGACACCAGATCATCTTTTGGCCCCACTGCATTGCCTCCAACCCGTTAAGGGGTTTTAAAACACGCTTAGAGAATGCTGTCAAGGCACTGTCGTCTTCATCTGGGCTCCTCTGTGCAGATGTTTTCTCTGAAAAAATACACATCTTTTCATTTCGACTCAAAAATTCTGGTTTGATTTAAATGAAGACTTAAATAAAGCATAAACTACAAAATAATAGCAGAACAAAGCATCTAAAGGAGTTGGAAAGGAAACGTAACATTTAATTCTAAAACATCCGAGAATAGAAATTATTTAACACGTTTATAAAAGAAGCAGCTAAATGAGAACTTGTTTGGAGGTGTGCTTCTGCAGAGAAGTTACTAACAAATAAAATCTCACCTGCCGTAGATAGGTCTTTGAACAACCTAAGCTTGGAGAAATAGAGATCATTCAGACCGGCTCGGATGTGAGAACTGGGGCTGAGTTCCATTTAGAAGCTCTGCTTGTCAGCATTTATAACAGAACAGCCGGTGGAATGCAGCCCACCTGTGAACAGAGTTTATACACTTTTATAGACCTCCATATTGCCATAAATGTATCAACACACAATAACTTACAGGGAATCAATAATTGTTAGCATTGTGGCTAGCTGTAGAGATGTCACTTTTGGTTAACATTTGGTAATTTCTATCTTGTTTCATTTTTGTTATAAGAGGATTTTTAAAGATTGACAAGAGTCCCTTTGTAACTGGCCTCATTTCGACTAGCCATTAGCTTGTCAATCTTGTCATGCCTGATCTCTGTTTCACTGAGCGGAGGTTGTTCATAGAGTGCCCTACATCAGTTAATTGGTTTGAACATTTTTCACTAAACTCTACTGCAGCTGATCTGAACTACTCTTTAAAAGACAATTACAGCGATGTGATAGTTTGATAAATTATTATTTTAAAAATACAGATAAATGATAGATTTAGTCATTTCTGTGGTGAGATGTGCTGATGTACACGTCTATGTTTGCTTTAGTTATCCTAGTAAAACTCAAAATACAGCCAAATCTGTCTTTTATCATAATAATGGTTCAAACATTGATTCAACCAGTTAAAGTGAGTTACAGCGAGTGCGGCTCTAGGCGCTGTTATTACTTATAAAGAGTAATAACCCATATTTAAACATGAGCTCTTCTTCCATCATGAAGATGCTCCGATCATAAAGAGGTGGCATCATTTCCGCCCAGGAGCCGGCTTTAAAATGTTATTACATGCTGCCATTAAAAGTGGCAGAGAGCCTGTGCGTAGGAACAGTGGTGATAGAGTAGAAAATCTGGCGCCAGCTCCCAGGGTCCATCTCCGGAGGAAATGGAAAGCAAACTTGTGTAATTATCAAACTATATAACATGTAATTTAGCTAAAATACAACTTTTCTAACCATCATTTACCGATAAAGTTAGGATTTGTATAGAATTATCCACTGAATGATTAATCGCTGTCATATCTGACAGCAGTCCTGAGACAAAGTCCTTAGAAGAAGCAACAAAAGCAGCTTGATCAGGATGATTTAGAGGCTCTGCTGGCAGTTAAACTGGTCTCCAGTCGACATTGTGAGCTGTAAATATACGTGTCACCTCTTTAAGAAGTATCTTTCTACAAATCTGCATGAAAAGGAGTTTTGTTTATGAAAGATAATGTTCCAGCTGCTTCATTTTTAGGGTTTTTAATGGGAAATATGTTTTTTAAGATAAGAAGCTGAATTAAAAGACCTTATTAGGAATTTCAGAGCCTGAATCCTTTTAAACAGGATGTGAGTTTATGATTCATGTAATTTTTGGATTAATTCTCTGCTGGTTTCTTTTCATCTTTTATTAAAGGTTACCCTAACATTGTGGCAACGTACGGTCGAGGATACACTGGATTCGCACCCAGCTACAGCTACCAGTTTCCTGGTGAGTTAAAGGCTATCTTAAAATATACGTTCCACCTGATTTCTGTTTTGCACTCTCAAGCAGCACAGTCAGACACACACACACACACACACACACGCACACACACACACACACACACACACACACACACACACACACACACACACACAAATCCAAAGACATAAATCTTCATCAATATACACATCAGTCACCAAATAATCTTCCAGGTTATAAATACGCTACGTGTCGAGGTTTCTCAGCGAGGTTTATAGCGGAGTAAATTGCTCGCTGCTTTTTATCCTGTACTTGAACACCAGCATGACCAAATGTCTGAAATGGGGAAAGTTCCTCGTCTTCCTTTTCTTCTCCTCCAGCCGCCCAGTGTATGCAAATTCCTCCGTGGAGAGGTGGACAAAACGAGCAGCTCTTTGTGTAGGCAGATTTTTAAATGTGGTGCTTATAATGGAAAATAAAGTCATTTTCTGCATTAAAAGTGTTGACTCAGAGTGGCGGGCACTTTAATGGAAGTCCAAAGGAGAGGCGTGAATTCTGGAGGTGAGCAGGCGCAGCTGCGAGCTGCACGAGGGCTGCTGGTTCGTCACTCAGACAGGCATCCTGTCAATTTCATCCTTTATTTAGGAACCTCACACTTACTTTGTTTGCCACTCCAGACGTCATTCTTTCCACTGATAAGATGGAATGGGGAAAAATCTTAGAGCACCACAGATCTGTGTAATAATCTTTGTGGAATAGATTCAGAAATGGCAAGACGGGGGTCCAGCTGCGACCACCTGCCGGTCAGGCATATGTTGGGTTTTCTGTTAGACCACAGCTTTATGCGACAGAGGATGCTGAATGCACCACACAGCCTAGACTGGTTCCACATAGACCCGCATGTCGTTTTGCACCTATACCATCACATCAATTCCAGTGGTTAAACACAGAGGATGGACACAATGTGACCACACAGGTCAACCTTTGTGGCAGCTTTTAGCTAAATGAGAAGAGTCACTAACCAAGGGACCAGACCAGTCTGGGTCGAGGAGACCAATCAACACAGAACTGCAGCTGAAATATTAAAAACTTCCTGCTGGACTTGACATCTAGATGCTGAATATGTTTTTGCTTGTAGAAAATTTATGATGGATTTAAACATTAGTAAAAAACTGCATGAATTTGAAACTGTGCTTGTTTAATGAAAAACTGAAGTGTACTTTAGTTTTGGCTCATCATCACTGTCAGGTAGCCACTATTTCTCTACACTAAGGCTGTTTTGGAAGCTATTCAGTTTAGTTAAGATAGTAATTGTTTAAAATGATTGGGGAACTATTCATGATTCCAATAGAACAACATTTTTTTTATTTCTTTTGTATTGAAGTTCTGAGAACATCCCAAATCCACGGGCTACCCTAACCCGACAACAATCAGATTAACTATGAAACATTCATTTGGACCACACTATAAATGTAAAACTTCGTAATTGTGATACGACTGTGTGGAATACCACTATTGCAAATAATGCT
Organism: Nothobranchius furzeri; assembly: GCF_043380555.1. Lineage (NCBI taxonomy): Eukaryota > Metazoa > Chordata > Actinopteri > Cyprinodontiformes > Nothobranchiidae > Nothobranchius > Nothobranchius furzeri. The sequence goes on along the minus strand of NC_091750.1, from coordinate 49,486,932 downwards.
CGGACTACTATTAATCTGCATGTTTGTCTAACACTGTGCAGCTGGTAACAAATAAAACAAAAATGTTCCAGTTCTGCTCATCTGCATGTCAAAAGCGCATCCCAAACACGCGCGTTGGTAGGAATACATACTAACTGGTTCTGAGTGACCAAAGCTGCAAAGGAGTGATTTAACTCCATCTTTGATCAGTCCTTTATGATCCATGAATACGTCCTAACGTTAAAAATGAGAAGGGATGAACGGAGTGATGAGTATTCTGCAGGAGTAGTTAAACATGGATTTTTAAAATGTTGACTATTTACAACAAATTAAGTCGTATCACCTTCCCTGAGGCAGAACGTATGATCCTATCCATGTTAAACTCAATTTAAAGAGTTAGATAAAGCTGTGTGATTAAAACGGGCTCCTCGGGGCTCGTTCAACTGTTGACAGGTAATTGGAAATTTTAATGTATGAATCAAACTTCTTGTCTAAATTAAACAGCCCCGGGCCAAATATTGACTAGTGTCTTTGCTGAGGGAGATGTGGAAGTCATCCTCGGTTTGGGTTCTTACTGTACACAGAGCCCCGACCACATCCAGCAGGCATTAGCTCCAGGCAGCCTTTCAAAGATTGTTTTTTCCTTTACTCCCAGTAAGCCTCATGGGTCCACCGTTACAGGAGGAAAGATAATGGTAAGGCAATTGTTCGGTTGTCGAGATAAAACAGTGATAAAACATTGATCAGTGATGAAACACTGAATTAAATAGAAAAACTCAATACAACCTACAGAGAGAGAGAGAAAAATCAAAGCTGACATCTCCGCTGCTGTAGAGGAGTTTAAGGGTAGGAAACCAAAGCTGGAACCAGAGAAATAAACTCACCCTGAGCGGGGATGGAGGAAAGGGCTGAAGACGGACAAACAAAATACAAAACTACTGATTTCCATCATTGACGAGTAAACGCAAAGAGATCGATCACAAGTGATGCGTTTAATTATTTAAACACAACCTGCATATGAAGCGATGGCGCCGTAGCGTAGCGATCCTAATGCACTTAAGGCTTCGGCCTGCCGCATCATCACAACCGCTGATGTTAATCAGATCATCTGGTTGTCAGAAACATGTTTATGCAAGCGAGCAAATATTAGCGCATCGCCCCAGAGGAGAGCCGAGGCGTTGCCCGAGACAGTGGCATTTATTAGTGTTTTAATGAGGTGCTTTAAATGTTTATGTGCCAAGTCCTGCCGAACACTGTCAACAGATGTGACTCTGCCAGGCATAAATGTAAAGTGCTGTAGCTGTGTAATATTTTATATAGTCGATCAAATGAGAGGGAATTAAGAATGAGTGTGTGTTAATGTTGAGTGCGAGCCTGTGGAGAGGCGGTCTTTTTATTTATTGTTTGTATGATTCTGGGTAAGGAACACATTATGAACTCATCCAAAAGCAACAAAGGAGGGTTTCTACTCTACAGGACACAAACAGGATTAATCGCTGGAAGATAAAATTCATTTGCAGTGGTTTAAAAATAAAAAAACATGAATAAAGACTAATTTATTGTAATGTAATAAGAAAATATCCATACATTTATTATCTTGTCCCCAACATCCTCAGTAGGGTAACGAGAAGCTGCAGTGGATCTCCATCAGTCATTAGGCAAGACGCAGGGGACATCCTGGACAGCTGTCCAGTCACAGGGACACACACTCACTCACACACACACCTATAGGGACAATTTAGAGTCTCTAAGCAGCCTGATGTGCATGTTTTTGGTCTGAGGGAGGAAACCGGTGCGCTTAGAAAATATCCATGCATACATGAGAGGAACATGCTAACACTGTATTTAGAAAGGCTGCGCTGGCAGGATTTCAACCGTCAGCTTTCTCGTTACGGAGCAACGTCATTTTAGATATATTTTTAAACATTTTCTAAATGCTTTTTTATATTTTAACTTTTTTTTTTGTTTTTGTGAAGCGCCTCGTGATTTTTATCTTGAGAGGCGCTATAGAAATGATATTTTCTTCTTCTTCTTCTTCAGTGCTACCAGCTTTTTTAAACATCTTTGGTATGTTCTTGCTGTGTTGCTGTTCTAACTGCATTGTTGGTTCTTTTTTAAAACACAGAAAAGGTTTCTTTTCACCTTGCTGCTGACAGTTTGGTTCGCGGCTGCAAACTTGCTCAGCGTCAGCTCTGAGGAAGTTTGCAGCCGTGAATGAAACTGTCAGCAGCAAGGCGAAAAGAAACCTTTTCTGTGTTTTAAAAAGAACCAACAATGCAGTTAGTGCTACCAGCTACTCCACCATGCAGACCTGAGAAGAAAACATGTATTACCCCTACTTCACATTGGATGCATCAGCGGCGCAGGATGGTGTACTCGCGAGCTTCGCTGCAAGCCGGTACACACCAGGAGAGACTGCCGCGGAGCGGCTTGACCGCCGTGCTCCTAGCTGGACTTGAGAGATACCTCGAGACTTCAAAGGTCACAGTTTGTTTGTGCCATCCACCATTAAACCAAAAAGAAGGTTTGATGTTGTTTCTCTCCACTACCAGGATTAAAGCCATGAAAAACACACCACTGCCCTTCTTTAACGATGCTGGGAGTAAAAAAGTAATTAGGTTACATGTAATCTACATAGATATGACATTGCACCACTGTAATAGTCTTATTTAGAAAATGACTGAAGGTTTTACACTGAAACCGTGTGTGATTTCCTGTCTAGCACTATGTAAACTGCAGAAATTGACACGTCCCAGAAGTGGCTTATGGCAAAAATAGAAACCAGCCTTGTTTTTAGTGGCGTGGCGTGGCGTGGCGTGGCGTGGCATGGCGTGCTGCTTCTGGGACGCATCTGAAAATGTCCACGCCGCGGCTGGTTTGAATCTCCCCATAGACTACAACAGATTCTATTTGTAGCAGGGATGTTCCGCTGCCGTTCCGTGCCACTGATGCTTCCAGTGTAAGTGTTAGCGATGTGTGATAAATCTGCATCAACATCTGTATCCATTCGATAACCAAAACTGGGCCGATATTCACAACAATATTTATTCCCCTCTTGTTGCCGTTTGTGTTACAGGAAGGAGACGGGAGGCCGTTGACCATGTGGGATGTGTTTAGGTGTGTGACAGTCATCGTGAAGCAGAGCAGGATTGTGTTTGGTTGAGCAGAGAAGGTGTGCTCACTTTAACATGGTGTCAGAAGTCTAGGGAAATATATATTAAACATATAAAATTGGTAATTGGCCATAACAGCAGTATTGATATTAGATCCTCTCTATACCGGTGCAGTTCTAACATTTATTTTGTATATCCTCCATCTGCACCAACATCCCTCCACGTGTTTTGGTCCTATTGTATGAGTTTTGAGATGAGGCAGACGGTGCCGAAGGTTTGATAAAGATGGCTTCTTTGATTTTGTGCTCTGTTTTAAAATTCTAAGCTGCGTTTTATATGCGCCGCTGCAAATTACACAGTGTTTACCTTGTGACTGCATAATTTCAGCATAATGTGTGAACTTCACTTTGAATTGAAACTTAATTTCAAACACATTACTGTCTGCTGGATGTGTAGAGACAATCAAGAGAGCAGCAGTGTTTACCATTACCTCAGAATTACAAATGGTAAAGACGAGCGGCCAATTAGGAGCACCACGAGAACAAGTCTTTTTTTTTTAATCAGCCGTTTTTATTTCCCAGAGAAAATCTGGCTTGCTTGATTGTTTGTTATGTTTGAAAATCTGACTTTTAAAGCTTTCTGTTCAGTTGTGTTGGTGATGAGCACCAGACATTGCTTTGTGGTTTCCTCGTGACCAGACCTTCTCAGGTTTGGGTTTATTTACAAGACACTGAGTTCTGTTAGCACTATGTGCACGCTGAGCAAGCAGTATTGTTATTTAGCTTTAGACTGTATAAAGCTAAACGTCACAAACTGCATGAAAAGATGAGTCCAAGCTTGTTTGGGCGGGTTTCATAAACTGCCAGTGGATTGGGTCAATAGTGATTATTACATGAAAAAAACGGGTGCTGAAGCAGGAACCTGATCCCACCACTGATCTGTTGTTTTTGTGTTGGAGACGGTTCCTTTCTTACTTAATCTCCTTCCTCTTGGACAGATTAGTAGTAAATATAACACCTCCTATTGTCGTAATGCCGATGACATCCAGTTTTACTGTTGTTGGGACACCGAGCTCCTCAAAAAATCAGACTTTCGTGAGATTGAAGATTAGTTCAAATCTAACTTCCTTCATCTGAACTCTGTCTGATTAAGCGGAACATTTTCCGGTAATAATCTCTCAGCTGTCAAGTCAGACCTTGGGACTGAACGGAGTGTTTTCGACCAGTTAATCAGGCACTCTTTCCATCACTTAAGAAATGTCTCAAAATTATAAATGCTGGTGTGAAAATTTGAATTGGTGATGGTAATCCACACTTTAGTTACTTCTTATTTAGATTAAGTCAAACTTGACCCTTCTTTACAGAAACGTTTCACACATTTTTGCTCAGTTGAGCTTTTAGATCATTTAACTTAGTTGTTTATTTAATCATCTTGAGTTTTGTGTTTTATAGTAGGGATGTCCCGATGCAACCTTTTCACTTCCGATACGATACCGATATTGCAGCCTTCAGTATTGACTGATATCGATAAGAATCTGATATGATATCAGCACAAATCACACATACTTTTACCTATTTTGTAGTGTGGAATGTATGAAAGGCGTGATCAAGTGATATTACTCAATCGGAGAAAGAGAGCCAATAACGGTAAGTATGAAGAAATTACTATTTTTTTTAACCATTGGTTGCAAAATTTGTGAACCTTAACGGACCGCTTATATCGGAGATTTTTGATGCCGCCCGATATTATCTGATACACTGTTTTTGGGCCAGTATCAAATTACTTCCAATATTGATATTGGAACGGGACATCCCTATTTTCTAGTTCATCTGTGAAAGTGCTATAAAACAAACTTCACCTACTTCTTATTCATATTTAAGAACTAAAGTCTAGTATTTTGACTATCTGCTAAACATTTGTTGGGAAATAAATATATAAATATATATACTGTATATATAAATATATAATTGTTTCATGAGAATGGGGTCCTATGGGAGACTAAGCCATTACAGGGGCAGGAGCTAAATAGAATGTCCTGCTTGGATTCACATCCCTGGATGGGAGTTGCTGTGCTTCTGGAGTGGAACCCAAAATTCCCTGAGTCCTGTTTATAGCCATAAATTAGATGTTATTTTCAGTATGCAGCATTCATTCAGCAAAAGAGACCTAAAACACACTCAGTACTTTAGAGAAGTGTCCGCTTTAGTGTAGAGATAAAAGAACGATCCAGTGTGAGTAGTGGTGAACACGGCTCCGCTCTGCTGCTGGATGGCAGGAATCAAACCGTAGAAAAGAAGCACACAGCAGCCAGACTCAGCTTGCCTTAAATAGTCAGATTTTAGAGCTAAGAGTTATTTGACCATGAAAAGAAAAAGCAATCCACATGTGCTTTGTGGATTTGGAGAAGGCTTATGACCGTGTCCCCAGGGGCACCCTGTGGGGGACGCTCCAGGAGTATGGGGTGGGTGGCTTTCTGTTAAGGGCCATTCAGTCCCTTTACCAGAGGAGCGTGAGTTTGGTCCGCATAGCCGGTAGTAAGTCGGACCTGTTCCCAGTGAGGGTTGGACTCCGCCAGGGCTGCCCTTTGTCACCGGTTCTGTTCATCACTTTTATGGACAGAATTTCTAGACGCAGCCGTGGTGTGGAGTGTGTCGAGTTTGGTGGCAGGAGAATCTCGTCTCTGCTTTTTGCGGATGATGTGGTCCTCCTAGCTTCATCCAGCTCTGACCTTCAGCTCTTGCTGGGTAGGTTCGTGGCCGAGTGTGAAGCGGCTGGGATGAGGATCAGCACCTCCAAATCTGAGACCATGGTTCTCGACCGGAAAAGGGTGGCTTGCCACCTCCGGGTCGGGGGAGAGGTCCTACCTCAAGTGGAGGAGTTTAAGTATCTCGGGGTCTTGTTCACGAGTGAGGGTAGGAGGGATCGGGAGATCGACAGGCGGATTGGTTCGGCGTCTGCAGTGATGCGGACGCTGAGCCGATCTGTCGTGGGGAAGAGGGAGCTGAGCCAGAAAGCCAGGCTCTCGATTTACCGGTCGATCTACGTCCCAATCCTCACCTATGGTCATGAGCTTTGGGTAATGACCGAAAGAACGAGATCGCGGATACAAGCGGCCGAAATGAGTTTCCTCCGTAGGGTGGCCGGGCTCAGCCTTAGAGATAGGGTGAGGAGCTCGGACATTCGGGAGGGACTCGGAGTAGAACCGCTGCTCCTCCGGATCGAAAGGAGCCAGTTGAGGTGGTTTGGGCATCTGGTCAGGATGCCTCCTGGACGCCTCCCCGGGGAGGTGTTTCGGGCATGTCCTGCCGGCAGAAGGCCCCCGGGTCGACCCAGGACACGTTGGAGAGGTTACATCTCCAATCTGGTCCGGGAACGCCTTGGGGTCCTGCCGGAGGAGCTGGTGGACAAGGCCGGGGAGAGGACGGCCTGGAGCTCCCTAGTTGGGATGCTGCCCCCGCGACCCGGACCCGGATAAGCGGAGGAAGACGACGACGACGACGAAAAGAAAAAGAAAATTCCTCGATTCTAGACGTGAACGAGTGCACTACTAAGTAGATGTTAAGGAGCTAAAATAGGTGAGTGGTTTTAAAAGGTGGGAGATTATTGCTTCCTGTTTTAGGAGTGCGAAAACACACTCCCTGTATATCTTTATGACTATTATCATACCATTTTTAATCTCATTTGAGCAGAGATTACAAAATGCATCATGCATGCCTGCAGAGATCTGAGCTTAATTATCATATCTGAACAGAAGGTCGTAGTTTAGTTTCCAGTTTTAGACCAAGAATCACAGCTGAAACTGGAGCTAGAAACAGGAAGCAGATGCTGACGAGGCATCAGGGACATTGCTGTACTGTACTGATATTTATGCATTCTTCTAATTAACATTAGCTCACCGATAAATGCACAATAGTGTTACTCAGCTTGCAGCACCCAGAGGAACAATCACAGGATTTGCTGTGATATAGTCAGGTGTCTAATTTAGAGGACTTCACCTGATTAGGAAATTTGGAGACACGTTTTTTTAAAAGGTTTATGTTTATTTGTGATTTTACGCTACATTAAATTGTGTTTGATTATTTAAAACTGAGACAGGATGCAGTGAAGGTTTCTTGAGCATAATAAAAAGGCAAATGTTAGACAGAAAGTGGTTTTTAGCAATAAGTGCGAGTTAAGCATATGCATGCTAGGTTATGTAAAGTCTCCTTTTCTACCAGCAGTGGCAGCAAATACAGAAGAAGAAATATGAAGAGGTTTAAGAATAGCAGCGCGCTCTATTGTGACTACGCTGTGTGCATGAATAAGAAGCTTGTCTGGAGAAAATGTAATTAAAAAAGAAAATGTAGTGTGTATATGTGCATTATGCTTGTGAATAAGCTGTAGAAGTGAACATGAATAGCAGCTATACACCCCTCATATTGTACTTTGCCATTGTTAACCAGTCTTGTATCGGTTCCTTTCATTCCATGCACATGAGTGCACAATTGAATCTGCACACACATATAAATGTTGTATTCATTCAAAAGCCGAGATTCCGGAGTTGTGTGAGGAGAAAAGAGGAGGAGAGACTTTACCAGGAGCTTCTCTCCGCTCGCCCTTTTTCCTGTGCGACTCGCTGCCTCCACCGCCGTGCCCTCGGAGCCTCCTCTGGCATAAATGACCATTATGGCTCCATTAGGGCTGCTACTAGGAGGTCATTATTCTGCCCTGGAAAAGCAGGGATGAAGATGTTAGAGGGGGTCCCATCAGGGAAGAAGCAGAGGCGGAGTGAGTGAAAGACAAAACACTAACTCATCCAGCTATTTCAGATATCTCGACAGACAAACAGCATCTCAAGTGCAGTGAGTCAGCCTCTTAAGTAGTAGAAGATCAGAGTAGTAGAAGATCAGGAGTAAGAACATCAAGGGGTACAGTGGAGGGAGCAGTGGGTAATTCTGGGTTACCTTAGCAATAGAAAGGCAGATTCTCACGTGAGAATGTTGCTGCTGGTGGGTTGTTTACATGTCCTGTTGTCATTTATCTAGTCATCTAACTGAAGCCTGCTTCTCCAAGTGGCTCATTCTAGCTCAAGATTTAAGTCCGTCCACGGCAACAAATAGGAAATAAAATCACCTCTGGATATTTTGCTTTTTGTAGATCCACACTAATGTCAGTATCTCACCGCTTTCACAGGGACGTCTACAACACGCCTTAAAATGTGTACGGTTTCCCATTTTCTCTACATAAGGAAACAAAAGGAGCACGTTTTTGCTTCCAGGGTACAGTTTGAACTTACCCTCTATGGTTGAATATTGAATTGTTGAGGGCCCTAAAGGTACATTGATCTCCTCAAGCAGTAAAAAGTAAAATTATGCACAGGTCATGTCAGAAGACCGTCTTGGTTTGACAGCTGGTTAGCTCAGCGGTTGAAGCTCCACAACATTCTGAACAAAATGAGTGACTGAACAAAACAATGCATGAGACAATCAAGCAGCTCTTCTAATCTAGGGTACAAGTTCCAGAGATTTGAACCCAAGGTTTCAGCCAATACACAGATGGAGTCAATTATTAAAGCGAATTTATTGCAGGAGGATTGAATTCAGCTTCTCTGTTACTTGTCTTGCTTTGAACAACTAGATACAACACAAGATGATTGACTTTAATGACTTCACCTGACAGGAAACTTGACCTAACGTGGCTTGAATAATTTGACCTGATTCAACAAAGCAAACTACTTCACTTGGCTTGGCTGAAAGAACTTAACTAGACATGACGTCCACTGGACTTATGAAACACTCACGTGGTCTGAACACTTTCAACTTGAGATATCGATTTAAAATCAAAAGTTGGTTTGTCGACTGAGCCTTTGTTGTCAATATAAAGCCCAGACCATGGGAGTGGGCCGACCCAACCAAGACCTGACTGGGCTAGGCCAGATGTGAAAATGCCAAGATAGGCACAAACTACAAGGTACCTACTTATCTATTACCTACAGTTGAGGCTATAAGAGTAGTAACATGGTGGGTACTGTCCCAGTGGCAAGCCTTTCTATGCCCAACGGTACAATTGTGCATGTTGAGCCACAGAACCCTGCTATCATGTGGCTGGAATTTGAAAGTTTGAATATATCTTAGAAAATGTTCTCTCGAAATAGTCAGAGTCAGGGACCCGCCTGGAACCTTTCTTCATATCTTCTTCCATGTAGCACTTTTCATACACAGAAGCAATTCTATGTGCTTTTCAGGTGCAAGAGAACAGCAGCATAAGAATCAATCATGTTGTTTCAAATTAAAATGCATATTAATGGAGATTCTTGCCTTCCCTTGCTAATGCATATTCAGATTTCTCCCTAAATGTAGCTGTTATTATATATTTCATGGCTTGGATAAACACCGTGTCTGTGCAGGTGAGTATTCAGAAAAATGAGGTTAAGCAACAGGTTTTCAGGTAGAGAAAAAACCCATATCCATGGCTGACCACAGAGACACCAATGTGTTCCATACAGCTGTAAATAATAGTGATAAAAAAGCTGCTGACCTGTTAGCCTTACTTTCCCTGTAAGAGAGAATACAAAGGCACAAGTAGCAGCTGCCCTCTCAGCAGGTGGCCCCCTGAGAAGGAGAAACGCTGACCTGTGCAGCTGAGATGATAGTGGCTACCTCTGAGAGGTGAATGCCCCTATAAACAGCAGCAGAGCCAGCCAAGCACATAATAAATGCACCAGAGGTCACACTCGAGCATTGGCCTGAAATACCAGCTAGCCTCCTAGAGTCTAGCAACTGTCTGCAGCTAGGAGATAGAAATATATTGAGATGGATGATATACTGGTGTGGAGCTGTGAGCCTTTGAAGCCCATCTGGAAGCCTGCGAGCGAGGAGGAAAGGTGGCTGTTTGGTGATAGAGTTGCATCCTGTGTATCCTGAAGATCAGTGAGGTCTTGGTGGATTTGGAGCTGATTTGGTTGCTCTTTGTTCTCTGTTTTTGTCTCATCCCAAAAATGGGTTCCTGCGTGTTGTGTATTTTTTAAGTCCTGTGCCGGAGGATATTCTGAGTGTGAAAGTCTGATTTGGGGAGAAGAAAAAAAGCGATAGTGGCTCTTTCCATATTGAACCCAGTGTGCCAGTAATTAAAAGTGCTGAAGATGTTTGGTAAACATTCTGTCCCTTCTTCTTAGCTGCTGTTAATTACTTTCCAAGTAGATGATAATGTGGTTAGGGACACCAACCCTAGTCATTATTAACACATCTGACCCTCTGAGTATCTTATATTTTCCAGTCAGTAGACATCTTGGCTGCAGCAGTGGACCAGGTGGAGAGAATCACTGCCCTGAGGGTGATGTGGAGTGTACCCGTGTCACGGCTGCATGCAACACCGTCCTCCACTAGATGAATCCCGCTTTTTGTGTCTTCGTGGCACTCACGAGACCCTGGCACCAGCACAGTTCTCTCAGTCGAGCAGGTTTCTATTGATCTTGAGTTGCATGGCAGATTGTTCCCCAGATCTTCTGACCATTTCTCTGCAAGCTGGGTGAGCTGTGACCCCGGCAAGTGGTCCCGCAGGCCAGAGTGAGTGCTACAGGGCTGGAAGCAGATGGCCCTCCTGATGCCACACTGACTCACAGATTGCCTTTAATTGCCACGGCTGATCATTAGCCCAATGGGTCTGCGGAGGCCGGGCCACTCCACGAGTGTTGGGCCTAAAAATAGGCCCTGACGATGGGAATTGTGATCTTACACACTCGATCGACCGTGCACAACGCATCTTGCTCTTGCACACTTGAACACTCAGATACACACTCATGACTAAAACTGGCACTCAGAAGTGTGTGTGATGGCAGAGAAGGCTGGGGGGGGGGGGGGGGGTGTCTTGCTCTGCTTGCTGTTTGACTCACCGACTCCACAGCAGTGCAGCTTTCACACACATGCACCACACACACGACAGGCCCACATCTCACACAAAGGCTCTCTGAGGCCGTGGCTCCATTTGCAGCGACAGTAGTGAGTGTTCTTCGGTGACGTCAGCGGACAGCCTTGTCTATGTCTGTGTGTGCATCCACACTGCTCCTGGATCAGCTTAGTTCCCTGTTATCCACTCTTGGTTTTAAGTACATCGGAAGGCTCATTCGGTTAGATCCAACATATGAAGACATGAGATATCCAGTGGCCTCTCCTCCAACGTCGTTCTGCTAAACTCCTCATACAAAGGCAACGCTGAGGTGAGAGAGGAAACTCACCTCATTTCCTCCGACCTTAACTCACCCCAGGACAGCGGGTGCGTCTTCACACACAGAGGCAGGCCGACTGTGGCCATGGAGACCCACAGCCCTGGTTCCTGTGGTGGAGAAGATGAGGTGCTGTAAGAGGCAAAGTGGCGACACTAAAGCTTTATAATGTCTCTGCTGCTGAGCTGCAGATCTAGAAATGAAACTGGAGTCGTCCTGCGCTGTACGTGGCTGCCACCTTTGGACACTGCTGGAGAGCAGCAGAAGAACAAAAAAGGCAGATAAAGCAGCAGAAGAGGGCGAGATGTGTGCCTGAGAGTAGTGTCTGTTGTTTTGATGCCACCCACTGTTTGAGAGCTTCGAGCCCGGGGAGTTGGTTACTTGCTGGGACTCTACACAGCTGCCCCTTCCTTCCATCCTCCCCTCCTGCTGACTGCGCTAATAGCCCTCCAGTTGCTCGGCTCTTCTCTGTTCCCAGTGGACCGACATATGGATTCATACACATCTCCTCATAATCATAGGATAAAGCCCTCTGCATCCCTCCACTCCACGTGGAAACGTTTGCAGCTCTGGTGGTGGAGTGGAAGCCAGTGCTATTTTTGGGTCATGCCACATTTTACCCTACTTGCCCCTGGTATCTGGAGCAGTGCTAGATTGTGTAATGTAGAGCATGGCTAAAATAGAATGAAATCCGTCCCAGCCCCATGATTCAGTTTCTCCTCCTAGTGTTGCCACCGTTAATGTGTTTGCTAAAACATTTTACCTTAAATGCATTCACACACGCCTGCAAACGAACTCAGATCATGTGTCTGGGGCTGAAGAACACTTAGCTGCAAACATGTTAACATTCGTCGGGCTTGAGAGGTAGAATGACCCCTGATGCATGTGAAAGGGAAGCCCTGAACACCACCCCTCCTGCTCATCTGTCCCATCCACTACCACCCCTAGAACAAGGAGATGGACATTAAAATGCATAAAAAAATTAAAGCTGTTTACTTGGACTCTAATGAGAGGAGGCTTAAGTAGTCTAGTTTAATTAGTACGATTGGTTCCACGGGGACCAAATGGGCAGGGGCATAGCGGCTGATTCACTCGGCGCTCACAGGACCGTTTCATTCTCTCTGGAGTGTCAGAGCTGATGTCGGAGGAGATTGGGCTGCAGAGACATGCTAGTTTTCCCTGATTCCTAGTTGGAAGGCAGTACTGCAGTTAAATGCACTGAAGCAGACCATTATATAAGCACCACTGCAAGGTCAGACATCTGTGTCCCCCTCCTCTGTATACCTCTCTGTCTCTGTTTAAGTTGGTGTTAAGGTTGCGAACCGTGCTCCCGTCTCATCCTCAGAATTCCCTCAGCAAAACGGATTTAAACGTTTCTGTTCTGACGGATTCAGCCGTTTTTTAAAGCCTGTCATTGTTTCACTCCCTCTGTGTTTCTCTTTAACCACTGCATTTGTGTGAGTGGCTGGGGGTTATATTGAGGCTCGTGTTGAAGCCGAATGTGTTTATATCACTTCTGCAGCGTAGGAGCGCTTCTCCTTTATACTGAAGTGCACGGGAAGGAGTACAAAGAAGAGGTCGAAAGTGTGGCTGCACTTCAATAAAGAGCCTAGTTTGTCCTCTTTGATGCTATGCTGCCACACACTTCAGCTACAAAGAAATGGTGCTTTTGACTCTGAGAGCTAAAGTAAGACACTAAGCTTTAACTCTCTGAGCTCAAAACATCACAGCATCACAGAAAGGAAGCTTTGCGTTGCATTCGCGGGCATGCTAATATTCATTATTGCAGATATGGAGACGGGTAGGACAGCCATGCCGTCCATCAAGCCAGTTGTGACCGACGTTATAGTTAGGAGGGAGACTGCTCTTCAGCTGAAGAGCTTTGGCTTGAGCCCCCTTGTTAGAAAGGATCCACCCTATTGAAGTGTCCTTAAGCAAATTACTTACCCCAGCAGCGCCAGCCAGTGCTTTAACCCCTCCTCACCCTTACCCTTCCTGTGCAGAGGGGTACAATTTCCTGACAGGGATTATTTTATGTTTACCATCTGGTAGCTGGAGGATACACACCGCTCTCATCGGTTAATTTAAAGGGTTATGATTTCAGAAGGTTCAATACCGCTGGTTGTGTTTGGATAATACGGTTCAATTAGATGTGTCAAACTGTCATAAAGAGACAGCCGCAGGTTTATTTGTTGTTCTATGTGCTTCTGAGTGGTTGCCCAGTTGAAAATTTACCAGGTATATCTCTTCCCAGGCTTCATAGTTTCAATCACCTCCACAAAGCCAGGCTTTGCTGTGTTCTGGGCTCACTCTGCTGCTGTGATTGACCATTTCTCTCCACAATCAAAAGCCACGAGGTCTTAATAGCGAAGGATTACTGTGCCAAATAGTTTCATTACAAACAGAAACTGCTACCACAGACTTAAAAAAGAAGAGCAGCAGCTCCGGCACATGAACTCAAAGAATTCAACAATTCACAGCAGTAGTACACACAGCAATACACTCTTGAATCTCTTATCATTTGTCTTGTTTTGTTAAAAGCCACCCACATAAATCTGAGTGAGTCCATGATATCAGTGTGCCAAATTTAGTGCATTTACATTTATACCATGGGTTTGAGTTGCCAGGTTCACATCATCAAACAGAATAAAGCCAAAAACACTCACTCAGTCACTGGTGCCTATAACCACCAGGTGTTGGGCGGAAGGCAAAGGACACCTTGGACAGGTCTGCAGTCCATCACAAGGACACAGAAACAAGCAACAAGTCACACACTCACTCATAGCTAGGGACACTGTAGAGTCTCTAAACTACCGGACACGTGGGAACCTGGAGAAAACCCTCGCATACACGGGGAGAACATGTTAACTCCACACAGAACAAGCGCCGTCAGGATTCAAACCTTTAACCTTTGTGCTGTGAAGCAACCGTGATAATAATAATAGATCTATTAGATATATACACTCACTGGCCACTTTATTAGGTGCACCTGTCTAACTGCTCGTTAACGCTAATTACTAATCAGCCAATCACATGGTGGCAACTCAGTGCATTTAGGCACGTTGACATGGTCAAGTGGAATTGCTGCAATTAAAATCGAGCTTCAGAAGAGGGAAGAAAGGTGATTTAAGTGACTTTGAACGTGGCTTGTGTAGCGGTATGGATCAGCTACATTTATTAAATGACCTGTAAGATATTAATTATCAGTCTGATTGGTCTTTTAATATTTGATTTAATTTGACCTTTAGGTTCTTTGACTATTCAGGGAGCACACACTTCATATTAATTCAGACAGAGTCAAGGATATAGATTTATAAAAATGAATTTAATTCTATTTTTCTAAACTAATACATGACAAAGTATGAGTGAAATGATGGTTGTACAGAATAATATAATGGATGAAATGATGGAATGTAAACTAGATGTTTATAGCAAAACCTGGTAAGTATCTAAGGCCTAGTCCACACGTAGCCGGGTTTTTTAAAAACGAATATCCGCCCCTCCAAAAACTTGCATCCACACCACCTCGTTTAAAAACAAACTCTGTCCACACGTACCCGGATAAATACGTTGTTAAGGACATGCCAGACCTGTAGGCGGCAGTACTCCCCCCGTTCTTAACCTCGTCCTTCGTCTGTGGTCTTCTGCAAGGAGCAGTAATTCCGCTTGCAAAAACAAACAAGCAAACAGCGCTTGGACAATTGATAAAGCAAGCGCAGCTCTGAGGCATCCATGCTGCCGGCTAGTGTAAACACAGGTCGCACACGTGATGTCAGCATTTTTTTGTCGCGGAAAGTGACGTTGCGGACCTTAAAACTCCGGTTTTGTCTGTCCACACGCAGACACCCAAAACGGAGAAAACGCAGATCGTCACTTTGGCCGGAGTTTTTAAAAAGATCCGTTTTCGTGTGAAAAAACTCCGTTTTTGCGTGGATGACAGGCCAAAACGTAGAAAAATATCTACGTTTTGGCAGATCCCCGGCTACGTGTGGACAGGTTGTTTGGCTGTATGGTTTGATAAACTGGACTCGAGATTATTCATACAACCATCCAACGCCGTTTGTGCCAAGTCTACGCACCCTTTGTGTTGAAGGTCCTCGTTCGATCCAGGGGGTCAAGAGGTCGGTATGGACAATGCCACGGTAGAGTGGACCTCTGGGCAATGGATCCCGTAGTTTAACTCCGAGTGCGACCCATCTAGTCTGAGATACTCTCCAGTTGACGGCAGGAATCTGGCGTATCTATTTTGCATCTGATGCACTCGCAATCGTGCAGAGTCTTTGAGTTTGAGTCAAAAGAGAGGATGGTTGCAAATGTTTTCATTAAATTTTGTTGACAAATTTAGACAAATCAGAATTTGACAAGTTCAAAGGCGTTACCAAAGATCTCAGAGAATCGCTCCCTCACTCAGTGTGAAGTGAAAATGTTATACAGATTATGCAAAGCACAAATGTTTTAACATTCATAATAATAATATTATGATATTGTGTTCATATAGATTAAATTATTAAATCAACAAATACTAATCTGGTGTAAATTAAGATCTGAAATGAATCATTATAGGAAAAATATTCATTTTAACTCACAATGTATAGTATAGGACAAATTATTCAAATAATTTAAACACATTTTTCATTCACCCAAATATGATTATATGAAGTTTCAAAGTCATTTATGAAAAGAAAGATAAGCTTTATTCAGAGAGTAAAAGTCTCGTCTCTTCATGAGACCTTGGGCTTCCAGCTATGATACAGGAGCTAGGAGAAGGACCTGGATCATGCATCATGTCATAAAGCTTGAATCATCTCAGACTGCTTTCTTGAACATGACAACGAGTTCAGTGAACTCAAACGGCCTCCACAGTCACCAGATCTCAATCCAGTAGAGCACCTTTGGGATGTGGTGGAACTGGAGATCCGCATCATGGATGTTTAGCTGAGAAATCTGCAGCAACTGGGTTCTGAATGTGTGTTGAACAGAACCGTACGGTGGGTGCTCTGAAAGCGGCTGCCTTTGTGCTGCTCTGACAGCATCAGGCACCACTGCTACCTGGAGCACTTTGGAAGTACTTTGTTTTGATTTACTAAATAACACACCACTCCACGGCTTTTGCAGTTAAATGAATTGTTTGTTTGGATGAGTTTATGGAGCTTCTTCATTTACTGTAGTTGTTTTTATTTTCCCTCATCACCTCTGCTCTGTTATCGTCGGGGACGTACAGTATCTGCTGTTCTCCGTGTGACCTTTGCGGCTCGTGCACGGAAAGCCAGAAGACGTTCACACAGATAGAAATATTAATTTGAATGATTGACAAGCAGCCCGGCTCCGTTAATCGAGTTATGCTTATTCTGATTAGAACCTTTAATGTGAGTAAGAGGACCTGGTTAAGGTGTTTACATCAGAGTTGCAATAATATGCGTATTGCATTAGTCTGGTTCTAATTGAATTAAGGATCTGCATGTAAATGCTCTTTCTCTCTGTTTGGCTCGTTTCCAGAAAGCCGCCTTAATATGTTCAGTGAGAGGAAATCTGGGCTTATAACCGTAGGTCTCTGCTGATCAGAGGAGAAGTGAGACATGAGCATGTGTGCAGCAGTTCATATGAAAGCCACCTGGTTCTCTGCAGCTCTGATTTATGTCTTTGATAACAACAAGCCCGAGATGCTTTCAGCAACAACAAAGTAGCGCTGAAACATAACAACAATGGGACAGTTGTCAGTCTGCAGATGAAAAGACGTCTCACGGACCGACTGTCTCTTTTGTAACTTTGATAAATATTTTCTTTGGTTTGTTTTGTTCATTTGTGCGGGTGTGCTTCTCGATGTTTAACGGAGGTTATTGGTGAGTGGAGTCGCTTTTCCGTCTCTGACGGATCGGCTGCCTCGTCCTGTGAGAAGACAGCAGTGTGCTTCACTGCCTCGGCTATGACCTATCAACAGACTTATTTCTGCTGGCTTGTCCTGCTTAGTGTCATACAGTAGCAGCAAAGAAACAAACATCCAGCTCTTATGTGATATCACTAAAGTCACTAAAACCCTATGTGTTTGGTTCTTAATTAAACTGTAAAGAATTTTGAAAAATGCTCATTTGTGTTTGAGTGATTCAAGCTGATCCTGAAAATTTTTACTTTTTAATTTTCTTGCCATCAAGAACAAAACTTTAAAGTCCAAGTTCTCTGAGAAAAAAATCTGCATAAGATGAACCTGAAGGTCAAAGAGGCAGTGCAATAAAGTGTCCATGTGTACAGTGTGAGAGTTACATTCTGGTATGTGGGTACAGAGTCCCTCTCTAGTAACAACATGTGAGTCATGCATCCTTTACTCACCTTGCCCTTTAAAGGTGTGGCCGTGGTTCATTGAGAAAACATTTTTTAATGATTATTTCTGATTTATAATCGGTCACTCTGAGTTAAACATGCAGGCTGAATGTCAAGAATGTCTTCTTCCCCTGTTTCCTGCAGTAGCTTCTGATAGAAAATAGACCTGATTTATGTCCCACTGTCACTTAATATTCATGGACTCATCCATTTGTTGTCGGTTTAGCATCCAGGAAACAGCAGAGACTGTCTCGGCTTGTAGAAGCTAACCATTAACATTAGCAACTCCACCACACAGCAGATAAAACATCAGCGTTGCAAATCAGTGATAGTGGCATTGCTGTTAGCCAATCAGAGGCAATATGTCCAAATATCAGGAAATAAGACTCCAAACATTGCCGCCTGCAGCTACTTTGTCCTCCAGGTGATGTCTTCGTCTTCAAACAGGAGCCTCTGAGCTATTTTCCCTCAGAGTATGACGTACAAGGCATCCATTCCTACTAGATACCACTGCAAATGTATTACACATATGAGTAATGTTGAGCTACGGCAGGAAAAAAATATTTATTTATTTATTTCTAGGCTAAAATCTCTTTTTTTTAACTATAAAACTGTAATATTTTGCATAGCTGCAGCTTAAACCAGTGCATTGAATTAAATTTAAGCAAAAACAGGATGATTTAAATCCAGAATATGTTTTGTTGTTTTAGTGAAATGTGGCTACATGTGTTTATCTTTTCTGGGTGTAAAGGCATCTTACGGTATAATGTGATCTTGTTTTGTAGCATTCTTTATTTTCCTATTCCAAACCACATTATTCTGTCATTCCATGGAAATGATTCGGACACCTGTGTCCTGGCCACTGTTTCTCATTATCTTATTCCTCTCCTCACTTGTCCGCTCTCATCTTCCTTTGCTGCTCGCTCCGCTTGTTCGTCCCCGTTTATCTGTCTCACTCTTTCCATCTTGCCCTCACAATCGACTGTAGCTGCAGGCTGAAAAGCTTGTTCTGCTCACCAGCCTCTTTTCTCCCCCCCAGAACCAAGCTGCCGCGTTAAGCAGCTTTGCCTGAAATGCCTGTTTGCCAGAACATCGACGCTTTTTAACAACAATCCCGTGACAATCAGAAAGCGCATGTTTCACACTGTCTGTGTGGATTTTCTTATTTCGTATTATGCTCATTTCTCTTATTAAGATCGTGTGAATTTGGAAAGAGAATTTAATTGAAACCTGTTTCCAGGTTCCATCTATTAATCATGTCATCATATATGACCATTTTGGATCCGTGCGGCCTCCACGGACACGTCTCCTGTCCACGGGCGTGTCCTGTGCATTAGACAGTTGACAGTCTCCTTATAGCAGAAATGAGGGGAGTGCTCTGTGACTGATGGAGCTCCTTTGTCAATGACAGGGGAGCTGCTGCTGGCAGTTTGGGGCCAAAGAACAGTACAGATTACATTAACATCAGTCAAGCTGTTGTCAGACTAGTAGGACATAAATAGGACCTTATTGATGCATAATGCAACAACTTTTCAACTTGACGTTTTCCCGAGTAATAGAATCGCAGAGTGAGTCTGCGGCTGAAAATTAAAGGTCTGCAGAGGAGCGTCGAAAACTTTGCAGTGAGAGGAGTTCCAGTCTTTGAATTGAAAATAAATAAATTAATTAAAGAAACTTCAATTTCCCTCTGGGATTAATAAAGTATCTTTGAATTTGAATTGAATTGAATGTGGCATTGTCAGGGTTTGTTTGTCCAACTTAAAGAAATAATTGAGAATACGTGTACAGGACCTGGCATTTGGCAATTTTGTTGTGACAAAAAAGTAAGCTTGAAAACATGGTAATATTAGAAAAGTATACCAGCCAGTATGGTGGAGGCTGGAATTAATCCCACACACACACACACACACACCTCGTTTTCTCTACTCGGCTGAATATCCTTGTGCTCCTAAAGTGCTTTGACAGCTTTGTAATGGAGAAAACAAAGCTTTTGACCCAGTCTGGCACTAGCAAAAATCCTAGGAAGCCTTGACACAAAAATTGCACTGTGCAGTTTGATCAGTACTGACACTGCCCCTACTGTGTCTCCCTCCTACTTCTCTACAGTCAAGTTCACAGAGACTCCTAAAACACAGGTGCAGCTGCAGAAGGAACTGGGATGCACCTCGGAAAGTCAGAAAAATACAGTTTGACGTGCTGCTGAATGTTCCCTTTAGGTCAGAAAGAAGCATTAAAGGTATTAAACGTATTCATCCTTAAACAAACTATAGTTCTCTTTCCTTGCACCCTTCCGAGGAATCTCTGTGCATTCTGGCTTGAGGAGGGAAAGCTGAGGACAGATCCCTGGAGTCCACACACCAAGGTCCTCGGGCCTCTGCAGCTCATAAACAGATGTGTCCTTGTCCCCAGCCAAGCGCAGCCACTCATGGCAAAGCAGGGGCCCAATAATTGTGAAGAATTGAAAGCTAAATATTGGCTTTATCTCCTCAGTAATAAAAGGGCCATGAAATTGATTTAATGCTGCAGCGCTTCTCTTGGGTGGCTTCTTACAGAGTGAGCACAAAACAATGAGCAGCAGCCATCTATTAATTAACCC
Organism: Nothobranchius furzeri; assembly: GCF_043380555.1. Taxonomy (NCBI): domain Eukaryota; kingdom Metazoa; phylum Chordata; class Actinopteri; order Cyprinodontiformes; family Nothobranchiidae; genus Nothobranchius; species Nothobranchius furzeri. The sequence continues at coordinate 49,466,729 of NC_091750.1, read as the reverse complement.
ACCTAATCCTGCAAAGTTAATCTCTCACCACAACTTTGCCCGCAACTAACTTCCAAGCCAGCGGGTCTGTTGGGGGTGTCATGACAATAGCGGTGAGGGGAAGATAGATTCAGCACTTAGGAAGAAGAGGGGGAGGAGGGGGCGCTGCTCTGCAAAGCAACCTTGGGGACACTGCTGAGGAAAGGCGAGGGTGCATCGGTGTAGCTGTGGAGTTTTTTGTTTATTATTTTGTGAAAAGCAGGAGAGAATATATAGTTTGGGTGGTTTGAAATCGTCGCCGCGGCACAAATATGATTGATTTCGGTCAACTTCTGTCGTTACCTATCCTCCAGCCTCATATTCTCTCCCAAGCCAAAAGTTGTTGGAGGAAGTGGCGTTTCTTTCTCTTCTTCACCTGCCTGCCAGTCGCAGCATGACGGCTCCTCACACCCGACGCGCACACTCGTGGCCATATTGTGTTGGCAGAGTTGTGAATTACCTCCTTCTCGGCTGGCTGATGAAAAGCTCTGTTTTTCCCTTCGACTGCGGCTCGTCTGACCCTGCCCTCTCACCTCCCCTCCCTCCTCCTTCGTCTCATTGGTCTTTTGTGCGAGCCTCTTCTTCGCGCCGCAGCAGAACAAAGCTGGCTCAGAAAATAGGTCACCTGCTGGTGCTCCTCTCACCTCCGCAGCATTCAAAAAGCAAAAATCCTCGAAGGTGTCCTGTGCCATTTTGCAACGCCCCAAACCTCAATCTGCAGAATACGGCCAAGGCGAAACACCCGCACACACAGCTGGAATAAAATATATCTATCAAGAAAAAACTCCAACTGAGGGAATTTGGAGCTAATTTTTTTTTTTTTTTTTTTTTGCTAGTGAGGAAAGCAGTTCCTGTGGAGATAATTTTAGGAGGCTGATTAGGCGTAGACGGTGTTGAGCCCAGAGTGAGGAATCTCATCATCACTACTAATGACATGCCATTCCTGTGCTGAGAGGAGCATCAGCCCTGGGCATGGACTAGCCTCTCTCAGCCACCTCTAGCGGCATTGTTCATTAAGGCCAACAATGTAATTACAATCCACAGATACTGCTTTGGCTTAATTACAGTCTGATTATTGGGCTGATATTTGTTGGAATTATCAGACACGTTTAAAGTGGATCTACATCAAATCCTTCTAATTCTTAAGTGTAACTGACAATTTGGACGGATTCAGGGACATATATATAAACAGACTTTGAAGCTTCAATGGTCTCATTCAAGTCGTGTAAATCAGAGGCGTGGGAGATGTGTGCCGTTGTTGCAGATTTGAATCTTTCATGAGTGTCAAATCTTCAAATAGATGGCTCCATCTGATTGTGGGAAATGTTTTTCCTCCCGCTATAGATCCTCCACCTGAAATCCCAACAAAAATGCAGAATGCATTACTCCGGATTATTCTGATTCCATTGAAAGTCGCCATAATTGGGAGCACTCGGAACAAAAAGCATCAATAGTCCCTAGAGGAGGGGCTATTATGGCCATGTCTGCAGCTCAAAGGCGTCTATAATCTTTTATCTGAAGCTGGAGATACAAAGAGCCTTGGAACCAAACCGTTACTGTCAGAATCAGAAACTCCAGCTTTAGACATTAGTTTTAGACGGGATTGCACCTTTCTGGAGGAATCTCAGAAAAAGACAAAAAAGAAGATTCATGGGTGTATTATTTATGCAGTGGCCCTCTGTTTTACGGTCAGACTGGTATATCGGTCAACTGATACACGTCTTTAGCACATACAGTCAGCTCCATGCTGCTCTTGAGTTTCATTAAATGTCTATTTACGTTTCTGAAAAGCTTCCGCTTGATAAACACTTTAAAGTGGCAGTACATACCTAAATCACTGCAAGCAAGCATTATTTTTGTGTTCAAGTAAGACCTTACCAACGGATGGCCATTAGGGTCAAAAATCCTTGGCAGAGCAACCTCCAGCAAATTAACAAGAATGTCAGATTCCCTTTCATCACTGACAATGAGCGAAGAGGTAAATGTGTAAAAAACCACGTTTATTAATGCTGAAAGTTTTGTAACCATTTGTTACAAATCAGTAAATGCATTCTGTCCTCACAGGCTTCCATAGAAGAAAACATGGGATCCAATATGGCGTTGCCCAGAGACGTAGACCTGCTCCCATGTATTTTAGAACAGATTTTGATGGTTACATGTTATTTTTCAACAACTGGGTATCTTCATTCATTTACAACAACATTTCAATGGATGATTCCAGACATTAATGGTAAAAACTACACAATGTCACGTTAAACAAAATATCTGCAGGGTCCTAAAAAGTGTTAAAAGTTTGTATTGCGATGAAGTCCTAATTTTGAACGAGTTGTGAAATTTACTTTGAGATCCCACCATACACCCCATTAAAACATAACTGAAATGTCATTTTTCAAATCTGTTTTTATTTAATATTTGGTCACTTTATTCAGTTCTGTTTAGTTTATTTATGTAGCACCAATTCACACTTTACAAAGTGCGCGCTCCAATTGAACCAAATTATCGGTGCTTTGAGTTCAGTTCACGATTCCAGTTAGTTAAAAGTTTCCAATGTAAGGAAACCCAGCAGATTGCATCGAGTGACTTGTTGTGTCAGAGACTTTACAGCAATCCCCTCTATTTAGCAAGCATGTGGCAACAGTGGACAGGAAAGCTACCCTTAAACAGGAAGTAACCTCCTACAGAAACTAGCTCAGTATTGATTTATTTGATAAACTTTAGTTAAATGTGTGATTTTAAAGAGGTCCTTCACTCACATTCTAATATATGCGGTGGTCTATAGTTGGAATGAATGTTTTTTAAGACGTACTCTGGGGACTAAAAGCTCCGGTGCACCTGTTTCAGCATGCAGAATTTAGCAAGAGGAGAAAGTCATTTTAAACGACAGGATTTGGGGTGTTATTCTCCTCTGATTGGCTAAAGGCAACGCACTGACTGGTTGCTTTGCATCATTGATGTTTTATCTCCTGTGAGATTTCCTGTGGGGTGGAGTTGCTAATGCTAATGTTAGCTTCTACTAGTCGAGACGTTCTCTGCTGATTCCTCGACGTTAAACCAACAACAGCTTTCCCCGTTGTGATTCAAGATGAGTGAGTCCATGAATGTGAAGTGACAGTGTGACATAGATCTGTCAGGATTTTCAAATCCCAGAGTTTCACCGTCTATTTTCTGTCCGAAGCTAATGCAGGAGATAGGTGTAGGAGACTATTTTCATGTTCAGCCTGCATGAAAAACTCAGAGTGGCCGATCGTTTTTATAAATAATAGGTAAAAAATGGTTTCTCAGTGAAGGACCTTTTTAACACTGAGCACAGAATTGCTGTGCATGCACTGTTACTTGTGATATATTTGCATGCATGCACACAAAAGCAGCAGCACATATCGGCCATTGGCTGACCACGACCTCTACACGCCGGTAGAAGAAAACCCATATCGGTCCGTCGCTTCCCTGTTCATTCTGTCTGTGTGATAGTTTTATCCCAGCACTGAGATGTGCAGGACCTCCACCTGAAAAGGTGATCCATTAAAATCTCCCTGTGGTTTAACACACACAACGAGGTTTTTGAATGTCACAGCGAGCTTCGCTGGTGTCTGCCGCTAGATTTCGCCCTGACATGAGCCCTTGGCTCGGACAGCTATAGTTTTATCCCACAGCTCAGCACAGGTATCAACATCCTCCTGTAGCTTTGGGACGTGCTCATCCATGTGCAAGAAGTGATGCGTGTGTGCCAATGTGTGTGTATGTGCCTGCAGGCTTCCCGGCGACAGCATATGGACCGGTGGCGGCGGCGGCAGTAGCAGCAGCGCGTGGCTCAGGTAGGGGGGCCCGTGGAAGAGGCGGCTACTTGGCGTACCCACAGAGCACAGGGCCAGGTAAACGCTCTGTCCATGTTCTGTGTGGCTGCTGCTCTCTTCAACTTCTCCTGCTCTGCTTCTCCCTCATAGTCGTAGCCGTAGGCCCTTTAAGTCCTCAACGCAAACCACTTAGAACTTTTTATTGCAATTTACTCAAAACAAACTAATCTGAGGTTTAATGGCGACTCTCACACCCAAAAATAATCAACAAGATCTGCGAAACCTCAAATCGTAATTTGAGTTTGGCTCATTTATGCTTATTTAGATGTTTACTCAGACTTTAATTATAACTCTGGTGCAGAAGAAAGTAAAAAAAATAAACATCAGTTTACTTGGAGGTTTTAAGGGGCTCTTGCATTTGGAAAATAAATAACATTTTTGACTTGGATCTTTTATAGAATGAGATGATTTCTTAAAATTTAAATAAGTAATATTTTTTTGATTTTTGAGTTGTATTTTTTTAACTATATTTGATATGAAACACAATATTAATATAACTATAACTAGACATGAATAGAAAAATCAAGAACAACTTCAGTTGTTGGTCATGAAGTCTTTTTTTTGTAATGCCATATCGTTTTTGATAGGTAATAACCTACACTGTAAAAAATGGAATGTTGAATTCACATAACCAGGTTATGTCAGCTGGTTTCACTAAAAGTAACTAGTTTTAGTTACATTTAAAGAGTAATATACTTCATACGTTATGTGTATATGGTAAATATGGGGGGGGGGGGGGGGGTAATATACCGGTGCACCATTTCTTGGAACAGCACGTGTTGTTGGCTCTGGATTTAGTAACAGCAACTCGACACTACCACTGACGTGGATGTTTTATCTCCACAAATAACACAAGCATGGAGGAACTTCTGCTGTGTGGCTGAGTTGCTAATGCTAACGGTTAGCTTCTACTAGCTGAGACGTCTGCTGCTGTTTCTTGGATGTTAAAACAACAACGGCCTTCCTCGTTGAGTCGCGACGGTTGAGCCCATGAATGTTAAGTGACAGCGTGATGTAGATCTGTCAGGATTTTCAAACCCTAGAGTTTCACCATCTATTTTTTTTTATCAGAAGCTAAAGCAGGAAATAGGTGTAGGAGACTGTTTTCATGTTCAGCCTGTGTGAAAAATCTCAGAGTGACCGATTATAATCAGAAATGATCATTTAAAAATGTAATTGTAGTCAACCACACCTTTAAGCAGCTAGGTTTAGTGGAACCAGTTGACATGACTTGGTTAAATTCAACATTTTGTTTCGTACAGTGTAAGCTCCGGACACTTTCGAGCCTCTGTGACACAGATGTTTTATTCTTCTTGGTGCCTTTAAAAGGAAACAAGGTTAAATGTAAACACGATGAAACACACTGACATCATGTTCATGACACAAAAACAGGAAGCTTGATTCTTTCTGTCGAAAACAGCATTGATCAGCTTGTCGGCTTCATTTAGACATCCAGCTTTTTCCTCCATTACAACTGTAGATCATCCAATAGCTGTCAATAAAGGCTTCCCCTGACTGAACACACAGCCTCCCTTCTTTGGGGAAGAGTGTCTCTCCTAATCAGGCGCACCATTAGAAGCTTGCTGAAGAAAATAGCTTTTGATTGTTGCCCAGCTCTCGTCTGATTTGTGCAGCGGCTCACAGATGAAAAGTTAGCAGGCGAGTGCTGTTTGGTGCCACGTGTAGCGGCGTGGAATGAACTGATGCGAATGCACGGCGGGCAGCAGTCGAGGTCTGTTTGCATGTTCTCGCGTGTGCAAACTCACTCCTGTCCTTTGAACTTCATTCACATTTACAAAGGAAACACTGGAAGCCAGTCAGATTCTTTCACATCAGCTTGTTTGAATTTGTATTTTCAAAACAAACAATTTGTCCAGCAGTTGCTACGACCCTCACTTAGAAGCAGAAACGTAGACTTGGGGTGCTGTGGTGGCAGCCATCATATACAGTTTAATTCTGACAGCTGCAAATGGAAGAGAGGCGAGTAAATGATTATGAGCTGAGGCTAAGAGGTGGGCCGTTTGAGAGGCAGCCAGTCGCATTGTGGGCCTGTTTTTGTGTACTTAAACAGCCAGGGGGGGGGGGGGGGGGGGGTTAAAAGAGGAAATCACTTAGAGAAACGTCCACAAGTCGTCAGCATGTGGCAGAATGTGTCTGAAAATTCTAAATGTTTAATAAATAATAGCAACAAAATAAAAGACACGTGTGTGATTTGAACAATGTAGCCGCATCGTGGCGATTGTTACGATAATTAACTGCTATCAAACAAGAAACGTCATCTTTGTTCTGTGATGGGGCCGCTCTAGTCCTCCAGCTTCTGGCTTTTGACCGCAAATGGTTGAAATATTTATATAATGTCTGATTTGAGGCCGATAACAGACTGAATGAATTAATGCGTTGAGTGCTCTCACCGCCACAAACCAAACAGAGGACACGGGTTGTTTTGACTTGACCTTCGTCCATGCACAGCGTCTGGGGATGCTGCTGCATCTCCGTCCCATCTCATGCTTTCATTTGCAGCCGTCAGCCCAGTGTCGGCCCAGGAATAGCAATTCTGCCCGCTTCATTTTTAGCTAAATTCTCTAATTTTTTAGAGAGAATAGGTTTTTTATATGCTGCTGAAAGAGGCCTTTTATAAGTGAGGATTCGTTGTGCTTTGACTCCACCTACAGTTCCTATAGAGCACCACATGTTGTGTGTATTTTTGTCTGCATTGACCCTGAAGTGGGAGTGGGGGTCTCAGCTAATTACTAAATCCCAGTTCAGGGAAGGAACTCCATGCTCCTAAGGATTACTGGATAAATGGTTAAAAAATAAAGAGAGGGACCCTTGTGTGCACATTGTCACAGATTGCTGTGAGGATGTGGGAGACGTTTTCCATCACCAAGAGAGGACACTTTCACCCCACTCCCAGTGTTCGACAGACAGGAATGACAGCATGCTGACTTCCCTCTCCGTGACAGACCACTGCAGATGACATGATGCAGTTTGGATGTCTCACCGCGGTCTGCTTCTCACCCTAAACACTCCAACAGTTGTACAAAACAAGAAAACTCACTAAAGATGTAGAACGTGCAGTATTTTTTGAGTTTCTAAAGAAGTTGTCCTCTTTTTCTGGTACTTTTACCACATTTGCTTCCTCTCTTAAAGAGGTTTTTAATATTTGTTGATGTGGAGCTCTCTAAGAATGTCTCACAAGTTATTTATCGCTCTTTGCATGGCCTCGGTAAGGAGAAGCTGACTGGATTGACAAGCTAACAGCTAGTTCAAGTTGACCGAAGTGAATTACCACCTTTCTAAAACGACTTTAGTCTCAAAGCTGTCAATGCAGATTATGCAAATGCTGTTTTTATAAACTGTTACACCTTAGGGGTGAAACGGTGCACAAATTCAGATTCATAGTTTTGGGTACGGAACATTCAGTTTGGTAGAAAAGCGTACCAAGTTCCCACATGGATACGTAGTTCTGTAGCACACATTAGCCATTAGCAATGCAAGTGCTACATCTTTTCAAAATGACCCAGTCCACATCGGTGTGTGTGGTTACCAGAAATGGTTTTCCGTTGGCCAGAGCCGGCCCAAAGCATATTCGAACTAAGCGACTGCTTTGGGCCCCCACATCACCAGGGTGCCTCTAAGAGCACAAAGATGACAAGAGTAAAAAATGTTTAATGAATTTAAATATTACCAAATAAATTATATTTCACATAAAAAATACAATTTATCTGTGTTATTTTCTATAGTGTCATTTGGTTTCATTTTGTAGTGCAGCAGACTTGCAGGTTTCAAATTTTAAGAACGAAAAATAGTAAACCTAACTTTCCTATTGTAAATTCTGTGTTTGTCTGCTGATGTTTCTTTCAAATAGCAGAAATAATATACCACACTTAAGTTACACTCTTCATTTTAAAATGATAATTAATTTGAGCGTTTCTGTTGGTTTGCTGCTCCGATGAAGTTCAAATCAAAATCCACAATAACACGAGTTTTATGTAAGCTAATTATAGAAGAGGCTAATGGTAGTGGGAACATTACACAAATGGTCCAGCTGAAGGTCGGTTTTTGCTTGACGCGTCCGCGAGGTCCGCACGGCTCCGCGCGGAAAACTTGCGTCATTTTAACAACCATGCCCCTCCACCGCGCCTCCGCATGGCCCAAAATTTCCGCAACGCGCACCTAGGAAAATTTCTAACCACGCGGACGGTCGGATGCAGAAAAACATGGCGGACCGGCAAGAACTAGTATGGCAGAGGTTCGTAAATACAGACATTTGTATGATTCAGCTCTCAGAGATCACCGTGATCAACATGTTGTTAATAGTTCTTGGAGAGAAATAGCTCGCACTGTCGGAAAAGACGAGGACGCTGTTAAAAATGCTGAAATGCCATGTTGTAAACAGTCATTTTTACTTTTACTATGGTGTAGTGTTGGCTGCATGCCGTAGAGCTCCATGCTGCCCCGTTCAGTTTGGGAGAATATTGGCTCACCGCAGAGACGAGCCGCATAAACCATAAACGCTGCGAGTTGTGAAGCGTGTTCCAGCCGCGAGCCGCATCACCAAGCGGAAAGTGAATGCGTCAAGCATAAACCAAGCTTTAGGAATGATGAATCATCTGGTGTTGACTTGTTGATATGGGGGCCCCCAAGGGAAACCTGTTTAGGGTCCCACAAAGGCTTGGGCCGGCCCTGCCGTTGACTGAGAAGACCAGAAGTGAGCGGCTGTGAAAATGGATGGTTTTACGTGACGTATGTCCTGTTGCCTAGCAACCGTAACGATGCTAATCAGAGGTTAACGGCACCTGCCAGAGGAGCTGCCTCTGTCCTTAGTGAGAGGATATTTTCTACAGCTGGAGAAATTTCAACAGATCTGTCCTTTCAGCAGACAATGTGGACAAATGAATATTTCTATTAAAAATGCTGAAGGTTGAATGGACCTGAACAACTCTACAAGCTGGAAGTCTTAGTGCTGCATTTAAAGTTAATTTCCTAAAGATGAAAAATATTTTCAGAAGTACAGCCTGTTACTTCACTTACAGCAAGTATTGATGCTGCCATTCCCTAAATGGAAAATGTGTAAACTCTTTTACACTATTCATTTTGTTTTATACAATTATATGTTTTTGTAGAATTTACTGCAAGTAAAGTTTCTGTACCGAAGCATGAGATTAAAACCGACGTCGGACGAACGCGGGAGTTTAGGCGTATCATTACACCTCTATACGTGTTGTATCACACAATTATTCCAGCAGATGTATTATAATATTTCCACAGGAAGTTCCTCCATGTATGCAGAAATATTTATGCTAACAGACTAGTAGCATTGGTCTCCGTTTCTCCAAACTGAGGCTGATCAAAGAGCTAACTACATCTGGTAAAAAGCATATTATGTTATTAATATTATTAATAACTTAACAATAATAATAAATGTGCTTTTGCACTCACCTGATAATTCCAATAAGGTTATTTAATGACCACTTGAAGGCAGGATAGATGTATTCTTCGTGCCTGCAAAAAAAAATCATTTATCTATTTTAGAAAGCTTAAAATGATGTCGGTCTGGATACTTTTCTGTTATTCTTTGCAGCAGCAGGGCTTGAGTCAGGCTTTAAAGACACATTTTGCTGCCCTGATCTCCACGCTGCACAACAAGGACCGGTCCTGACTCCCTTTCAGAGAGGCAGAGCGGTTTCAGAGAGCGTAGCTTCAGGCAAGTAGTAGATCAGAGAGATCTGGCTACAGCACAGAGTTTACCCTAGCCTGGAGGTTAAGAGGAGCCAGCCCGTGCTCGGCTTTATGAGCTGCAGCCGAATGTGGTTGGAGCTTGGACTGGGTCCAGTTGGAGGTCAGGGAGGGTGGTCACTTTGTGTCTGGGATGGATTTCTGCATAAGAACAGAAAGAGAGGAAGGGATTTGTTTGGATAATCAGAGCCGCACAGCCTGGGCTAGTTTATGGAGCAGTCTGAAGAATAAATGATCATTTATTGCTTTATTGTTCAGGGTGATGGGTACTTTACTCAGCAGTAGTACACAAGTACTGAATAATATGCAGTTAAAAGTCCATTTCACTGCCTTTTTTATTTTTTAGCTCTGGTGCATTATAATAATACATGTTATTAAGATAGATTAATAAAGATGGCTGTGCCAGTTTTTTAATTTATTTATTTTTATCGTCTGCAGATTATTGCTCCACTTAAAAAACTTACGTGACAGGCACTTTCAAATTAAAGTTAATATCAGTCTCCTCCCAACACATTGATGAGGAGAGGAGAGGGAGTGCACAGAACTTCATCAGCCCTGTTCTCAGTGAGCTCGGGTCCATTCGTCCCTGATGCTAATCTGTGGAGTCCAGCTCGAGGCCAGGAGCACTTTAAATGTATTCGAAGTGGAGTAACATGAGCGGACATGCCAAGCCAGTCCTGCCTGTTTGGGTTTTTGTCTCAGGCTTTGGGAAAGATTTGACACATCAGGGAGGATGAGGCATCCCTTTGCTCCTCCACCACAAAGTTGGAGTTCCTCACAGCTGCTGGGAGCAGATGCTCTGAGGTTACAGGCCTTCAGGGACGTCACTGCTCTGCCCTCCAGGGGCTGCAGACAAAACATTGAAGAAACTTAGAAAAAAGCTTTTTTCTCACTTTTGTAGACTTTTGAGGTAAACTTTTTTTTTCATAAAACACTCTGAATTCATTTTAAAGATGTAAATATCATCCTCCTTTAATTTAAGTTTCTCTTTACATAGATCCTCGCTTCATGGTGAGTCACAGATTCCTTCAGACCGCTTAAGTCCAGTCAAAAGGCCAACGCTGTCATCTCTGAACCTGCTCAGGATGAGATTATCTGAGTCGACTGTCGATAACCGAGTGCCCTTTCTCAGTCCCAACCAGACCAGATCCCTCACAGGATCTAATCTGCATTAAATCATTTAGCGTGGTCTGTTAGCGTCCTCAGAAGGAAGAAAACACGAACTGATGTTTCATCCTGTAGCGTTTCAGAGCCGTTTTCCAACAGCGGCTGCAGTTAAATAGAAATAGGTTTATTTTTCACTGGGAAAATAAGAGCAGGAAAAAAGGGAAAAAGCAGGAATAAAATGTAAAGTAAAGAAAACAGAAGCTGGAGAATGGGTGAGTAAACCCAAGAAGAAATCATCTGTTAAAATTCATTAGCCAAGCCTTTCTGAACACAAAATGAAAAGACATTAAATATGTATTATTTATGAAATGTCTGTGCTCTCTGAAAAGGGTGTCTAGTGCTGTTAATTACTCAGCCATTCATTCAGAAAAGATTATTTCAAATGGAAAGTGAAAGCAAGGCCAGACGGCAAAAGAGCTGTTCGTTTCTTTTCGTGCTATTTTTAAATGACATTGGTGAAAATGGAGGAGCTAATTATGGTAGCTCTGGTACTCAAAGCTAAGTCGAGAGGCCACATGTCAGGTTTATTGACATCTTCTGTAGAGCGATGTAGCTCGATGGCTGCCGAGGAATCTGGCTGCCGCCGCCGCCTCAGGGGAGAGAGGAGGAAGTCAGTCCTCGCGTGCAGACATGAGAATAACTCCTGGAGATGGATTTTTATATTCCCCGGGCCCTGGTGTTTGTTGAGTGTGCAAATAAAAGGTTTATTCATGTTTATTCAGTTTCATTAGTCAATATTTGGTTGATGGTCACAATTCAGAATAAAAAGTTAGAATATTTTCTGTATTTTTTTACATCTTTAAGTTCCCAAAGTGAGTGTGATAAATGTTATTTTCCAAGCGGAGAGAAAAAGAAAAGTAGCACTTTTAAAGTTTGCGGCTCCTCCTTAAAAGCAGTCACCTGGCAAAGTGGGTCCAAGCGCAGGGCGTTTATCCACCCCGATGATGTCAGTAACTGATGACTGCTAGCCCCCCCTCATCGCCTCACAGTCAGCGCTGGTCACCGAGGGCAGGTTGGAGACGGGGTGGGTGCAGGGGAGATAATTATCAGTATAAATGAAGCCCTGCAAACGATTCGCACTGCTGGGTCCCCTGATCTAGTCTCCAAGGCAACCTCAACACGCTCATTTGTTTTGTAGATGAGTAATTACATCCAATTAGTGACCAGCAGAAAAAAAAAAAAGAAAAGGAGTCCAAGAAAGGCCCATTGTTCCGGATAGATTGTGTGAATATTAATAGTGGGACGGTCTGAGGCGCAGTGATATGATCTGTGATACTAATGCAGCTGTGAGCTCACTCTGCCCGCCGCCATGCTGCATAACTGATCAGATAGCCACTGATGAAAATATATGGCTCAGGAACATGTGTGTGTTTGTGTTTGAGCGCGTCTCGTTTTTCCGCCTGAGTGTGGCTTTTTACCTGGAACTCCCACACACACAGACAATGAAACAGCATGCCAGCTGCCAGTTCCTCACACTTTATTATTGGTTCAAATGTCACATAAAGTCAGGAAACGTTTCTCGATGTGACATCTGTAAGAAAAATAGTCACCATGCAGGCCGGCGGTACATTTCTGTAGCTTGAGCCGCCACCCACCATCACCGGCCCGCTATGTGGTAGCTGTCAGATCTGAACGCTGAAATGTGTAGGCCTGGTCCTCATTGTGCTCTGGAGCTGGCTTGAAGGACACAAATTTAACAGAACTGTACTTTTTTTTTTCAAAAAGATTTAGTTTTAGTGTTGATTATCAAAAAATTATGAACTGTTTTAAGCATCCTGTTGCTATTGTTAAACTAAAATTATTACCACAAATAAAATACTCATTATTCTGGAGGTAAATAATAGACATTAATCCTGTAAATAAAACAATACTTAACTCAAACCTCCTGTATTTCATCATAATATGACTTTTTATTTTTGTCAGTTTAATACAAATCCATTTTATCCTGTTAAAAAACCACATAATTACATTAAACAAATTACAGATTTAAAACAGATTATCAAAATCTGTTAATAAATACGGAGAAGGTTGAAGGTTTAAAGACAGAATCTGGGAGAAATCGGCATGAATGCTTTTGAGTGTCGTGTTTGTTGCCTGGAAACAGCTGAGCTGACAACAACACACTCAGGTAACACGGGGAAGTCACGACCAGCAGCCCAGAGTCCAGTCGTGTCCCAGATTACATCATCTGCTGTCTCCTGCAGTCTCTCTGCTCATGTTTTCGTCCTCGCCACAGCACTTTCACAACGCTTAATGTTGTAACCATTTGTCCATATTTGGCTTGTTGTTGTGTTCAGCATCGTTAGCTTTGCCACTTCTCATATGCCAAGCACACAGTGTGTAAAACGTTAGCCAGGAGGGGTGTGGCATGCTCTGCGAGAAGATCAAACATGGAGAGAACTTTATAAATCAGAAGTGTTTTGAACCCGTGCTGTGGACTTCTCCATGATTCATGTTAAAGCTTTGACAGAGGCTCTAAAGCTCAGTCATCCACATCAAAGTTCTCCTGTGTTGTGAGGGTTCTGGTGGTCTGAGGTGTTATTAATGCAATTTCAGTTGTCCCCCAGCTTAAGTTTCAATTCTATTTATTTGAGATATTCGGTAATGTGAGGCCTGTCAAAAATAAATACATAAATAAATAAAAAGAATCGTTTTAAGTGTTTGTTATTCACCACATTTTTATTCATTATATTCAGTTGTAAATAGAGCACAGTCACCGCAGAAAAAAAATTACTTCAAAGGAGAAATATCACACTGTAAAACTCAATAAATTGATATAACTCAACATTTTTGGTGAAACTGATTACATCAAAAAATTTGAGTTAATGAAATTGTTGAAATAACACTACTTAGTTGCTGTAGTTTCATATTTTTAAGAAAGATGAATGTATATTTTTAAAGTACATATATTTTTGTGTGTTCTCTGCTTCTTTTTTTCTTTCTTTGTTTAACCTGGTAAAATTTTTGACAACAACTTCTCATTTACAAACACAAGCTGGCAGAGAGCCTCGGAAAACAGTGCAAGAGAACAGCAACAGACATGAACACATTTAAGCAAAACAAATTTAAAACATACAAGAACTAAAAAATTACAATAAATAGAATAGTAGGCAGGCTTTAAAAAATTCTGAGTCTGGAATTGAGAAATGTGGGTACATATTCGCATGCATGCAGAGAAGCCATTACATTGTAAAGTCAAGTGAATGTGTGTGTTAATGTATGTCTATAAATAAGTGTGATCCTGGTGATCAACAGGAGAAGCAGTCAGTTACAAAAGTGATAAAGTTTAGATTTAAAGGTAGTAATAGATGTCAAAGTTGCAGGTTTCAGGGTGTTTTGTAAAGTATTCCAATCAAAGGCTTCTGCACAGCGGATTTGCAGCCAAAGGTAGTTTTTAGAGGTTTTGGGAACTATAAGCTTAATGTATTCACTAGACCTAGTGTGATATTTATTTTGGGCGAGGTGAAGAAGAGAGGACGGATAGAGAGGTGTGTTGCCCTGAATTGTCTTGTAGACAGACAAAGACAAGCCAGTGATGGAGTCTCTGGGTGTGAAGGGTGGCCCACCCACCAGAATGCTGGACATTTTTAGTTTATAGCACTAATCTAAATTAGGTATAAAATACTTAAAAATGTTAACCACCCTACACTGTTAGAGATTAATTTAATTAAAAATGACAATGTGGCAGGCAGGTGAAGGTGGAAGCTTACACCAACCCTGCATACCTAACAAACCCATAGCTACTGACAGCCAGTGAGAGTGGGAAAACCCAAAGTTAAGTCCAGATCATCTGGTGTGAACCACCACAATTTTAAAAACAGAACGGCACAGCCTAGTCATTCCTTCGACCGACCTCCTCACTTATGTTGCCAACATAATAGAACAAGTAACACCACGTTTGCAACACTGACTGAAGTAATAGCTAAGAACCCCCCACAATAAACATGCATTAACACCCCATAATGGAACAGAATAACTAAAAACATGACTACCCACAATGCACCTCATCCACCAGTTCTTCATTTCTGAAATCCACCAAATTTGCTTGTTTGTGGTTGTTTTTCATACAGGTAAAGAATAATATAAAAAATAATAAATAATAATTTCAGAATTTTTATTATTATTACTCATTCAAGTTAATTTGTTTTTTTATTTAGTTAAGTTATGCTTACTAACAAAATTAATTGCTCAGATTGATTAAAAAGTTTGAGTTCTAGTACAAGGACACTATTGAACTAACTCAACACATTTGAGTTCTAAAATCTTCACCTACTCAAAATGTTTGATAGTCTTATGGTATTTAAAACTATGTTGATGAAGTACTTAGCACAAAATCCCTCTCACATGAAGCAATCTCAGCAGTTTTGTTCTGGACCTTTTCAGTACCTTCCAGAATGAGCCATTTCAGGACTGTGTCATGTAAAAATAACATACTGGAGCTGGTCACACCCACCTGCCTTTTCCTCAGGCTGCTATAAGCTGAGAAGCTCCGATATCCAAGAGGGGCTCAGAGTAGAGCCACTCCTCCAGCTGCAGCTCTCTCTTGCACATGAGAGGTGGTTCTGTTGTAATTTCTCCAGTAGCCCAGTAGAAACAAACCAGGCCACCATCAGTCTGTGATTTCATGGCCTCCTTTGGCTCCCTCACATTGCTCTTTGCTTTACCTCCAAAGACATTACTCTCTGACTTTTACTTCCAGGTTCCACCATGATGCAAAAAAAAAGCAAACCTTGTTCTTTTTTCTAATTCTTGTTTTTAATTGACAGTCGGTGAACTGAAAAGGCTAACTGTTAGCCTTTATATTAGCTTCAGCACAAAATAGCTAACAGCTGTAAAAACAGGTAAAGAGCGCCCCCTAGAGCACCTATCCACTCCTGAAAACTGTTGGTCAGTATGGCGTTTAAAGCGTGCCACAACCCGTGCACGCGCATTGGGTCCACAGCGCGCGTGTGAACGGGACTCGCGAGCGCAAATATACATGGCAGCGCACGTGTGAACGGGACTCGCGCGCGTGTGAACGGGACTCGCGAGCGAAAATATACATGGCGAGAGGTCATTTGTGCACTGAGAGGGAGCAAATTGTGTCTGTGAGCGCACAAGGATGTGCACAAGTGACAAACCTGCGTGCGCGCGTTGTCAACGAGCACACGGCAGAGGAAAACGTGCGCGCGCGGCAGCCTCTGTGCGCGCTCGGCAGCCTCTGTGCGCGCTCGGTTTCTGACTCCTGCTCGCTCGGCTGTAAGGGCTTTTGGCACTCTGGAGGCGTGGCCTGTGGCAGATCTTCTCTGTCCTCTGATTGGTTAGTTCACCCCGCACTTTACCCTCTATCTATATAAAAAAGTCTGATGTTCAGTAGTTGCTGGCATAGCTCAGCTGGGAGAGCGGGTGACTCTCGCCCTGGAGGATCCAGGTTCGAGTCCGGGCAAGGAAAATGTAGTAGATGTCATGTTAGTTTTTCTTAATTTCAGGTATTTTACAGTTGTGACCGTTCAACTGTCATTAAACGTCCGAATGTTTGCTGGGCAGTGTTTTAAAAAGTGCACATAAGCTAGATGGTTTTAACCATATAAAATTACATTTTTTGTGATACTGGAAAAATACATACTGAAATAAAACTACTGATTGAAAACTTTATGACTGTGGTTGTACAATATATGACTCACTAATACACTGCAAACTCCCTTAGAGTGGGGCTTCCAGAGAGAGAGAGAGAGAGAGAGAGAGAGAGAGAGAGAGAGAGAGAGAGAGAGAGAGAGAGAGAGAGAGAGAGAGAGAGAGAGAGAGAGAGAGAGAGAGAGAGAGAGAGAGAGAGAGAGAGAGAGAGAGAGAGAGAGAGAGAGAGAGAGAGAGAGAGAGAGAGAGAGAGAGAGAGAGAGAGAGAGAGAGAGAGAGAGAGAGAGAGAGAGAGAGAGAGAGAGAGAGAGAGAGAGAGAGAGAGAGAGAGAAAAAAGTTCTTGCCTCATTAATGAATTGTTTATTTTTTTCAGTATTTAATTGACAAATTATCCTTTCAAATAATTAATTGATGAGTTGCATAATTGTCCATTTAGAATTGTTGAATGGACTTAGTCAAGTTTGGTGCACTTTATATATTTCAAAACATGTTTTTTTTTTATTTTAATGATGCATATAAATAATTTAAATGTTAATTTAATGAAATATTTCTATTTTTTCATTACCTCACCCTTGTTTTGACAAAAACGGGACCTTGCTGGATAATATCATGGAGAAACTATTTGTTCACAGTACATGGCTCAGTGAGGATCTGTGTAAAGGAGGAGATACTCAGAAATCTGTCTGCAGATTGTTACAACCCAGACTGGAAGTGGTGGGCTGTAATAAGAAAGGAGACCAAACAGAGGAGTGGGGGTTCAACAACTGATTTATTTAACAAAAGTAAGGATTTACTAAAGCAAGTTAGTGAACAGAAAATGGCCATCTCAAGGTTTTACTCGGATGTCCCTCAGCAGGGTGCAGCACTGTTGAAGGTCATCTGAATGAAAGCTTGATATGCAGTTTCTTTATGAAATGGACAATTATGTAACTCATCAATTAATTATTTGAAAGGATAATTTGTCAATTAAATACTGAAAAAAATAAACAATTCATTAATGAGGCAAGAACTTTTCTCTCTCTCTCTCTCTCTCTGGAAGCCCCACTCTAAGGGAGTTTGCAGTGTATTAGTGAGTCATATATTGTACAACCACAGTCATAAAGTTTTCAATCAGTAGTTTTATTTCAGTATGTATTTTTCCAGTATCACAAAAAATGTAATTTTATATGGTTAAAACCATCTAGCTTATGTGCACTTTTTAAAACACTGCCCAGCAAACATTCGGACGTTTAATGACAGTTGAACGGTCACAACTGTAAAATACCTGAAATTAAGAAAAATTAACATGACGTCTACTACATTTTCCTTGCCCGGACTCGAACCTGGATCCTCCGGGGCGAGAGTCACCCGCTCTCCCAGCTGAGCTATGCCAGCAACTACTGAACATCAGACTTTTTTATATAGATAGAGGGTAAAGTGCGGGGTGAACTAACCAATCAGAGGACAGACAAGATCTGCCACAGGCCACGCCTCCAGAGTGCCAAAAGCCCTTACAGCCGAGCGAGCAGGAGTCAGAAACCGAGCGCGCAGAGAGGCTGCCGAGCGCGCACAGAGGCTGCCGCGCGCGCACGTTTTCCTCTGCCGTGTGCTCGTTGACAACGCGCGCACGCAGGTTTGTCACTTGTGCACATCCTTGTGCGCTCACAGACACAGTTTGCTCCCTCTCAGTGCACAAATGACCTCTCGCCATGTATATTTTCGCTCGCGAGTCCCGTTCACACGCGCGCGAGTCCCGTTCACACGCGCGCTGTGGACCCAATGCGCGTGCACGGGTTGTGACACGGGTATGACGCGATAGGTCAGCAAAGGGCTGTTCCATGTGAAGTTGGTAAAGTTTCTACTAACACAATCACTGAACCCCACATTTAGGGGAATTGGTTAAATGGGTAAAAATGGCTTAGTGTCACTTTAATATACCAAAGAAACGAGAAAACAGTTAAACAATAAAATCAAGTTTTATGTCTCACTTCTACATACATTTACTGATTCTTTACTTCAGATAAAAACTCTACAATGTTCATTTCATTGAAATATTGTGTATGTAATGCATAATTGAGCTGGTAAAAAAATTAAATTTTGCTTTTTTATTTTAAAAAGTCATATTTTTGTGGCTCAAGTACTTTTAATTTGAAAAGTTTGGACACCACTTGCTAAAACAATTGCCACTCAAAATGGAATAATCCATTTTATTATACTTTGTTGGTCTTATATACTTACAATTCAACCCTTGTTGATGATAAAAAGTGGAGCGGTGCATCATGAAGCCTGCTTCCTGCAGCCACGTCTCAGTGAAACACATTAAAAGTGCATTTTTGTCAGAGGTAAAGCATTGCCTGCTTAGATCCAATAATTTAAATGTGTGATATAAATGGAGCACCTTCCTTATGAATTCCCAATAACTGGGTTTGTGCTATTGTCAGACGTTTCTTCCCCATTGTAATTATTCCATTGATCCAGTTTTACTCATTAGCAAGGCCAATCAATTTTCGGTGACATTTGTCTAAGTGAAGTAAATGGAATGATTGCTTCTTGAGCTTTGTTCAATGTGTCAGGCATTATGTGACGTACGTGGGAAGCCTGCCCTATTTGGAGCCTATAATTTGATGAGTGGGCAGACAGCCCACAAGTGGTGAGATCAGAGTGCTAAAAAGCATTGGCGGATAGAAACATGGCTGGTGCTTACATTTCATTTGGCAGAAGTGGACTGTCTCACTCTGGATGGGTAAAGGTGAAGTGCTTTTGAATGGCTATTTGCTCCAGAACCCAAATAATAAAAATAAAAACCACTAAAACCGCAGACGGAGAGAAACAAGCAGCAGAGGGAAACCCAGCACGGAGAAGCCGGCGTCAGCAGTCCCAGATTAACTCTTGTTATCAAAGAGGTGTGAGAAAGGAGCAGTTTTTTAATTGCACTCTTTATATGAGCAGCTTGTCTCAGATTAAGAGAACAAGCCATAAACGTCGGAACAACTTATTGCACGAAGACATTTTCTAAACTGTTGATAATCCGCCATCTGTGTCAAAGGCAGAACCGTTCAAAGGGGCCAATTTGAGACGCGCTCCGAGTACTTAGAGCACTTCAGACCGCTTATCATCAATAAACATGAACATCTCTGGATCTCGTTCACATAAAAGCCTTATCAGTTTTTACTGGGCTGAAAGGAGGCTGCGGATTGATTATTGATTAGTGCCATGTGTTTTCCGTCCTTCAGGTACGTCACCCAGGAATTGACCGTTTGAAAATGAGAAATGTATTGACCTGTTGTTGTTTGTTTGTTTTAAATGATTCTTCAGTTGTATCTCAGTCCTTTATCACTGCTTTAGGACAGGCCAATTATGTGAATGCCAAAATATCCAACCTGTTTATTTCCTTTTTAATGTTATTGGTCCATTTGAAAAGAGGCAAGGGATGAAGGGTTTAAACTAATTGCATCTTTTGTGGAAAGGATTTATGTGTCATCCAACACGGGGGGGGGGGGGGGGGGTATCTGGACACATGGTAGGAGCTGCTGGGGAGGGAGGGCAGGGAGGTCCAATTAAAGCAGACACAACCAAAAGGTATAATCTGGACACTTGACTTTGACGTTGACAAAAAGTTGATTTCCACAATGATGGAGTCCCCTCCCCTCCCCCTCCCCACCCTATACTGTATCTCCCAGGCCTCCCCGATTATGGGTTTTACTCTGCGCCCAGTGACCAGAGGGGGGGGCCCTGCTCCTTTGCTGACTATGGCTCCCTGGGGCCCCAAGCGGCTCAGATGCTGCACAGTGAGCATGCCACCTCCGCCTGCAACTCCCCCCTCCAGCACCTACACAGCCCGGATCAGTTTAAGAACCCAGGTTTGTATCTGAGCATCTATCTCATCCACTTTTTGGACTTTTCAGTTTTGATTCATGACATTGATCCATGCAGACGATTAAATCTTTTCTTTATTAAGAAACAACTTTTTATTTCCTTAAGACAAGAAGTTGTATATTTATCTATCCCCTTAAAAATATGAGATAAAAACATCTTGCTGACAAAATAGCATTGCATGTTCCTCCTTTTTTTTAAATGCTGTTTCTTTTTAGAGTTGTTTTCCTGCCCCTGCTTGCTCTATAAGGGGTCAACACACACACACACACACACACACAGAGAGAATGTAATCCTCCTTTTGCATGTGAAGACAACGATTAATGATGATGTCAGAGAGTACGCTGGCCTCTCAAACCACTCACAGGTTTATGGGGTGTTTTTTTTACAGCGACAGAAAACAAGTAAGGGTGGGAGTGAGGGCCATTTTTCAGCTGAACCCTTTAAGTATTGAACTTGTGGGCATGATTGTTGTTAATAGAGAGCATTTTTACATAACAGCCATTGGTGTACCACTCCTTTTATCTTTTGTGCTTTCCTTCATTTTCTCTTTTTGTGTAACGGTAGCAGTGAAAAGCAGAAGGGAAATAGCACAGAACATAATGGGATTATTATGAATTTATTCTGGGTCTAGCAGTCATTGTTAGCTAAATGATTTGCAATAAAATAAAATGCTGTTTTGATGAGGAGCTCATGGTGATCTTCTTGATGAAGCGACAGCGTTGTCCTCTTCTGATGCTGAAAGAAAAGAGAAACGTCTGTTTTAGTGGAATGTTTTTATTTCATCAGAAAGTGCTGACTGGAGATTTCTGACTTTAAAACTGTTTTTCTGTTTGCTGAACAGACTCTGTTTGGAGAAAAAGAGTCCACTGAGTATTGCTGCCTTTTTAAAACATCTCTAGATTTCATCTTAGTTCATGTGAAAGGTATTTTACAACCAGTTTTGTAATAACGACTAATTTTCAAGGACTTTTACAACAGAATATTAAGTAATTTATGAATATTTCTGGTAGAAATGTCCATGTAATGCACATTTGAATGCAGTTTAAAGGTGTGGAACACTGAAAAACCATTTTTTTATGATTATTTCTGATTATTATAGTCTATACACCTATCTCCTGCATTAGCTTCTGATAGAAACTCTAGGATTAGAAAAGGCTTACAGATCTATGTCACACAACTGTTGTTGGATTAGTGTCCAGGAAGCAGCAGAGAACGTCTCAGCTAGTAGAAGCTAACTGTTAGCATTAGCAACTCCACCACTTGGCAGAACTCTTTCAGGCCTGTGTTATTTGTGGAGATAAAAAGTCCATGCTGCATGAAGAAAAAAGATGCAGTGGTAGAGTTGCGTTGCTGCTATCCAGTCAGAGACGAGATGTGCAAATATCAGGAAGTAAGACTTCAGATTGTGGCATTTGAAGCACAGGCATAAATACGTAGAAACCCCGTGGACTGGTGCTGCTTACTGGAGCCGCCGTAGTGGCTGGCCGCCATCTTAGTTGGGTCTCCATTCGCCCCCAGTGCATTAATTTCTACTGAGGAAGGTACTTACCCAACTGAAAAGCACATTTTATCAAGCTTTTTTCAGACCTATGCTATGGCATTATAATTACAAGATAAATATAATTAAACAAAATACTTAAATATATTCAATCCCATCAGGTAGGCACAAAAAGTCAATAGTTGTGCCACGTGATCTGTTTTCAATAGTACACCCATTGTTGCAATAGTAGGCTGCACATAAACCAGACAGATGTTCATTCTGCATTGACTTTGGAGAGTGAGGACATCCATCCAAGATGGCGGTGACTCTGTTATGCTCTCTAATAGATAGTAGCTTCTGGTCTAAAGCTACTATCTTCTCCAGCTGACTTGTACGCATCTGAGCGTTTCCCCCCAGAGTACAACTTAGAAGGCATTCATTCCTACTAGAGACTACTGCAAATGTATTGATTAAACAAGTAAACCACATCTTTAAAGGGTTATAAAATACAATTTGCATGATTTATTACAATTTTTTGGAAGTTTGAGTTGTTTTAGGATGGCAGCAATCCTCTGAATTAGCATTTTTTTAATTGTTGCCCTCCAATAACATTTTGGATTACCTGCTCTGCAGGTCCTCTGATTTTGCAGGAGCCTGTTAATTAATTATTGATTCTAATCAGGAATGTCGGAGCTGAGAAATCTCTAAAACATGAAGGATTGTGGCCTTGAAAGACCAGGTTAGTACATTGCATTAGCTTGTCAAATAAAAACGGCGTTTCTCTAAACTGAGGCTGTTCCGGAAGCTGTGAACCATAGATAAGAGAGTATTTATTTACACATTTAGAACGTTTCCTTCCTTTAGAAACGACATCTTTGCAGCTTATCTTTCCTAATAATTCCTGTGAAAAATCCTTTTTAAATAGAGTATTGACCTTTTGGATGGTGAGGCGAGTGAAAGTGCAGGCCAGCTCTCGCCCTCGTGATTGAAGTGTTGGCACACAGCACTTGTCGGCATTTTTACAGGACTTAAATTTAACAAAACTACCAGCAGAATATCCACAGACAAGCCTAATGCAAGGATAATGACCTAGATGTTTGGATAAGTTTCTAGCAGTCGCTTTGCTTTAGCGCTAATGAGGCAGCACACTCTCTTCATCCTGCTGGATGCACAGTTGTATGACAGAGAGGAAACAATTTCCTTACATCACGACAAATGCCAAATAATGTTCTTGTCTCTTCTGATTGTGCGAATTTGTTGTAAGGTGTTAGTTCACCGTGTTTTCACTGCTGCCGTCGCAGCAGAGAGGCTCTTGTTTTGGAAGTCTCCCCTTCTACCGGGAGTGGCTGTGTCGGACGCGGATGATGCACGCGTTGTTCCTGAAATGCTCTTGAGGTACTGCTCGGTTGATAAAGCACAGGCTCGTCTCGCCTGAGAGGACACGTTCAAATCCTGAGTGAGTCAGCAGAGCTTGATTGCATTGTAACCTGATTTAGGTGCGTGTTGTTTGTGCAATGGAATTTCTATTTGCAGCCAACCTTGACACTAATTATATCAAAATCAGAAACAATGATGCCATTTATTTGAACGTTTCAAGTAGATTAAAGTAAATAGAGGTGATTTTATGGATAATTGATTTTATTTTGTATTTTGGAGACCTGATGTGGATTTTAGTGGGTAAATGATGCACAGGTTGCTTTTTGTCTCTGTCTTATGCTCTGTTTTCTTCATATTTTCACTTGGAAAGTAAAGAATAAGCTCTGCCAAAATTCAGCAATATGTTTTTATTCTTAGAAACAATTGTGCAACCTGCTGAGCCAGTGAGTCACTGTCGTTTTAGCTGCTTCTCTTTTAGTTGTTTTGAACTCTAGAACTGGAATGATGACACATATTGCCCTGGTTTGGATTGATCCTGATGTGTACGATCAGTGACATAGTATGTGAGTTACTTTAGGTAAATATAGGTGAAAACATACAGGAGAACGATGTTCATCTTTAGGGAAGCTGATGGCCGATATTCCATCAATCATCACGATATGTTCAGACCAAATCTGAAAACACAGAAAAATAACAAAAAATTATTTTAATCCACAAATGTACAAAACTATTTCACTTAATAAACTCATAATTGTTTACCAAAAAAGGCTACGCTTTATTTACGCCCCTCCCTCTCTCTCCCTATTATCCTCGGCCCTTTTAGGATTTTAACACTTATTTTCTAAGCACCCGATTGTAGTGCACAATTTCCTTTTATTAAGCCAATTACTTACTTTGATCCTAAAACAACACTGCGTTTTATATTATACAATAAAAAATAATGTGTGTGTGTGTGTGCGTGCGTGCGTGCGTGTGTGTGTGTGTGTGACCCAAAGTGCTGAACAAATCATTGCCATGAAATAAAGCCTGCCCAAATAAGACACATTAAAATTATGGCGAATAAAACAAAAATATAAATAAAACCATGAGTAAAAAGATGAGAGTAAACAATAAAATTGCTAATTGAGAATAAAACAATAACTACAAGATCAAACAATAAAATCACAGTAAACTAGATAAAAAGAATAGATGCATAAATCAACCATTATTAATAGCCAAGTCAAATCAATACGTTTATACTTAAAACTCTCCATGCTCTGAGAAGATCTCAGACTGTTCCAGAGGGTCAGCCCCTGAAAAAGCTCTGTCGCCAGTTATTGATGACTTGATACAAACTACTGACCGTTCTCCCTCTCCTGCTATGGACTTTTTACTTTAACATAAAAGATGCTAGTTTGAATGTTTATATTTTTGTGTGTCTGCTCTGTCTTGTGAAACCCCCACTGGGTCATGACAGATGTGTGCTTCTCCTGAAACAGGTTCTGGTGGAGTTTTCTTCCTGTTAAAAGGGCGTTTTCCTCTCCACTGTCGCTGCATGCTTGCTTAGTATGAGAATTGCTGTAAAGTCACTGACACTAGTTAATGACCCAATGTAATCTGTGGATTTTTCTTAGGTAGGAAACTGTTAACTAATTGGATTAAGTAACTGAAGCCAATGAGTAGGTTGTAAGTAGGTTGAATTAGAATGTTTACTTTGTACGGTGCCTGGAGATCACTCTTGTCATGAATTGGCGCTATTTAAATAAACAGAATTTAATTGAAAAAATATTTTTAGTCATCCCAAAAAGCAATAAAGCTGAGCCTTTTAAATTCACCATAAATAAAAAGTATGTAAAATACAAATAAATGGCTTCCCAATACCGACCTTTGTGGTACACCACAGGTTACTTTACCTACAATAAGATTCTTTATTAGTATTTTTCACATATTGACAACTATTGTTAAAATAAGTTGCAACTAAATGTTTTTTTAAAACAACTAATTTCTTTGTGTTTGGTGATTGTCTACCCTAACTTAGAATTAATTTAATAATATTCAGCTTTATAAATAAAAAAAGGCTCACAAATCTACTGCTGCATCTTCCTTTTGCTACACACACAGAGTTGATTGATGACCTTTTTTTTAATTGTCACATGTAATTAATCTATGCCATATTATGTATATTACCATATTCCCTTCTTGACCGACGTCTTTCTTTGGACAGAATGACCCTCTCGTTGATCTTTTGTTAACCTTCAAACTCTTTCTAGACTACAACAAAAAACCAGATCTTGATCAAATAAATGGTAAACTGCCTGTATTTGATAGCGCCTTCAAGAGTCCTGGAAGAGTCATTCACTCGCACATTCACACGCTGGTGGGGATGAGCTACGATGTAGCCACAGCTGCCTAAGGGCACACTGACAGAGGCGAGGCTGCCGTGCACCACCAGCGACAGACTGAGCGGGGCTCGAACCGGCAACATTCCAATTACGGGGCGAGCACTTAACTCCTGTGCCACCGTCGGCAATAAAGAACACTAACACATAAATATGTTCCACAGTGTGAACAACAACACACTTCTCCTGGTTTTAGCTCCCAGAGCTAAATCCACAACCAGTGAGGCTCCTGGTTTTAAATTAAAAGGGGAAAAAATGGTTTCACATGAAGAAATAGGAGGGTGCTATACTCCAGTAAAAATCACTAGTTACAGATAATAGGAATTGCCATTTCAACTGTAAAAATCCTTAATTATATAATAAGCCATCCCTCTGGGGGCTGCACGGGCGAGATAAGAGCGCTAGCTGCTCGCTGTTTAAAGTTCTTATAGTCAAACAGCAGCGTCGACTCTTCCAGATGTGTGTTTAGGGAGATTTCTTCATTTTCCTCGAGTGCTATAAATGGATATCTAAAGTGTGTTTGAAGTGCCTTTAAATGGAGTTAACTTGTCTAATATAGCTTTGATAGATAGAGCGGTGACACATTAAAAGAGGTGACAGCTCGGGTGTGTGTGTGTGTGTGTGTACGTAAACACATCGTATGCACTGCAGTCACTCCATGTTGTTTTTAATGTGTCTTACAAAGACCTCCTCTCAGGCATCGCAGGGTTCACCAGCCCATACACACAAAATCGAGCGCTTTCGTAGCTCGGAAGGTTTTTCTTTTCAACGCAGCCGTGCAGCTTTAGCTTTTTTCCCCCCTTTTCCTCAGTCTGTGTGTGAATAAGGGTGAGGCGGAGGGTTATGTGAAGCTGACAGCAAAGGAGATTGCTGTTAAAGAGATCAGCACGTTTTTCTTCCTCCCTGCCTGTTTCCTCCCCGTATCGCCGGTGTTTTTGGCCTTTAGTGGGCATATGGCTTTCCAAAAGACATTTTATTGGTCTGAGTTGCTCTTACTCACAGGGCAAAGGTGGTAAGTCGTGTACAGTATATCTCTTTTATCTCTCGCTGAGTTGGGACCTACTAGCGAACCCCGGGTCAGGCTTTTATGTTGCTGGTTGATTCCTCCTTCTTCTGCCTGACAAGCTTCTCTTTCGCTTTTTGCTGGAAGCTGCTTCAGCAGACCACAGGCACAGACAATATTTAGACGACTCCTGTTTGTATCTTCTAATCAGGTCGTAGAACTTGCACACGTTTGGGTTCAAAGCGCTCCGGTGAAGTTCAAAATCTTTCTATTTGATAAAAAATATCATTTTAGAAGTACTCCCTCACATTATGCATGGAAACTCGGCAACCTGGTAGTTTATCGGCATGGTGGAAGTATGGTAAACTATGTGCTTGCTTTGTTTTGTGCATGAAAACACAAAGTGAATGTTACCCTGTGCCCAAAACACACAGCATGTAGATTCTACCTAGAATACCGTACTGGATTCAGCTTTAGTTATAAACTGTAAAACGTTTAAATCCTGCATTATTTAGAGTAGATCTGAGTTCAAATTGGATTCACTTTCTCAATTTCAGTGCCTCTAAACTTCAGCTGTAAGCATTTCCTTTGTGATGAATGTATGAATCCAGTCGTGTTCTCCACCTGAGTGAGCAAATTAGCATGTCACCAGTCTCTGATAGGTCTTCCATTGCTGCATTGCTCCTTGGTGTGTTTGTGTGCAGGCGCCAACCCTTCCAGGCCCGGAGGCTTCCCTGGTACCAACAGTCCCGGACCTGTGGCTGACCTGTATGGGCCCAGCAACCAGGAGTCAGCTGTAGGCAACTACATCAGCACTGCTAGTCCTCAGCCCGGCTCTGGGTTTGGTCCCAGCATCACGGTGAGTCTGACATCACAATACCAACATTACAAGTTAGTTCGAGGATTATGAAATACTTACCACTGGGTTGTTGACAGACTCCATGTCTGACTCTGGTTGCTATTAAAGGGCTGGGTGGGCCGTTGTGTCAAAGAAGATAATATTTACGCATGTATTGGGTTACTAGTTATTTGAGCTCTGTATTAATTAGTAAACAAGACAACATAAATTATAAAAATAAATGATTTTTGAGTTTCAAAATGTCAAACAAACAAAAGATCGTATCTGCTAGTTGGAGACGCAGAATTATGATAAATGGGGAGTTTTAAAGAGGACACATTATGACTTTTTTTCTTAAGTTATAATAGTTCTATAGTCAGTACCAAACATGTAACATCACGTTCTTAGCACTAAATCATGCTCACATAAAGCAGTGTCAGCAGTTTTATTCTTGACATTTTCAGTACCTTCCAGAATAACTAATTTCAGGGCTTTGTCTTGTTAATAAAATAACAGGTGGGCCACGCCCACCCACCACACTCAGGCTGCTAGAGGCTGAGAAGCTCCAATATCCAGGATCTTCTGGCAGCAGCTCCCTCTTCCATGTGAAAGGTGGCCCTAAGCTCATTTCCCCATTTGTGCCATCACAAACTGGAACTTTTTTAAACAGCTTGTTTTTGGCACACTGTTCCTAAAAACAAACACTGACTGAAAATGGATAGGTTTTTTTTCCACATTTGGAGTGTTCATAGAGGCAGTAGAGACCCACATGGAAGCATAAAATTATTCAAAAGGTGATTTTTGCATATTATGTTCCCTTTAACAATGCAGCGCGTCTCAAAACTGCAAAAACTGTTCACCTTTTTAACGATATTCATACAGAAACAAGTACAGGTGCAGATTTGTCACAAAGTACCTTAATTTATTACAATTTAGTATAGTTTTATTTGCCACCTGAAGCTTTGTGTTTGTCACCAGCAGTGATTTTCTTTGTAGTTCTACTTGATTTAGTGCTAAAAATAAAAATGAAATACAGTAAGCTATTTAGGTTCGTGAAGTTTTAGGTACCGTTCACACATTTTCTTTAAAACGTATCTCTGCAGCTGCAGATCTTCATAACGACAGAACTGATCTGCCTGCAGTCCAGATCTGTCAAGTATTGCATACATTTGAAAACGTATGAAAGAGAAATAAATTACAGGAGACCTAAAAATGTTGAGTGGCTGAAAATGTGTCAGGCAAAAACAGAAAAACATCTAAATTTCCTGCGGCACAAGTAATTGGTTACCTACGTCCCTAAACGCTTATGCAGGGACCATTACTGGTGCACAAAAGTACTAATAGGGTCTTTCTGACACTCTGTTTGCACAAAGCAGATTTGGCTGTGCTGCTCAGGCTTTTCCTCAGCATCATCAGGAGGATAGTTTGAGCTGTGATAAATGTGCTCGCTTGTCCGTGTGCATGTCTGCGACTAACTCTAATCAGGTTCTTACAGAGTTTAGGAAGAGCTGATGCAACACATTGAGTTGTTTTGGTTTCCAGATATGTTGCATCAAATTATAAATGAGCATTCAGCTTTAAAAAACATATTATGCATAATTTGATATGTTGTTAAAATAGGGTTTAAATGTGCTAAAATCCCCGGTAGCGGCTGCAGACCCAGCATCACTGAGGCGAAACCTGCAAGCAGGTTTTGTTTCTCCCTAAAGTTGCTGCTTCCTGCTCGTTTCTGCTGACCTGTATGATGCTTTCCACACATGCAGCTGGTAATAATATGAATACAAACCCTCCTCCAGCAGCTTTTTCCACACTGAGATGGATGCATCACGTCCTCTGAGCTCTGGGCAGATGCTTACCGTTTCCTCGTGTTTCAGCTCGTCTGCTGCTGAAAGTCTTCTGCTGCGAGGCCTGAACAGGAAACATTAAACACCGTGTTGTCCACAAAGTCTTACAGTTGGTTCAGCTCTGACCTCGCTAAATAATTAGTCACGTAATTAAGCACTTCGTTCTAAGTCTCGGGTGAGGAGAGCACGTTTGTGCTGCTGTGTTGAAACCCACGAAAAGGTAATTAATGCACATCATTACCTTAGATTTCCTCCAAAACTAACATTTACTTCTTCCTGTATCTGCCTTAGATTGTGCTTTAGGACATTTGGGGACGTTTCGTGCATCGTTTTTAGTGGATGGTGTCGTTTGGTGAAAACGAGTCACCAGAGGGTGAAAAGTGGTCATTTTAATTTATGCAAGCTGCATAATTGATTTATGATATGCATGCAAAAACAAAAAATACCTCATTGTTGTCTTTTTCTGCTTTCTAAGCAAATCCTCCATCATTAATTGTTTTAGCCCCATTGGCTGTGTGCCATAATCTGTTGGGCTCAGTGTGGAAAGCTAAATAAATATTTGTCATGAAAACCACGCTGGCTCTTTTTCAAGGCAGAATTACCAGCAAATAGCATATAGATGGATGCTAAGCCATTTGTTCCTATTGTTTTTTTTTTTTTGTTTTGTTTTTTTGCAGCAGTTTGTAACCACAGAACACAGCAGAGTTTGATAAATGGGGGGGGGGGGGGGGCTTTTTTGCCATAAAACATTGAAAGATGGCTCATTTATGTAGCGGATCAGTCAGAAATTTGCTAAATTACAGCCGTGTAGTTCAAGCCAGGATTTGGGATTCCATTACAGAGTGTCAGCTTGTGTCTGTGATATTACCACATATTAAATCACCACTTCAGAATTGCAGAGTGAGTCAAAAAAGGGAAGAAAAGAGAGAGCAGTAAAGCAGAGAGGTGAAGCAGCCGCCGTCTGACTTCCTGCTCTCAGCCAGATGATCTCTCTATTCAGAACATTAAAATAGGAAATGATTCAGAACTAAAATATGCTTTATAATTCCTCTCCTTTACCCAGGATGTTGTTCAGCCCAACGTGCAGATAATCTTTATATGTCACATCCTCATGGATGAGTTCAGACTCACTCGTTTGTCCCTTTTGTCTCACGCTCCACTGATTGTATTAACCTCTTTAGCCGGTCGGAAAACAGCAGCAATGATCTTAACGTGGTTTGTTTTGTTTTTCTTTTTATGCAAGACAATTAGAGCACAATTAGTAGATGGAGGTGATAAAGACAACTGCTGAAAATGCTTTTTGTGTGTGTTCCTGATAGCTGATCTCATGAGAACTGAGCGCTGTTTACTCTCTGCCTGTTCTCAGATTCAATCAGTTGTTTACGTTAGCATGAATGGGGATTGTGAGCATCATAACCTGGACTCTCCACTGTTAAAGAAGCACAGAGATGAAACTTCTGCTAATTTAATAATTAAATACTTTATGAGTCATTTACTTTATTTAGTACAACTAAAACTTTTTAATATCTTTACCGTTAAAATCACTTTTCCTCCAGTTGGAGGATTTCTCATCAGGATGACAGAAGACGGCCGAAGCCTCCTGCTCCGCTGCTCCACACAATCCATCTGAAACATTCATGCTAGCTGTTTAAAGACATCAAAAGTTGATATGATACTCACTTTTCTCTCTTTGAAATGCATACTGACCAACGCACTAACTGTACACTTTTAGGGCCCGTTGATTGCGACAGCTTTTACAAATGGATACCATTGAACAGGTGGCCGGTTTGCCATCTCATCAGAGGTATTGCATTTTATTTACTGTGCATTGTTCTAATATGTCTTCATCGCATTCCTCTTTGTTGTGTCAGCCCTCCTGAAATGCTAGAGCTGGTAGTACGGCCGTGTGGTGGAGAGTTTTTTAAAAGCAGACAGATCATTTTAATTAATCCTGATCAGTCTGTGCCAGAGAAACACACACATATACTACCAGCTCTTCATTTATTTGTGCTGATATCCTAAAAGTGCTCATGATTACAACAAATCATTTTTCTGTAAGGAATCTAATAGGCTTCATATTGAGAATACATGTAAGAGTTGGATTTGTTTATCTTGTTGCCTGATATCCATCATTTAGGGCTTTTAACGACCAAATTGAAATGTTCTTTTTCCGACTTGAATAATAACAAAACAGAATAATTCTGTCATGTTTAAAAACAAAAAATTGAGTTCACAAGTTTGTACTTTTTTATTTTTTTCAGACGGGGTCAAAATAATAAACATAAATAAAAAACATACATCCCCACTTAAATATATTTGGTTAAATATTTTTCTCCACCAACAAGCTTCTGACAGCCCTCTAACTAATGTCTGTTGTCTCTTGTTTGCACCGTTGTAAGAAAGCAATACATTAAAATACCATCATGATAAATGAGGCATCTGTCCTTCGTTTGTCTGCCATTTAGCTAACTGACCAAGGATACATGTGAGGTGTCTTGTTGCATTCTCTCAGTCAGAAACTTCCCAGAATGCAGCGTGGTATTTTCAAAAGGATGGGGGATCAGGAGCCGGCAGCAGCTACTTTAGGGGCAAATGTCCAGTTTAAATGTAAGTCAGCTAATTATAGCTGTCAGGGTGATATCTGAAATGTTTTTAGATAATCATGGAAGTTTCTGGCTCAATCATATATATATATCTATATATATATATATATATATATATATATATATATATATATATATATATATATATATATATATATGCATATAGGTCCTTCTCAAAAAATTAACATATTGTGATGAAGTTCATTATTTTCTGTAATGTACAGATAAACATTAGACTTTCATATATATTAGATTCATTACACACAACTGAAGTAGTTCAAGACTTTTATTGTTTCTGATATTGATGAGTTTGGCATACGGCTCATGAAAATCCAAACTTCCTATCAAAAAATTTGCATATCATGAAAAGGTTTTCTAAACGAGCTATTAACCTAATCATCTGAATCAACTAATTAACTCTTAACACTGCAAAAGACTCCTGAGGCTTTTAAACACTCCCAGCCTGGTTCATTATTCAAAACCGCAATCATGGGTAAGACTGCCGACCTGACTGCTGTCCAGAATGCCATCATTGACACCCTCAGGCAAGAGGGTAAGACACAGAAAGAAATGTCTGAACGAATAGACTGTTCCCAGAGTGCTGTATCAAGGCACCTCAGTGGGAAGTCTGTGGGAAGGAAAAAGTGTGGCAGAAAATGCTGCACAATGAGAAGAGGTGACCGGACCCTGAGGAAGATTGTGGAGAAGGACCAATTCCAGACCTTGGGGGACCTACGGAAGCAGTGGGCCTAGTCTGGAGTAGAAACATCCAGAGCCACCGTGTACAGGCGTGTGCAGGAAATGGGCTACAGGTGCCGCATTCCCCAGGTCAAGCCCCTTTTGAACCAGAAACAGCAGCAGAAGCGCCTGACCTGGGCTACAGAGAAGCAGCACTGGACTGTTGCTCAGTGGTCCAAAGTACTTTTTTCGGATGAAAGCAAATTTTGCATGTCATTCGGAAATCAAGGTGCCAGAGTCTGGAGGAAGACTGGGCAGAGGGAACTGCCAAAATGCCTGAAGTCCAGTGTCAAGTACCCACAGTCAGTGATGGTCTGGGGTGCCATGTCAGCTGCTGGTGTTGGTCCACTGTATTTTATCAAGGGCAGGGTCAGTGCAGCTAGCTATCAGGAGATTTTGGAGCACTTCATGCTTCCATCTGCTGGAAAGCTTTATGGAGATGAAGATTTCATTTTTCAGCACGACCTGGCACCTGCTCACAGTGCCAAAACCACTGGTAAATGGTTTACTGACCATGGTATTGCTGTGCTCAGTTGGCCTGCCAACTCTCCTGACCTGAACCCCGTAGAACAGGGGTGTCAAATATGCGGCCCGCGAGATGGTTTATTTTCATACTTTACAATGTAGAGTTAAAATAAACTTATCTTTGTGAGCAAGTTTTCTCTGTAATGAGTATAAATAAAACAAAGCTGCGCTCAAGGCTCACACAAGAACTTGAATCACATCCTGAAGTTGGCCGCCACTCAGGAAGTGACTTCTGATATTGATGTGCTGTCGAAAGCAAAAAGATGTAAAAGTAAAGTGAGTCAAATGTATTTTAAGTGCTGCATGAAACTGATCTAGCCATGTTATCTGTAAGCTCTTTGAATCACTAAGGAATGTTTTTATTTATTTATTGATTTTTAATGTTTTTCAAATTTTCAAGTACACTTCAGGTGTTGTACTTGTACTATTTTGGAAACACTGTCCTCAGGCTCCAGGCTTGTTTTATATGGATTGTACTAAAACAAAGAAAACAATCTGAAGTTGTTTTTAATTTATCGGTCCGGCCCACTTGGGACTAGATTTCCCTCAATGCGGCCCCTGAGCTAAAATGAGTTTGACACCCCTGCCGTAGAGAATCTGTGGGATATTGTGACGAGAAAGTTGAGAGACGCAAGACCCAACACTCTGAATGAGCTTAAGGCCTTTATTGAAACGTCCTGGGCCTCCATAACACCTCAGCAGTGCCTAGGGATGGGTACCTTTGACATTTGAATTGATTCGGTACTAATTCCCGGTACCTAGGAATCGATACCGGTACTTAACGGTACCAATTGTGATACTTTTGAGTGTTTATTATTTTAATTCTCTTTTATAATTAAATATATATTTCTCAATATATAACAATTTTTGATAAATATCACGATAAATAACATTCAACTGTTTGTATTTTAACATCGTCCTTGTAGTTTTATAAGCTGATAATTAAACTGAAGCAAACATCTTTACTGTGAACTAAATATACTGTGTATCTTCATTCCTTTGGCCGTCTTTTTTCATTTGATTTTTCCTACTGGGAAGTTTGAATTTCCAAGGAGAAAGCGAACGCACCATTAGCTGATAACAACGGTGGCAATGGAAGCTAACATATCAAGCTAACGTTATCTTTAACAGTTTATTTAACTGCTGGAGCAGATTAAAACGATGATGCCTCACACTTAGATCGTTGTCACTGGTTTCATCTTCACCCAATCACCCGTCGCATTTAGTAAAGTGAAGCCAAACTTTAGAGCGCGTTCATATTCTTCTAGTCGGATATTCGGAGTTCCGAGGAGAAAGCGAACGCACCATTAGCGAAACGGAAGCTAACATATCAAGCTAACGTTATCTTAAACATTTTATTTACCTACCGGAGCAGATGAGGATGTCTCACTTAGATCGTTGTCGCTGGTTTCATCATCACCCAGTTACCCATCACATTTAGTGAAGTGGACCCAAGCTTTAGCATGCATTCTTTCTACCATGCTGCTCTGTTTACAACTGGCTCGCAGCGAGCAACGACATAACGCTCTTGCGCATGCGCAGCTGTCTTGGCAAGTTCTCGTTATGAAGGACGGGTACCGAAACGAGGCACCGTTTGAAATGACGTGAATCGGTGCTCGGTCGGTACTATGGAATTCGGTTGGTACCTTAAAAAGTACCGAATTCGGTACTCATCCCTAGCAGTGCCACAGGCTGATTGCCTCCATGCCACGCCACATTGAAGCAGTCATTTCTGCAAAAGGATTCCCGAGCAAGTATTGAGTGCATAACTGAACATAATTATTTGAAGGTTGACTTTTTTTGTATTAAAAACACTTTTCTTTTATCGGTCGGAAGAAATATGCAAAATTTTTGAGATAGGAGTTTTGGGTTTTCATGAGCTGTATGCCAAAATCATCAATATTAGAAACAATAAAAGGCTACTTCAATTCAGGCTAACAACTTCAGTTTTGTGTAATGAATCATATATATGAAAGTCTAATGTTTATCAGTACATTACAGAAAATAATTAACTTCATCACAATATGCTAATTTTTTGAGAAGGGCCTGTGTATATATATATATATATATATATATATATATATTAGTACTGTGAAAAATAACGTGTTCATTTAGTTAATTAATGTGAAATGTTTAATGCATTAAATAAATTAACGTAATTAATGCAGTTTTAAAATTTTTACATAATCCGACACCCCTAACTCGTGAGCGGCTCTGAAGGAGGGGGCAACACTGTGCTATGTTGGTGTCTGACCTGCTGGAAATGATTAGAAGCAGCAGCAGAAAAAGAGAGGGAGAGGAAAAGCTTGCTAGCATGGACAATGCTGTCCATGGAGCGCTGTCTAGATAGGTACAAAGCAGAGCCCAAAATGGATATTGGACACTGTCCATTACAGTGGTGGTTGAAGAGAGAAGAAGCACATTCCAGACTGGCACCTGCTGCATGCAAGCACCTGTCATCCTCTGCAACCACGGTGCCTTGTGAGAGATTATTCTCACTCTCAGGTCACATCGTTGGTGCGCTCCAGGCAGCTGTGTCCAGCGCATGGTCCATTCTCAATGTGGCGCAACCAAAAAACTATAATTAATCCACGATCGTTCATGTCCGCACATGTTCACTACTTTCTGTCTTATTTGTGCCTGAAGCACTCTGCTACAGCAGAGCTCATCACCTGTGCTGCAGTAATTTCACCTCACTGACGCAGCATCGAAATGCGCTCTCGGCTTTGTGGCAGGAGATCCCTTTGACCTGCTCAAAAGTAACTGATGATCTGAAAAAGTAAGAATCCAGGCAGCAGTTTTTCTGGAGAGTTTAGAGGAGATGCAGGAAGATGAGGGACAGACAGGACAGGAAAAAAGTTTTAAAAAACAAGAAAACAAAACAAAGTGTTGAAAAGTAAAATGTAGGTAGATTTATCTCCACTACACATTTTTACCTGTGTAAAACAATAAGTTATACACATGTAATATTTATAAATTTGATACAATTCAGATCACCTTCAAAACTCTGTCACACACCCAGGGCCGTTTCAAGGCATTCTGGGGGCCAAGGCAAAACAGAACCTTCCCCCCCCCCCCCCCCCCCCCCTATAACTGGGCTCCCCGGAAGCCTCTGTGTAATCCAAGCCCTGTCCAGGAGTATTAGTTATACAGTTTTTGTAAAAGCCCCTCAGACATTACTGACATGTTCTAATATTATCAAATGAAAAACTTAATTATCAGACATGCTGTCTCATCTGCTTCTTTTCTAAACTTGCAAAAAGTAACAAAACCATTTGAAAGCCACTATTTGTGGGTTCTCTGAACGTTTCCATGAAGTGTGTGACAACTTATTTTTTCACTGTGAAATATAAAGTTGGAAAAAAGTGTAAGAGCAGCCAGGCTAATGATCAGATAAATTGCGATTAATCACAATTAATTACAGATAATTGTGAGATTAATTAGTTTATTGTTTTGATCGACTGACAGCCCTAATATATATATATATATATATATATATATATATATATATATATATATATATATATATATATATATATATATATATATATATATATACATATACACACACACACACACACACACACATATATATATATATATATATATATACATATAGTATCGACTCCACTGTATCGTATCGCCAGGTTCTTGTCAAAACACATCCCTAAATCCTTTTTCTGGCGAAGACTTGGGTTTTAATTACATTCCATGAATCTTCAGTTGGGTGGAGGTCATGACTTTGGGAAGACCTAGAAGCTAAATGTCAACCTGTTTCATCCAGTTAGAAGCCAGTTCTTATGTGGTTGAGTATCCTCGACCTGTTGAAGCACCCAGCTGTGTTCGGGTTTCAACCATCTCAATGGTTTAACATCGAGTTGAAGAATTTAGAGGTGGTCCTGTCCACTTTCAGGACCACAGCATGACTCTTGACAGTTGATACAGAATCCTACAAACATCTTGTCACTAAGACAAAAAATCTCAATGTTTGTCTTGTTCTGTATCTGCAAAGAAGAAGAAAACCCCAGAAACGTGCACTGTTATTGGTGTCTATTGTCCTTGAGGCTTGCCGTAGTTGCATGAGGACATGCAGGGGTTTATGAGGGTTGGAGGTAGAAGACCATTACGAGGCAAATAGGAAGGAAGAGTGACAGTAAACCAAGGCTCATGAAGCAAGAAAAGCGTGTGATTTATAATCAACAAACATTACACTCACTCAAGAATCAGAGAAGGCTCAACAATAACAAACATGCCTCCTTGCTGCTCTGTGTTGAGAATAGAGTGAAAACAAAACGAGAGGACGTGTTTAGACAAGAAAATGGCTGGGCAGACGCGTCGGTGCTTGCTTGTTGTGTTCATCGTGTCTGGTTACCTCACGATGAAGCCCAAACTCAGCCCAAACGAGCCCAAAGATCATCTCACGAGAGGAAAATCACACCGCTTTAGCGGCTCCTGGGATGTTCCTGAACATCCTTTCATCCATGGTTGACTGGTGACCATTGTTCAGTCTAGTAAATGCTGTAAAAACATCTGTTAGCTACCAGCTCCAGTCAGTCTGGATCACTAACAAGGATTAATCCGCCTCATCAGGTTCAAACCTACCACCTTCAGCAGAACTTATTTGAAGATTTCTTTTGACCCTGTGTGGAAATAAATGTAGACATGTTTCCCCGGTTCTCATGTGTTCTCTGAATGATCATTTCACCCTGGAAAAAGAACGGTTCAAATAACTTGTTAAAAGGTCATAATCAATAATAATGTGCATTTCTACTTCTGATAAAATGTCAAGCAGTTTCACAAGGATTTGAAAAGTTTTAGCTACATTTTTACCAAATGTCTCAACAAATTTATTTTCCTTTTATAATTATCCACACTTATGTTACAGCAGGAACATTATTAACACATTCATCTTTCATGAATGAATGAATGCAGTGTTTCTAATGCAGTTGTGTTTTCTTGTTGCTCTTCTTTCCTTTATTACCCAGCAGGGTATATCTGGTGGCCCGGGACAGACAGGACGAAGTTTCTAATTGGCTTTGTGTGCAGGTGACGATAATCCAACTTCAAGCACTACAGCGTTACCGACGGCTAAACCAGTGACAAGTTGGAACCATATGAAGAAGAAAAGAAACCGTTTGTCATCTCAGAAAAATAACAACTGCTGTACTATAATCCAAACCTCCTCCTAACTACAACCTGGTTTGGTCACGATGTTTCACGTCGAGTTCGAGCACCGATTTCCTTCCTCTCAGCTTTTGTTTCCGTTGGGGTTTTTTTTTCTTTAGCATTGTTTTTCTTTAAGCTGGATTTGTTTTTTCTTGTCATTCTACCTTCTAATAGTGTGTAAATTTTTGTTGTTTTTGTTTGAAGTACACAGCGGGTCACAGCCAAGAACATCTGCAGTCATGTCTTCACCTTCCTATTGGTCAGTGTAAAGGCAGAAAGGTCAGGGTGTTTCCTGTCGCTCTTTCTGCAAAAACAAGAATAAAAAAAACTGAAGACACTCATTATGGAAAGACTTGGAGAAAAAAATAAACCACTGAAATTTTAACAAAAGTATCAAAGTAATAAATTTTAGTAACCCTTTTCATTTCTGTGATGTCTCATTGTAAACCATAATTACCTATTTTTGGGCAATACAAAGAGGACTCCAATATTTTTATGGTCCTTTTTTATAAGTGTTGTTTTTGTTGTTTAGAAATATAAATATATATATAAATATATATATATGCTATAACAAATTTCATATAACTACATTGTGAATTCAAACTTGAGAAAAAGAGATGTAGCTGTACATATTATTCCAGTCACTGCATATAACCGACTCAGTGAGAGAATACCATATTTTTGTGATGGTGTGTCAAAAAAGATCGTGTTATAGCGCGTGAATAGAAGAAAAAAATAAGTCGTAAATAATATTCTATTGTTGTTTTGTTTTGTTTTTTCTGCTGGAAGACGGTGTAACAAGCCCGCAGACGGACAGAAACACACTGGCTCTGTAAATACTGACGAGGAATCATTTTAGCACGAGTCATACCAGCAAATTTATGACCGGTGAGTTCAAGCTACAGTTTTTTGAGAAATAATATTAATGGTCGTTTAAAAAAATTAAATAAATAAAAAACAAGACAAAAAAATCATGATTGGTATTTTTTGTCTAAATGTTGATTTAAAAAAGCTGAACGATTGAATCCAAAGCACATCGTAGGTGACGATTAGAACTTGAAGCAGGCGTTTTGCAGAGCTCCGTGCATCCTGACACTTTTTTACTCTCCAGAGGAACTTGTTAACTGTTTGTTCGTTTCATCCTGCTTGTTCCCGATTCACTTCGCGGAGCAAAACAAATACCTGGGCTCTGTGCCAGAGCCTTTATACTCTACTGCTCGTTCTTTGAATCAGCTCTTTTTGAATGAATTAGGACATTTTGATACCATACCTCAGCCTTTGTGGGTTCTGTCACCGGAGTCATCGGCGGGTTTCCTTTTATTCTAAACACTGAAGAAGAAAAAAAGGCGATCGAGCGAGTAATCGTTGCACTGTGAGTTGTAAAGTACAGGCCATTCTCCTATTTGCACATGTGTACGTTGGATTTTTAAAGAGAAATAAAAAAAATAGGGCCCTGTGCTTTGGGACAGCATGAAGGATTTTAGGGTTAACGTTAACAACTGATGTGTTGCCGTCGCGTTTCTTCGTATATTTGGACCCATTGTCCTCCTCTGAGGATCTTTCTACAGGGTCATGAAACGACACTGAATTATTCACTATCTGTCGCTGCACCAGATTTTACACAATACGCGATTTATCGATGGTGATGATAATATTATCCTCCAGAGTGCACTCTGGTTTGTAGATTCATCAGTGCCGCTGCAGACGTGTTTGTCGTTCTCATTTCAGTGCACTTCTTGCTTCATTTCTCTTCATTTCTAAACAACCAGGTAATAAATATGCTGGATTCTTCTAAAGATGTGGAGGTGTGATCGGTTCAGAGAAAAGAATAAAAAATGAATTAAACCCTCGTAATGTTCAGATGTTTTAAAAAAAGAATTACAAAAGTTTTAAAAAATGGCGCTTCTTTGCTGATTTCCAATTTAATCAGAGTTTTATTGATACTTTGTGGTTTATATATTAATAATTGTATTATACTATGAAAATGTACTGTGCATCCATTACGTTCTCTCTTCACATCGCCCATCCTCTCCTCTTTCTGTTGATCATTCATTAGTGTGTAAAGAAATCACAGTTAACTTGTAAACAGAGTGCTGTCTTTGATACCAGTGTAGTGCTTTGTTGTTCTCCCTCGCTCTACCCTCCCTTCTCTCATATTTACCTCCCTCCCTCCCCCCCTCCCCTCCCCCCCGCGCTCTTTTTCTATCTCCTGTAATTACAAAGTAGATGTTATATAGGACTCATTTATATAATACTTGTAGTGAATAGTGGATTTAGGACCAGTCAAGATAGAGCTTTCTCTCAACGATCATGTTCTGATATTTACAGACGATTTTAGTTTTGGTTTATTTGAGATCCGTTCTAATTTATTCCCTGTATGTTTGATTTATTTGACTTTGTTTTTGTTTGGTTTTGCCACTAACATGAGTTTCAGCTAACCAAAGCTCTCATGGATGAACAATGGAGGAACTGTTGCTGTAAGGTGGAATCGTACACACGGCATTATTTGGATCCCCACCCTTGAATGTTTTTAAAAGGGGGTGTGCCATACTACCTTAAATGCTAACCCTAGATAAGCTGACGTTTTGGTCGTTTTCCAAGAGGGACACAAGCTAAAACCATGTCAAAGTCACAGAAAAGTCAAAGAAAAGTTCAACTGTGTTTATTTTTGTACGTTTGGGGATGTTTTCAGACTAGATTTATTATTTCTAGATAGAAAAACAACTTTACATCTGGTGAGTCGGTTAATGTTAGCTGAAACTGGCATCAGTGTTACTGACAAAAGCATTAAATAGTTACATTTATGCCTGCTAGCGCTTCACTGCTATGCTTGAGATTAAAACTATTAAAAGGCAGCAAAAAGAAAGTGTTGGCTTTAGTTGTTTTAATGAGTCTACTTAAACCTAATCAACATTTTTCTATGTAATTCTATTCACCTCACTGGTTTTTAAACGTACTGCTGTTACTATAATGAGGATGAAGTAACATTAATGGATTCATTAGTAAAGTGTTGATAATTTAAAGAAAACGATGAATCTAAACAAGCATCCAGGACAAAAATTAACTAAACAGGAAATGAATGAATGAAAAAACAATAAAAACCAAAACAACAGCTGCCTAATCCTTTTATTGGTAAAATATCAAGAAAAATATTTCTGCAGAATTGTAATTTTTACGTTTGCACATTAGTTGTTGTGACATCCATTCGCTTGAATTAACCTGTTTACGATTTAAACAGAGAAAAAAGCTTGAGACGGTTCACTTTCCCTCCTTCAGCACACCGGAACCGGCTCCTGTGTTGTTACGTCATCACGCAGCTTGGACTTTAAGGTAGCATGGCTCTTTTGCTGTAATTTCGTTTAATCTCAAAACTGACAGCGGTTTACAGCTGATGAATGTTACACATCTTAGTAGATTAGATTATCCATCCGGGGAGAGGGGAGGGTCTCAGTTTAAGAAAAAATAAAAGAAAATAATCAAAAAAGAAAAAAGTCAACCTGGAAGGCGTTGACACTTGTAGTGTACCACCGTATCCATTTAAACTTGAATCTCGAGGCAAGTGCTAGGCAATGGCCAACCGATAAATCTCCCTATGAATTGTGGGAATAAAGGCATCCTGAAACAGCCCGGACTTCTGATATTTCTGTCTTCTGCTGGTTTGAACGTGAGAACGAGCTTCTGCTGTCTCCTAACAGGCTTGAGGATTAGACCGTAACCGGATTTGTGTCCAAATAAAGAATCCATCTTATTCAAAGTGGTGCTAATGGTTTTAGACCAGTCGATGTGCCCTTATCTCTGGGAGATACTGGAACCAGTCAGAGTGACCACAGCGCCAGACTCCAGGGATTGGCTAAGTCGTTCTATTTGTGGTTTCAGATCTCTCCTTACAGGACGTATAAATAACGGGTCGTGTTCACACGCAGACTCTGTGACAGAAATAACACAAGTTCCTGTGTGAGGTCGTGTTTTAGGGTGGACGTCCCTTCAGTCCAAACCACCTCGCCCATCCTCATGACTAGATACACACGTGTGTATGCGTGTGTGTGTGTGTGTGTGGTCATGAATATATATCGGTCTGGATATTATTATTAGACTGGAGACCTCAGCTGTATACTAAATATTCCTCACATACACACCCAGGGTCATTCTAGTTCATACGTCATCATGGTAGCGTTCACGAGCCCCCACCCGCCAACCACCACACACACACAAACACACACACATGCACCGTGTGTGAGATGGGAGCCTGGAAGCCCTTCGGACTCCCCACTGCCCATTCCTAACACTTGCCCCTGTTTTTTTATGTTAACCGACTTTTTATGGCGAGAGACAGACAGACTTGACTGACATCTGAAAGCATCTTTCAGGTTATCATATGGCTTTGCTCAAGCCCTATTGTAAAATATACGAAGAAAAAATAATCGTGGTGATGATGATGATGATGATGATGATGATGGATGGGGGTCTCTCACATATCAAATGTGGAAAGTCTAATTTTATATTTGTATTTTCAAATAATAATATTGACAAAAAAAATGTCTGTGAAAGGTTTCCATCCTCTACTGTGGTCCAGAAATTGATGTGTCTGTCTGGAAAATAACTAAAATAAACTGAATTGTTATATGATTGTTTTGTGTTTTTTCTGATGTCTCGGCCTCAGAGGGGCTTCTCTAACGGCGGCAGACGGACTCGTCATCTTTAGTCCAAACTGAAGCTTTTATTCTGAGAGGGGACCACACAGCCGGCGTGTTAGCGCCCCGGGTTGCTGCAGGTCACCCACAAGTCATCAGGATTAATAGAGTCTAAGGATAAGGTGAATGT
The DNA here is from genome assembly GCF_043380555.1 of Nothobranchius furzeri. NCBI lineage: Eukaryota > Metazoa > Chordata > Actinopteri > Cyprinodontiformes > Nothobranchiidae > Nothobranchius > Nothobranchius furzeri. The sequence continues at coordinate 49,423,712 of NC_091750.1, read as the reverse complement.
GGTGGTGATGGAGGGTGGGGGGCTAAGTAAGCCACGCCGTGTCACTCTGCCGCCCCTCAGTGGTCTCTCTCTGTGACTGAACGGTGGACGGCTTTGCTTCTCACAAGATTGATCACAACAAACCATTTTTATTCACCTTTAATGACCAGATGCTGCTTATCTGAACTTTTAGTTTCTGAAACAAAATATCCATCAATGTTTAACTCTGATCACAGGTTTGAGGATTAAAATTTACATATTAGGATCTGTTTGGGTTTGAAGATTTAAATTTGTATTGATTTTTTCAATGAATTAAGTTCTTTAATGTCTAAAAACAGCCTTTTGTTTATGGTCAGTGTGAATTTTTAGCTGTGAAATTCAGCGACAGGGACTCTAATGCTCGTCAGGTGAGACCAACAGGCTGGCAGCTTCATCACTCATTTAGACAAGGTGATCTATTTATTCTGACTGAGATCGATCCGATTCTCAGCCGCGTTTTTCACAGCCGACGCTCCACAACCTTAGAGCCCTCTGCAGCCGTGTTTTGGGTTTATTTTTTTATATTTTGTACAATGTTGATCCAATTTAGCGGCTGGGGTGTTTTGATTGTCTCCGTTTGGCAGAGAAATCTACAAGTGCTCATTAGAGAAACAACGCAAAAAAGTGGAGATGCGGTTTAAAAAAAACCAAGGGCCCAAAGAATTGGTGACTGATGAACAGTGAGAGCCATGAAGCTCCAGCCAGTCGTGTTTTTTAACTTGTAATCCAAACTGCTTGACCTTTCCAGTCCACCTGCCTTTAATTAAGTGCTAATTAAATGCTCCATTGTGGTGAGAAAGCTCCACACACTCTCAGGCCCTTAAACGCACAGATTCCGGTCTTTGGTGAAACTTTGAGACAATCAGCAGTCATTATGGGAGTTAAATGTCAGCTCACAGCGGAGAAAAGAAAGCTGGTTTAATCTGTGAAATCAAAGTTTACTTTGAAGTAGAAATACTGTTTTAGCAAAAGACCACAATAATGGTAATTGTATTCGTTTTTTTTATCGTCAGAGCACATTTGTTCCTACTTTAATCGATCTCTACGGAGCAAAAAAAAAGTATTTTCTCACAGATTTCTATTTAAACTCACTTAAATGTTTAATATGAGCACAAAAATGTACAGCAAAATATTAATAAAATTTGAGCTGCTGTTTTTAAATTGTTAAATTTCATAAAAGTTTGAGGCATTAATTAGTCTTGAGTTAACTATGATTAATCGTAATTAATTTAGAAATCTGAGGATTGGAGAATTAAGAAATCACTTTCATAGATCCGAGCAAGTGAAGTGGGCCAAATGATCTCCAAAAGCTACACATAGTTCTGTGTTCTAAAGATATTCAATAACAAAATAACCCCAATCATCTAAAGCAAGACACATCAGAGAGAAGACTGTCCTGAACATCATAGCAGCAGCCAGACACAGTGGTGGTAGTGTGATGGTCTGGGGCTGTTTTATCACTAAGGACCTAGTTGATTCCCATTAACTGATTGAATTATTTACAAAATTCTCAAGGGGATCATCAGCTTTAACATTGATCTCAGTGACTGTTGAGTTAGAAACTTGACCAGTTTCATATTTTACACCACTCTGCAGCCCTCTGCTGACCAAATCTGCACACTATTATTTTGTGGAGCAGGGAGGTGTCCTGGGGGAGCTATTTACCTGCTTTACGGCTGTAATGCTAGTGATTAGCATTTTAGTTCGCCAATAAAAGGTACAAGAAAAAGAAGTTTATTTTTCTGGGAGGGGAAGCAAAGAGCTAAAACCAGAGTGGACATAAGTGCAGCCTACATAATTTTGAGGGAGCTAAAGGAGGCTACAAAATCACAGATGGATGGTGACCTGGCTTTGATGTTACTAGACTTGTAAGTAATAATATTTTTGTCCAACAGTGTGGATCTTTTTACGTCGTGGTTTATTTTAGCATTAGCTCGTTGTTAGCGCTAGATACAGCTGGCTGCAGCAGGGTTGTAATTCCACTTTCAACCAGTAGGGCAGAGCAGCAGGAAACAACTTTTTATTACTTTTAACGCTGGAAAACCCTTCAATGTAGCCAAATGCAAACAATTCCTCCAGCTGGGTTTGGTTTGGGGTGAAAGCTGCATTTTCTCTTGTCTTCTACTGAATCTTATTCATTCATTCACACCTCTAAAGAAGGTTACAGAATTCAACCAAGTTTCCTTTTTAATTTTCCTCTAACGTTTTACTGAAATCCAACTCTCAAAACTTTTGCCGAGGACCTCACACACACAAACTTTCCCCGCTGTGTTCTGCTGCTGCTTGTCGCTGGCTCATTTAAAGGCCTCGCCTCATACCAGCAGCTCTGTGTAAATTTCCCATGGGCCAGTTCTAACAGGCAGGATGTGACAGCTCCACGGCAGACACAAACAAGTGCAGAAATGCCACAGTGAGGCGAGGACGCACCGCGGCAACGAGGATGGCGCTGGTAAAGGTGTGATGAAGAAGTAGTGGATGATAGAACTGCAAGAGGACTGACTACCTGTCTGCCATGCATATTCATGTGGTACTGCAGGAGATGCACCCCCCCCCCCCCCCCCAGCCTGCGAGGACACCTCAGGGCCCCTCAGCATTTAATAACGATAATTAAGAGCCAGTCTGAAATGCTGGCATGTCTAATTGCCAATTACAGGTAGGTTGGGTGTGGGTGAGAATGACAGCTATTTCTGTAGCACATGAGTCTGAATAATCCTTCTGTGTTTGGACCTTCAAAACAGCCTTGATCCTCTCCCTCACACCAGCCTGGCATTGTAGGAATTCAACAGCAGTAATGAGCAACATTCAGTGGATGTGCACTTAATTTTTATGTGCATCACTAAATTATCTCCCCGCACAGCCATGTAATGGTTGCTCCTCTTTTGAAGCGGAAAATTTTTTTGACAGTGCTGTGTAATGGAGTCAATAGTTGATGAGGAGACTGTTGTGGATGGGGAGATGAGGCACTCAGGTGGCTGCTTCCTGCCAGACTCCAGGCCTAATGTAGCCTTTGGCATGGAAATTGACGTGACATTGATGGGCACTCTCCTGCCAGCAGAGAGCCGTGCGCCTGCACAGCCTTCCAATTTGCTAATAATTGCTGATTAAAAACTAGTTAAGAGCCCATGAAAACTCAAATGTGCATTAACCAAATGACCTTCTGGGAACAGCGAACAGTCTGTGGCCGAGAGCGCAGATGGAGTCGTGTGTGTGGATCCCTGGAAACAAACAAGTTAGCTGTATTGTTTTCAAACCTGAAGCACCTCCTTGTATCACAAAGGAGTAGATAAAATCATCCATACCTTACCATTAAATAAGGAACCCACAGTGTTCTTTAAGAAGGGTGCCATGGGTGTGGGAAGTTTAATCAGCATCACCAAATCTGGTTTCTTATCAGTAAAACATCAGAAAGCCGTTTCAGAGTCAGATCATCCTGAATCTGCAGAGTGAATGAATTAGGCGTAGCTGAGAACAATTAAAGCCAGATTTCATATGACCCATGTCAACACATTTGTTAAATGACTTCATGAAATGTGATTCGTAATGCAATTATTTTCTTTTCCAAACTCTGCGGGATGAGATGGCTGTAATCTCATTACTTTGATATGATTCATTATTCTCTAATATAAATGATGCTAATTGTGATTTAATGCGAGGTCAAGGATCAGCAAATTGTCATTCTGTGCCGTTCGGGTGGCATCTGTGACACCTCATTAACACGTTCACCTTGTTTTTTCTCAGGTGAGTTTTGTGTTAAATTACTGATTTAAACAGAGAATATCTGGAATTTTACCTGACAAGTTCGTGTTTATCTTGAATAAACCCTCGCTTTCCCGGAGGACTGGAGGTTTTTCAAATATTTTGCAGTCTTATTGATTTGCAGGCTGTATGCAGCCTGAAAAGAAGGCCATGAGCTGAGCTGACTGACTCTTTTTCCCCCTCTTGTTATGCTCCAGATGAAGCATCCCTTGGTAACAAAAGCCATCACTTTTGGCCCAGATCACAGAGGATGCAGCTGTCTGTTCATTGTTCATCATTATTGTCTTCATGGATCTGATGATGCTCCAGAATCAATAGTTGCCTTGGAGCAAACTAGTGAGCAGCGGACTGTGGAGGGCAGGTTAGATCGACAATTATCACCGGAGGATAGAGCAGAAGTACAAAGTGAATGGCCAGGAGAGAGAAGAGGCTGTACTGGTGTTGATGGGATCGTTGTCAGTGGATTACCAGATTACCAGTGATCACTGGTCTGAGTTGGGCCTTTTTACCTGGAAAATAGGACCTCTGTTACTGGCGAGGTTCCTGTGTGATTCCCAAACCAGCATCGAAATCATGTGTAGGTGTGGGGAAAACACGCTTCTATGAGTTATTGAGATGGGCCTTTTTTTTTGCATCTTTCACCTGATTTATGGTTCTGTTTTCATGCTCCACAGTGTAATTTGTTAGATAATGATAAAATGTTAGACATTAAAAAATTTTTATTGTAACTCAAACGCAAATAGTAAAAAAAAAATCACAGTAATAGATCAATCCTATTGGTATTAGACCAATAATTGATCCTGGTTTGGGGCCGATACCTGATTTTTGTATTGGTAATGGATTGATAAAGTTAAAGTCCCATTAATTCATCACACAATGGTGAAATACATATTCACATTTGACCCATCCCCTGGGGGAGCGGTGAGCTGCAGCTATGGCTGTGTTTGGGAACCATTTGGTGGTTTAACCCCCCAATCCAACCCCTTAAAGCTGTGTCAAGCAGGGAGGCATTGGGTCCCATTTTTAGGGTCTTATGACCCGACTGGGATTTTAACCCTGAATTCCCATTTCCAGGGCGGACACTCTAGGCCACTACCAATCCTTGGACCAATACCCAATCCTAGTATTGCTATTAGACATATTCTGGTATTGTATTAGACCAATGCCCAATCCTAGTATTGCTATTAGACATATTCTGGTATTGTATTAGACCAATGCCCAATCCTAGTACTGGTATTGGACCAATAGCCAATCCTAATAATGCTATTAGACAGATTCTGGTATTGGTAGCAGACTAATAAATTATGCTATTATTAGTACTGTGTCCATATCCAATCCTTATATTGGTTTAAGACCAATACTCAAGCCTGGTATTGGTATGAGATATATACATATATAAGATGCTACCACTGCCTTCCAATGTTGATTTTATTTATCTCCACAAATAACACAAGCCTACAGGAGTTCTGCCATGTTGTAGAGTTGCTAATGCTAATGGTTAGCTTCTTCGAGCCAGGACGCCCAGTTCTTTCCTGGATGCTAAACCAACAGCATTCCCCTTCACGAGCCAAGATGGGCGAGTCCATGACTGCTAATTTGACAATATGACGTGCTAATATCATCAGCTGCTCTAATCTGCGTTTCTCCGTCTATTTTCTATTGGTGGCTAATGCGTTAAAGATGGGTAGAAGACCATTTCCACATTTATTACTGAAATTGTTCTTTTTTTAAATAACAAAAACTTTTTCTCAGTGAGCTTGGCCTTTAATGAACCCCTGGCTGTAGCTTTAACATTTCTTTTGATCTTAGTTCGCTACTTTTTTCCGACAGTTTATATGTCTAAACATGTTTTTTGTTTCAGCTTAGCAAAGTTTATGTTTGAATTTATAACAGCTGCTGCACTGGCACAGAAACGTTCTCATTTATAACAATACACAAACATTTCTGAGTCTCCTCGATATGTTCTTACACTCACGACTATTGTGTTATTTAGGCAATAAAAACTAAATATATTTCAGAAATATCCTCAAAATGTCTTTGATGGCCTGATAAATCCATCATATCACAGTACAGAGTATTCCAACTCTGATTAAATCAGAAAATAATATAGATGTATACACTGGTGCTGTTTTCAAAGACTTTATCACAAAAAAAGAGAACAAAAGTCAGAAAATCAGATTTTCTGACTCTACATTAGCTGCAAAAACCAATGAGTGCTGAACCCACCATGTGTTACGGTAGAGAACTCATTCTCATTGGTTAACACGGCCATGCAGAGGTTTGTAATCAGATAAAAGGGGATTTCTGTGAAATCTCACACCATTTGTCTCAGTTTCTGCCTGTGAGGAATCACAGACATGCAGGGTTGAGCTTCCAGTCACTTTTATTTCTCATCAGGGAAATTTAGCAGCGGCGCAGCAACGCCGCAACGCTACATCAAACACATGATGCATATGGATAAATTAGGTAAGTGATTACAACAACCTCCCTCAAATAGAGTTTTATGGCAGGAACAGACACTACTCCATTTAGTTACTCTCTAAAAGATAAATGAGTCGTGTTGATGCGCTGTAAAGTAAATGTGCGTTTTGTTTTGGGCTTTTTCCTCCTGCTCGGGTGTGCTTTTCTTCATCTGTGTGTGTCTCCCTGTGTGTTCAGGCAACACACACCCTTATCAATCTCTGCACAATAACAGAAAACAATTTGCTAATGTTTGGAAAATAGCTTTCCCATCCCCTGCTCCAGCACTGAGAGATGTATGCACAATTTCATAAACACAATCAGCGCGCTGAATGGTGGCACTGATATTCTGACAAAAAAAAAATCTCATTATTGTTCCTGAGCTATGGAAAAGCAGTCAATGGGCCATATCGCACCAAATGCCCCCACCGCCACCCCCACCCCGCACACAAAGCTTCATTCACAGCAGCACAATGTTGACAGAATATAAGAGCTGATGAAAAAGGAAGCAGGACGCTACAGGTTCTGTGGTTCAGACCGCGTGGAACCGCCGGAGGACACGCTGCTGATGGGACCAATATATTTACCCAGAATCCTCAGCTTCATGTCTCCTCGTGCAGATTTAGAACATCTTCTACAAAACAAGCATGGGATTTGGGTGGAACAGGTGAGAAAGCCCCGCCCCCTTGGCAGCCCTGACACTCAGACTTCACAATAAAAGCATGATTCAGTGTTGGTATTTTTATATAGTTTGGAGTTTTTTACACAATCACAGTTTAAATTTTAAGACTTTTGAGGAGAATTTCTTATTAAACGTTGCCGATGATCCTTATAATCCAGTTTTTTACCAAATCTAGATGCTGTACGACTGATAACCTTTCTCTCAAATTCCTCCAGAGTTTAGTGTGTTCACCCTCAAGCTCACATTTTGTTGTTGTCTTTAGAATTTGAAGCAAAGGATCCTTTAATCTGTCATTCCTCCCAAATAAAAAACATTAGACCAACCATTTAGGACAAGGGTCAAGTTTATAGCCCTTTTAGGCCAAAAAGATTATGTTATGGGTGTTTTTGTCCAAGTGGACTCACATCCATGAGCTGACTGACTCGTTTTTTCCTAATGATAAATGACCCGCACTTGTATAGCACCTCTCAGAGTAAGGACTCCAAAGCGATTTACACTACAGTGCATCATTCATCCATTCACACACACATTCCCACACTGGTGGTGATGAGCTACGATGTAGCCACAGCTGCCCTGGGGCACACTGACAGATAATAATGAACATATTATTAAAGGTTGGAGTATAAAAATGTTTCAAAGTATCACATTACATCAAAAACCTGCAGCAGAAATAAAATCATTCCAGAAATGGAGTTTGGCGGACACACAAAATCACTCCGAGGGAGGGCCACAGGTGGCCCCTGAGCCACACTTAGGACATGCGTGCTTTAGGCAAACACATAGTTAAACTTGGGACCACCTGGCCCTTCTGCTGCTGATAGGTCAAGAACTCGTTTGCATACAAACAACATAACATGAGCATAAAAACTGCAAAACAATGTACTTTCATCTCTGTTTCGTCAGCTAGAGGAGCGCGTTTGTGAACGGGAGACGTTGCTTTCGGCCGTCAATACTGAAATGAAAGGTAGGTCATGATGTGATACGCTTGTCAGCCACTAGATGGTGTCATGAGATTAAAGAAAAAATGCAGACAGCTACTTTAAGTTCCAGTCTGTGCAGTTGAGTGGTTACCATGGCGACCCTAATGAGTCACTAGCAGCAGCATTCACATTTTAGTGGATCTTGTCACATTTATTCTGAGGTTTGTGCTAAATTTTAATATTCCACCTGCTTTCTTCTCCTAGAACACAAAGATCTCAACAGATTTTTTCACCGGCTCAACGGGAGCCGTGCACTTTATTTCCTGCTCTCCTGGTTTTCATATTAAACTCCATCCGTTCGCTCCCAGATCGTTTCGACACTTCCACCTGAATGCCCTCTGATGCTGAGCTCAGTGTGGGCTTAACATCAGAGCTCCAGGGCCCACGACGGACACCAGGTCAGCCACAGACTTGTAGCTGTAAGTTTTAGATGACTGAACGTCTGCTCGGAACTGATATATTCATCGGTAGGTTAATTCTCCCTCCCATCAGGAACACGCAGCATGTAGAAACTCATCTGAACGTGTGAAGACTCAGCAGACAAACGTCTCTGACCTGTGCCAAACTTCTGCTGCTGGAACTTACAAAAGCACAACCAGCAGCTGCAGGTTTAGGAACAATTTGACAAAATATGAATATAAATGTAGAGAGACAAGAAATAATCACATTCTGCAGATTCTGGAAGAGTTTGAGTGAAATCTTATCTGCAGATTTCTGCTTGTTTCCTGTTTGTTGCTCAATCAGTCCCTTGATACTCATCCCGTCTGCAGCAGGATTAGAAGGAATCTCACGTTTTGTTCGGAAGCCACTCCGACTAAATCTTGATTTAAAGCTCAAACCCTTCCCTGACCTTCGTGCTCCGGACAATCACTGAGAGCCGCAAGCATCGAGCCCCAGGTGGCCCTAAGTACACAGCAATCAAGGTGAGACCCAGGGGGAGGCGGTAAACACCGGTTCAGCCGCTCAGGCAGAGTGGAAAATGTGTGTGTTTGAGGTGAGTAAAAAAGCAGAAAGACGCCCTGAAGAGTCAACAGCTTCCAGAGCCACCAGCAAACATCCCAGATCAGAAGCATGTTCAGCTACAAGTTAGTGTAATAAAACTAAACGCGTCCTTTAAAAATGTCAGAAAGTCCCCATAATAAATTATCATCAGAACGCATTCAAGAGTTGTGTGTTCAATTTCCTTCCACTAGAGGGAGCTGTTGATCTACAAAGCCTGTGATGCTGCTCCTCAGAAACCAACATCAAACTCTACCTAATAAAATCAGTTTCTATTCATTGTTGCTGAGTGAGTTTGAGCTCACAATCAAATTAAACCATAGGACGGATTATTGGTGGAATAAAACAAAATAAGAAAAAGAGCCAAAAAAAGTGATAAACTTAAATTTGGGGCAGAAGATATCACTGATGTTAATTAAACGTGATGTGCTTAGACAATAAAGGAAATATCTGGAATAATCTGATCTTTTCTTTTCTTTGTAACCAAATTAAGTTTGTATTTTTAATTTACATTAGCAACAGTTAGCATAATCAACCTGAATGTAGCTTTAGATCAGTTCACTATGCAGGTTATCTTTAGATATTAATCTTGGTCATTTTAAATTACAATTTCAGAGTTTTTCTGTATGAACCTACATAAAACCGCTTCGTCTAAGTTTAAAATGGGTCAAATTTAGGGCCCTGAGGGATATAAAAAGGTTTAAGAAAAAGGAACTTGTTGAAATGACATCTGACGGGTGTGATTATTGGATATGAACAAGAAAAGAGAACCGAGTTTTGCAGCTTTCTGTCATGAAAACAGATTACTAGCTGTATCCACCAGGGGGCGCCAAACACAAGCAGTCAGCTCCTGATGAGCTCTGTTCACAAAACTCCTGTTTGGTCTAGATTATCAAGTAAAAATTGAATTATTGGAGTTTATTCCTATCAAATTAGATGAAATGTCACTTTAGTTTGTGGATGTTGAAGTTTTATTTAAAATGGAAGTACCTGCTTCACTCACACATAGATTAGGCATAGATCACCATTGAGGAGACAGAACATTTAGGAGAAATGTTTCCTGAATAAAAAAAATAAAATTCTTTGGAAACTTTCATTTTCAAAGTTTTCATGTTAACTAAACGAGTTCGGTATTGTAAGGTTAATTATAATATCCTGACTACTGCAACAAAAATAATTTACAAATGTTTTTCTGACACAGTGGTGTGCACGTACATGCATGCACATGCACCACGCACCAGTTCAAAGTTCCCAGAATAAAACACAAGCCTTTGCTGTTATTTATTCCACACACTGAGTTTGTGTTTAACAAATTTAAACTATTCTAAATGTATTTTATTATTCTCCAGTTTGTTTCAGTCTGCTCTCATCACCACACTGTCTTTTATGTAGTAGCCATTTCTCTTAAGTATTGCCACTTATATTTTATTCATACTTCCTACTTCTTATGTTTATCTTCTTCTTTGCACCAAGTAGCACAGCAACTTCCTCAAGTAGCACAGCAACTTCCTCAAGTAGCACAGCAACTTCCTAATGTTGTAATTTTTCGCACATGACAATGAAACCCTTCTGATTCTGATTTAGTTTCTGCAGCAGCTGCCTGAGTCAGAAACAGACTGCTGTAACTACTTTATGTACAAATATAGGCAATTCATCCTGACTCCAGAGGATTTCTCTGGTAGAGCTGGTCCTGCAAAAAAGATTTTATGTGCAAAAAGGCTCGAGTTTCTGCCATGACTCCTAGAGTTTAGATGATCTTCTCCTCTTTCATCATTTTGCAGCTGATACCATCCTATAGGGAGCCCAAGTTATGCCCGTCTACTTTACAAGTGAAAACATGAATGCTGTTTTTCTAACCCTGTGCCATGGATCTCACTCACATATGACGTCTGTGAATCTCAAAGACACACTCTGATGCCAAGAAAGCTAACCACTGTGCCACCATGCAGCCCACTATTAACTGTGCATCATCACCAAAGTGACGTCATTGAGCCAGACTGGGAGAAAAGCTGAGATAAAATAGCCGTAAGCTTCTTAGTCCAGGAGGAAAGAACCACCACAAACCTGGCTATGTGGTAGGTAGCAGCTACGCTAGGGGAGAGGAGATTCTGTGGTGATGTGGCATAAGCGATTTCTGATGTAATTAATATTCAGTGTGTATTCAATACCAGATGTACATTATGTCTGTGTCCCATATGGAAACACAAGTTTTCTATTTCTTTGTTGTTTTTGGTGGTTGAAGGTTACTGCCTGTAATCTTATTCTTTCTTCTTGCTTTTCTTCAAGTGCATGTGCTGCTGTAGCAAGTGAATTTCCCCACTGTGGGACAAATAACATCTATTCTATTTAACTTAAAGTACAACATCATTGAGATTCGTATTAAGGCGCAGAAGAGTGGAAAATGGCTCTTTTAGCCAGATTGACTTGTGTGAATGTACAATGGTGGAACTGCTGAAGCAGCAATGGAGCGTGGCTAGACTGACCTGCAGAGAACAATCCTTCAGCCTTTTCTACAGTCTGTCTAGATTTCAGCGCTGTGAAATTCTCTTTCAGGATCTGCAACATTTTCACTGTTTTTGCACCAACTCAGTTTTACCTCCATTTTTCTGACCGGGTTAGTCCATCTGTTGTTTTTGATCTGAACCATTTTAAATGAAAACATCAACACGTGATTTCCTGATTGAGTCTGAATATGAGCCATGATAACATTTTAAGTTTATTTAATAGGTTGCCACCTAAAGTTCATAACCTGAGTAAAGGTTCTAACTGATGGGGAGGTCCTGGACCAACACCCCACCCAGCAGCACCACAGAGGACAACAGTCTCACCGTCTCCGTCCCTTTTAAACCTCCAGTCCAGCTCGGGTTCCTCTCAACAGAAACATCACACTGGTCGTGGACATGTGTGTGTGCTCAGTCTTCTCTAAACCCCCAGTGAGTCATGGCGGATGGCTGCTCGTACAGAGCCAGGTTCTGTTGGGAGGTTTTTCCTGTTAAAGGGAGTTTTCCTCTCCACTGTCGCTACATGCTTGCCTATTATGAAGATCGCTGTAAAGCGACACAAGTCAGTGACTCAAATCATTTTGCTGGATTTCTTATATAGGAAACGTTTGACTAACTGGCATAATGAATTGAGCTCAGTAGCAGTTTATTTTGTCAAACGCCTTGAGAGGAATAAAACCAACTGATTATATGTAAAAGCATCTAAAGACCATGTATACATGGAGTTGTGACAACTGCAACTTAAGTCGTCCATTTCAATGTCATTAAAATAAACATTTTAATTTCAGTGAAAACTTTTTTCTGGAGTTAAATTGAAACTTTAGAAAATAACAGATCCAATTTTAAGTTGCTCCATCTGTAGCAGAAAGCAGAAGAAAAACACTAAAATTCCACCTTTACTAATTAAAAACACAAAAACGTCACCTTCTTCCAGAAAGCTCGACAGTTTAATGAAAACTAAAACAGTGAACATGGGAGTTGCTTTTTTTTATTGACTATTACATTTTTCAGAATTTGAGGGGTTTTATCATCATGCTTAAAAAAAACATTGTAATGTGACAATTTGTTAAATTCGACAAAAGAACTTTTTAAATAAATCAGGCTCACTGAAAAACAGAAATGCCAACTTGTAAGACATCTGAGACAGAAGTTCGACGGCCTCGTCGCTCCGAGCCAAAGCCGATGGAAAAGTAATACAAGACGGGCAAAGAAATTAAAAAGCATAAGCTCAAACATCATTTGAGAGGAAATTAAAATGTAATTCACCACAACCTGCCTGCATCATGTCTTCTGATTAAGTCCTGAAAACACAAAAAACCCCTTTAGTGTAAAAGAGGGAGAGTTTTTACGTGAACACGGCGTCCAGCATTTCCCCGTTACGGGTGACCGATAACCGGATGAAGAAGCAGCACTTCGGTATTCACCTTTTTAGATTAAATCGTTTTAGGAGCTCTCGTGGCTCACACAGTTAAACGAGACATTCAGCTGCTACATTAGAGTCTCCCCCTCACCCAGCAGCATGTCGCGTAACCATCGATGACATCACGCCGTTCCATAGCCGAACGTCTGATTAGTGTACCTTTGGCGAAAGCACCTGCGCGGTAAAACCTCAGTTGCCCTCAGAAGACGATCGACACCACAAATAAAATATATTAGGAACTCTAGATGCAGTGGATTTTAACGCTCGTCACAATTAAAGTGAAGAATTACAACAATTCTGTGTAAAATCTGCAAGAAATGTTCAAATATATTAAAGATCGGTGCCAATAGGGTCAAATAAAACCCACAGGGAGGGGTTTAACATCAGCCTCAATCAACTAAAACATCTAATATAAAACATCTGGACTTTCTGCATCACTTATTGGTTTAGTCTACCTGTGCAGCTATGGATAAATTAGGCTATAAGTCAAGAAATTAAAATAAAACACCTTTAAAATGTGTTAACATTAACGCGATAAATGAGTCCAAATTAAATCATTATTTGCTACAAGAGACGTTATTTTGATAAGGTCTGGTATGAGTATACACCAGCACACACACAGCCGTCCGCTCCCCCCATTTCAGCGTGATTTTGGCTTCAGGTCGCGATTCTGAATGCGAGCCACAAAACAGAAAAAATAAAAATAAAAACACACCCAGAAAGTTTTATAAAAATACGCCAACGCGTGCGGCTTCTCACCGTTGTTCCAAGAAAAGAAGATTGGGATCAGCTGTTAGAAAACTGAAGCAAAGGGATATCAAATGGCACGGATATATGCTGGAAGCAGGTTTTTGAACAATCACAAGTATCGTTAAAGTTAGTTTGTTCTCCCCCTCCGCCTCACACAGGCACCTGAACATGAAACAAGGAGGGAGGGGAGAGCTTCTAAAGAAGGGAGGAACTTGCATATAAGAGGAAGAACGAACACACACACACACTCCATCGCTCCCAACCTGGAAGCCAGCATCAGCATCCTTCAGGTGATTGCACATCCTGGTGAGAGGGAGAGTGGAAATAAACTGATTTTGACACAGACACACACACACACACACACTTTGGTTTGCAGCCGTAATATGAAATCTGAACAAATGGATCTTCATTGCTGCTGTGTACAATAAGTGCTTTAAAAATGGGGGGTGGCTAATAAAGTAAATATTAAGACTACAGTTTAACCCTGTTAACAACCAGACTTACTTCTATTTAACTGGATCAAGTTTTTGTTTTCACATAATCAGACTAAACTGTGGCAAAAAGGAGAGAATGCTACTTAATAACATCCTTCATCAGAACAGCAGATTGTAGTGACACACACACACACACACACACACACACACACACACACACAGGCTTTTTAACAACTAGAGCATCATGACAGCCTTTATAAAAACTTCAATAAAAGCTGTTGCACTTCCAACCTTTTGTGAACAGGCGGGTACGAACTGGGATAGAACCAAGTTAGCCCTCTGAAAGAAAAACCAACACACACACACACACACACACGAAAAGAAACCAGCAAAGATGGCGAGAACACGGTTAAAGATACAGAAAACATGTTGTGCTTTCTCAAAGAAAAGAAAACTATTTAGGCCAAAAAAAAAACTTTCATCCAAAGATTCTTTTTGGTGCGTTTTCCGAACGTCGTGCGTCTCCGACTCCGTGTTTCCAACAAGAGACCGTTACAGGACAGGGGCCGTTTGGCAAAACACAATAATCAGTATATCCATGGCTTATCGACACTACCTGAGTTTCGTTTAGTAATTCTGTGTTTAGCAACGTTTTTATGTTTTAAGTAACAGCGCAGAGCCATTCTTTCATAGATTTCTATAGCATTTAAGATAAAGGTCATCTGTTTACATAAAGTGCCAGTAATCCACACGTTAGCCAGATCAGAACAGAATTCAGGACCGTTTCTTGGAGAGGCTGAAAAATACGTATCCGCTCTTAAGGATTAAAACAATGTTGCCGCCAACCGGGAGGCAGTTGGGATAATTTGGGATCTCCAAGTTATTCCCTAGATTTAACGAGACCTGGAGACAAATAGAAGAGGAAGGAGCGAGGAAACTGTGCAACAAAGTGAGGATGCACTAAAAATAATAACCTAAACTAAACTGCAGGCTACACGAGCATCTCAGGACGTTTTGTAGCTCCGCATAACACATTTATGATGTTATTGCACACTAACAGGTTAATCCACAGCAAAAGGTTTGACACCACCCGTCTTCACATTTCAACACAAAGTGGCGAGCTGGGGACCCGAGGTTCATATTGCAATAGTTGTGTTACTGTTGTGATGAACAGTGACTCATTTACACCTGTAAACAAAAACGGTTTCCATAAACAAGAGCTGAAAACGAATGCGGACCAGATGAAGTGTTGAGAGATCCTGAGCGTTGCAGCTGAATTAGAAGCAGAGAATGGAGAACAGCTCAGAAGTGAGTGGTTCTTGTCCCGGGCCGTTCCGAAACCCAGAACCGGAATTTGACAACAGCCTGTGAATATCCGACGACCGTCTGTGTGAAATGTTTCAAAACTTCTGAATTTAACAGAGACCTGGTGGTGTCATAAGCACACCTGATGTTAAAGGGGCGGAGCTTTCCTTTAAACCCATCACTATCTGAGCTGGGTGGGGTGGGGGTGGCGGGTCATACAGCAAATTATATTCGGGTTAGTTCCGTTGAAAACAGCATAAAAAGGAGCGGTAATACATATAAAACTTCTGGGCTCTGCGTAGTTTCTCCTGTAAAGGATTTTTAAGACAAAGTTCTCCTTTTTCCTGCATGGAGCCTCACAGGCTTCCGTCTCAGCGGAACTCCCGACACCTTTATTCCACAACATAAAGGCTGTTTTTTTTTTTTTTTTACAGATCTTTCCTTCAGCATGAATTCAAGCTTGCACACGGAGGTGGAACGACTAACATATCTACAGTGAACTCATCTGAATGCATGAAGAACGAACATGACCGAGGCGTCCCGCAGCTGGGCCACAAAGCCGCCACAGTTCAACGGGATAAAGGCTTACGGAGGTGCGGTCAAGGACACCTTCCTTTGTCAAACCCAGAAAACTGTCCCATTAAAAGCCATGAGACAAGGACCACCACAGCTAGGAAGTTGCATTTGTCCATTTGTCAGAGTGGAGAGGCACCGATCGACTCGTCTTTAGCGTCCATCCAGAGTGTCCGTTGGTTTGATGCCCACCAAAAAATTAAAGTTTGAGTACGCCCGAGATTCCAAAGGAAATCATGCTTAGCTGTCAGTGTTTTCACAGTTGTCGCCACATCAAACATGATTTTTACTTTTTTTTGTTGTTTTCGTCGGCCCAGGTAGAAAACTGTAGATCTACCTCACTGATCAGGTCCATCCTTGGTCTCATCATAAACCACTACTCTTTTTGGATCTGCAGCAAAGAAGAAGAAAGGTTTGTCAACATCACATCCCTCCCACAGTCACGTGGGATTCATGACCGCGTCACTGAACAAAAACCACTAAAACCAATGACTAGTGATGCTGGGCACCCAAACACAAAGCAAGTTTTAAAGTCAAACTTAAAACGGTTTATTTACCTTGTTTTTGCACGTTAAAAATGGATTCCATTTCTGTTTGAGGGAGAAAAACGGAAATGTGTTAATTCAGCATCTCTGGTGTGTTCTCTGGTTTCCTCTAGTTAAAAACTTGGCAAGTTGACAAAATGTTCAAATGCAATTTTAAAAAAAAACCATCATGTTATAAAGTCATGCTTAAGTTTAAAACGTTGCTAGTTGAAGTTGGAGTTTAAAGGTCACTCGGGCTGTAAACCAACTTCTAGGAAATCTAACCAACACACTCGGCTGTCACACGAGGAAAGCTTGGAAAATAACAGCAAACTGGGGTTAGTTTAGTTGGCACACACACCAGTTATTACCCATTCACAGGACGCCATATTGTCACCAATATGTTTTACAGATAGAAGCGGACACCGTTACCTTTAGTGTGATAGGCGACAGCAGCTTTAATGTCAGAGGGCCCCCAGCTACACCTCCTGCTAGCGTCGTTCGGGTGGACCACTTCTTTAGAAGAGCCAAACAGCACAGTGGTCTGCTGGCCCTGAACAGGCTTAGCACCATTGTCTTTACAAAGAGCCGAGACAGAAGAACCTTTGATCTCAAACTTCGTTTTGTCCTGGCCAAATGGCGGGAACTTTGTCTCCTCCTCAAAAGCAGGAGAACGAGCGTTTGACGCTTGGCAAGGGGCACAAGTCCTTCTCTCAGAGTCTTTGAACAAAGTTCCAGGCTCTACAAATATTGGGCTAACATCAAAACACGGCAGGACCACCTTGTCTTCAACAGTCTGACTCTCACTTGGAGAAGTCCCAGAAGTCTGGTCCTCAGCAGGAGGATGCCCGTTTCCTCCCTCCAGCCCCAGGTTGGGCTCGTTGATGAAAGAGAGCCCCCACTGATTCTGGAAGATGTCTCCCAGGGCTTTCTGATTTGTCTTAGCAGCCGGTGGGTCGAGGTGACGAGCACTAGGGAGCACAGGTTGCATATTTAAAGGGTAGATTAACAGAGTACACTTTTTAAGCTCGTTAGCGTCTCCATCTACAGGACTTGTTGAGCTACAGTTACTTTCCAGAGAAGATGCTACATTCTCGCCACTTGGGACAGACAGGGCTGATTGAATACAACTAGCAGCAGGAACGAAGAAGGTGCCAGCAGACGGGCAGCCGTTTCCATTTCCAGAAACAGGACCATTAGTAAAGCTAGCTGAGGTGATAGTTTTCATAGCAGACATCGGGACTTGAGACAGTCTCATGGGAGGAGGAACCACTTCTCCACTTTGAGCTACTTTATTGAGGTTCTCTTTTACTTTACTTGCATAACTGATCTTAGGAACGATTTTAGCACTGCTATTGTCCACAGGAAATACGGGAGGGGGCTTGAACAAAGTCCACGGGTCCTCCTTTGAAGGAGAGGAGAGTTTGCCTTTGTGCCGTTCCTCTGTTTTCTTACCAAAGGTGCCAGCTGTTTTGCCATCGGAGTTTTTCCTTTGAGATTCCCCCACTGTAGTCTCGGGAACGACAGCTCGTTTGGCAGCAGACTGGGTAGATCTGCCTTTCTCAGTCGCCTCAGGATTCAAAGCCCCCAGCTCCTGTGTAGTGTTGCGGGGCTGCATGTCTCTCTCTTTTTCTTTTGTCACATTATCAGTGTTCTTGGCATTGTTACACCTGGTCTTGCGTTTCTTCGGAGTGGTGTACCCGCCTTCGGATCCGCTGCCATCATTGTCCCTGCTAGAATAGCCATTTGTAATGAAGCCACAATTTACGACACCGTTGTGAAGCAAAACAGAGTCTTTCTTATCCAAGCTCTGGAGGTCATCGTGAGTCAAATCCAGAGTCTTTTCCTTGTCATTTTTAAAGTCCATATTCTTCTTACGGTCCAGAAATTTGCTGCTCGCTTTTGGAGCAGGCGTGTAGAGCTTCTGCGCCCCTTTTTGCTTTAGACTGGCGTTGTGCGCATGTTTGTTACCATTGCCGTGGGAAGGAAGCGACATACCAACAGGATCAGACAGACGTAGATTCCTCTCTCCTTCCTCGTCGCCAACGTTTAATTTTTTATTGCCTAAAAAAAAAAGGAAAGAAAATAAGACGATGTGGAAATGATAGGACTCTACAGACACCACAAAATCTAACAACTATACGTTTATGGTTTGCAGTTTCTTGGAAAGTGATGTTTTAAGATTAGCCAAACACTTATTATGCTACAATTATCACAATGTATTAATGGCACACCGCATAGGAAAGGTGGATGGATACAGGAAGCACAGATTTACAGTGAAGCATCATGACTAGGCCTCTGAAGGCTCAGATTCGTGGGAAGTGCTGTGTCAACGTGGGACTTCCTACTCCACAGTGCTTCTCCACCCCAGTAACATTTATTGGCACAACACACCTCACATTCCTGTCACAGCCAAAACAATTAGTTTCATTTAGCAAATGTACATTTTACAGCGACTGTCAGCTTACGTTCGCTTAATGCTGACAGAGCCTGATCAGCTGCGTGGCTTCTCCAGACAACATTCAAAAGGGCCTGTCAAATGGCTAATGTCTGCTAATATCGCCTAGCTAGTAGCGGACAACGATAACACCACAGTACCGGTCGACAATGACGCGTAAAAAAACGTCCACCGTGTCGTTGTTGTCCATATTTTCCTAACTAGCCGGTTAGTGTTGCGTTAGCTAACTGTGATATTCTGACATGGCCGACCGGAAATGGCTGCACAGAACATTCCAGCGGAGCCGGCTCGGTTTCCTACACTGCACAGAGCTAACTGGAATAACATCAGTACAATTTAGGCCACTGTTACAGAAGAGTTGTTTTGTTTAGAATACAGAGGGACATAAGCGGTGTTTTAGAACATATTCAGCTACATAAGCCATTTAAAATTAGGCGGTGAAACCGGTGTTGTGCCGAAAAAAAGCGCCCCTGCCATCACTAGCACTCTTAGCGCAGAAAGCTAATCCCAAGGTATGTTCTTTTACCAATACACCGAGTAAAAGTTACAAATGACATACCTCCTCGTGTTTTTCTGGACCGCTGAGGACACAAGTATCTACATTTATATTAGAAAAATTAATAAAGGGTTCTTTTTTTCGGCACGGCACCGGCGCACAAGGTCAATCTGCGATCTGTCAAACCACCAGCAGCGACAACGCTCACGCAACGTCAGCAGATAGCGAGTATAATGTGTGGTTTCTCGTGTGACACTGGCTGACTATCTGTCTGATTAACCAGCTGCTCCGCCCGTCCTCAAAACTATTCGGGGCAGCAGCTAGGAGCTAGCTGGCTCCCAGTTACGTTAGCTAGCGAATGCTAGTCGGCTCATTGACATTAGCCGACTTTTCAGGGCGGCCCGACCTGTTTTCTTCGTCTGCGTTTCCTGATGCTGGCACTGGAAGTGGCTCTGATCATTTTTCAGACAAGCTGTGCGTTGAGTAGAGTTCCTGTCCTCCCCGTGGTGGTGGTAGTGCCTGTCTTGTGCCCGATCTTTGGGCTGTTCCTCCATTGAAGTGAAGAATGTCGGACGCGTTCCGCCTGTGTGTTATTAGCTCTCAGTCCAATCACTACCAGAGTCAAACGGAAGCTATTTGAAGCCTCTGTAAACGTCAGCAGTAAAATGTCTAAAAATGGCCCTGTTTTGGGTGGTCACTCCTCTGAAACCCACCTTTAGAATCAACTCCTAGGTGCTTAAAGAGTATTTCATAAGACTTTAAAATGTGCGCACACGTAGAAGTTTAGGATAACACGGGAGTGATTTCAAATTATATATATATATATATATATATATATATATATATATATATATATATATATATATATATATATATATATATATGGAGTGTGAAATAACGGGGTGGGGTTCGTGGAAGAGCCTAAATCATATGACCCGAGGCGCTGCCACGTCTCCAGCTAGTTGACACATTAGGGTCACAAGAGACCAGCCCCCTCCAAAAATGGAAAAGCAGTTAATTTATTTGCGTTATACAAAATTTTCTTGCTGCTGCCTAATGCATATATGATCAGCTTATTATAAGAAAAATTGACGTGTTTGTAAAATCATGCACATTTTTATTTTTACATGCTTTACCTGGCTGGAATCACACAGAGCCACATTTAAGGAATAAAAACACTGATTATTTGATAGACAGCATATCAATATTATTTATGTATTGCTTTGATTTATTCAACGGTAATTATGAAATAATAATAATAATAATAATAATTATTATTATTATTATTATTATTATTATTATTATTATATTTTTGTTGTCTTGTGGTAGTTGTAATAATTAAATAGTCGCGCCAGTGACTCCCTCTAGCGGCTAAACATATAATTTTCTAATCTCGCTTTAGAGCAGGAAAGGAAACACAAGGACAAATGAATCACCTAACTTCACCATTGTCTCTGGACTCAGAATAAAACCCACACGTATATAATTTAGCTCTACCATTTCTTTCTTTTTTCAACATGTCTCAACTGATGTCTGAAAACTGTGAAAGTTAAGTATCTATAGTAAAATAGACCACGCCTGTTTTAGCCTGACACTTTTTGCTGATATGTGCAGCCCTACTTCACCTTTAAAATGTGCACGTGACTGCTACTTTGACATAAAATATTCATATGACTGCTTCATTTAAAGGCAGGTTTTATTTTTTAAACGACAGGTTTTAGTGAAAGGGTTCTCTCCAGGGCACAGACATGCAGTATCTTTAAAATAAAAACGGTGTTCTGGCAGATATCGAGGGGTTTAAGATGCATTTTCTGCTGTGATATTTTTATTAACTCAGAGAAAAAGTTTTAGTGAAATTTTAGATTAGAAAGGAATTCATGGAAGTGTGGATTTAGTGTAAAGCACCTAAAAAGCATGTTAATATTTCTGACTAACAGCTTATTCTGACTGAAAATTAAAACATTAAAAGTACTAAAGCATTCGTATTTATTTTAATCCATTTCTTAGTTTTAGATGTATCAACAAATTTTAGGGAAGTAATTTGTTTAGCACTTTAAGTTTCACACAAAAAAAGGAATTAGATTTTTTTTTGTATCCTTTATTTATTTTCAGCAGTTAGGTTGTAATGAAATGTAAATTTGGTAAAACGTTACAATAAGGATCCATTTATTAAGTTACGTAGTGCATTATTAAGCTTTAATAAACTATTATTCAAAGTATTACAGCTTTAACCATATTATGTAATGCACTACTAAGCAGTCAGCCTCTAAGAAATGATAAAGAAATAATGTGTGGATAAAATAAAAATGCAAGTTTGAAGTCAGTCACCTTACTACCAGTCTTACTCCACCCACACTTCCTGTTATAATAATAATAATAATAATAATAATAATAATAATAATGCATTGAACTTATATAGCGCTTTTCAAAACCCCCAAAGACGCTTTCACACACTCTCACATTCACACACTGCTAGTGATGGTAAGCTACTTGTAGCCACAGCCGCCCTGGGGAGGTCTGACAGAGGCGAGGCTGCCATTTGGCGCCGTCGGCCCCTCTGACCACCACTAACGCTCTAAACTCCTTTTTAGCTCTAAACAAAGTTTGAGGAGAAAAACGGCTTTTTGGATTGTAAATGTTGCAGACTCCTACTCTAGATGGTTGTGCAACTGATTCTTTTTGGACCGTGATAGTGGACCTGTTGCAGCAGACAGGCACCATAGCCTTAAGGAGACGTTGGTTCCTCAGCAGAACCTCTCAGAACCTGTGATATGGGTCCAAGCTGCCTCTGCAGCGTCCTCCTTGTGATGAATCAGGACAGCAGTCAATCAACATCTTTCCTTTGGCTTTTCAACCTACTTCAGGGCTCACTGTCTTTTCAAAATAAAAGACATTCTGAAGATCCACTGTTATTTCAGACTTTATTATTTAATTTTTCTTGGATAATTTCTGTAAGATAAAATATTAATGTCTTAAAAATATAGATATATTCACTCCTAGAGTTATGCAGTAGAAATGTCAAGCCTGTAAATAAAAGTGTGACAACAACACAGCAGTAAGTGCAGCTCAGTGATATCTGTTATGTCTCAGTGATGTGTTTGGAACCATGACATTTAGGAGAATAACTGTTTGTTTCAGTTGGAATATAAGGATTTGATCGTTTCTGACTCACTGTAAATTTTAAAAAGTGCACGTCTGGCAGAAATAAAATGGAAAACAAACCATCAGAGTTGCATAAAAGCCAGATTTTTGCAGTGGCATCCTGCATGCAGTCAAAATGCATCTTATCTAGGGACGTTCAGTCTGTCAGTTTCAGTGAAGAGAAGTCGTGTCTGCCGTCCTCGGGGTGTCTTCACAGTGTGAGCTGGACATCCTCGTGTCGTAGAACCTTGTAGGTGAGCCAGTAGAGGACATTAAACATGAGGAAGCTCATGGGGAAAAGAGCTCTGGAGATGGTGTCGATCCTTTTTGCCCGTTCCACGAAGCGTCGCCGGATTTCATAAAAACCTAAACCAGGAGGTAAGTCGGCAAAGACCGGGGTTGCATCCATCTCTGGTGCAGTTCCTGCTGACAGAGCGAGTCCAATGCTCTGGAAGAGAAAACCCTGATGGGCCAGCTCCTCCTCCTGGAAAACACAACCAGACTTACTGAGACCCAGTTTGGGGTTTGACCACCTGCTGTTTGGTTGAACGGCGAGACGGCACACACCCTGGCACAGGCGCTGCAACGCTGGCTCACACTCCCATGATACGGAGTATTCCCTGGCGTGTTATTTCCCTTCACCTTACTGTCACTGCTGCCCTGCTAATAGAGAAGAGAATACACAACTTTTAATAATAAACAGATGCTTTATTTAGGAAATAATTTTTCCTAGATGGTAGACTCAGCCCACTTCTGCTCCCCTTTGTTCTCTAATATCCGACACAAGAACGTTTACCAACAGTGAAGTGAGGTGACTTGCATTAACCACAGGCCACTGCTGGCTGCCTTTCCCAGTCGGAGCGCAGCATGCAGCTGAACTGTTGCTCCTGCATAGCTGGGTGCAGGCAATAGCAGGTGACAGCTGCCCGAGGGCCTGAGTGGGTGGCTTGTACTCACAGTCCTCAGCCTTTGCTGCTCTTTGAGCTTCTTCCTCAGTCGGAAGAACTCCTTGTGCTGCCGTGAAACAAAGTTAACAGCTGCATACTCTAGCAGCGCCGCAAACACGAAAAGAAGACACACTGCCATCCAGATGTCTATGGCTTTGACGTAGGACACCTACAGAAGCAGAAAAATAATGTGTTTAGGAGGGTAAACTCTGTAAGGGTAGTTCTGTAGAATGTTAAATAAATAGTCCGACCTTCGGCAGTGAGGCCCTTGAGCCTGAGCTCTGCGTCGTCATTGTGAGCACAGTGGTGATCCCTAACCCCACTCTGGCCGGAGCGGCGTCCATGTTGATCCAGAAGGACACCCAGGACAGGATGACGGTGAGCAGGCTAGGTATGTACATCTGGATCAGGTAGTAACCCATTTGGCGCTCCAGGTAGAATTTGACCTCGATGCAGGTGAATTTGCCTGAAGACAGGAGGACAGTGTCAGCAGATGCTGACAAACCCAGAGTTTAGGACATCGTCCGGCTCCGTGTCACATACCTGTGTTGTAGTATTTGGTGCAGTAGCCAAGACCTTTCTCCTCTTTCAGCACAAACTGCGGGAGCATCAGGTCATCAGCCACCTGCACTGCTCCAACATCCAGCCACTCAAAGATGAGGTCATTCATCGTGTATCCAACTAGAGGTGGATAAAGGTGCACAAAGAGCAGCATGTTCACTGACAAAGTTTGTGTCCTTCTTATGGCTTTAGAAGATGAACTCACAACTCTCCAGCTGCATAGTACACATCTGGCTGTCCATGGGGAAGTTCTTCAGGTCCATCGGACAAGAAAGAGTGAGAGTCAGCCTGAAGGACAGAGACAGCAGTTATTGTGTCCTCATGTGAGTGTTTTCATCCAGGGTCAAAGGTTACATTTAAAGTAGACCTGTTACGACGTTTTAACAAACATATTGGCTCCATGACCTACATAAAATGTGTTTGTGAAGTTCTTTGCTCAAAAACCTCTCTCACATAAAGCAGTTTCATTAGTTTATTCTTGGCAGTTTCAGTGCCTTCCAGAATGAGCCGTTTCAGAGCTCTGTCACTTTAGGAAAAGAAGTCAGAGCTGGCCAATCCCATAATAATGCCCAAAATGGACCGACTGGTTGTCCCCGTCCTTTTGCGTAACCAGGTTCGGGTCAACCATTGAGAACTCTGGCTCCAACATTCTTCTTTGTTATTTTCTTCTTATCCAGCAAGGGCATCAGAGGTAGCTCAGGTTAGCATTAGCAGTAGCTCAGGCTGCAGTTGGCATTATCATGACTAACGTTGGTACAGGCAATGTCACAGTGGGTTGGATGTTAAACCAACTTTCTCAGAGCAAACTGTTTCTCCATGGCCATTACAGCATTTCTAATTTACATGGGAAAGCAGGTTTGAGACAACAGAGGCTTTTCTCATGGTACATTAAACACCACAAAGTTCCCTATATTAAACAACAATAACGTGCATGTGGTTTTAAAGGTAGATTACTCATTTAATAATACATTTGCAGTGGTCTCAAGTGGGAATGAAAGCCTTGCAGGCAGAACTCAGGGCACAGAGAGCTCACAAACCCATGGGCCAGCAGGACCAAGTCTGCAACATCAAAGCTGAGGTCTGAGCTTTAAACTTTAGGACAGCCTTCATTTCAGAAACCAGTAGGGAAGTAGGAAATATTATGATGCGTTATGATGCTGATTCAACATTTAAAAGCAGTGTATTCATATTTTATTGGGAATGTGCATGCAAACATTAACTGAATTTCTTTTGTGTGGTGCAATTTAAACTCTGACTGCTAGGTGGCAGCAGTTTTGACAGCAGAGTACTTTTCCAGAACACTCAGGTCCTTCATGGTTTGCAGCAAGATGCTGCATGACTTCTATAACTATGGTGAGGAGAGTCTCTTGGCTCATCGCCTGTCAGGGTAGCAGCATCAGAGTCAGGGATCGATAAACATAAACCTGATAAAACATGATACCACCGTGCAGCAACAACAGAGCATCTTCAGTCAGAGGCTTCTCCAGACCTGCTGTATTATTATTGCTTGAAACAATATGTGTTTCTACAGCATTTAATTTCTTCCTGGGATTATTGAAGTATTTACACATTTGAATTTTTACAGCCTCTATTCTGATGGAACATTGAGATAGGCCTGGCGTTTCACTGATTGTGAAACGCCAGGCCTGCGTTTTCTAAAGTGAATTCAATTTTAAAAATGGCAAACGTCACATAGCTTATTGTGTCCCCTGTGTTGTGATATATATATATATATATATATATATATATATATATATATATATATATATATATATATCATATCGTATCGCCAGATTCTTGCTAACACACACTCCTAGAAACCAGCAGGAAGCCGACGTCTTGTATAACTCAGCTTTATGCCTGGTTGCCTCACCGCTTTAGCGCCACTTTACTGACCTGATTTGGTGTTAGCCTGCAGTTATGGACCAACATTACCTTGTTTACAGTGCGTGCTGGATGGTGCAATTACAAATGAGCTCAGACAAACATAGCAGGGCGGGCAGAGAGCTTAAAGTTCAAGTCACCCCCAAATCAACTTTTTTTTTGCTAATAAACTCCATAAATGAGTGCCTAATCATGCTGTAGACACTCGTAGTGAATACTTTGGCACTTTAGTGCATCTTAGTTCAAATGTAAATGTTCTGCCTAAAACTGTTAGTGTTGTGCCATCTTCAGGTAAAAACTCTGCACTGCATTTGAGTTTAAATCCGCCATCGCTATTGGCTAAGAGGTTTACTATGACCTTAGCTGGTACATTATGATGTCACATTGTCGTCGTGAGCCTGTGTGTGTGTGTGTGTGCGTGCGTGCGTGCGTGCGTGCGTGCGTGCGTGTGTGTGTGTGTGTGTGTGTGTGTGTGTGTGTGTGTGTGTGTGTGTGTGTGTGTGTGTGTGTGTGTGTGTGTGTGTGTGTGTGTGTGCGCGCGTGTGTGTATTTGTTAGCAACTCCACCCTCTTGGTCTGCCAGGCAACAGCATTTGTTGCATTTTTCAAACAGGAAGTGGGAGTGGAGTGAGACTCTGGTAGGGGGCGACTTGCTCTTTAAAGTTTAGATGTCAGCTCTTTGGATGCAGAAGCTCTTGTTAAGTGGAGAGCCCGATTGCATATTATTAAAACCATTTCACACCAGTCACCTGATGCTGTAGAGGACATTTCCATTCTGGAATATCCGAAGAAGTTTGTTGTCTGTCGTAACTTCGTGGAAGTTTGCTCCCTTTTCATTTGCAAAAAACAGGTCAGGCTTCCAAATGGAGTCCAACATGGAGGGGTCCAAATCCAGGGAGTCGTCCGGATATTCCTTATAAGCCAGTCGTGGGTCGTTCCACTGTTGCCGAAGAAACACGTTAAGCCGGTAGTCCTACAGTATGCAGACAGGGTTAATCAACATAAAAGGGTCAATTTGAGAATTAGACACATTTATGAATATTATGCAAAGCTAATAAAAGTGAGAGGACTAAGAACAGAAGCAATAATTATATAAACCTTCAGCTTTTAGGCGAGGAAACAAAAAACAGGAGGCAGGAAGACGGACGGACATAAGTGCTCCTGACCTGAATGACAGTAAACAGCACTCACCAGTTCATGAATTAAAATTTAAAGGCTTCCAGTTAGAGGTATTTTAGTCACCTTACTCCAAATGTGAATAAATCAAAAGTTAAAAAGACACCTTCCATGTGTCATAAATAAAGAATACCATCCAGTTTGGCAGGAAAAAAACTCACGAAGCAATCTGAAGCGTCACAGTTAATAAAATAAAATAAAATATAAAAGAAACATTCTGAGATTTTTCACACAACACTAATGCAGCTGCTATTGCAAAATAAAATCACAAAATTTGATGCAACTAAAAGGAAACACTGTTAAAGTGTACCTTGTTGGATTTTAGCAACAATTCCAGAAACCTCTGCTCCACTACGCTTACGATAGTCGACCATAAAAATCACAGATTTGTGCAGGATGTGGGTCAGAATAGGGGTTTCCTTCTCCTGCACATAAAACTACTCGTACAGTAAAGTAGTTCAGCTCCAGGAGCTACGATGAAAACACGCAGCTTTGTGTTCAGACTGATGATTCAGAAATAATGCCATGATGAATGAATAATGCATCAGCCTCAGGGACCACATGGTACTTTCACCTCAGTCCTTGGATGTTGGTTGTACTTTACAGAAGAATGGATTTTCCATCTTTAACAGATGGAGGATTGCTTTACTTCCTAAATTCTTCAGAATGCAGTACATTTACTTACAGTATGACTACTCTGTAGTATTTTGGCTCCAGTAGAGGATGAGAGCTCATCTTCCTTGGGTGGTGAGATATTATTCTTATGCTTTGTGACACGACTCAGTGAAGCGGCTCCGCTAATAGGAAGCATTATTCAGAAACGCAAACCTTTAGCATAATATTCCATTTTATTATCATCTTCCGAAACATGACGCATGTGAAAGTTGATCAGATTTAAAAGTTTTCCTACAGCACTGAAAGAAATGTTAGCACATTTATTATCTAAAAATAAAATAAAATCTTTATTTGAGGCTTCAGAGGTTTTGTTTTATTCTCTTTTTAAATGTTGTACTGGGTGACTTTAAAACTACTATTGTGGTAACTCCTTTTAAAATCTGTTCTAAAATAAGCGTTGGTCAGAGAGTATTGTGTAAATAATAAAGTATTCTGTTCAAAAACAGAGGTTTATGTGCATATTTTAAAAACAATTATTCAATATTGTCAATATATTCCTCAAAGAACCTTATTAATATTAACTTTACTCCATCAATTTATTCAATAACATACAACTGCCACATTGCAGAAGTTGAAGCCAGAGGAAACTGAAAGGCCCCCTAGTGGCTGGCTGCATTATATGTTTTAAGCCCCGCCCATCTCCATGTAGCTCTGAGACTTGATAAAAGATGAGTCCATGTGTTTATTCCTAATAATTCAAGCAGTTCCTAATTTGTTGTTGCATGTTTTCGTTTTTCTTTTCTAATTTTCTTTTGTTTAAAATGCTATTTGATGCAGAAAATATATAGAAATTGCTATGACTTTGTTTGTGTGTGAGTGGGCGGGGCTTTCAGGCCGAATGTGATGACCCCGGTTCCAAACAAACTGAGATTCACGACTTTGCTGAGGCGTGTCTCGTCAGCAGCGGCTTTCAAATGAAATGGTTTCTTCTCCAGAGGCTGTGTGGACTGCATGCTTGTTTCTTCTAAACTCAGTTCCTGTTTTATCCTTTATTACCTTTTATTTTGACAAAGTTTAAAGTAACAGCTGGTTTTTAGTTACCCTGACCCATCCCTTTAGTTATGCTACCACAGCTTTAGCTTCCATTTCTTTCTTGCTAATTTGAATATGTTCATCTGCTCCTCAGCCTCCTTCCCATTGGCTAAAATACAAATAAAACTGGATTACATTGCTTTATATCGAAACTAAACCTGTCTGTGCTGGACTGGAATGAATCAGACTGAACGTGATCAGATTTCAACTGGAGCCGTTCTCTGTGTGGCGCCCTGAAAAGACATTTATTATCAATCTGAGCAAATTCAGTTCCCATTTGACTCCACAGCTAACTTCCACATCTATGAGGTCTTTTTCACACGTGCAAACTAAAATCAAACACTTTCATTAGATCTTTTTCACATTGCTGCATTAAAAAGCAGGAATTACTCACCATGGTCGTCTCTGTGATGGATCCAAAGCTGTTGATGAAGATGTTACAGGTGACATTCACAGGAGGACCTGACAGAAGCAAACATAATGCTCCTCAAACACTGGATGTGATGTTTTCTATGTGCAGAAACCAACCAGCAGCAGATTCCTGTTGAGTGGCATCCACTCCACACACAAACTAAAACCACGCTGTCGTATCTAGTCTGCTCCTGTTACAATAATCCATCTGAAGACCCCAAAAGATTTAAATATTTCACTGAATCACTTCCAGCAGCCATGATTTATTGATTCTGCGTCAGTGACATTAGTATATTTAAAGATAATCGTTTGGGATCTACCCGGCAATGCGCTGACAAGCATGTGGAGCAAGTATGAAATAAACATGGAGTGCAACCCTGGAGGCTAAGGGTGAAGTCTGTCAGAGAGGATTTAGTGGCCTCACTCAGGAACGGGGCTCAAGACTGGACCGAAGCAGGCCTGTGGGGCGACATGCAGGAGTGAGTGCACTGTTCTGTCAGAGCAGAGGAGCAAAGGGAGTCGTTACCCACGGCTGTGGGTCAGCACGAGAACACTGATAATGTATGATAGCAGAAAAAATGTAAAAGTGTGTGAAATTCTGATCTCCTGCAGCATTTCTCACTCCTGACACCATCTGTGGATGGTTTGTGCTGCTCCGCTGTTAGTTGAGCAGCACAGTGTTTATTTTCTAAAGTCACACCTTGTCAGAGGACTCACCTTTAAAATTGGGTCTGATGCGAGCATCGTAGCCAGATGTGCGTCCCATCAGTTTGTCCAGGAAGTCAGACGGAGACGGGGCTTTGGGTGTCTTGTTGGGGGACTTCATCTCTTTACAGAGTCCCGACCTGCCAAACGACGGGTCGGGCCAAAAACCATCTAGTTTCATTGTTAAAGCTTGTCGATTTTTAAACATCTGGATTTAAATTTGAACTGGATTCAATTCTGGTATAGGGCTTGTAGAGTATAGAACGGAATACCAAACTATCCATTTAAAGTTCATTTTTAGTCCTTTTCACATCATTAATCATGCATTTCACCTCTTGGGGAGCCATTTGTAAAGTCAAAGAGTCAAAACTTAGGTTATTTAGACTATTATAAGAGAAAAAAAATGGGAGTTAATTTTTAATGTCATATTTTTTGTAAATGTTAAAATTCCCAAATAAATATTTAGTTAGCAAGCAACATTTTATATTTAAAATTATTTTACAAACTAAATATTTATTTAGTAAAATCATTATTTAATGTAATAATTAATTTGGAGATAAATATTTAGTTTGCAAACTAAATATTTATCTCCACGTTAAATTATTTTTCAAAATAAATGTTTAAATTTCAGGTAAAATTTTGTTTTTTGGGATAAACATAAATATTGATTTTGCATGCTAAATGTTTAGCAAAAGAAATATTTAGCTGGGATTTAAATCTTTATTTAGGAACATAACTATTTAATTTGCAGCTCAACATTTTGTTTACAAAGTGAATATTTAGCTTCAAATGAAATGTTTGGTTAGTAAATTAAATATTTTATAAACTAAATATTTAGGTCTCACAAAAAATATTTAGCTTGCTAACTAAATATTTAGTTGGAAACTTGAACATTTATAAATGGGTGAATAATATGAAAATTACAGAAAAATTAACTCCTATTCTTTTCTCATATGATCAGTCTAAATAATGCATTATACTGTTGTTAAATTATGACTCTGTCTTTACAAATGGTACCCCATACTCCTGATGTAATTATAGATTAATAAATTATTCAGCAGGGATGTTGACAAGCCTCCTGCACTCTTCAGTTCATCATGTTAAATCTGAACATTGAAAGTGTCGAATCAGATCAAATGCAACACAAACATGCCTCACCGGTCTAATTATGATAAATCATTTCTCACCTGCCTTGTAGAAAAAAGACAGACGAAGCCCAGAGCCAGCAGAAACTGTTCAGAGGCATTTTAAGATGAAGAGAGAAGCAGAAGTTGTTGTAGCTCTCCAACCCGACTCCGTCTTCTGGGCTGAGAATCAGGTGGAAAACACAGGAAGCTGCTGCTGTATTATTCAGAATTCAAGTTTTTTTTCCGCCGTCTGTTTGTGGATGACTTCAAGCTTGATCTCTTTTTCATGGCCATGTGATAGCTGAATTACAGCAAGAGCCCTTAAAGACACAGCACCATTTTCTCCAGCGGAGCGGCTCCACCGGCTGAAGTCTAAAAGCTTTCCAACAGAAAATAAAATAAAATCTAGTTTAATGACAAAGAAATACATTAAACTATTGTATAATTTCTTTTAAAATGCTTATTTATTATTATTTTTTATTTATGAGATAATCATACACAACTTTAATATCAGTCTTTGTAATTTGACTTATTTAAGTATTTTATCCTCCATGCATTATGTTCTAAATTATTCAAATACATGTTGCACACATCCAGACGGTGTTCACGTTCAGCAGCACTGGGCAGTAAAATTCAGATACAGATGTGGAAGCTCCTATTATTCCTCCGCACAGGAGGCAGCAGTTCAGCGGTTTGCTCGTGTAAAATTAATGTCAAAAGAACGCGCTGGGATGTTGTGGCTGCACGTGTTTGCCTCACAGTTGAAAGCTTCCTTCCACAGTTCGCTCCGAAGCTCCCAGTGTCAAATGAGATCAAGAGAGTGTGAGAGGAGAAAACACAAGAGTTGTCGTAATAACAAGATGCCTTAAGTGGGAGGAGACGACGCAAAGAAAGAAAACATTTCTGCATGCTTGCTCATTTTGACCCCGGGACAAGAAAAGTAGGCCAAGCTTCATTTCAGTGTCATTTTGTCGACGTGTGCGTTGGATTTAGACCAGAAGTGCTTCCCTCGCACCATAAAGCACGCTGGAGAGGTGCCGCCTCACGGCCGGACGGCCCACGATGCCGCGGTGATACAAAAAAGTTCTCGTTAGCTCAAATGTGGTTGAAGCCGTCACCCGTCAAGTGCAGCTCTGATTAAAACTCCCCAGGACAGATGAGCTCAACCACACAGACTTTAACAACCATGGAGCCAATCACAGCTCAGAGTAGAGGTCAAAATATCTGCTCATCGCCGTCGTCATCCGGGGGGGGGAAATAACGGCTTCAGTCCCATTTAAAAATAGCTTTTATTGCAGCTTTTCTTAGAAAGAGCTGCTTTGATCGGGGGGGGGGGGGGGGGGGGGGGGGATGAAGGTATAAACAGCCAAAAACAGAAAGGACAACAAGAGCAGCAGATACAAACTCCAAATATGAAAATATCAACATAGTTTAATTTACATTGATCCTCTTGTTTGGTTTCCATGTTTAAATCAAGAAGGCAGTCGCTGCCAGAGTTCAGGTTAGGGTGATCGACTCAGTCCTCGTGGATGTTGAACAGCTTGGCCACTTCGTTCAGATCTGCATGTTCCTCTCCGTCTTTGATGATCTAGAAACCAGAATGTCAACAGCTTAGCGCAACGAGGTGGGATTAGTGGTTCTGTTCAGTAACTCAGAGATGAACTCGTACCTTCCTAGCGATGGGCATCCTGTTGAAAACGTTCCACAGGATGATGCCCACCACCACCTTGTCCCTCAGGTAGAAGATGACTCCTTTTCCGTATTCGTCCTTGTTCTCCACAGCTGGAGCGGGTGCTGCAGAGGCCACTGGGCTGGCGGCCGTGTCCTCTGTCTCACTCTCTGAGCGGATCCCCGTCCCTAAAACACGACCAGAACAAGCCTGACTCACAACACTGGAACCCATTCGGTTATCCCTAGAACATCTTTACATACTTTAACAACACAACTGGCAACAGATCATCCATGCATGCTAAAATAATGCTATCATTGCCCTCCTCTACCTGACTTCTCAGTTGCAGCTTTAGGTGTGTCCTTGGCCGTAGCTTTGGCGAACACTCCTACTGTTGGCAGGCTGCTGTCAACGATCCCGATGGCCTCGTAGCCAACATCAGGTCCCAGATCGCTCCTGTGGAGGAACACAAAGTCTCAGAGCGCTCACCGCCTCAGCGGGACTCACAGGCAGGTTTGTGTCAGGAAGGCCAGGCGCTAACAAGCACTCATCCTCGGCTTAAACCCTCATTTCATTTGAGGGTTTTCATTTCTACTGCTGAAATTTCTCATTTTGGAAACTTTTTCCCAAACTAAACAGAACGACTACAGGAAATATGTCAAGATTTAGGCGTGTGCAGTTTTACACCTCCAGGTTTGTTTGCATCATATTTTAGGAAATCCACTCAAGTCCCTAAAGTGAGGCGTTCAAAGGTAAAAACGCACCAACGTTAGAAACAGCTAATAGTACTACACCCACCAGAACATAGACTGATGCCAGTACGGTTTGCTGGCTCCAGTCATGTTCTCCCCAGCCAGCCTCCCACTGACTACGGCGTGATCGTGGTGTTCAACTCTTCTGCGTCCCAATCTGATGTCATAGAAACAAGCAGCATCTCCAGCCTGATTCGGAACAGGAGAGAGAGAGGGTGAGTAGCATGAAAAATGAAGACAGCAGAAACATTCAACTATATGTGTGAAAATGGTGGCATTATCTGACCAGAGGAGGGCACCGTAGCCAAATGTTACAAAAACAGCTGTGAAACACCGGTTGTTCTTTAGAGGGCTACTTAACCAAACGTTATTTCCGGTTTAAACTGGTAACTGAACCTACCACCCAGATGTTGGACCTAGCTTGAAGCTCTGCATTGACTCGATAGCCACCAAAGTCAGAGTCCACCTCCAGCCCTGCCGACTTAGCCAGGTCTACGTTTGGCTCCAGCCCAACAGCTGCAACGATGTGATCCGTTTTTACCTGAAACACCAGAAAATCCATAAAACCCTGACGCTTGATGTCCCGATCAGACTGGAGCTAAAACCGTAACCTACCAGTCGACCGTCCTTCAGCTGGATTTCTAACTTATCGTCTCTGTAAGACACAGATTTCACCAGAGCTTCTGTGATGACTTTTACTCCCTCTGGAGGAAGGACAGAAAGAAAATGAGAGTCGATGAGAAAAGTCAGGAAAAACTTCTTTAGCTGACAAACTGGTTGGAAGATGTCCAATCAAACCTTTTTTGACTTTCTCTGTTGTCCAGTTGCTCAGATACTCAGGCAGCACCTTTCCCATGTTGCCCTTCTCAGGGAACATCTGTACGACCTCCAATCCAGACTCAGCAGCTGGAAACAGAACCGGGACATCAGCGCAAAAACACCAAGATAAACAGTTTGATGTGATCCATCACTTCCTCAGTCTCACCTTTCCTGCCCAGGGCGCAGGCCAGCTCGCTGCCCAGGAAACCACCCCCAATTATTGTGATGGACTCAGCTTTCCTTGAGACGTTTTCCAGTGATTTGAAGTCTTCAATCTGAGGAAAAATGTGTGTTTTATGTTTATATTTAAATAAATTAACTGCACACATTTATTCAGAGCTTTTAGTTTCTCCATCTAATAGAATGAGGATACATCTAAATCGCCCTCTGGTGGTCAAACTCTCACCTTGCGGAACAAAGAGGTCCTCTTCATCACCTCCTCTCCGGCTCTTTCGATCACCTGCAGATTTCTTGGGACGCCACCTGGAGACAAAACTCTAAATTAAACTAATTTTTACCAAAAGTGGTCCTTTAAACACAAAACTGCTTACCCGTGGCAATCAAACACTTTTCATATGAAATTTCAGTGCCATCGTCCAGTTTGACCTTGTTTCCTCTCACGTCCATGTGCACCACCTAAAACAGATTTTTGGCCAACAACAGCTGACATTTGTGAATTTTAATAAGGATACGAACTGACATAAAAAAACAACAAATATCAGTTGGGGCTAAAAGGGACAGAACCATAAACTAACCTTTTTGTTAACGAGAACCGCCACGCCTCCATTCTCTGCACCGGTCAAATGTTCTGGATCGATGTAAAAAGATGGCGGCTGGAAGTAGATGCTGTCAGAAAAACACAACAGTCCCAAAGGGTGGACTTATTTCATTTTCATTTGGGGGCCGAGGCAAAATAGCCCCCTGCCAGGTATTTTAAGTTGAAGTGCTATCAGTTGTTATATTAGACTTTTTATATTTGCAATAAAGCCCAAAAGTGAAGAATTTATGTTATTTATTACTTGATTGTTCAAGCTACCTCACAGAAGTGATCTGTTGTTAAAAATTAAAATAAAAAGGTAATTAAATAAAAAATAAGAAACATTCTGGAACTGTTTCTTCCTTTTCTTATTTTTTTTTTTATGTATCAAAAGTATCGGATCAGGACTCGGTATCGGCAGATTCTCAAAATCAAATGACTCGGACTCGAGGACAAAAAAACCTGATTGGGACAGCCCTAATAGAAACCATAAAATATTTGGCTAATAGTTCATATAAACTCATACAAGGTAGAAAATACACAACTAGAAAACTGATTAACTGTGGTTTTTACATCAAAAGTCACCGATTAAATTAACGTTTTATACTAAAGTAATCAAAAATGTGATTAAACACTTCCCCACTGCACTTAAAAGCTGTAACGTTTTAACACGAGTGTTTCTAGTTAGTATGAAGTCTAAATTAATGACAGAAAAGATGCAGGAATCTCAAACGCTGTTAAAAGCACATCAAACTCACCTTCTTTCTTTGCCGTTCCACTGCTTGAAACGCAGCGTCTCGGTCACACTGGGGTCATCGGAGAACCACAGCTCTTTAGAAAGAGGCGGCCTCATGTACGGAAGGTCTGGCTCATCGGTCACTATCAGTACCTGGAAACAACACAAAACAACATCCAACAGATAAAACTAGAGGAAAAACCAGATATATTCTGTTTGAGAGAAGAGTCGGGACTGACCTTGGCACCAGGATCCCTGGCTCGAATGGACCGGGCAGCGGCGAACGAGGCGGTGCCTCCACCTATGAGGAGGTAGGGGGCGTGTGAGGGCAGCTGGGGTGGAGCGGGCGTGGAGTCTGCTGCTGGGGGTTGGTTTAGAAGAAAGCAGGATAGGAAGAAAGAGACAGAGTTAAAAAATTAGAGCATGATCTGTTTACTGCTTACACGAAAAGATGGATCTGGTTCTCTGCAGTCACGTGGCGGCCTGTGCCTCAATTTTTATTTGCTATTTAAACACTTCCACCAACGACATTCGGCACAAATGCACACCTTGGGGGTGGGCACATTCACATCTAGAGGGTACGAGGGGAGTTGGGGGTCCAGAAGATGTCTGCACTGCCCCATCCCCTGCAGCGTGCACTCCATAACAGCAAGCACCTCTGTTCTCGGTTCGCTGCCCGGGGCTAGAGGCAAGGAGTGGGAGCTGACCATCTAGTCAGGTCTGGGGTGGCGGGTCGCTTTGCCCTGCGTTACGCCGGGTTGCCTGCTCATCATTACCCCAGTAAGAACGAGACCATCTCTAGTGTCCGGGAATGGGTTAACTCTCTGGGCAGGAGTACCAGGACCAGAGTGTGTTTGGGTGTATGGTGTGTATTCTTGTGTGTCTGTAGGTTAAATGTGTTTACGTGCGAGCATGAGGGTGGGAGTGTGTGACAGTGTTTGTGTGTGACTGTCAGGTAGGGTCTTGGACTCCTCCACTTTCCTGGGACATCTTGTGGCCCTACAACATCTTGACCTACCCTCACCCTGTCACATTTCCTGCTGGTGGGTGATGCGTATTTGCAGCTCTCGTGTCTGGTGCTGGGATTTTTGGCACCTGCCTGCTCGCTCTGGGCTGATTTTTGGTATCTGCCTGCTCGCTCTGGGCTGATTTTTGGTATCTGCCTGCTCGCTCTGGGCTGGTTTTTGGCACCTGCCTGCTCGCTCTGGGCTGATTTTTGGTATCTGCCTGCTCGCTCTGGGCTGATTTTTGGTATCTGCCTGCTCGCTCTGGGCTGGTTTTTGGCACCTGCCTGCTCGCTCTGGGCTGATTTTTGGTATCTGCCTGCTCGCTCTGGGCTGATTTTTGGTATCTGCCTGCTCGCTCTGGGCTGATTTTTGGTATCTGCCTGCTCGCTCTGGGCTGGTTTTTGGCACCTGCCTGCTCGCTCTGGGCTCTGTCGGGTCTCAGCGACCTCTTCTCCCAGGCCGTTGAGTTCCGAGCCCAGCCTGCCCTGGAGCGGGCCTGGGGGCTTGCCATCGTTATCTCCTGGGGCCCTGGCACTGCTGCTGGATTTAACCTTTTGGCTATAATTGGGTACATTTACACTGTTAAATGTTTATTAACGGACACTGTCCCTGAACATTTAAAGAGGTATTCATTCATCTGGTTAAAGCCAGACTCTGTATACACGGAGTAGGTCATCCAACAAAATGTAGATATTTTACTTCGGTTTGGCCCGTCATTCACGTGAAAGTGAAGATAAACTGAGATTTGCGAATTCTCTGCTGTCAGCATTTGCTTGCAGACATAAATAATCACGTTTTTAGGTTTCGCCGGCGACACAAACGCTTGTGTTTACATTCACTTGTGACCAGCTCGTTTACTGCTTTGTGTAGAAGAACGCAGATGAAGGACGACGGTTACTGCCCGCCACTTACTTATTCCACATTAGAGAAAGGTTGTTTAGGAAAGACGCCAATGATTTGGGAAACTACTGCCCCCTACAGGCTTGGCAAGCCCACAAATGTACTTGCTGAAAACGAGGAGGTGATGACCAGTGGTTTTTCCTAGATGGGCAGGGAAGTTGTTACATGGCTACGTGTGAACATGGCGTTAGTTTCTGATTATTATAGGAGTAACACATTATTTATGCTTTACTAACATAAAAAATGATAAATCTACCATCAAATCACACAAAAATGCAGATTTTCTACCACACCAAATCAGTGCATCACAAAACATTTTACCATTTAAATGAGCTTAATTAAGCAGGTACTAATTTGAATAAAGTCATGAGATTAGTAGCAATACGCCTCTCCTCTTAAAAAATGCAGAATAAAGTGAAGAGATGATAATGAGCCAGCAGATTTGCAGAACATGCTGACAGATTTCAACAGCTGCAGTAAGAAAACAGAAGTGTCGACGGCATTCGAGTTTCCAGCGGCTGAAGGGAAACTGGAAAAAGGTTTCACTTATGGTGAGGTCACGGTTCATGCAGGAACATTCAGTCTGGACACAACAACCACTCAACATCCATGCATAACGGGATGTTGTATTTGAGTTTTAAATCTAAATAAAACCTGGAGGTTGTGGTGATGTTTCACTGGGAGCTGCGGCGACCTCGGGTGGGGGTCTCGGCTCCTCCGGTGAAGGCGCAGCTTCGAGCTTCGGCTCAGAGACGGCTGAGACGGGAGAGAGTTCAGATGTGCAAAAATAAAGGAGAAAGAAAGGAAAACAGTGCTGATAGTTACAAGATTTACACCGATTCAGATTTTAAAGCAGTTCACTTTTACGTCCCAAAACCTGCTGTTTTATGTGCAAACACAGAGGAAGCTGAAGTGTGTGCTGCTGCTAGAGTCAGCTGATCCACCCCTTCATCAATAAGAAGTCACTCACCCTCTGTCGTCGTGGCTTCAACAGCTAAAACACAGAATAATCATCATCAAAAGTTTTTTTTTACATGAGTTGTCAGCTTCTCTCAGCAGGTAGGTCTGCTCACCTGGAGGCTCTGTCTGGACCGGTGTGGCTGACCGTTGCCGTCTCGTTGATATTTCTGACAAACGCGTCTCATATCTCCGTTGGTCTCCCTTCAGGGTTATTACTGCCTGTTATAAAGCAACACCAGGTCAGCAGCAACACTTGCACACATTCAATGAATAAAATGGAAAATCGAGTTTCCAAGAGGAAACATCACAAAGGACACGGACATGCAGATATTCCACAGGTACGGAGATAATGCCAGTACCAGTTAAACTGTGGAGTTACACACTCTTGCTGCAGTGAGAATGAATGAGCTACGGTCTGTTTTACATCTGGGATGTCTCCGTCTGCCACTGAAGGAGATGTCCATGGCCCAGTTTACAACTGACCTGATGGGAATTGGCTTGCACCCACTTTCTCTCCTGTTACCTTCCAACAGTTGCTTTCCAGAATCTTTAATCAGTTGGTGAGTCACTAATATTTTTGTATTTCACTCATTCATGGTGGTAATAATGTTTTTGAAGCTTCAAAACTCCTAAGAGGGTAATAAAAAATCTACATTTAAGATATAGCATCTCTGCAAAAGACTTTTATTTTGAAAATTACCAGACGTTTTACACTGATACTGTGTGTGACTTCCTATCTAGCCCAATGTTAATTGTGGAAATTAATAGGGGTGCTCCGATCCATCGGCCCCAACCTCGTGTTTTTTTCCCAAGATCGGTTATCAGCCAAAAACTGCAATTGGTGCACCCTTAGTTAATGTTAAAGCAAATCATTGCTAGAATAATTTATTTTTGGACAGGTGTGTCAAAACAGGTGCACGTTTTGCTTTCAAAATTAGAAAAATGAAGGTCTAAAGGAACGAATATGATTTTGTAGTTTAAACGGCAAAGCTAAAGATGTTCATTTATATTTGAGAACATTACCTCATGTCCAGTTGAAACTGGTATTGTTTCATGAGTATTCATATTGGGTTTCTCAATAAAAGGAAATTGAAACATTGATGTCATCTGATTTTAGTTGGGACAAAATCGGTATCGGCAAGTCAGGTTTTTTCTCAAGTTCGAGTCAGAAAATGCAATCGGTGCACCCCTAGAAGTTGATGCATCCCAGAAGCGGTTCACAGCATAAATAGAACCAAATCCCATCTTCAGGCTGCCTCCTGAAAAGTCCCACGCTGCATCTGGTTTGGATCAACCCCTAAAATGGACTATAATGGACTCTACTTGGAGCAGCGACATTCCGCTGCTGTCCCACTCCGCTGAAGTCCCCAGCGCAGACCTAGGGTTAGGTTATTCAAAGAGCCATCTATAGCAAGTAAGATACTGATTGTTCATAAGAATTCTGCAGGAACCCGCTTAAAAAGATCCGAACCATCACTTCACTAAGTTGTCCCACACGATGAAGGATTTTATTTTGACATGGCAGTGTGTTAGCCACAAGACTCAGCAAACATTTAAAGCTGCAATGGCAAATATGCTAAACAAGCTAGCTTTTAATCACAAACACAGTCGCAGAACCCTCACCCCCTCCTGTCAACCCTCCCCCCTAGGCCACATCCCCCTGATGTCAGAAACCCGCAGTGAGTGGAGGACCGACAATCGGATGATCCAATAGTTGCTTTCGGATCAAGCCGTGTTATTGGCGGAGCTTTTTCCACAAATGCAAGAGAACCACTTAATTTTATGTTTTTGTTTTAATTTCCACAACATAATTACAGCTATACAATGTTAGAATGTTGTTAAAAGGCATGAATAAAATATTTTAGGCTACTTGTATCGCAGATTTGTTAATGTAGCTTTAAGGTGGATTTCATCATTAGGCGCTTCTAAACAGACTCAC
This sequence comes from Nothobranchius furzeri, assembly GCF_043380555.1. Taxonomy (NCBI): domain Eukaryota; kingdom Metazoa; phylum Chordata; class Actinopteri; order Cyprinodontiformes; family Nothobranchiidae; genus Nothobranchius; species Nothobranchius furzeri. The sequence goes on along the minus strand of NC_091750.1, from coordinate 49,383,159 downwards.
CTGCATCAGCGTAGTTAGCGAAATTTAAGCTTAAAACAAAAAATAACCTGATGCAATAATTCTGTTGTCAAAACATCCCATTGCACAGCATTTGCATGAAGAACTACATTTACTCACATAAGTTATACCACCAACAAAGGCTGCTCCGACCAGCAGGGCGTACTTCAGGTTGTCTCCACCTCCCCCCAGCGGGCCAGTGGACATATGCGCTGCAGGCACACATGCAGGTATTCTGGCATTGTTCAACCCTGCAGACACAACAAGAACAAAACGCATGACTTTGGTTGAAGTCAGTTTAAAAACATTTAACTGTACAGAACATTATTGTTTTATGGATTTATTAGAATGTGACTGTATGACAATTAAGCTTTACATCAAAACCAAAACATCAGAGATGAATTTGCTTAATAAATTAAAAAAGCATGAAAACAGTCACAACAAAGACATGAAAATAAAAGTTTCTTCAGATTTTATGCTCAAATGTTAGGAAAATATAAACTTAGATAAATAATATGCTGCATATTGAATTATGTACCAACTCACTAAAATCTAAACCAAAATACAAACGTGGAATCCACATAATTCTCTGGATGAGCTAATCAGCTCAGTTTTATTCTAATGTTGATTCATTAAAGTTTCTCAAAAAAAAAGAGTTGCAAATTAAATATATTGACAACAAGCACCCTACTTAATTTATCAAACCTTTCATGAACCTAATTTGCCTGCAACATTAATGCACATGCGCTTGTTTTCCCTTTCTCTCCCTCAGTGGGGAAAGTCCTTATGATAAAAGTTGACCCATGAAACCATGTTGAGAAAATCTTGACAGGCCACACAAATGAATGGTGCAACTCCTGCAGAGGCACACTGCCAACTAGCACAGGGTAGATTATAATCTGTAAATATGTCTGTAAATGAACACTTAATAATTAACTTTGAGGCTAAATTAATGTCCGGCCAGTTTAACGCGACCTAAACACTGTTCAGTAATTTCACTGTCATTTAACTTCACCGCGGTGTCATTTCATACAGCTAATGCTTGGATATTAGCCAGCTAACTAGAAGACAACAAGATAACTCCTCCACCTACCCGCTCTTCTCACATTCTGCCGGCACACTGTTGAAGAGGTTCTAATGAGAGGTGCTAGCTTGCGACAAACAGCCCTACTTGTTAGCATTTTGGCTCCGCTCCGCCTTAACAGCGCCCGCTTCACCTGCCCACAGGTCGGACAGAAAGCTAGTTACAGAAAATACAGCACCGCAATGCACGCCAAGGCCAGAGACAGGTCATACGTTTCAGTGGAGTGATGGGTAACTCCAAAGAGTATGTTGAGATGAAGATGCGTCACTAACGGGGAACCTAAATGGGGATACGCAACAAAAAGAAAGATGGCGTCGAATTGGCAGAGGTACACGTTTGACTTCATAAAAACTCAATGATTCTATTTTATATTTTATTCCTTACTATTTTAAATATTAGAACAGAAAACAACAGCGCTGTGATTAAAATCTGAATGTTCAGTTAACGTAACGTAGGTCTGTATTTGTAACGTTATGTATAGTGGTGTCTACTAGGAAGTCTTTCTTTAAGGCTCTTTGGTGACTGCCGTAAACTCATTCTTCTTCTAGAGATTTCTGCAGGTAAAGGAAGCTTTTTCGTGCTGCTGCCCCCTAGAGTTGGTCAATCAACACTCCCAATAAAAAAAATTCAAAACAAATAGGGGGATGAAGATATGAGAAATAAAGTTTTACCAAAATTGCATGTACATTTTTTTAAAAGGTGACACGTTGTAGAAGGAACTGTCTTGTATCCTGAGTAAATAAAAATATAAATTGTAATAATGAATGCAGGCCGTGTTCTTTATAGTGCTGTGCAAAATAACATTTAAATATTTTTAATTCTAGTTATTTTTGTGGTCTTCTAAAATAGGACACGAACATTAACCAAAGTTTAATTTTAATAAAGCTATTCGTATTTATTAGTGTTTCAGTATTTGGGGAAAACACAGAAGACGCTGTTCCTCAGAGCAATGAGACACGACCCTGTGATTAAGTCTGAATGTCATCTGGACCGACTTGCACAATGTAGATGAGGAGGAAATGTGACAGTAAAAATACTGGAAATGAAAAACTGGAATGGTAAAAGGTCCACATTTACATATTCCTTTTTTTAATAAAAACAACAAAGTGAAAGTGCTTTACAAAGTATTTCTATGGCAGATCAGTAGATGGTGGAAAAGCTGACGTTGCAATCCATGCTGAAAGAAAATACCAAGAGGAGAGAACAGGAGAAGAATAAAAAGTGACATTAGTTGAAGAATAATTGAAACAGGTGAGGCTCATTATGGTTCAGGACAGTCTGCTGGTAGTACCAGCCTGGTACCACTCAGGGGAGGTTCTAGATGAATATTAGGGAGCAAGCTGGGCTTGCTGCTCTGTTAGAGGCACATTTGTAAGAAAACATTAAAATCATTGCTTTTAAGTATTTGAAATTTTAGTGTGTAATTAAAACAATACAACAATTCCACAGTTGGCTTAGATACAGCAGCATTTCAATACGTTTCAAAATAAAACGTTGCAAAAATTACACAGCATTATCCCCAGCAACGTGAAAGTATTTGTCTCAGCGTGCCTTTTCAACTTTACTCATTCGCTGCCATTGACGACTAAAGTCGTCCGACTGCGTTTTTTTAACGAGGCGGGTCTGGGAACAAGCTCCCGCACCTTGAGAGTAAACATCACAGCTCTATGGGTGATTTTCATCCATGTGTGTCACATGTCATGTGATCATGAAGCACACGATCCATGTATTAGGAGATCCTTTTGGGACGCTGCTATGCCTAAAACGAGGCGCTAACCAGAGAAGCTTCTGCAGCTCACACTTCAACAACAGATTGTGAAAGATGGGGGAAACAAGCTGATTCTTCCTGATGTAACAATAGAGTCTACTCCTTCTTTTGGTAGTTTTGGTGTTCACATGTTGTGTGACTCTTCAAAGAACAGTAAAAATGCTCAAAAATGCAGTGAAAAGGTTTAAATAAATGCATTCTCATGCTTTGGTTCCACACCTTCCATTAGAATAAATTATCACAAAAAATCTGTGCTAATTAGCTCATTCACTGCCAGCCGTTTCCTGATCGCTAAAGGCCTTCACTGCCAGCATTTCTCGCCGTTTTTACTGTTTTTTAAGAGTGACAGAACGTTGCGCGCTAGGATGATGTCGATGCCAAAACAACCAAAACAAAGCGGAGACTCACCTCTTACATCAGGAAGAATCTGTGTGTTTAGAGCGTTATCCGTTCCTTCATAATCCGTTGTTGAATTGTGATCAGCAGACTCCTAACGTGTGGATTTTCTGCTTCTTGATCATGTGACGTGTGATGTATGCAGATGAAGATCGGCTTCAGAGCTGAGATGTTTGTTCTCTCGGTGCGGGGGCTCGTTCCGATGCCCAAACAGTAAAAAAATGTAAATGACGTCTTTAGTCGTCATTGGCAGTGAACGGTTGGATTTAAAATGACGACATTAGTCCTCATTGGCAGTGAATGAGTTAATGTTTAGAGTCTGCGTCAGCAGGGGGGGGCACAGGGGGGTCCATTCTTGCTGTGATGGTGGCATGACCCACCCTGGATCCTCTCTAGATCCGCCCTTGCAGAATCTAGATCCAGGTTCGAGGGGAACCAAAGCCTTTACCTGTGCTGCATGTTTAAAAGAAAATGCATTCATTTTGTAGACAGCAAGACAAAAATGTTACATTTTAGCTGTACCGTTAGACGTCTTGCACAGAGGCTTTATTGTTGTAGAGACATTGAGGAAGATGTCAGATTACAAGCAAAAAAATTAATAAAAATTTGAGCAGCCTTTATGTAAACAGTCTCTGTGAAGTTTAAAACATAAACAGTAACGTTTGCAGCCTGTTGACACAAGAACGAGATACCTTTCCTTGGAAATCTGTCTGGTAAATAATTCAAATTTATGCTATCTTTTAACCATAGACTGTACATACAGATGGCATGCCGTTTAACAGATGGCAGGCAGAAAATAAAGTTATACAGCATGTGGCATGCTGTTAACCTTTGTTTGCACCAACATTCCAACTTCATGTATTTGTTTCTGTTCATATTTAAGGATTAGGTGGGGAAAAGCTGTAATTTTAATCAGTAAAACCTTGTTTTTTTTCTTGTTTCTGCAGAACTCAAAAACCACACTGGATGTGCAACGAAATTATACAACTCTTCAGCAGTAGAGTAGAATCAGGGACTTCTTCATAAATGTGACCTCTTGTTCCAGATCAGCGAGGCTCTAAATCTATTATTATTTGTGCATTTTTCTCCACATTAACTCTCCCTGAGGCAAAAGCTCCATCGACTAAACATGCTTCTCTTTCTCTCCCCCTCTAACCGAGTCTAGCCCGCCCTCCCTCTCTTGGTCAGTGAGTGTGATCGGTCTTACTTCCTCCTTTTGGAGTGGCTGAGCCGAATACCAGAACACAGGATATGCTCTCAGTCTCGCAGCAGCAGCAGCAGCAGCAGCAGCAGCAGCAGCAGCAGCAGCAGGAGGAGAGGCAGCTGCCGTCAGAACCACACACTCTGCAGTCAAGATGAGCTCTGGGGATGTGGTGTGCACGGGCTGGCTCATCAAATCTCCTCCAGAGAAGAAACTGAAGAGATTTGTGAGTACGGCAGCCATCAGGCATCTGTGTTTGCCCTCTGTCAGAGCAGCTGTTTAACCTTGTGTCTGTGTGGGAGTTGCTCATTTCTAACTCAGCCATCTTTACATCCCGACACCGATAGATCCAACTCCGGTGTGTGTTTGTGTCTCAGCTGAAGAGCATCCAGCCCTCAGTGCTGTGTGCTTGTCGGGGGTCATGTGATAACATGCCATTTGTTTGTGTGATGAGTGTGTGCATTGTGAAACATGGGAAGTAGAGTCAGCAGCAGTCAGACACTTGAGCAGAAATAGTCTCCAGCATTGTGACGGCTGCTTGCACTTCCTCTGAAGGAGGTGGAAGGCCATTTGACAACAGCAGTGCAAGGAAAGGGTGTGTGTGTGTGTGTGTGTGTGTGTGTGTGTGTGTGTGTGTGTGTGTGTGTGTGTGTGTGTGTGTGTGTGTGTGTGTGTGTGATGGAGTATGGGTTTGAGACTGGAAATAGAAGCTTATTGTGACATGCTATGCAAAGACTGCTCATTCTCTGTGTGTGTGTGTGTGTGTGTGTGTGTGTGTGTGTGTTTCTTCTACTCAGACAGTTGGGTAGACAGGCAGTCTTTTTGCCTCATTCAAATGTCAGGTACTGGCATGTGACAGTATGAAAATTTCAAATATTTCAGCCCAAATGACATTAATGTGCTGTGTTTCTGCACAATTCATCACTAATATTGTGGTTGTTGGTGCACAAGACTGAATTCTTTGTGATGCAACAATCAGATTTTGCCGAAACACTCTTGTCATGATCAATTTCCCTCTAGGATTAATAAAGTATTTTTGAATTGAATTGAATTGAAAACACAACAAAAAAGCTGGTTTTAAGACTTTGGTAAGTGATCATTTAATTAAATATTCCCGTTCAGTTGATACCTGCTGGAAGTTTAATCCATCTGAGTGAGGCATTTTTGCAAATGTATAAATGACCCACTTGAAATGATTCAGCTGTCACCAGCACTGGCAAGATGTTGACCAGAGCGAACTTAAGTCACATGATGGCAGAAAAGAAGAGAATTACACTCTAAGAAATGAAAAAGAAACTGGTTCCACTAAACCTAGTTGCGTGAATGTAAAGAATAATATGCATAGTTACGTTAAAATAAATGTTTATTATTCTTTCCATTTAAGCAACTGCATTGAGTAGAACCAGTTGACCTAACTTGGTAAATTAATTCAACTTTTTGTTTTTAGAGTGTAGAATCACAGTAAAATGTATTTTTAAATTTACTTATAATTTTTCTGTTAATACAAGAAATTTTGTCTTTCAAATAAAAGAAACAAGAAAAAACACCAGTTTTTCTGCATTTACATTCTACTTTATGCAACATAAAGAAAACATTTCTTTTCCCAAGAGCTCAGACTTTGCATACTGGGAACACCTGCTGGATCAAATTGCCATCTGTAGTTATGGTTTCCTCTGAAACCTGCTAGCGTTATTAGCAGCAAGCATGTTGGGTCTACCCATTTCGTGGTAAAGAAGCATAAATTACTGACTGATTTGTGCAGGAGTGGATCAGCCACACGCAGAAAAACAAAAACAAGTTTTCACACCACAAAAGGTTCTGGAGAAGATCCGCCCTGAAACACAAAAAGCCACAGAAACCAAATGAGAAATGATCACATGTTCGCGTTCTGCTCTCTAAAGCATTTTACAATGCAATGGTTTTTAAAATATAGTAAAAAATTGCTTTTATAATTTAAAAAATGCTCATTTGTGTCTGAGATGACACTGAGTAGCAGATTATTGGAGCTTTAAATTAGGTTTTTGGTTTCTCAGCTAATTTTCAGTTCAAAGTTTTGACCCAAAATATTAAAAATAACTCCTGCATTGTGATAAACATTTTCTGTTAAATACAGTGCACTTCCTCTTACTTGTACTTCTGGGAAATCAGACTTGAGGTTCCTCTTATTCACCAAAACAAAACAAAAAATATCCTGTTGCAAAATAAGCTGCAGTGTTCAGATTTTTATCTTCATGTTAGCTTTTTTAAACCGAACAACGTGCATCACTCACTGGAGAATAAGTTCAGACTAATAAACATTTAAATTTTGTCTGTTCCACCTGCAGGCATGGCGAAAACGTTGGTTTGTCCTCCGACGGGGCCGCATGTGTGGAAACCCTGATGTGCTGGAATACTACCAGAACAAAAACTCCAAAAAACCCATCAGGACCATCGACCTGAAGGAGTGCGAGGTGGAGATGCTCAACGGGCAGCTTCGCATCAAACGGGACTTTCACGGGAAGCACCTCTTTGTGGTGAAAACATCTTCTCGCATCTTCTACCTCGTGGCCAAAACGGAGGAGGAGATGAACAGCTGGATCAAAAGCATCAGTCAGATTTGTCATTTTGGGAGCCTGGAGGAGGCAGGTAGAGTTTGAAATTCAGCTCCTAAATACACCCACATTAAAAACATCACTTTAGGAGCTTCTTAATCATTTGTGTTACTTGTTACCACAGAGGAAGCAGCGATCTGAGAGGTCAGAGCTGCGTTTTTACTGTGCTTTTCTGTTTACTACCAGGAACAGGTCAGGTTTCACACACTGTTTGCTGCTGTGAACGCACAGCTGTGGTGATCAGTGTTTGTTCACACCAGCTTTGGTCAACATTTACACAACTATAAGATCTGTGAAAACAGTGTTTTGTAGCAGGAAAACAATGTGAATGGGTGAAGCTATTCCAACAACTTTCTGTTCATTTTGGATCAGTTTTATGCAAAGGGACAGATAGTTTAGATGTGGATTTGCATCCTGTGCACTTTAGGGAATATGTTTGACATTAACTGACATTAAAGGAGCAGTATGTAAGAATAAAGTAAGATGACATCCTGTGGTCAAATTTGGTTACTGCAATCTCTCTCTCTCTCACTTTGGTTTTGTGAGTTTGGTGGCTGTTACCAGTTACAGATCAGCACCAGAACATTCTAGATGATGAGCCAAGATGAGTCATACACAGTAAGTTGATAAGTTGATAAATACATCGTCATATCTGTTGCTAGCACTCTTGGGTGTTTTATGTTACGGAGCACTTACTACACTTATTACGGTAATATGCCTCCAGCATAGAGGAAGTGTTGTTTTTACCGTCAGGCTGTTAGCTTGTTGTTATAGCGTTGAACGACTCATTAAAGGCAGTAAAACGCCACTTTTGACTTATTGTTCACTTCACACACACATTTAACTGTAATATTTGTAATTTAAAAGTAGCTTGAGATATTTTTATAGCCAACTTTTTGCTTCTAATTCACCGTTAACGTAGTTAGCTCAATGTTAGCCTCTAGCCTGCTTCACCTGATATAAGAGTAAAACAAAAAGATGGTGTGGCTTCTTAGGGGTACAAGAAAGAACTTTCAGCTCACTTTTGTTACTTGCTTCGGATCTTTAAACAACTTTGTAACTTTTTGCCGGCCATAGTCAAATTAAAAATGTCAGCGCTGCAGCAATAGCTTGCAGGAGACATTGCACCGTTCACTGATGGTAAACAGTAGCTCACTTTATTTTGAAAGGAGAAAAACTGATAACCCCCCAGCCAGCTGCGAATTAAATATGTCTCAGTATGACCTTTCTTCCAACATGGTTGAGGCATGTTTTGGGATTATTTCACCGTAGAAATCTTACTTTATGCTTACATACTACACCTTTAAAGCAGAAAAACTGAGTTTTTGTCAGAGTGCACCACCTAGAGGCAGAAGAAAATGTGTTGCACTCTACTTCCATGATGATAGCTGGAAGCAACGCCTCTTGTTTGTGAATGTGCACCTCAAGCCGTCCAACAGAGCTAAAACACGTTTTCTCTCTCTCGCATTTTGATGTTTATTCATTTATAAATAAATATTTTATGAACTTCCTTTTCCATTATCAATATTACCAATTCTTCACATATCTAGGTTACACAAACATTCACACACATTTTGTATGTAAGCAGATGTCCAATGCTATTGGCTAATGCTGAGTAGCACTCAATTCATGTTGCAAAAAAAAAATAAAATAAAAACTAAACATTAAATCACTTTTACAGATTTTCTAAAAATCATGCTTTATTCCTGAAAGGGATAAAACTCCAAATTGCAGCTTTAAACTGATATTGTGTTTGTTGTTTTTAAGAATTCAACGGAGCCCTAATTAAAGATCTGTTTCTCTGTTAAAAAGGGCTAAACAGTATTCTGTGAAACAAGATGATAAACATTTCTATAACTCAGCTGCTCACGATCAGGCGTCATCAAATTGTGGTTAAAACCTCAAAGATTCCTATCATTCTTCTCTGCTGCAGCGACACCATCACTGGATGCGTGTGGCTCTATTTAGACTCATGGACTAACTAGACAGCATTTCCCTGAAATTACTACAGATGCATGTTCTGCTGAAAGCAGTGAGGGGTTTAATCGTGGTGAGACAAAACCAGGCCTCACGTTTTATCTGTGATCCAGTCATCACCCAAGCAACAAAGATGTTTCCATCAGTTAAACGCGTTCGACATGCTTCTGCTGCATCAGAGAAGATAGCAGGGAGCCATGTGACCAAATTCAGCTGGAATCTATTAAAAAGTTTGTATGTCTCATTTAAACATTCAACCTGTTCCTGCAGAGACCCAAATGACTGTTAAGATGCTGCTGATTTGCTGTTTCATCAAATTAAAATGCAACACAGGCATTTTGTCAGTTGGAGAGCAGTCAGCCTGCATGAAGGAGATAGACCAACGGTCTAGAGTTACTGGAACTGCTTGAATCTCATGTCCAATCAGCAAAACACACACACACACACACACACACACACACACACACACATGGGGGGCCATTAGGCAGAAATTATGCTCCACATGCTAACATAGATTAATGAATTGGATTATTTGATCGTAAATTAGTGTTAAAACAAACTTTTTCAGCAGAAGTAGAAGAAAAGTGATTCTTGAGTCTTGCAAACACACAAAAAGGCTGTTTTGAGCTCACAAAAGAGCTGAAACATCTGCTAGGAAATGCTTTCTGAGAACATTCAAAGCCTTGTGAAGGTTTTTTGATAACGCGTCTGTCCATGGGCGGCCTTGATTCCAAGGCCTTGAGTGAAATGGAATGAGGCACATTTTTGAAAGAGGGCCAAACAGACATAAAGAGAGACAGAATAGCTAAACAAAAAAGAGGAAAGGGATACAAGTGTGTCTCTAACAGGGAAAAAACCTCAAATTCCTCTTTTAATGCCACTCACTTGATTTAGAGCAAATGTAAAGCTGTTTTTGTGCAGCTTAGCACAGATTGATGACCTTGAGGGAATTAGATTAAATAAAAACATCTTCTGTGTGTGTGCGTGTGTGTGTGTGTGTGTGTGTGTGTGTGTGTGTGTGTGTGTGTGTGTGTGTGTGTGTGTGTGTGTGTGTGTGTGTGTGTGTGTGTGTGTTCTAATAGAGAGCACAGAAGAGGGCTCTTCTCTCACCCCCACCTCCAATCAGCCCTCTGTGGACAGCTCTGACCGAGTCTCTGTAGCAAGCCAGTCAGACTCAGGTCATCCACAGGACTACCTCTTCCTGTCTCAGTGTCAGACAGGGAGTGTGAGCACCAGTAGGTGTGTATCACCTAGAAAACACACGTTAAAGCCACAGCTGTTGTTCATGGTTAACTAAAACATTGTTTTCATTTATTTCATGTCTGTAGACGGGACAGTTTCTCCACTTCTGACATCTCTCTGGAGCAGAGGTTATCAGACGAAGCCACCAAGGACATCCTCATCGAGTCGTCCTTTTCCTCCATCTCTCACACCATTCCCAGTCCGTCTCTTTTCCCACAAGGAACAATGACCCATCCTCCCTTCAGCGCTCCCTGCACCTTCCCAGGCTTACCGTCCTCTTCCTCTTCTCCACTGCTTCGCTGCACTACCAGCGTCTTCCAGTTTGACAAACCTTACACACCTGCTGCGTTTGAGTCCAGTGGGGATTTGCAAACTCCACCTCCTCTCCCACCCAAACCCAATCACCTGCTCGAGCTGCTGAACGATGGCAGAGTTCAAAGGTCGGTGACACCGACTGTGCAGAGCTTCCCAGTCAGTGCCCCGTTTTGTTCCAGAAGAACCTCGCTGTCCTGTCTGGACCACTTCAGGACAAGTGAGGCTTGCACTTAAAACATCAAAGGCATCAAGATGCTACATTTAATTTAAATAAAAACCAGCTGAGTGTAACAGCAAAAAATTATGTTAATCACATTTTTATTGGTTTATAGGTAACACTGACAGCAGATTTATGAGGACCAGGAGACAAAGTATTAATTTGGTAAGCTCAACAGCAGCAGATGGACTTTTATTTTGAAATGTACCTTTATGACCAAACAGTTTGTTGAGAAGATCAATTTGTGTTTTATATGAATTTGTGCTTGGTAGCAGTGGTGCCCCCAGAAATTTTTCATGTGGGGGTGGGGTTCAGATGTGGCCAGTGAAAGATTTGGGGTGGCCCACCAAATCAAGCCTTAAGCCTGAGTCATGCTTCTCCGTCAGCTCCGAAAGGGAGAGACACGCACGCACACACACAGACGGAGACATTTTGCCCTCATACTTCTCCATCTCCTGGGGAGTGTTGCAAAGCAATTCCCCGCCAGGACAGTAGAGGGCGTAGCGCTGTTCTGTGGTATCCTGTCATGTATCTGGTCCAAGATTGTGTGTTTATATTGTGATTTTTTTGTATTTAAGAGACTTTTTAACACAGACAAATTTGTCTCTCATTCTCCTCCACCTCTTCATGCGCTCGCCACCTCTAAACCCACGTTTCCTGTCATTTCCGTCCACAAATAAAACGTTTGCTGCGCATCTTTTCACTCCTCCAGTCACGGGGGAATTAAACATTCATATTTTTAGAGTTTTTCGCGAGGTGTTCTTCAAGCTTCTCCGTGTCTGCCGCTAGTTATCCTCGGCTCTCTTTATGTTTTTGAGAGCGCAATAGCTGCGGTGTAAAGACAGCGGTGGCCTGACCAATCACAAGCTTGCGTTCTCCATCTTTACGGACAGATGTTTAGAAAAGAGAGCTTGACTCCGTCCGTCCTTGCTGGGCTCTCCAGCAGGCTCGCAAGAATGGATAATGGTGTTGCGTGTCCCCGCACTGACGCAGACGCAGAAGCATGACTCGGGCCTTATGCTAACTCTGGGAGAGTTTAGCCTGTAGCTGAGCAATGCCCCTTCATTCATTTTCAATTAAAAAAAATACACATTTACCACTAATTTTAGACACAAACATGAGAGAAAAAGACAATTCAGCAGTTATCTGAATCATTAATTCAAAATTTACTTTTTAGGATTTTAAGAGTTTATGTTGTTGCCTTCACAAAAACATCCACAAAAAATACACTTAGGAAATTATGAGCAGCAGCGACCTATATATGTGTTTTTAAATTATTATTTATTAATTCATTTACTCATTAATTATCTGTTTTTATTGGGGGTTTGTCTTCATTAGAGAAGATGGATGAATTTATGGTTCATGCGATCATGAATATGATTTATTGCAAGAGGGGCCCTTCACTGAGGGGTGGCAGCAATTTTCTAGTGGTGGCCATGACCCCCGTGGCTACCCGTTGTGGGCACCACTGCTTGATAAGTTTGTTAAGTTTAACACATGAGATTAATGAAGCTGGCGAGTGCTAAACAAAAAAAAAAGCATGAAATTAACGAAAATCGGTCTAAAAACACACCTCTCAATGGTATTTTGTGTTTCTGCAGCCTTGTTCAAACACCAGACAAGTTCAAAGCTACCAGGATGAGTCGTACGTCCCCATGGCGTCTCCTTCCCCCTCTCTAACATCTGTCGAATGTGATAGTTACATCCCCATGAGCCCCTTGACTGCCAGCTTCCTCGGTACCAACAGCTGTGCTGAGTCTTCCTCGTCTCTCAGCCCACTGGTGTGCCAACCTGAAGATCTCACTCCACCTCCCATCCACCGGCACCTGAAGCCTCGGTTACGGAGAGGTGAGATCAGGCCTGAAGGGTCCTCTTTTGGAGATTTGTAACTTAATTCTAACAACAAACAAACAAAACTTCACTCGTATAATCTGGCTCATTAGACTCATAATCTCTCGTCTCTTTTTGGAAAAAGCTAAACAAAAAAAAGCATCTTTCAAAATGTCTCACTGATAAGATCAACTGAACTGTGCGCTTCCACAACACTGATTTATGAGAGAGGCCAGAAGAAAAGGTTGTGTAGAAGTCTGATCCACAGATTTGTTAGAAATTGCCTAAATTAGAAACCTTTCTCGCTCGACAGCTCGACCTCCACCACTGGACCTGAGGGGCCTTTCGACGATCACCGAATGTCCCACTCATCTTCCTTTAAGCAGAGCGATTATTGAATCATGGTGAGACAAAACGACACACATGTATGAACCATAAATGACTCCTAATAGAGCTATTTAGTCTATTTTATTCCTGAAAATACAAATAACCAGATTTATGTAGTTAAAGGTGCTTTAACATTAACTACAACTAAATTAATTACAACAAGACATCCGGATCATTTTAATTAGCAATTTTATACAATTAGCAATTATACAATTTCTATTTGTCTGTAACTTTAAAGGTGTGGAACACGAAAAATGATTATTTATTATTATAATTGGTTACTCTGAGTTTTTCATGCAGGCTGGACATGAAAACCTTCTACACCTATCTTCTGCATTAGCTTCTGATAGAAAATAGACGGTGAAACTCTAGGATTTGAAAAGCCTGACAGATCTATGTCAAGCGGTCACTTGGACTCACCCATCTTGGCTTGTGACGGAGAAGGCAGTTTTGGGTTTAGTGTCCAGGAAACGGCATTTAACGTCTTGGCTAGCAGAACCTAACCATTAGCATTAGCAACTCAACCACCCAGCAGAAGCTCCTCCAGCCTTGTGTTATTTGTGGAGGTAAAACATCCATGTGATGGTGGAGTTGCATAGCGTTTATCCAGTCTGAGGCAAGATGTCCAAAAATCATGAATTAAGACTCCAAATCCTGCTGTCTGCTGCCTCTCTGCTGCAGGAGACTTGTCCATGCTGATCCAGGCACTTCTGCCCCCCTGTACGACTTGCAAGGCATTCATTCCTACCAGAGACAGCAGCAAATGTATGGATTAAACTAAGGATAGTCAATATATCGGCATCAATATGGTATCGGCCGATGTTAGTCATTTTTTAACATATCGGCATTTGTTCAATAAATAAAACCTGGCTGATTTTAACAACCGGTATTTTTTCCATTTCGTCTCCATTTGTTAGCCTGTTTCAGAGGGTGAGGGGGTGATGTGTAATTGTTTAGTCATGTGAACGGTGAACAAAATCCTCTCAGAACTGTAAATGTGTATGGTGTGTGTACTTAATAACATTAATTCAGCTTTAATAATTTTCCCAAAATACAAAATCTTCTGATTTTAGAAGCATTAATGTCAGTACATCGGTATCTGCAAATATCGATTAGCGGCCATAACAGTGATCTTAATATTGGATATCGGTATCGGCCCAAAGATTTTATATGGGTGCATCACTAGATTACATGAGTGTTCAACACCTTTAAAGTTATTTTTAATGCGACTAAAACTCTTTTTGTGTTTTATTGCTGTGTAATTATAGCCTCGCAGTGAACCTCTCACCTCTTGACAGACGACTCGAGAATGGGGACAGTTCAAGAGATGAAGCTATAAACTGTTCTGCTTCGGTAAAATCTAGATTCAAAACACACTGTTTATAAAAAACACACTGTTGTTGATGGTGGAATTAAGTAATTTGCTAAACAAACATTTTTCATTTTAATTGAGATATTCTTGTTTTTTCTTTTTTTCTGTCAGGAACGGAGGCCGCTGTCCTGTCTCATCTTCGATGGTCCAGCTCAACCCAGGACCAAAAGCTCAAACCTGGATTATTTGTCTCTGGATTTCAACTCTGCATCCCCCTCCCCAGTGCAGAAGGTATATTTATTAGCAGACAAAGGACAAACATTCACTCAGTATTATTTATTCAGTTCCGTTGAGGCCTGAACTGTGACATAATGTGAAAAATGTGCTACTATTTTTATTAAAAAATCTTCACAATCATCTCCCCTTGTGCTCTCCGTGTCTTCCAGAAGCCATTTCTGTCTGATGAGTACAAAGTGGACTATGTGCAGGTGGATGAGAAAAAGACTCAGGCCCTTCAAAACACCAAAATGGAGTGGACAGATGTTCGGCAGTCAAAAGCATAAATAAATGCCATGGGACTGACGCACGATCATGAACCTTTGGTTTCAAGAAGGTCGGTGATGAGCACAAGCACCACGACGATCAGAAACCACAAAGAGCACTTTGAAAGAAAACACTGAAATCAAAGGACAACGGAGCAATCGGGCGCTGATTTAGGTTGAGAAAACAAGATGTTGCACTGGTAACTGCACGAACCTTCTGCAGAACTGAGTTGTAAATATTATCTGATTATGCCACAATCACTGTGATTTTCCTGTTCACTGTAGCCTAAGGTCTAATCAGTTTTTAAAAAGAAAGCAAAATGTGTATATGTATGGAAATGTAATATAAAAACTCTAATTCTGAGTGTTTGGGTTTCTTTTTAGACAGGAAACGGTTCCGGCTGCTCATGCAGCTTACTGAAACGGTTTCTGCTTCCTTGTTTAAGCATGCTCCCTCCTATTTGAACATGTTCTGTAAATAAGGCTCAGGTTATGTCCAGAAGGCTGACTGAAAACAAAGATGTTTTTTTTTCTGCAGGGACTTAACTTTAAGACAAACTTTCTGCTAATTAGAAAGAGAACAAACAGCCCTCCTCCTCCCTTCATCATAGGAGGGGAAGCAGTTGATCTGGTGAAAGCAGCTGAAAACGGCCAATCTCTAAACTGGTGACCATCCTGACATCCAGTCTGGGAACTGCTCTGATGAGAAGACGACTATGATCTGCTTGAAAATAGACCAACAGCAGCCTCTCTCTAAGTACTGGTTCCCATTGTTGGGAACAGGGCATCAGGTGGGGGTCTTGAACATAAATGTTAATATAGTTGCCATTGGTACATTTAAGCTGAAGTGTACTCAGAAACTTGACCACCCTCTTAAATGGCCAACCATTGTTTAGCATGTTTGTGGCTTTTATTTTATGAGTTGAAAGCTAAAAGGTTTAGGAATCGCAGCTCTGGAGGACACTTGCGCTATAGGGTCTGTAACAGTTGCAATAAAAGAGCCATTTTCCCCTCAATTGATGAAAAAAACAAATAAATAAATACATAAAATACAGGTGTAGAGCCAGAACTTTTGCAGGACTGTTTTAAATGATTTGAGCCAAAGTTACGATGATGCGTTGAAAAGAAAGTCCGGCGAGCCACGTGTGACTCCAGGGCCATAAGTTACAGACCCAAGCAGATGCAGAACTAAAGTAAACAACAACATACCAAATTACTCACGTGCTTTCCTTCAGGCTGGAGCTCCAGCCACCTGAAAGCATGAGCAACATGACCTTTGACCTTTCAGCTGCACTACTGAATGATTTTAGCTGACTTTAAGTCGTTTATTGAGATTGGCTCGAGGAACACATTTCGTCCTTCACTGTCTTTTCATGAATCTGAATTAATCTGTTAAACGTGGGTACCATGGTAACACACGTGTTGCGTCACTGACATGCGCAGAGAGAGTCTCCGGGAATGGAGGTTTGGGAGTCATCTACAAATCGGGAGTCATCACCCTGTTTTAAACGCTGTTGCTTTGTTGTGACCACCTGAGGAGAACTCGGGCTGCACTGCCCGAACCAGACCCGGAACACCGGTGCTGGACTCACGGTTCGGCTAATCCCCGCGTTCCTCTTGCTGCAGCTGTTGCTGCGGTGTGCTTAAGGCGAGCATTGTTCAGACTCAAAGCTACAGCCACAATCCGAGGGGGACCGCTGTCTGTGGACTGTTTACTATGGAGGAACCGTTGGTGAGTGTGATTACCGCTGGTGTTATCGGTCACCTGGGCTAGCTTAGCGCCAGCTGGAGGCGACAGAACCGGTGGAGCTGCTCCGCTCCGCGGCCTGGCTCGACCCGCAGCCAGCTGCAGCCAGAAGTTACAAGTTAGCTTCCTATCACCCTTGGAGACGAAACAAGCTGTCCCACCTCCACTAGCAGGTTGTTGCTAAGTTGTTTTATTCCACCTCTGTTAGCTTAGTGGTGTGAATTTAGTTTTCTTTCAGTCGTAAATTGTAGTGTTTGTGAAATGATGTACGTTATAAATGTAGCTGCCGGTTGTTTCGTTGTTTTCTTCGTGAAAAGTTTGGACTTTTACTTACTTTTTTATGCTAATAGCATCTAGCCTGTTGCTTCACGAGCTACTCTGTCCTTTAAAACATCCCACAAGGCTAAGTTTTAAAACATACAAGTCTAACCTGCTGGCTAAAGGTGTTAAATCTAAAATTAGACGAAACGTTTAGTCAAACCAAATGTGCACAATATGTCACATTATAATAAATGTAAACCTTAGGTAGCCATTGTTTAATCTGTTTGCAAGCATGACTTGTAGCTATTACATTAAAAAGGCTTCTTTTCTCTGTAGGTTTTTAAAGGAATCTAAATTAAATTGATCCTGCTACATGGCAACTGTTTTTTTTAAATCGGAACTCTTATAAAATTATATTTTAACCAGTCTCTGTGTAAATCTGGCCTCTATTTAGAGAAATGGTTTGTGTCGAAGAGGATTGATGAGCTAAGGGCTAGTACAAACACATCCAAGAACGGAGGAGATTGCCATTGTCTTAACACATCTCAAACCTCCTGAATTTGTGAGGTTCATGCACATTTGGTTGTCTGAGAATAGAAATAGAAAGATCTTAAGACCTGATATGAAACAGGAGTGCCCCCTTTTGGAGATATTGATTTAGATGCATAAATTACCATAAAATTCTATGAAACTAATTGTTATGCAAAACTGACAAAATTGTAAAGTTGTTTTTAAAGAATTTTCACTTGAACCGTGTGAACTTTAGAGATTGTTGTTTTTTTTTAAGTCAGTAGCAGTGCATTTTGTCCTATGCTCATGCTATAGTATGTAAACTCTCTCACTTTAATGCCATTATGTCCATTTTCCCGACCTGCTGACCAAAATAATGATGTAAATATCAAGATAGATGAAACAGAACATTTAATAAAGTAATTATAAACTAACCTTTTTTTATTAAGCTATTTTTCTTTAGCGCTTTGCTAATATTACACATATGTGATTGCTGCCTGGGTCCCTTTATTTGTTTTTAAAGACGTCTCAATATTTAGATCTGTTTCTCAACAAAACCAAACATATGGTGTTTCTATTGGTAGATCTAAAACTGTGGACATTTCATAGTAGGTATTTAAATAGAGGAAATCTAAATTCTAGAAATGCAGTTTGCACAATGTGCAAGGAAGTGGAGATGTGAACAATTGAGGAAAATGTGCACTTCGAGGATGCCAAAGATGAAAATAAAACATTTTCATAATAGAATTCTTGACTTCACTCATTGAAACTGTTGCATTTTTACTGATTTTGGTTCTGATTTTCTTATTATAGGGCTGAAGATGGAGGACAATCTAACTTCACTCTTACCGTCAGCTGATTCTTCAGGCTCAGATAGTATGACTTCTTTCAGACACTCGCCTTCCTGAATGTAGTCACCATGGCTTCTCGCGAGCTGGAAGAGTTACCGAGTGGCCCTAAGGCTTCCCCCCCAAGGGCCGACCAGCAATCCGACTCTGATGGCATCAAGGAAGAGCTTCAGTCAGATCCAGTGAACACTACTGTGAAGTCTCAAAAATCCGGGAAATTCAAAAGGACTGCCTTGACATTCTTTGGAGTTCGTAAAAATATTTGTATTTTACCAAGTTTTTTTGGGGGGAGGAGTAAAAATCAGTGCAAGAAGGGAGTCTGCAAAAGTAGAACGTATGACGGGCTAAGTAAGGTCAGTCACGACCACTGTCAGAGAGGTGGTGGCTGCGTCTCAGCTGGAGGTTTTGATTCCCACAGCCAGAGCGGTGCATCTGGAGAGCTCCACGGCAGCTGTCCTCATGAGTGCAGTCACCACACCACTGACCGGAAATCTCTGACTCTTGGCAGGCAGAGAAAAAGTCTGAGGAGTCTTTTTCAAAGTTTTAAGCAGCACAGAGGTCAGAGGAATGCTGAATCAGATAAAACTGAGCCTTCTACTCAGTGCAAGAAAGAGGTGCCTGTTATCCAACTCAACACCAAACATTATGCCACAGAGTGCCTGGGATCTGAACCTGATGTGCCTGATTTTGTAGATGTAATGTGTAATATCACCATTGGTCCTGAATGTAGTCACAAGGATGCAAAAGCATCAGAGAATAGTGTCGAGAAAGAAAGTCCAAAGTCTGAGCGTGATGATCAGGTGTGTGGAGATCAGCTTGAAGATGCTGATTTAGTGTCAGTAGTTCCTGGTGGGTATGTGGAGACTTCCAGGCGTTCAAGCGAGCCTTGTCTGAAACTCCAGGAGAAATCTGAGTTCACGTTGAAGTCTCAAACACCCGCCAGCTCATCCGATCAGTTGAACCTAATTTTTGGAGATGTTGCATCATTGAAGAGCTTTGATTCCCTCACTGGCTGTGGGGACATAATTGCAGATCAAGAGGATGATAGTTTTACAGAGAGCACCGTTTCTGGAGAAAGGAGCAGAAATGGAGGGAAGAGGGCCTCGTGTTATCTGACTTATCAGGGCGGAGGAGAAGAAATGGCCTCGCCTGAGGATTTGGATGAAACATGTATTGGGGAGTTCTGGGAGAACAATGCATCAGAAGAGGTCTGCTGTGCCTGTGATCCAGAGCAGACTGACACGACTGCTGAGTTGACAACTTCTCACAACGTGGACTTGATGAACAGCAGCAGCACGCAGCAGGCTGGGGGTGTGGACACCTCCTCCATGGCTGACATCTTAACTCCTCAAAGTGAGCATCAGGAGTCTGTCCCAAACAGCGACGAGGGCTATTATGATTCCACCACCCCCGGGCCTGATGAGGGGCAAGAAAAAAGTGACCGGTTAAGGGCAGCTAGGTTACCCAGGGACAGTTACAGCGGGGACGCGCTCTATGAGCTTTTTGCCCCTGACGAGAGTCTCATAAGTCCTCATTATGAGAACAAGTCACAACTTCCCAGTTCATATCACGGTGACTGCCTAGCTGAGCCAGTAGATGTGACGGACTCTGTCTTTGTTACAGAAATGAGTTGCTTACAAATCAGCGCTGAGTTGTACAAAGACGACTTTCTAGAGCTGCCGAGCACACGCAGCAAGTCATCTGCGCTGGCTCAAAATGCAATGGGTCTGCAGGAAATCAGAGCGAACAAAAACTGCAATTTGAACTCAAAACTGCAAACACCAGCCAGCACGAATAACGCCAAACCAGATGTATGTAATGCAAAGGGAAATGTTTCAGCTTCCACTGAGAAAAGAACAAAATCTACGAGTACCGACTGCGAGGAGGGGCGAGGGAGTTTGTCGTTAGGAAGCACGTCTGACCCAGACTTTGAAACCTTCTGTGAACCCGAGGAGCAACATCTGGAGGAAAACAAGCCTGTGGCTTTACCGTACAGAAATATAAATTCCCAGTCTGCAGACTCAAACAGTTACGTGGATGACGGGCAGACTGTGTGCTTCTCACAGGCACTTGTGGATTACACGAAACACTCAGAGATGCTGAGTGACTTGGAGACGAACGCCACCTTCACTCCAAACATGGAGGCCTTACCCACCATAGTCACGTTTGATGTTGTGGATCTGCACAACGAGGGAGAATACGATAATCAGATTCGCATGGAGCTCGAAGAAGACCCTTCTTCACCGTTTGAGGAGTTTGAAGGAAGCTACCTACAAAAGTACGCGTTTGCTGAAAGTGACTACCAAATGTTGGAGCTGTATGAGCAGAACCTGATCAGTAACACATGGGCTGTCGCTAGCCTGCCACGGCACCTGGGCCTTACGAGGGTCAGCCAGTCCATGCTGAGTCCGTTGTCCCTGGACAGGAGAAGTAGGTCTCTGGACACAGATAGCCTGGAGCTGAAGATGCCTGACACACACAGGGAGAACAGAGCTGCTTTAGTATCTCGTCTTCAATCTGAAGAGGGCTCTGAGAGAGCATGTTCACCGTTTTATAGAAAGAATGGAGTCCTGTCTATGTCTGAGGTTGGAGACAGTAACGGCATTATGGCCTTATCGTGGCAAACAAGGTCAGAAATGGCTTTAAGCCTTCCTTTGACAGATGGAGAATTCACCGAAAAGGTCCAGGGTCTTGGTCAACCCCAAGTAAGGCACAAGCTCTTTCCCTGCTCACCTGACAGCAAGTCTAAATCGCAGCATTGTTGCTCGGATGTGTCAGACAACTCGAGTGGTGATTCAGCTACACAGAGCACAGACCTATACAGCAGACAGTGCCATCTACCTTCTCGTTTACCCCATAGCTCCGTTGTTTATTCTGGACTAATGGAGGATTCAGATGATGTCACCGATCTTTTCTGTCAGAGTTCTAACTTGCCATCCTGCAATCAAGGCAGACCAGTGGTGGGCAGGGAGGGTTTGTCCTGTAATCGGGGTTTAAAGGCAGGCATGACTAAGGACGGCATGGCCATCCTTGGTGAGTCAAAGATATTGGTGGATGTGATGATCCCTGTGGCCTGCAGTGAACATCCTGAGGCAAGCTGCGACTGAGGGTTGGTCACAGAGGATGGATCTCATGGAAACCCTAAACCGTTCATCCAAAGGGAGTTGATGTTTTTGTTGCACCACCGTTAGTTTTGATTAGTGATAAACAGGAAGTGAAACAAACTTCATGTGGAGTTTCTAACAGGACTTCATGTGGCTTGGATGCTTGATTGTCTGTTTTAGCATTTGCACAGAACCAGTTGCACACATGGCTGCCCACGGTCTCCCGTCGTAAGGCTTCTGAATGTTTTCTACCCAAGTGTTTCCTCCACATCTGGGTCTCTCCCCTACCGCCACACTTTGCTCTAAAGGTACATGTATCATCAGTCTGATTTGTCTTGCACATTCAAACAAGGCGGTCCAAATGCTTCTCCATTCGTTGCCTTTATAGACATACATTTTTATGTTTGAAATGTTCATGTTTACAACATCTCACTGCCACTCTTCCCTCTGTAAGTGAGGTGCCTTTTACTGTTATGATTATTTTGCCTAACAAATCCTTTTATTTTATTTTATATATGACAATTAGAAAACCCCAGACCCCAATTTTATAATTCTAGAAAATTCTCGACACTATCATGGTCTGATCCTTTAGCTGGGTCTTGAATAGCATGAGAACAGGAAATGTACAGATAGACTGATGATGTATAATCATGAACTTCAGCTGTAGTCCTTCACATATAATAGAAACTTTGGTATTTGTTTAGCTCGTTTAGCACGCAAATTCAGAAAAAGCTAAAATGATTAAGATGAGATCCTAAGAAATCTTTATTTTTAAAATGTGGTGAAACAAAGTTGGGAATAAGCTCATAAATAAGCTATGGAGTTTGTTACTGGTCTGTCAAGATGTCTTGTTTTTTCTTTTCTTCTCCATTTTTTGGTGAATTAAAGTGCTAATCTTTTACCAAAACGATGCACTTTAAAGCTACACTACTGGAAGTGTGCTGAATGAACAACTTGTGTGACTTTGAATTTAAATTCTTATGACTAGAAGTTGTATCACTAGGGGAAAAAATGAAGTGTGATAGCATAATAATCAAACATTGAATTTGTATTTTACCATTTGCAATTTGTAGACTGTAATGTGTACAGAATGGATTTTAGTATTGTTTTGAGTTTTCAGATTTATTTTTGAAGTCACGCTTTCTTTAAACATCAGTTTTGTTTGGATAGAGTACTGCCTTATACTAAATAAACATGACTAAAGGTGCGTTTTGTTCTGTTTGTGTTTTAATTTGCTGTTACACAAACGTCCAACAGTCGAAAAATCTGAATCTGCACATCGATATTATTTGCATCAGCGTTTAAAATGGTGGTTTCAGATTAATCTGCTGAAGTGATTATGCACATGGAAGTCATAAACCTTGAGCTCTTCCTACCATTTACAACAGAAGTGACTCAATCAGTTATTTGGTCCAGTGTAAACCTTTTGTTAAGGTCATAAAATTTATTTTCTAAATAAATGAACACGTGTAAAAAAAACGCTAAACTGAATATTGTTGTCTTTTTCAGCAGGCAGCGTGTGCACAGGTATAAAATGGTGTCTCTTTTAGGTTTTAGTTTGAATCGTGCCTGTCAGACTCAAAATGAGATGAGGAGAAATGAATCCTAAAACAGTGAAGGTATTTTGACCTCGTAGTCTTTTTATTGTCATTTACTTGTTTCCCTCGCGTTATCTGGCAACCCGGACCAAACTGCGACAGCGCCAATGGCAGCAAACAGAACTGTTCCAGGCGCGGAGGATGACAGCAACAAGGTGAGATGAGAAGAGCGCCGCTTGAAGTCAACCATGGCACTGATGTGCGCGCACGGTATGTGGAGTCGTGATCTGCTGATGTTGATTCAGCGTCGTCTGATTTATTGAATCACCGTCAACTTTATCTGGGCTTACGGTAGTATCCCGGCTAATTTGTTAGCGGATGCTCAGCAACTGAGGCTAACTAACATTAGCAACTAGGCGTTTAAGTTACCCGTTAACTAGAGAGCACTGGTGTTGTGTCGAGTTGCGTTTCCCGTTAGAGATCTATTTCCCCGTCGACTCCGCCCCGTTCATCCGGTGATAGAAGCGCGCGCTTGCTGCAAATTCGCCCCCGACTTAGCCTTTTGGACGGGGCGGAGCTGATGGGGAAGCGGTTCTTTATGGGGGAACCACAGTTCGACAAAACACCGTGTTGCCTGACAAGCTATGATAGGTTAACGGTGTCTCTAAATAAGCATTGCCGTGTCTATTTGTAACCGGTGAGCAGCGCTTTAACTCAAATTAACCTCAACTTATTGAGCTAAGACGTTGACACTGCAGTCTTCAGCTGGCTGAGTGGTGTTAAAATAGCTTCGTAGCGTACGCTAACCGCATCCCGGGCCCGAAGGTGTCCAAACTGTTATTTTCTTCTTATCAAATGCTGTCCTGGATGTTACGTTGCGTGCAGCACTTTTTACGTGTTGGAAAAGTGCCGTGAAATCTTTTTGTCATGTGTTGTCTAACGTATCCATTCCGTTATTATGAACTCAAGATAGCTAAAGATAAACATCACTTCAGGTGTTTTATTGACGTGTCAACTTGTTGGATTAATGTCGATTATTGTAGAGCTTTAAACGGCCCGAACCGAATCAGAAGCGACGGTGTCGGTGAGTGTAATGTTTGTTTTAAATGTCTGCTGCACACTAGCTGGATCTCTTAAAGGGAAAACACAACTTTAAATCAAAACAGACACGTTTTTGTACTTTCATTTAGCAGATTAAAACGAACAAATTGAGCAAACACATGTAGATCAAAGGTTGTTTGGAGTTGTTCTGCACTTGGAACATGTAAACAGTTGAAGGGATGTAACAAAAAGTGGTCTGAAACATTAAACATTTAAGTTTGTTATGATTATTCTATCCATGCATAAAGAAAAACTGCAGATTTTGATTAGTTTGTGTTGTGAAGTAGTGATTCATTTTTGTTTAATGGAAACTTATGATGCAGTAAGTCAGTGAAAATGTATGCTGTATTGATTCTTCATCAGATTAGATAAGATTAAAAATTGATGAACAAACGAAACCATCTGTCGTAATCTGCTCTAAAAACATGAGATTTAAGATGATTTAACCACATTTTAGAAGTTCTACATGTTTGGGTTTTGCTTTGACTCAAAAATGTCCACGTTTAAAAGTTCCCGTGTGTGTGTGTGTGTGTGTGTGTGTGTGTGTGTGTGTGTGTGTGTGTGTGTGAGAGAGAGAGAGAGAGAGAGAGAGAGAGAGAGAGAGAGAGAGAGAGAGAGAGAGAGAGAGAGAGAGAGAGAGAGAGAGAGAGAGAGAGAGAGAGAGAGAGAGAGAGAGAGAGAGAGAGAGAGAGAGAGAGAGAGAGAGAGAGAGAGAGAGAGAGAGAGAGAGAGAGAGAGAGAGAGAGAGAGAGAGGGTGACTGACAAACAAATCAATGATTGTAGAGGAAAGATTAGAGGCGAGCATTCAGCCCTCCAGTCATAGCAGCAGAAATGTCACTGGGCCAGTGAGTCAGACGATGGGAGCAGAGTGCCATCATCTGCCAAAAAGTTAATAGGATCATAATATTTTGCTTGGCTCGGTCGGATCCTTGGACGACAGTTTACCTTGACTTTAATTTGTGTTTTTAAGGCAAATTAATAAGCAACGTTCACAAGATTAAATGTGATATTTCCCCAGATGAAATATCTCTTATTTTCCAGTTTGATGCTTCATCTATTGTGACTTTTATCCACAAATGTCTCCTGCTGTTTTTATTCTAGCTGCATTTTGTGTCGATTAGAAAATGAACATCAGTGAGTAAAACAATCCATTTAATCCTTTCTTCACATTATCAAGATGTGATTTGTTTCTTTTCAGGCCTCTTACTCAGAAGCACTGGTTGCATTTCTCAGTAAAAACTCAGCAGATTATTCAAAGTGAAACTGATGTGGAATGATGCAGACACCACATCACCGATGACGTGTCCGGCTTTCCCACATGCACTGTGTCTGAAAGTAACTTTTTTAAAGTTTTTGTTTCAAAAACGTATCCATCAAAAACCACCCGTGTAACAGTGGAAGTATGAGCGTAGTGTTCGTGTCTGTGTTGAGTCAGCAGTGTAAAAAATGGCTTCACAGTCTTGCTCGACTTGTTGCTATGGAGCAGATCCACACGAGACGATGCGTGTGCGGAGATGGTCCAGAGGCCTTGCTGAGAGTAAGCTTGTGAATCTGGAGGTGGAAGGGAACACTTTGAAAGAGCTCTGCTACATTGAACGTGGATTGATACGGTCATAAAATGACTCAAATAGCAGTAGGCAGTGTGAGCTGTTCCTGTGTGCCTGTCACTGATTCCCAGCACTCCACAACGGCTCCTCTGAGCTTGTTTAGACATCCAAGCAGCTGTTTCTTCCTTGCAATAATCATACAAGTTGGAATCACCAGGAAAGCTGTAATTTCCCTTAAAAAACAAGATATTTTTATTTAGATGCTGACTAAACCCTTAAAATAACATTAATGTCAGCATCTGCTGAGGTTGTTGTCACTCACATTGTGGTGAAATAGGAGCCATGATCAGAATACTGCAGTCAAGGTAACCCCCCCCCCCAATTCTGATGCTGATTACATAAAAATCATCTGTTTTCTTTTCTCCATCAAATTTGCTGCCTCCATGTATCTGAAGTGGAGTTGTACTTTGACTGAAAGTGTTCTGCATTTTCTGGCTGTATGAAAAGAGATGATGAGCTGTGTTTGTAGTAGTCGTGACTGGTAAAAGGAGTTAGCTGATGACAAGGCTGTGTTGCTAAGCAACCCACATCATGGGCTGTGCCTCTTGAAGCTTGACGCTGGCTGTACTCTACTTTATGCAAGACGAGGAAAAGTGAATTCAAATGTTTCCTCTTATAAATGCACTACTTAGAAATGGTTTGGGTCATCAGTGTGTGTGTGTGTGTGTGTGTGTGTGTGTGTGTGTGTGTGTGTGTGTGGAGTGCTCGGTCAGTGTTGCATGGTTTATTCTGCTGGTTTGCTCTGCAGCCCTGCGCCGCCTGAGCATGAAACAGTCGTGCTCCCTGTGGAATTCTGTTTTAGTTCCGATTGTCTGTCAGAGGCTGGAGGCGCAGCGGTCCTCTGTTCAGCCCACTCTATCTCAGGTTATGCTAACTCGTGCACTCGCTCCATGTGTGACTGTTTGTGAGACCAGAAAGGTGTTTTTGCGGTCACAGAGGGTCTGCTTGTTCTGCGGTGCATTAGCACATTTTGTACCTAACTGGTTTTCATTTTAAAACCAGTTTGCTGAAGGGAGAGTCATACTGGTCTGGTTTGTTTGGTTTTATCCAAAAGGTCCAGACCTTCTGGTGAAGATTAGCGTGTCCGTGTTTTTTGGGTCTTGCTGAAATGCTTTGTGTACTAACATAATTATAAATGCAATTTTCTATTTATAATTCACATACATATTTTCAAACTTTTAATTCTTTTCCCCAAACATATCTTAAGTTTGAAAGTAAAAACAAAGAAACGATCTGTTTGTAATCGTCCCCGGACCCTTGTGTTTTTGTTTTTCTACAGGATTACATAACTTGATTTGTCTACTCACATAAGAGAGACCACCTTACTTTGGCTCTACGTAAAGAACCAGAAGGGCTCAAGTTCAACACTGAGTATGATTCCCTGGCTGTGGTGGAGGTGAGGAAGCATGGCGTGGAAAGCTGAGGTGTTGAGACAAACGTGATGACAGCATGGTCCATGGTGGAGAAGCTCAAAATGGAAAAACGCCCATGCAGGGAGGAGAACATTGACTCGAGAGAGGTCTGGCATGCCGCTGATGAGTCTGAGGATGGGAGCAGCTCGGAGAGCGAGTCAGAGGAGCGCCAGCCGTGGAGGGCTCCGGTGAGCAGCAGCAGCGGCTGTAAGAGGAGGGAGCCCTTGGCTGTTACAAAACCCCACCGTCAGCTCTGCCGCTCCCCATGCCTCGACCGGCCTAGCTTCTCCCAAAGTAGCACTGTGCAAGATTTTCGAGAAGAGGACTCCAGCGCAACACCGGGCATCAAATCTGCCAGTGAGAGGGAGTACCAATCAAAGATGGAGTTTGCTTTGAAGTTGGGTTACTCGGGAGAGCAGGTGGAGGCGGTGCTCGGCAAGTTGGGGGCTGCGGCGTTGATCAACGATGTCCTTGCTGAGTTGGTTCGGCTCGGAAACAAAGTGGAGCCGGAGACGCAACCTTGCAGCAGCACAGCCACGGTAATACCGCGATCCCCCTGTGTGAAGGAGAACGTTAGTCCGGACGTTTCAGTGGAAGACGACTCCGTGGATACTTTTGATAACCTCAGGCCCATCGTCATCGACGGTTCAAACGTGGCAATGAGGTAAGAAACTCCAAAACATTAGCATCGACACACATTAGCTCTTCTGTCGGATGGACGTCCGTTCCTTTAGTCGTCAGCAGACCTTACACCTGTTGTTGTGTTTTCTAGCCACGGGAACAAAGAGGTGTTCTCTTGCCGTGGTATCCAGCTCGCTGTAGAGTGGTTTTTGGAGAAAAGACACAAAGACATCACTGTGTTTGTCCCAGCCTGGAGAAAGGAGCAATCAAGACCCGACGCCCTCATCACAGGTACTCAGTGAGACAGCTGCCGGCCCATGTACAGCATTTAGGTCATCTGATAAAACGCTGAAACAACTGTAGACTGGCTGTTTTACTGAGTTGTTCACATCTTTGTCTTTCAGACCAAGAAATTTTGCGCAAACTTGAAAAGGAGAAGATCCTGGTTTTCACCCCATCTCGAAGAGTTCAGGGCAGAAGAGTGGTGTGCTATGATGATCGCTTCATAGTGAAGCTGGCGTTTGATTCTGATGGAATTATCGTGTCAAATGACAACTACAGGGACCTTCAAAACGAGAAGCCAGAGTGGAAGAAGTTCATAGAGGAGCGTCTCCTGATGTATTCATTTGTTAATGACAAGTGAGGATTCTGCTTTAACCAGCAGCTACAGCAACACATTCACATCTAATACAGCTGAGAGTATTTTGTGTACTTGTTAGTTGCTGCTATAAATTTCTTTTGTTGGAGGCTATCTGGCATCATTAGATCAGCAATTCCATCAAAAAGAGAGATATTGTTTATTCTGTTTGCTGCAAAAATATTTGGTTGATGCTTTTGAGTAAATTGTTCCGATGGTTTGGTTTTTGGTAGGTTCATGCCACCTGATGATCCATTGGGAAGACATGGGCCAAGCCTTGAAAATTTCCTCCGCAAGCGACCCGTGGTTCCAGAGCACAAGAAGCAACCTTGCCCCTATGGTGAGTTTACCCTTTAGACAGTTTCCCAATAAGCATTTTCCCCCAGAATGTTTTTATTGAGTCATGTTCAACAACTCAACAGACTGTTGTTTCTGTTTTAACAGGGAAAAAGTGCACATACGGACATAAGTGCAAGTACTACCACCCTGAGCGTGTGAACCAGCCGCTGCGGTCTGTGGCCGATGAACTGCGAGCCTTTGCCAAATTATCTGCAGTCAAAACGATGAGCGAGGGGGCTTTAGTTAAATGTGGGATAGGTCCAGCAGCTGTGAAGGGCGAGGGCAACTCTGAAGCCAAGCGTGTGGCACCCAAGCGCCAGTCCGATCCTAGCATTCGCTCGGTGGCTTGCGAACCTCCAGAGGCGCTCTCTGTTGTTAGGAAGTCTGAGACAAATTCAGTGCCTTCCCTCGTGTCTGCTCTCAGCGTGCCCACCATGCAGCCTGCCAAGAGCCACGCAGCTGGGGCCTTGAACACACGATCTGCCAGCAGTCCAGTTCCAGGTTCTTTGCAGTTTGGACACAGTTCCCTGGAGCACATGTCTAGTGTCCAGTATCCCCCTATTTTAGTTACCAACAGTCACGGCGCCTCAGTGACATATAGCGAACAGTTCCCAAAGTACGACTCTGTCAGCGATCATGGATACTACTCACTCCACAGTGACTTCTCTAACATGAGCATGAGCAGCATGCACAACGTAGACAGTTTCTGTAGCATGGAGCACGAGCATGTGTACCAGAGGAATCCCAGCCACTGCCCTGAATCCTGCCTCAGCCACTCCAACAGTGACTCCTTCTCCTCTTATGGGGACATGTACCCAAGCTCTGTGGACAGCAGCTTGGAGGAGAGCCTCAAAGGGCAACAGCAAGCTCCTGCACAGAGTAGGATGCAGGCTTTCTCTCAAGGTTTTCGACACGAAGCGCTCTCTAGAGTTCAGAGTTATGGACCCGAGGAGCCCAAACAGTGTCTCCGGAAGCATCCTGGATCTCATCTGGCGCTGCATATTCAGCATGCTGCAGTGGGAGCCCGGTCCAGCTGTCCCGGGGACTACCCACTCACTCAGAATGTCCTTCCTCCCTTGTCCTCGCAGCCAACACGCTCTCTAGGTATGACTCGCATGGACAGCATCTCGGACTCGAGGTTGTACGACAGCAACCCCATGAGGCAGAGGCGACCGCCGCTGTGCCGCGAGCAGCACGCGAGCTGGGACCCTCTGCCTTGCGGGAACGAGTCTTTTGGATATCATTCATATCCGCTCAGTAACAGCCTGATGCCATGTTGCGAGCGGGTGATGGTCCGCAGCATGCCAGACAAAATGGAACAAATCTGGAACTCGCCGTGGGAGACCCCATCTGCAGCAGAACACCAAGAGCGGTATGTTATACCAGATCACCAGTATCAAACCTACAGGAACCTTTGTAACATCTTTCCTGCCTACATTGTCCACTCCGTCATGGAGAAGAACCCACATTTGACAGATCCACAGCAACTGGCTGCTGTCATTGTTACGAGACTGAAATCAGGCCACTGAGCAGCTGTAGATGTCTGACGAGGGACCGGAGGAATCTGATTATTAATTAGGCGCTTGTTTAATGTTGCTGCATGTGCAACACCCGCCCTCAGGAGCTACTCATTCTGTCTCGTGTCTCTGCTGAGACCTGTAGTGTCCAGATTGCAAAGATGGCACATAGAAAAAATACAGAGGATGTTTTATATGAAATGTGTTGTAAATTTGATGCAAAGGGACACCTTGATTTATGTGTTTTAGAGAAGTCTTTCATAACACATTCGTGCTACCTGGACAGGAGCATCTTTGCTCCTGTTCATCAGAAGTGAACGTCTAAGTGTGCCTCAACTTTTGACCGACTGGATACGAAGCTCTATGGAGGTGCATGTTCAGTAAATAATAAGAATCAGCAAGCACAGGTGTAGATTTTTATAAATTTGTTTTAAAAAAGCAGCATTGACCTGATGATTGAATTCCTCTGAACCCAAAGGTTCCTAGCTTAGAAATCTAGACCAACCGTATCGGTAACAAAAGGTTTAGCTCTGCAGGTCGGTCTCGCCACGTTCCATTGTAGTCTCAGCAGCTCTACCATTGGCTTCGGTAAGTTTAGGCCAATCACAGTGCTCTGTGTTTGTAGGGAGATGTTGGGCGGGCTTGGCACCACTACAGCTGAACTTTTGAAAAAAAGTTTACACTTACAGCAGAACTACAGCCGAGCAAAACAACGACTAACGATGGCGGTGGCAAAGGAACGACGCTCGTTTAAAACGGCTTTGGCATCAACGTTGGATGATGTAGACTTGGGTTTTTCTTAGACACATGAGCAGAAAGAGGAACTTTTTTTTTCTTCTACTTCAACGCTGTATGGCGTCGCTATGAATCCGTCATGTTGTTTATTGCTCAGATTGGTCCTAGCGCTGTAGATTCCAGCCCTACAGCTGAGCTCTGTGTATGGGTCGTGGCCAGTTAGTGATTACAGATCTGAGTGATTGAGCCCTGCTAAAGAAACATCCTTTTGTGGAACTATGGTGTAATTTGTGGTTTTCACAAGAAACTTTTTTGTTTGATTTAATTTAAACATTTTTAGAATGCAGGCTCTAATATTTTGAGATACAGATTTAAATTACTTGATAACG
This sequence comes from Nothobranchius furzeri, assembly GCF_043380555.1. Taxonomy (NCBI): domain Eukaryota; kingdom Metazoa; phylum Chordata; class Actinopteri; order Cyprinodontiformes; family Nothobranchiidae; genus Nothobranchius; species Nothobranchius furzeri. The sequence goes on along the minus strand of NC_091750.1, from coordinate 49,351,933 downwards.
AGACATCTCCATAAAAACTAAGAAGAAAATCTCTCAAAGTAACTATAGTTACACTTTTAATGAACCCTGTGAAGGATTTAAAATCTTAACGTAATCCTGAATGTGTTTTTTTAAAGAGACAATATGTAGTTTTTACCTTTTAATCGCTGAAAAAATCCATCGAAACGTTGAAAATAACAAAAATTATGTCCAGTTGTTGAAAAATATTGTTGGCTTCATACCATATAACCATAAAAATCAGGTCGATGTTGCTTAGAGCGCAGGTCTAGCGTCTTTCGAGGATGCCATGTTTTATTCTGGCCGGCTCAGGGTCCTGCGCCTGTTGATGATGTCACACTAGATGATTGGCTGGACGTACGACTAACGGAAGTTACGTTACCTCGCTCAAAAACATCTAGGCAGTAAGAAACACAAATTTAATAACAAAACTAATAAACTCTTTCCATAACATAAGTGAAAGAGAACAGAATCGAAAAAGAGATGCAATATATTTTGGCCGAGTGGTACTGGCGTAGTATGATGACATCATTGGCAGGCGCAGGCCCCCGAGCAGATCCGGAGAGTACAGCGCCTGAAAACTAACATCAGCATCGCATTCTCTCAGTGGAATTAACTTAAGGACCATCAAAGTCTGAGGACTCACGCCGAGGTCGCATGCTTTCTGCTCCACAGGAAACATTTACCATAATGTTTTTTAACTAGCGACACGGTGATATGGTGTAAAACTACCCTGAAAGGTACGCACTGCCCCCTAGCGCCTGCAAACTACACACTGCCACTTTAACCCTGAACTCCTTCATGAGACAAAAAGAATGAACTAAAAGCCACATGACAGCACAGTCAAAATAAAATAAACATTTATCTTACAAAATTCAACTGGTTGCCCTTTGTGCACCGTGTAGCTTTCCTAAGGATCCTGTCCAGGTGGCGAGAACGTGATCTGAAGGCCATCTAAAGCGTAGCGAGTGCAGTGGACGTATAGATAGCCTTGCTTAGATTTCCCTCTGCTGTAAATATCTGTTCTCCCCCCTTATCTGTGTGGATTTTTATTGAAGTTTAGATGGAGGTAGAATATACCTCACAGCATGACATAATGGCCTTATATCTGAATGACCTCACGCTTTAATCACCGTCTGATTGGTTCTAGTTTCTGTCCTCCTTTCATATGGAAAGCACCATCTCAGTATCTATAGAGATCTATTTTCTCAGCCTCACTCGAGAAAGCTACTATTTTGGTAGAATTTGACTGTGCACAAAGCAAGCCAAACGGAGATCTGACTTGTAGACACGTGCACGTACTTCTGTAAATATTCTCTCACAAAAAGCCATTATTTTAAAGTTATCTATAAGCTGCTAAATAATGCCAAAAAAGACCGAATTTTAATAGTTTCAGAAATATACATATTTATGCTAAGTTAGTTAGGATCAATTGCTTCATTGAGAATTTCCCTTATATGTATATTTTCTGATTTTATTAGATTCAGGACTTTAGCTGTTTCTATATTTGTCACATCTGTTGTGCTGATTGTTTTAAAATAATCCTAGTAGTAGATGCAAGAGGGAAGGAATTTAGATTTAAATTAATTGCACTTGTGTGGTCTGATTTGATGCCTTTTATTACATTCATCCTGATGATGTGTACGTTTTTGTAGCAGCGCTGCTGAACGATAGAGTTGTTGAGGCCAAAATCCGACCATTTTCATACCAGTGCACCAGGGATATTAGAAAGCAAGCAGCTGGAATTGCTTGTTTTTGATAAAAACTCACCAAGAGATGGCGTGGTTGCCGGATTGATGTGTCGACATGGTTCCTAAAGCTATCTGCACGTATCCATATCGTTGCATATCAAGCAGAAAGCAAAGTACAGGTCAGCCGAAAAGAGTGCAAAAGTTTTATCAGCATGGCCACTAGGTAAAGCTTTTCCATCGTTATTATCTCATTTGTCTGTGCTTGTTTCCCTTTAGAGGGTTAACTTATTTAACTAGTTTGAATGGGAATAAATGCAAAACTACTAAAAGTGCAAAAATTCCAGTTGATATTCTGTATGAAATGATTTGTTCTTTAAAAATAATTCATTTTCATGCCTTAACTCATTCTCTCCACTTACCTGGTTTCTTATGTGCATGAGTCTGGTAAAACCTCCAGGTTTAGTGTTATTCACCAGACGTAAGTCGTAAACACTCCACACCATCACCGCTAAACGTTTGCACAAGAGCTCCCCGGATCTGATTTCTGATTCTGGTCAGATGCAGGAATCGGCACCTGCATGCTAATGTTCTGTGAAGTTGGAGAATTCAAAGCTATTAAAGAAATGAGTTTGCTTGCAGGCTAGAAACCATATTGGAGACAGAATATAATTTCCTGTCAGGCTTTCTGTGGGCGGTCGGACTGCTGAAGTTCACAATAACACACACACACACACACACACACACACACACACACACACACACACACACACACACACACACACACACACACACACACACACACACACACACACACACACACACACACACACAGCCAGTGATGAGGTAACGGTGGAGGGATTGGCTGTGCTTTTGCAGCACATTGCTCTCAGGATACTTTCAATTTTCTAACTTTGAATTTATTCCTGCCAGAATCTCGTGGTTACTGGCTACAGTGTACTCTGATCTATTAGTGACATACTTTGAACTCCTACATGTAACATGTAGTACCTAAAAGTTAGCTATGTAAAGTTGACATCTAGATTTGGCATTGCAAAACTTTGTACTTCTGGTGTATATTCTTATTTTTGCACCTTGGTATATTACACAGTGCAGTATGAGGGTGAACTTATGGTGTAACTTCACTTAGTGGAATTTCTGCTGCTTATTCACTAAAGTATATGAAGGTAAAAGGCAGAACCAAGTGAAGGACAGTTTGGTTTGACCGTAAAACTTTAGCATTTAGCACGTTAGCAAACCCAGTGGAGCTGCACCATGACAACTAACCCTCATAGCAGACTCATACTTTTACTTTGAAAGGGAAATGCCACTTACCGGTATTTTTTATTATTCAGGATCATTGACGTGCTGGATTTGATGTTTCACAGACTATTTTTTGTAGCGTTTAACATTAACCTGTTTTTAAAGAAAAAACTTAAGTACATTATTTATTTGGGCATTTTATTATCTTAATAAATTACTAATAAAAATTAACCAATCATGTTTTTGATCCTGACATTTGGAAGAATTTTACAGACATTTGAAGTGAGTGGTATTACTCTTTAATGAGGCTAGCTGTGTGAGTCTGCCTGTTTTAATACTGGTGTTTGAAATATATATCTATTTCTTTATAATGTTTAAGTATAATCGTGGTATATAAAGAAAAAAAAGCTGAATGTGGTCCGCCCAAATGAATTTTGGGCTTTGCTGACTTTGTTTTTGTTTTCATGGAAACAGACGAGGCCGCTTGAGGCTGGCCGTCTGTTCATGAGAAGGTGAAACAAACTGCCTAAATGTTTCTTCATGTGAAACAATCAGATTGCAAGGCTGCTGTCAAGGTTGTTTCTGGCGTTTGGCTCAACATTTGCGTGCTGTTCTTTCTCCGTGAGATAGCAGAATTATCTGAAACATTTTCTTAGCACCGCATGTCATCACTAAGAGGCTTGGTTTAAAATGAAACAATGATCAACGCAGTAGCTGATTATAGTTGACATCATATTTGTTCTGACTTAAATCAGCCTGTTTTAATATGTAAAGGTCAGTTGCCCAGATTATCTTTGATACATTTAGAGATGGTTCAGATCTCTTCATTTTAATTTAGAGGGTTTCTTCTCTTTTATAAATCAGTCTTTGAAAAAAATGTTGTGACTGGATTGATAAGCTAACAGCCAGTCTCATCAAGGCCAGTGCTTTGCTGTTGCATTTAAACAAATATGGAAACTTCCATTGGTGTACGAGTACAGACTTTTATACACCTTTAAAGGTCTCCTTCACTGAGAAACTGTTTCTTTTTATATATTAAAAATTTCAAGTTCAGTCATTTTTTAAAAATACATTTGCAGTGGTCTCTTGTATAAACAAATGTCCTGTAAGTCGATCTCTGTGTGGGGAAAAGCTCTGGTGCTCCTGTTTCAGGAAGTAAAAGTTAGAAGAGTGGGAGGTTAGCACAGCAGCTTTTGGGGTTTTGGGGTTTTGGGGCTTTTTTCCTGATATATCTGGGCTCTGATTGGCTTACAGCAACACAACTCTATCACTGACTCCCTTTGCTCTGCAACAGTGATGTTTTATCTCCACAAATAAGGCACGCCTGAAGGAGTTCTGCCTTGGTGCGGAGTTGCTAATGCTAACAGTTAGCTTCTACTATCCCAGACATGCTTTGCTCTCTCCTAGACACCAAATCAACATCAGGAGCCAAGATGTTTAACTCCATGAATGCTGGTTTACAGAGTGACGTAGATCTGAGTGGCTTTTCTAATCCCGTCTGTTTCCTATCGGCAGCACGTCTTGGCTAGTAGAAGCTAACAATTAGCAATAGCAACCTCACAACATGGCAGAACATGTTCATGTTTGTAGTTATTTATGGAGATAAAACATTAATGTTGCATTTTATACTCAAGAGAGAAGAGCGAACAAAAACAGCAGAAGGGTTGCGTTGCTTGTAGCCAATCAAAGGAGAGATGTCTGCACGTTGTGAATAACAATGAGGGAAATCAGTGGATTCTGAGGAAGGTGGAATAGGTAGGGAGAGCAGAACAAGGAGGGGGTGATGAAGGTCACACCAAAACCAGCTTGAACAAGTGAGTTTCCATCTCCTTTTTAAAGGAATCCACTGAGTCCACACAGCAAATTTATTTAAAATGAATGACTGAATGGAACCTTTAAGGTGCTGAAATTTAGCTGTGGCCTCGGTGTGATTAGCCGTTTGCTCGTCAGTCTGTTCAGAGCTAATTTCAAATGAGGCCATTCAAAGATCTGTCAGCAACGGTCAGCAATAGCTATAATATTAATCATCATTATCCAAACCCAATCCAAAAGATCTGACCTGTTCCTTTAAGTTGGTCCTTGTTTTTAAGTGCTAAAAGACGGTTTTCTCTGGGCAGCGGACCACTTCCAAAACAAAAATAACTGACTGTCACTGCAAAAGCCTTTCAGTGCACCAGTGGAGAACAGTCCAGCCTGAACAGAGCCAGTGTAGTTTTACCCCTTTCTCCCTCTCTGTGCCGCAAACAACTAAGCCACTAATGTCCAGAACTGACTTTTGCTTGTTGATACAAATTGTATCTATACCTTGAATGTAACAAAATATGAAATGTATATTCTGAATATAGTTTTATTTTAAATAAAGGGGGGATGGGGATCAATGCCATAATGTTTGTGACACTGTGTGTCACTGGGAGTAGCCCACTGGTATGTACGAACTCTTACTGGGTACAGTTGTTTATTTTGCAAGGACATTTTACGTGCTACTTAAAAATGCACTGATGCCCTGTGTACAGCAGTAAGCATCATGTCCTCTCTGTAAATAGTCACACACGTGTGTGTACACAAAGAATTACAACACTTTTGAGCTGTTCATATATTCAGATGATTTATGTGTCGTAACCCGTGCACCTCGGTTATATGCATCTGTTCTGGACTGACGCGTCCGCTTTACGCTACTTTAATGGGAGTTTTCAATATTTTTGGATATATTTTGCCTAATAAAACATGCCAAAGTTGTTCTTGGGTGGCTGTGTCGAATATTGTTTAGGTGATTCAACACACGGGTGGTCATGTAAGGAATTCTATACAAGGGCAAAGCATTTCTTATCCACACTGTCTGCTGTGAGCAACTAAACGGCAAACACAAATCCGTGAATCAAATCAGATTTGTGCTGGATGTTTGCTGCTCTGAGGAAACCAGGTGTTTTAAAACCAGGCGTTTACCAGAGCGTTCGGTTGTTGATTTAATGACTAACCCTTAATGCTCACGAAGCACAGGTGTGTTGTAATTTGTTTTACTATATTATATTATTCACAGTGTAATTTAATAACTTTGGTATCTGAGGCCATTTTGCATTAAACCCGTGTTCATTTAAGAATCTCAGACTGGTGTTGTTGGTATTTGGAGTGCGCTGTTGTTGGCTACAACCAAAAAAAAAACCCCAAAGTGATTTCCGCTGTGCAAACATTTACATGCCTTTCGCGATGAAAATGGGTTCAAAAGTGTCTTGCAAATTTGTGCTGCCGTATGAAATTGCTGTTTTGCAAAATGCCGAGACGAGAGGTACACACACTTAATAATCATGACTACATAAGCAGTACACAGTGTAATACTCAGGTTTAGTCACACACACATTTGAACTCACTGACTTTATTGTTTTCTATGCTTGAGAAAGGCAGTGGTCACTTCTCTGAAGTGAGCGTCCTGGTTGAGCAGAAAACGGAGTCTGCTGTGTACAAAAAAAAAGGGAACAGTATAGCAAGTTTTTTTGTGTTGTTGTGATGATCTGCAGTATTGTAATCTACACTGACTGGAAAGTGTTGATTTCATAGACCAAAATTTACAAAAATAGACTATTTGGGTCCATGGACTCAAACAAAATGTAAGTCTTAATGACAAAACTGTGTTTCTCTCCGTAAATAAAGCAAACTTCTGTTCAAACTGTGTTGTGTTATGTTTTATTGTAGTAACAAGCAAGACTAGACTAAAAAAATGTATTGAGTAGCTTTGAAGGTTTTGTTGCAGTTATATATAAATTCATTTACATGCAAACTGCAGATTTGTGGTCCAGATTACTCAAGTTGAAATGTTTGTTGAAGCAATATCATGTTTTGGAGCTTTTATGAGACTTATTTTTTGGAACAAGTTATCTGATGTGACAGGAGGAATCCTTTTTAATAATTAGGATTTTTATGAAACTCCTCACCAAACCTTTCACTTTTGTAGTTACTTTTCTTCATCCACTCTGGTTGCTGAGCAACAGGTTCCATGGTACGCCTCCACCACCTGCTGGCTGATGGGTGTAATGGATGCTACTTGCAGAGTTTGCATCCTGCATGCATTTCCCAATGCTCAAGTTGAGTATTTGTCGTTATTTTTAGATGCGTTTTACTCTGAAGTCAGAGACGTTATGCAATAACAATTTAACAAATTCACAATTTTTTAAAAGAAAAAGTAAAGTAAACTGCAGTATTGTGTTTTGGATGCTAGTTCAGCATGCCATGCTAGTCCAGCATGGAGTGCTGTTAATTTCATTCTGAACATGCATGCTAGACCAGCATCCCATCCTGGACCAGCATGCTGGACCTGAATCAAATTAACAGCATCCCATGCTGGACTAGCATGGCATGCTGAACCAGCATCCACAACAGTTTTTATTCAAGCAGGGAATGCAGAAATGTTCCTCTTAATATTACTGTATCTTGATAAGGAAAAGCTGTTTTATTTCCTCAACTGTGGTTCATGAATTGTCAATTTGTTGACATTGTTCCTGTTTTAATACAGGGGTGGGATACAGGCCCTTTGGCATCCTTCATGCTACCAGTTGTCATTCGTGCTTTAACATAAATATGCAAAAACAGCTGTATTTGAGACAATTTTTAATAGAATTACAACAAAATAAACACATTTACAGAAATTCAGTATTTTTTCTGTGCCATCTGATTAAAAAAACTGCAATTGTTTTTTTAAAATAAGAACTTAAATTAAAGGACACAATTTATCAGATGTCTCAAGTGCATTTTTTCTGCATCTCCTAACAGCCATAGACATCTATAAATATTGACCAAGCATTTGGATGTTGCTAGAGGGAGCCCAAGTCTTCTCCCTTTCCGAACAGCTCATGGGTCCCCGGAAGAATGAAAAAATGAATGCAAGTCAACGGGGCTAAAAACGCTATTTTCTGATCCGCTTTGCCTTAGACCCTGGATTGCACATATGTTGTACTTCAATTTAAATGAAAACTAATGATGTGTGTTTCGACCATGCCAGTCACGTACGATTTGTCAGCTTGTAAAAGTTTGTAATTAGCATGACTACACACCAGAAATCGGCACGTCGCACATGTGACGTCACCACATATTCTCCTCTCCCCTAACATAGCTGCTACTTACCACATGGCTAGATTTATGGTGGTTTTTTCCTCCTCTGGGAAGTTTGCTGAACTTACAGCCCTTTTCCCTCAGTTTTCTCTGTCTGGTTTGATGACGTCACTTTCGTGAAGCGCATTGGTAGTCCTGGACTTATTTTTCACACAAAACCTAAAATAGCATTTCCCTTGTTCGAAAATAAGCACATTCTTGGTACCAAACTTTGTCTTTAAAATTCACGGACATCATATGTGAAATGCATGGCACAAAACAAGCAAAATTAGAAAATAGTGTTTTTAGCCCCAATGACTTGCATTCATTTTCTTCCGGGGACCCGTGGTCCAGGAGTAGATGGGTGTGACCTAGGCTCCCTCTGTTGTTTTGTTGAAGAAGAAAGCAACAGTGCACAAGAAATGAGACTGAAAGTCTCCCCTTCTCACTCACACATAATCATGGTTTCAAAAAATAACAGAAATTACAAACAAAATACAACAGCAAATAAACTCTACCTGTATGAACAAAATTCAACATGTTAAAAAAACATCAGAGATGCATTTTTGTTAATTTAATTGGAAAAAGACTCGTTTACATGGAGGAGGTAATATACCGCATCCAGCCACATGGGGGCAATACTTTTTATTTGATTTCCAATTCATTCTGGAGTTGCAAGTGTAGACTAGAAATAAGTCATAAAAACTCAAGCAGTTATCATTTTATTTTGTTCCCTATAATGAAATATACATTTTTAGACACGTTTTACTGATATAACTTTTCTAAAATAAAATTAGAAACTCTTCCGTAATATGTTTCAACTGGGCTGAGCCCCCCATGCTTCTCTACTTAAATTCGCCCCTGAGAGCGAAACAGTCTATTTCTGTATCTCTGACGTCATATGTGAAGAATTTAAGCCAGAATGATTAAAGATAAAGAGAATGATGTGTAACTTTTTAGGGGGCAGTCAGATGAGATGCAGCCATGACGATACGACCGCCACGGGCGGAGCCAGCCAGCCGCTGGCCTGAAGCCTCCCTTCAGTCTGGCTGGCTGCTGGTCCTGTCATCGGTCTGGGTGTGGTTTTTGCAGCAGGGGTACCGTTAGCAGGAAACCAGGCTCCAGTCCGTTTGACTTAAAGGCGAAACAAAGAGAGTCTCTCCCCGGAGCTTAGGGTTGATAACAGCGCTTAGAAGTCGAGAGAAAAGTGCCGTTTTTGTCCTCGCGAAGGGAGGGCATTGTGCTGATGGGAAAAAAGTTTTCTGCTCAACTACACGTCTGATTTAACAACTTTTTTAAAGCCTGTGTCGGACCTAAAAGAAGGGAAAGATGCCGAAAACGGTAAGACTCCATATCAGCGTCATCATGCATTAACCTGAGTCGGACTCGTTTATCCCGTTTAAGCTAACGCTAATGCCCGATTTATTCTCATTTTTAAGCTAACTTGATGGTATTTGATTAGCTGGCACATCCTTTCAAACTCCCGTTACTGTGGTACTTTCCGTTAATTGTGTGTGCGCGCGCGCTCCCGCTCATGATCTATTCAGTAAAATTAGCGCCTTTAATCAAATCCTCCATTCAAGCTTTTAGACTTACAATAGCAGCTAAAGACGAGCCTGCTGGGTTACTCCGCGGCTCGTGAGCCATAATTATCCTCTTTTTGATGGTCTTCAGCGGAAGTGTGGCCTGCAGTAGCCACCGAGCTAGCCTTCCTTAAACAAGGCCTGCTTTTTTCCATCCAGCTCCAACAAGGAGGGATTTGAACTGTCACTGGGGCCAGCTGTGCTAACCAAATCGGCAGGGGAGTGCATGAGAATAAACCACGGTGTGAGTTTCACCAATAAATCTCAGTTCTGATTGGTGCCCAGTGAGTGAAGGAGTTAAATCTGGTTCGCTCTGACCTGATGCTGGTCCAGTTAAACACAAAGAAAACCCCAGGAGACAACACAAAGACAGAATAATAACAAAGGAAAAGCCAAGTTTTCTGCTGATGTCTTCATATTTGGTAAAACTGAAAGTGGTTTCAAACCCATCATATTTAAATTTCCCCTGGTGTTGTTCAAGATTCAGCTTTTTGTTTCTATATTTATTGAGTTCTGAGATGCAAAAAAAGGACACTGTTAAATCTGCCCTCTTCTTTCCAGGTTACCCACATAGCATCACATGCACAATCTGGTTTATATTAATTCAATTCAATTTTATTTATAAAGCACCTTCCACAACCTTATCGGAAACCCGAGGTGCTGAACACCGTCGCAAAAAACACAAGAATAAAATAAAGTAGAGATGCATTAATATCGATATCGGCCGATGTTTGTCATTTTTTAACATATCGGTATTGATCTGATAAATAAAACTGGGCCGATATTAACAACCAATATTTTCTCTGTCTTGTTTCCGTTGTTTATCTGTTTCAGAGGTTTAGGGGGGTGATGTGTATTTATTTAGTCTTGTAAAAGTTATTGTAATCATCTCAGAAGTGTAAATGTGTGTGTACATAATAACATAAATTGAGCTTTAATAATTTTCATTCTACACAAATTCTGTAGATTTTAGAAGCATTAATGTCAGTATATCTGCAAATATCAGTTATCGGCCATAAAAGTGATATTAATATCGGTATCGGCCCCAAAATTTTACATCAGTGCATCACTAAAACAAATATCAAAACAAATGTCCAATCGGATGGAGATAAATGCTGCACATCAATCTTAAATCATTGTTATTTTTCAGTTGATAAAAGTCAAGTTTAACTTTTTTTTTTCTTTTTTTTTTACTCCGGTTTGGTTAGATTTTTTAAATCCAGGTTTATTTATTTAAGATAGCATTTTTTTGTAAACTCAATAGATAAAACTCAAATCATGTGGAACATAAACACCCTACAAGTGCCTGAGCCCTGTACCTGCTCTCTACCTGTAGAATTGTTTGTCAGAACTTCCTCAAAATTTTTTTTCCAATTGTCATCAAGAATGAAATGTTAGACATTGTCACCTCTTCCATAAACTTTACATGCCTATTTTTGTTAATCAGCTAAGAAGCAAAAACCAAACCAGCTGTTGCATAAGTCAATATTCAGGATTATTTATAGCTGTGGGGTGTAAAAAAAACTTTTATGATTTTTAAGCTACTATGTTTAACTTACTACATTAATCAGATATGCCTTATTTAAATGTTTTGTCTTTATATTTAGAGACCTCAAACTTAGATTAGAGACTAAATCTGTCCTCAAATGTGACCTGACTTTAATGAATAAGGAGGAACTAGAAAAGTGGAAGGATTAGATGGTTAAGAGGAAGCATGATGGTTTTCCTAAAATAAAAAACAAGAGTAATGAGGTTTAATATGATGTATAAGTTGTGCTATTACTGCAGATGCTGTAGAGTTGATGGATGCACCAGACTGAGGGGATATCTCTCCAAAGTCTAACCTAATAATGTTTTGGTCTGGGTGAAAGTTCAGCTGACGGTGTGAATAAAATGGGATGTTTGTCACATAAATGGGTGAAAATTCTTTCCCAGAATGGAATCACATCTACAACTAGCTGAATTAAAGCTAGGGCTGCAGAGCATATGGCAAATATATCGTTATCGCGATATCAGCATGCGCAAAATGCATATTGCAAAGAACAGATAAATAGCCCAATGAATGGTCAGCTCAAATGTTTGCTACACATAATGCATTCTTGTCTGTTAAACTAACAGTTTCCTCCGTCCTACTGGTTGAAAGTGGAATTACAACTGTTGTAAACAAATATTGCTGCAGCCTGCTGTACCTAGCGCTAACAGCGAGCTAATGCTAACAAAAGCCAGCTAATACAAAAAATAAAAAACAACACTAAGTAAAAAGATCCGCACTGTTGGACAAAAAATTTCTTATTTACAAGTCCAGTAGCAACAAAGCCGGGTCATCATCAGTCTGGGATTTTGTAGCTTCGTTTAGCTCCTGAAACTAGTGTAGGCTGCGCCGGTGTTCACTCCAGTTTTAGCTTTGTGCCTCGTCTCCAAAGACATTACTCACTAGCCTCTTTTAGAGAACAATGCTGCCAGTTTGCTGCAACATTGAGCCGGCATCTGGGACTCTAAAGTCATTTATAAGTGCTGGTAATGTGGCACAATCATGTCCAGTTTACAAAAGATGGCAGTATAAAGGGGGTATGGGGGGTCTCTGCGCTGCTGCAGACTTCTGTTAATCTTGGACATAACTAGCTTTTTATTGCGATCAATTTGCCCATTCAGTTCTTTTTGACAAACTGCTCAAAAAGTTGGCTTTCACTTTGTCCCTGTGCAGTCTTTGGTGATCAGAGCTCCAGCCCTAACAGAGGGAAGCTCTCAGAGCGCTGCATCACTCCAGTTTATCGTGGGCTGCATGATGGCGCAGTTGTTAGTACTGTTGCCTTGCAGCACAAAGGTTGCAGGTTTGAAACTCGGCTGTGGCCTTTCTGCGTGGAGTTGCGTGTTCTCCCCATGCATGCGTGGGTTTCTTCCGGGTACTCCGGTTTCCCCCACAGATCACAACATGCCCTACAGGTTATAAATTGTAAGTCGCTTTGGATAAAAGCATCTGCCAAATAAATAAACATAAACATCATCTTAGCTAGTTGTGTTTATAAAAGTGAAACTTACTGCCTGTGTTTACTTTCCCTTTAGATACCACCCTCTACTGCGCCAAGGCGTAATATGCATTCACAAGTTTGGCATTGCAGCAATATTGCAACCATGGGTGCCGGCACGAGTGCCACAAAAATCCCGCACCACTATGCGGCCACTGTGTGTTCATAAAGACATTATCAGTATTATTAAACCTTTAATATTCGATTGATGATATAAATAGGTTATTTGGGTATGCCAGGGAACCAACACAAAAATATATTTATTACTATAATTCTACTAATGAAGATGCAGGACAAATGATTATATACAGCAGGGTTTCCCCCAGCGCTTTTGCTTGGCCACCCACCAGACTAAGCGTCATGCCCCGCCCCCCTCCCCAACCCTACCGTGTCCGCTGACATGAATGGCGCAACGAAACTAGAGCCCTCCATCAGCTGATACTGGTGAGAAACAGCAGCGGAACATGTGCAAGCCCCCAGCCCCCACCCCTGCTCTCTCAAAGGAGAGCTGCGGGATGGAGCGCATGGGACCCCCCCCCCCCCCCCCCCCCAGGAGAAAATATGATATATTGCCATATTGATACTTTTTTACATCCCTAATATTAATAATTAACCATCCAACGCCAGTGCAGAGTACGATACCCGTGAGATGAGGCTTCTCAGCGATTCGGCTGGCCACAAAGTCTTCTTTGCAAGCGAGTAGTTTGACTTCTGGATATCAAAGGGCGTAATTCTCTGAATCTGCATCAGCTGGTCAGAGATAGTCTCCTGGGTCTGCTGGTGGGACGTTTCAAGTCTGATGAGTTGTTTTGCAGATTAAAACAAATAGTGGTTGTTTGATCTTGGAAAAGGATGGTTCCAATGCTGCTAAAATGATTCCACTGAAAGGTCTGGCTTGATCCCCCAAAGGATGGTCATTTAGCATAAGCTGGAGCTTTGACTGGAACCCAAACGCAGATTGATCAGATCTGGTTAAAGTAGCTTTGTTTAACATTGGTTTAAAAGCATCCTCGGCTCAAGTTAAACACAAGCATGAACAAATAAAACAAACAAAAATGAAACACACAGACATTCACTCCTTTTTAAGACCATGACGATATTACAATGAAAACACTGCTTTAGCAAGCATCAGATTAGTTGAATTTGGTGAGACAGCACTCGTGAAGATGAATGAAGGGAAGCTCCTTCCATTAGGTTTCCTCACCGGCCACAAGGGAGCTGAGAAGGTGCTGTTACCCCAAGATTCCACTACCTCCGCTCCGCCTTCGGCAGCCGCTCGCTTCCGAACTCAATTTTTACTGGTACCCGCTCTACAACGGCTCCGCTCCGGTGCGGAGACCTGAGGTGCGCAAACAGGCATGCGCATGCGATACAGTCCGAGCAATGAACGCGGAAGTTTTTATGTATTTATGGCTTATTTTTGTGCATTTAAAGTTCAGCCGCCATTGATAGTTGTTAAAAGTTGTTAAACCTGTGCATATGAAACAAAAAACGCTTTTTGTTTATCGACTTATTGTGAAATAACGGAAGTTGTGCTTGCTCCCTGGGCGGTTGTGATTTCTGTCCATTGACTGCGGAGGTGCTCCGGCGTCCGGCAAAAATAGAATCAATCCTATTTTTGCCGAATGGCGGGCGGCGCACTGCGCCGCACGGCCGCAGTAGTGGAACAGCTCTGATTGACTACAACGGGACCGATTTTGCTGCGGAGTTCGTGCCGGAGTGCAGCGGAGCGGAGGTAGTGGAATTTTGGGGTTAATCGAATGAGGCCCTTTTCCAAGAGACTGCCGATGACCCCCCCCCCCCAAAAAAAAGATGGACAACAGGGAGAAGATGCTCCACTAGATGGATCATTTTCAAGGATCAAAGGAAAGGAATCAAGGTCAGAAACATACATGGGGTGTTTCATCATCATTGGGCCAACCGTGAAGTGAAGAAGCAACGCGAAGGACAACGTTGTCAACTGGAGCATTTGCGCGGAAAAGCAAACTTCTTCTTTTTCTTTTTCTTGTGCTTTTGAATAGCGATCGGCAAACTGAAAATGCTAACTGCTAGCATTACAGCTAACAAAGAGCGCCCCTTAGGACACTTACCCACTCCACAAAACTATCTAGTGTGGTTTTGGGGTCAGCAGAGGGCTGCTTAGTGCTGCCAAATATTAAACTGGTCAAGTTTCTAACTCGGTAACCACTGAGGTCAATGTTAAAGCTTTAGCTTAACGTTTAAATAAACTAGTTTTACTTTAAGTTCCATTCAAAACTTTTAATATTGCACAATATCAATAACTCCCATCAAACTGTTTGCTGGATGACTCCTGGCAGTGCTACAGTTTCCCAAGGATGTCATGTTGTGACTCAAGGTTTCTGCAGTTACATCAGTTCCTCCCTGGTAATTTCCTCGCCTGCAGCCTTATATGGACTTTCACATCACAGTCTGGCTGCTCCCCTCCCTGCTCTCCCCAGCGTGGTTCTCAGATGCCATGCTCCACTTCAGATTGCATTGCAGCAGGACAGCAAACACAGAACTCACTGGATCAGTCTCATTTTACAACTTCATGTGTTTTCATGATCAGTGATGCAAGATGTTGTCTAGTTAGACTCTTGTGAGGTAATAAAGTGCTACTAAATTACTGCTAATGATGTTTTAAAAATGCTTCTTTCGTTGAACACTAAAACAGACTAAACTAGAGCATTTTAGTTCTAATAGTCTTGGCTTGCAGAGAAACAAAATGACCTTTCCATCTGACTTAACCAAGGCAGCTTTTTTCACTTTCATGCCTTCTATTTGAACTATAGAGCCAAGTCAAATGACTAGCCAGCTCTTTTTATATAGGTCTTTCAATGCTAATTAAACAAAAAAGAGTTCAACTATGCAAAACTTACCATTTTATCCCAACATGCAGACTTCAGGACTAGTTAGGAGCTCCAGACGTTTAACTGTGTGTCTATGGAGACGCGGTAAATGGAAAGACCTGGAGGAATGCTGGCAGGAGATTAAATGGGTCTGTGGAGCACATAGCAAAGAAGATTAGGACCGAGTAGAGCTGAAGGTTGTGGACAAACCACCATCAAATAACCTGCTTTTGATTTTTCTCTTTAAAGGCTCAAGAGTCCTAAAAGTAAGTCCTTCATTGTTGGTCCATTCTGTTGTCATTTTATGTGTTTTTCTTGGTTTTTAGTTGTTGGTGGTGTTTCATTATTACACGTTACAGTTTATTTACTGTAGAGGTTAAAGGGTCTGGAGACTGTTGAACCATTCAGACTTTCCTCATAATCAACGGGGCTTCAACAGTTTCAATGAATGCCGTCATTACATAAAGCTGGATTTGATGTGAGTTTAGGATCAGTCTGTTCTAACCTTATTGACTTGCTGAATTATGGGCTGTCTCCATCCTTCATGGAGGAATAGACTAACATAAAAAACACACAAATATCTGAAGTAGCAGCTGGACTCCATTACACTGTGCACAACTTTAGCAGATTAGTGAGACATTTGTGTGATTTTTATTGCATCGTTGTCTTTAACAATCCAACGAAAATCTTGAACAAAAAAAAAATCCAACTATCAGGATTTTTAAACGCTCTTTTGTGACCTCCTAAAATAAATGCCTGCTAAAGTAGCACCTTTTTTATGAGTGTGTGTGTGTGTGTGTGTGGTCTCCTGCTTTGACCAAAACGTCTTCCTGTTCTCACCTCCCTCTTCTTATCATCTGTGTGAACTCTGCACTGAATTTCTGCACCACAGATGCAAAAGTCATAACTGCAGACTACAAACCATCCGGGTGGAGATGTAGAGGCCCAAATTAGATCTGGTCTAATGAGCAGGATCTGTGGTGATTTGATGTAAATACTGAGCTCCATTAGGAGAAAGTCATTGTTTTGTCTTTGGAGCAAATAAACTAGCTTGTTGTCATGTGATTCCTTCCTGTGTTATTTGCTTGTTTTAGCTTCAGGATGAGTTCTACCACTGCTTCATATTCATATGAATATTAGCTTATCGACTAAATCCTGAGTTCACATTTGAACCTTCCACCTGACTGGGTAATAACACATTTTTAAGTGTCGAGAAGTTTTTAAGGTTGCCCTGACTGTGTTTGAGTGTTGTTAGATGACTGTACTAAATTTATCAACCGGTAAACTAAATTGTACGTAACGTACATGGAGTTGGGACGTGCTGCTCTATCAATCTTTCACACGGTTTGCTTTTCTCATGTTCCTGAGAGCTTTTGCTGTTATCTTCTCTGTTGTCTTGGCTTCAGCTGAAAGGACTGTAGTTGTGAGTCACACCGATAACATTGGTGTGTGAATGTAGGGCTGGTGTGTCTGAACACAGAGACAAGTGCACCAGTGGTTTTATTTTTTGACTTCCTGTCTGGGGTACTTTCCACAGTTCAGCTCTGAGTCAACCTGTCTACTTAGAAGTTATCATATTTAATTTGATTCCACCTTCAAATGGAGATGCAACTTAAAAAATATTATTATTATTGAAATAGCTTTAATATTTGAATGTTAATTCATGTGTGATCTCTACTGGGGCATAAAGTATTGTCATAGTTAGGAATGTGTATTGGTGAAATTTTGGCGATACGATACGTATCACGATATATTGCGATACATTCAGTATTAGAGATTTTTTTTAGACTGAATTTATTGTAGGAATATTCATTAAACAGTCCAAACTAATACTTGGCATGTTAAACCTGAGGTATCTGAACCAGAACAGATGGATTTACATTTCAATGGTGGAAACAAAACCCATTGCACCCTACTGCCAACTAGCGGTCGGTGTTGGATTTGCATCAAAAGAAAAGAAAACACTGTTTGCATGTAAATTCTTCCAAAGATTAGATCCACGGCTTTTGAATATCAATATAACATCGCGGGGGAAAAAATCACGATGTATTGCCAGATCGATATTTTCTTACATCACTAGTCATAGTGCTAATTTTAAGATTTTATCGTACAAACACTAAAATACTTGTACATACTGCAAACATAATCCTAAAAACAACCCCACATACTTTAAGATGGTTGCATAATTGTTTTAAAATAATGGAAGGGTGAAATGAATGGAGGTTACATGTTTGCAGAAAGACTGACAATATTAAAAAAAAAACTTGACTATGCAGGTATGCCCAACCCTGGTCCTCAAGATCCCCTATCCAGCTTGTTTTATATCTCACTCTGCTAATTCAGTGACTGAATCACCTGTTCAACAGCTACTCGGGCTCTGCAGAACACTGCTAATCACCACTGATTCAAATCAGGTGTGTTGAAACAGGGAAACGTCTAAAACATGCTGGATAGGGGATCTCAAGGATCAGGGTTGGGCACACTGGAACTCACAGCTCTCACATTGTGAGATTTAGACGTATTTTGCAATCTGCTTTTTTACTTTTAAGATTTTAAAATCAAACAGAATCTGAATATCAATACTTGCCAATAAACTATTATTTTAAAGAAATGGTAAGCTGCCAGAATGTCATGAAAATCAGTCATCCTATGTAAGCATGGTGAGTTCAAACCACGAGAGCGTAAATGTAAATAAATATTGGTATGTTAGCTAAGCTTTAGCCTAAAGTACACCCTGTCATTACCACTTGACTCAGCAAGTCATGCAGCTTTCCCAGGGTTGTGAAAACTACCTTGTTAATCCCAAAAGAGAAATTGGATGCTTTAGATAGAAACGTATCATTAAAGTTTCTACAAAGAGTCCCTGTAGCTGGTTCTAGTGGATCTTCTGTAGAGGGCTATGTTCCAGCAGATCTGAAGAATCATCTGAATTGTACTGAAGGTCTGAGGCGTATAGAAGGTAAATAAGAGGGGAGAACGTATCGTCCCCTGTGGTGCTCCAGTGCTGCCGACGACCTGGTTTAACATAAATCCTTTTAAGAGGTCTGTTTGTCAGATAGTCATTAATCCAGGAGATGGTGGAGGTTTCTGCCTGTGTGTTCTGGAGTTTCTTACATAATGGTTGGATTGTAAAGAACATGATCCTCACAGCGCTGTCTGCTTTGTCTAGAGGACTGTGGGTTTGTTGAAGCAGGTATGTGATGGCATCTTTACCCCATCCCCATGGCGATGAGCAAGCTGCTGAAGGCCCTAGAAGGTGTTTGCTTATTTAGGTAGGTCAGTAGCAGTCTCTCTTAGACATTCTTGGTGTGCGATGTTGGGGTAACAGATCTGTAGTTGTTAATGGAGGATGGATGAGATTTCTTATGTACTGGAACCAGGCAGCGGGACCTTCTCCTGGGTTTTGCTGCAGAGTTGGAAGCTGTAGACCAGAACCAAGTAGAAACACAGCTGGTATCACCGTCCTTTCAACAAAAAGCAGTTTTGATGACCTCTATTACTCCCAGGTTTTGGGATATCTTCAGCAGGCATTGTAATGCATTTGTCCTCAGAGGATTTTAGTTATTGTTTGTCTGAAGGTGTTGTGATGATTGTTTATTCATCGCTGACACCACATCGCTGACACCAGCATGGCGTATCTACGTTTTCTGTATCTAAACAGGGTGGAGATAACAGAAGGAATGGTGTCAAAGTAAGTCACGTTCTGTGTGTTTGACCCACACGACCTCTGGGTTTATACCAGTAGTCCTCACAGGGCTGACTCTAAGGGAGCTAACGCTAACTCCAAAAACTTTACTAGCAAATGTAGAAACTATGTTAGACTTTCTGTTTATACTCAAACAACTGTTTGCATATTTTTGTGTTACATTTATCTCGCTGCACAGCAACGTGTCTTATTACATTTTTCCTTTTTTTTTTATCATGGGAACATTTATTTATTCTTTAAGGAGATTTCATGATTAAAGTGACCAAATCCAGCTGTGTCAAAGAAACAGAAATATTCATGATAAAAGCCTTTTTGAACCTTGTTTCTCTTTTGGTGTCAAACTGTTAAAATAAATAAAAGTCATGGAAAATTGACACATGGGGTGCTGAGAGTGGTGTTTTGCACTTGAGGCTAAAAATAGTGTTGAAAGTACTTTTGTGCTCTGGCCATGAGAGACACACCCAAACTGGGCAGAAAACTGAGCAACTTGGTTCCCTTTTTAATGCAAGATGAACTTTTCTGTCTCCGGAAATGAAACCGCTTCATCGCATTCAGGGTGGTGGCGGTGAGCTGAACACATGTTCCACTAACTTCAGCTGTTCCTCTTAAATATTTCCTTAGATAAACAACTTGATGTAGCCTTAGCTTCAGATTAAATGTTTCATTCAAACTCTTACAACAGCTGAGGGTGACAGGAAGTGACCGAGGGGGAACTGGGCGGTAAAATGGAGTGCTGCTGACGGGGATGGGAAAGAACGCAATAATCAGCTCTGCTTCTGTGCAATAATGCATACCATTGTTGTTCAGGGCAGGCGTGGGCCTCTGCCTCTGCAGTTATTTCCCAGTAGGCATTGCTTGCTGCTGATTTTCCTAACAGAGAGAAGGTAGGGGCATTCTGGCCTGGTTGGCTTCCCATCCACAGGATCAAATCCTACCTCTGAGTAACCTCCATGGATGATTCAACCTTTGATAACTGGCTTTGCAACAAACCGAAAGTTGCTTAAACATTTTAAAAAGTTAGGTCCTAGATGGACCGGTTGGGAAGAAGAGGACAACTGAAGAGAATAACTATTCTCTCCTGTCAGACTCCACCTCAGATCTGAGTTCAGGTTTGCTTGATACATGACAGGATGTAGATGACTCTCATGACACTTTGGTGTTTAGCAGTCTCGCCTCACAAGACCCAGCCTCCAGAGGATGTGGTTACTTCCTGTAGATAAGTTCTGTACTCAGCCAAGAGCCATGAGGCGACTCTTTCATGAATTCTGCTTCAATTTATTTTTTAAAAATAGTTTAATGTATATTATTGGCTTATTATCTCTGAGTGTTTTAAGTTTGAGAGAAATATCACATAAACCATTGAAAACTTTGAGATGAATCACTGGATGCACACAGACGACCAAACACAAAAACGGATGTAATCAAGTCCTTTTTTTTACTGCTATTTAGCAATAATTTTTATGAGGACATACCCTTAACCCAGCAGGTCACACCAGCATGTATCTTCAAAGTTCACATTTTCCCAAATAAATGTAATTCTTATCAGATCTCCTAACCTGCGTTTGTGTTGATTTTCTCTGCGGCTCAGATCAGCGTACGAGTCACCACGATGGATGCGGAGCTGGAGTTCGCCATTCAGCCCAACACAACAGGGAAGCAGCTCTTTGACCAGGTAGGAGAAGCTCCCTCTCCTGAGGAAGAAGTTGTTTTTTTCTCCTGTAGGTTATTTACTTTATCAGTGTCTGATGTAGGTGATTTATATAACCGCTCATGTAGGACGTGTGGTTTAGAGGTGAAACTAGAGACATGAGAATATGATTTTATAGCTTATATAAGACAGGATTTCATTTATTTACTTGTACGTTTTAATAACCGATCATTTAGATAATAAATACAAGCAACCTAAAGGAAAAAGCTGGATTTAGGATGTAACCTTATATCACTAGAGTTATAAACCTGAATCTGTAAGTAAAACAAAATAATAAGGTAATAAAAAACGATTGGCTGTCGGCTGAGTTTTATATTCAGGAGGTTACGTGGTGTGGGAGCTCTCAGATTGGGAGGAGCCGTTCATGGATCTCTGGTCAGGAGGTCCCAGATGTTTTCAGGAGAAAGGTTGGATCACAGCAGGAGCGTCCGTCTGCTCTTTTTGAATTGTGTTTGGGACTGTTGTGGGTGAGTGGAGGTCAGGGAATCCCCAAGATGGAGGTTTTAGAAACGGATGCATCCTCCTACTAGCAGTGGAAAATCACTTGATGGGGAATAAAAACAAACTGGAGCTTTCGGAGAAAGTCCATACAGAAACAGGGAAGTTCTCTAAACTAAAGGATTCTGAGACTCATCTGACAATATTCTGAAGAAAATCTTTCCTGTTTGAATAAGGCGCTATAACCATAACTGCTTTGGCTGTTTCAGGTGGTGAAGACCATTGGGCTGCGAGAGGTTTGGTACTTTGGGCTCCAGTACCAAGACACAAAGGGTTTCTCCACATGGCTGAAGCTTAATAAGAAGGTGAGCCTCGTTGGCTTGTGTCACCACTCTCCTCCACCTCCTCCCTCACCCGTGCCGTGTTTTATTTTAGGTGACAGCCCAGGATGTGAGGAAGGAAAGCCCGCTGCTGTTTAAATTCCGTGCCAAGTTCTTCCCTGAGGATGTTTCGGAGGAGTTAATTCAGGAAGCCACGCAGCGGCTCTTCTTCCTGCAGGTGAAGGAAGCCATCCTAAATGACGACATCTACTGCCCCCCAGAGACGGCCGTGCTCCTGGCCTCCTACGCCGTGCAGGCCAAGTTCGCCGACTACAACAAAGAGGTCCACACACCAGGTTATCTCCACAGTGAAAACCTGCTTCCTCAGAGGTAACGAACGTGGTTTTCTGTTACCGATCTGACGGTCAGATTTAGATAAAGTGTTGCTCTGAGTGACACTTTGTCTTCACAGAGTTCTGGATCAGCACAAGCTCAACAAGGAGCAGTGGGAGGAGAGGATTCAGGTTTGGCATGAAGAACACAAAGGAACAATGAGGTGGGTTCAGTTCCGGCACAGACGAACAAAAGCAAGCTGGTGCTGTTCTTAGGGATCTGAAACCTCTCAGCTAAAAGAAGTGGCCTGATCTTTAGAGGCGTCACCTTTAGCTCCGTGTGTGATGGATGCTACGTGGTGATCGGAGTCGGGCCGTGCAGAAACTCAGACTCAGAGCTGCCCTTCATGTGTCCACAGAGAGGAGTCCATGATGGAGTATCTGAAGATCGCACAGGATCTGGAAATGTACGGAGTCAACTACTTCAACATCAAGAACAAGAAAGGGACGGAGCTGTGGCTGGGCGTGGACGCGCTCGGCCTCAACATTTACGAACAGAACGACAAGTGAGTTTTTTTTTTTAATTTGTCCTCGTGCCTTTGGTACTCAGGATCTGTGTCCAGCACCAATCAAGAGGTTTTGTTCTTATTGCAGAATGACTCCCAAAATCGGATTCCCTTGGAGCGAAATAAGGAACATTTCCTTCAACGACAAGAAGTTTGTCATCAAACCGATTGACAAAAAAGCACCAGTATGTTACCTCTTCACCGTTTATCATTTCATATTAATGGATGATTTCTGACAGAACCATCTGTGCCCTAGGACTTTGTGTTCTATGCTCCAAGACTGCGCATCAACAAACGTATTCTGGCGCTGTGTATGGGCAACCACGAGCTGTACATGCGCCGCCGCAAGCCAGACACCATCGAAGTGCAGCAGATGAAGGCTCAGGCTCGGGAGGAGAAGAACCTCAAGAAGATGGAGCGGTACAAACGTTCTACTGTTGTCTGAGCTACAGCAGAATTGTGATGTTGTGATTTACTGATGAAGCTGAAACATCCCATCCTGCTTGAGCAGAGCTCTGCTGGAGAATGAGAAGAGGAAACGAGAGGTTGCGGAAAAAGAGAAAGAGAAGATTGAAAAAGAAAAGGAGGAATTGATGGAAAGATTAAAGCAGATCGAAGAGCAGACGAAAAGAGCCCAACAAGGTGTGGAACTATGGATTCTAGTAAAGCTTTATTCTGTTTGACAATGTGAGTCTCACTATGGTGTGTGTGTGTGTGTGTGTGTGTACAGAGCTGGAGGAGCAGACGCACCGGGCTCTGGAGCTGGAGCAGGAGAGGAAACGAGCTCAGGTGGAGGCCGAGCGTCTGGAGGCTGAACTGAAGGGCGCCGAGGAGGCTAAGATGGCTCTGCTGCAGCAGTCAGAGAATCAAATGAAAAACCAAGAGCATCTGGTTAGCTTTAGCAAAAAGCGGCTGAGTCAGAAACACCTTATTAATAAAAGCAGGTGCGGTGGCAGAAAAGTTAACAATTCAGTCAACAAACACAATATTTTTCTTCTTTCAGGCCACTGAGTTGGCTGATCTGACGTCAAAGATTTCCCTGCTGGAGGACGCCAAGAAGAAGAAGGAAGAAGAGGCCACGGAGTGGCAGCAGAAGGTGCACAAAATTAAATCATAACTGCTTTAAAAAGAGGAAAAACGTGTTCTCTACTGCCACCATGTGGCAAGAAGCTGTCAGGTCGTATAACCTCCAAAGCGGTCCGTGCAGATTCTTGTTGCTGCTTTAGAGAAAAATCTGGCAGAAATGTAAAATTTTAATTATTAAGTTTGTTTCATTAGGGGAAAAAAGGAGAAACTCCTGGTGAATGGATATTTGGTGGAGTTTAGACCGTTTCTAACTGAAAAACAGCTGCTTTAGACAGTTTACTCTGCTTGTCTTTATTAAAACACCAGTGGACAGCTGTAGGGATCTCAGTCAGAGTAACGCCCTGCTCTCACATCCTCAGGCTACCTCAGTGCAGGAGGACCTGGAGAAAACCAAAGAAGAGCTGAAGAACAAAGTGCTGGCGGTCCAGGAGCCCGTCAACACAGAGAACGAGCACGATGAGAACGATGAGAGCAGCGCCGAGGCCAGCGCCGAGTTCGGGGTGGCCGCCTCCTACAAGGACCGCAGCGAAGAGGAGAGGATGACTGAGGCTGAGAAGAACGAACGCCTGCAGAAACATCTACTGGTAAGACTTAAACCACACTAACATCATTCATGACGTCTGACCTGAGTACAGCAGATCCTGATGTCAGGAATACAGCAGATCCTGATGTCAGGAACAGGTGATAAATCTGTTGGTGCTGAAGTCTGAAAACAACATTTCTATTTAGGTTAATCAGAAACATGTTGGTTACATAAAAATCTTATCTATAAACCTTTAAACTGCCCTGTTACACAGTAAAACAATCCAAATGTGGTCCTAAACTTTCATTTAAACATGTTTGAGTCCCAAACCTGCATCAGCTACTCAGATCCCTCTCATGTAGATGAGACAACATGTTTACCGATCACCACGGAGGAGTTTTGTGACGTTTCTAAACAGGAGCTGGATTCCCGGTGACCTTCTGTTGTCTTTCCAGGCTCTGAGCTCGGAGCTGGCCAATGCTCGGGACGAGACCAAGAAGACGGTGAACGACATGATCCACGCGGAGAACATGAAAGCAGGACGCGACAAGTACAAGACCCTCCGACAGATCCGGTCAGGAAACACCAAACAGCGCATTGATGAGTTTGAGTGCATGTGATGCGTTTGCCCCGCCCATCGGCCCGCTCATCCGGCGCCTTGCTGCCTGGACTGCTGTCCTGCCTCACTCCAGCTGTTTCTCTCTCTGTACCCAAAACAAATCAGCTCAGCGACATACGGCGACTGCAACAGCACAGCGTTAAGATGCAGATCTGGAAAATTCCAATTCCTCTTTCTAAATTCGATCTTAGGCGAGTCACTGGTTGAAAAGGGACAAACTGTGTGTTGGTAGAACATTCCTTTATGTAGCACGTTAGCTAAAGGCTCTTTATGACACGATGAGCAGGAAAACCTTTAGTTTCTTTATGTTTTTGTCGCTGTTCTGTGTCGCGTTTTTAAAACAGAAGACTCTAAATTTGGCACAATTAAAACCAAACTGGTTCCGACGCATTTCTGCTGTAAACGGTTTCACACAGCGCCTTTCCTCCCTGCAATATGATTCTGAGGAGGAATATTTGAGCAGTATTACGTTTTTAATTATTTTCCAGCGTTCTGTTACAGATCAGACAGTATTTACAATCTACTCCGTGTGCAAATATGAAGGTTTTCTAACTAATGAAGGTCCTCCAACAAATCCTCATTTATAGACGGAACTGACTTTCCTTTTGGTGTTTAGTTTCACAATATTCCATCCACCTCTAGTCCAAATAGGATTAAAAAACATCCTGTACATCTGGTGTCATTAAAAACGTGTTTAGAGCTGCGAAACGCTGAAGAAATTAGGCTAAATAACCTTCAGTTGTCATTTTGTCGCCAAATTTGAGCGTTTGAATTCAGAAGTTATTTAATTTAAAGTAGCAGCATTTAATTTGATAGTAGTGCATGTTAAAGCTTCTGCGGTTAATTCAGAGGATGTTTTGAATAGTTTATTAATAGTAAACTGAATTACTGTAATTGTAGTAGTTAATCGGTTAATTAGCTTCATTTCTTTAGACATGCACTGGAAAGTTACAGGTTACTTGAAAATTAGTCAAATCTTTCTTCCATTTCTGTGTGCATTTTTTATTTGACATACTGTATGTATTTAATTTAGTTTATTTCATAATTGGGATTTTACAGTTGTGGTAAATTATGTGTAATAATAAAAAGGACGTCTCTGAGGTATTTTTGTATGATAAAATTCCAATTCTTTTGTCATAAATAATTAAAAAAAATAAAAATGAGGAGTGTTTTAGCTGGTAAGGGTCAGAGAGACAGCAGGCTGAAGAAATAAAGATGTGTGTTGTGCCATAAATAGAAATAATTAAATGTTTTGTTTAAAAAGAAAAATTCTCTGGTGCCATTCTTCCAAATTCCCTTTTAGTATCGAGTCATGTGAAGGAGTTCCTACATGTCATAGATTGTTTTGAAATAAAAAAAAATGTATTTAGACTATTTTGCAAAGGCCAAACTGTATTTTAGTGGATATTTCTGCTAATTTCCATTCTGATGTCTTTAAATG
Organism: Nothobranchius furzeri; assembly: GCF_043380555.1. NCBI lineage: Eukaryota > Metazoa > Chordata > Actinopteri > Cyprinodontiformes > Nothobranchiidae > Nothobranchius > Nothobranchius furzeri. Next base: position 49,325,709 of record NC_091750.1, on the reverse strand, counting down.
AACATTTGTACCAGGATGATCCGACTTCCTTCTTTTCTACATGTACTTCTTATATCTGCCATGAATGTTGCTGCACAGTGTTTTCAACCTGAAGCGTCACTTATTAGCATCACAATCGGAACAAATCACCATTGAAGCTGCTTGTATCTCGTCTCGAGTCAAACAGGACTGAACGATTGTAAACTGACAAGACAGTGCCTTTGCCCGGGTTATTATCAGATCTTGCCTCTTGGAAGTTTTCATTTGATTAATTAATAAAAGTTTAGTTAAAGTTGTGTCTCATTGTTCTTTTTTATGGATTTTGATTTAAAGGGATCCTAAGCAACTTTTTCATATATTTAAATACTTTTCTAGAGCCAGTATGTGCTAAAATGACCCTTTACAGTAACCCAGACTATACCGGAATACCGTATTTGCAACTTCAGAGTGCCGGTCTGGTCTATTGGACTTATGAACAGCACAGCAAGGAGATGAGTTTTGCTTTTGGGTCTACTAAATTGACACTAGGGGGTGCTAAAAGCAAGCCCAAACTCTCCCCTTAATAGAAAATACTTTAAAGGATGCTATGACTCAACTATCCACAAGGTGGCTCACCATCTGCTTCAAACATGACATTTAGAAAATATTCCCTGCTATTTTTTGGTAGGAAACTTGTTTTAAATTTCAGTTAACATAAGAGTGATTTTTGCATACAACTGAAGTCTGGAAAACTTTGAAAGCAACACAAAAATGTGGCTAAAGAGCAAACAACAAAGACTTGCACAGCAAGACTGAAAGTTCTGCAAATTATTTCTGCAAACTGAAATAAAATGCACAGAAATGTCTGTCAGAGTCAGTTTTTCCACAAATGTCACACGCAGCAGCGTTGTCACATAAACCCCATTAGCAGGAGTCGGGTTCAGAACTCCAGCGTGCAACAAACCCAGTGAGTGACAGGCGAGTAAATAAAAAAACCTGTTTTGAAGTTTGAACCTTTAAAGACGAGTGTAGACTGCAGAAAGCATCTGTCTCTTCAGCTCAAAAGAAGAAGAGCACCCTTCCAGAGCAGCAACTGCTGTTTCTGGGCTGCAGCGCTCAACACTTAGTCATGGAAGCATTAAAAACAAGTGGCAAAAATAATCTTTTACATTCATTTTCTTATGGAAACAACTTTACTGTAAAGATTTAGCAGCATTGAGATCTGCATTTAACCCTTTAACGCAGGGGTGCCCAATCCTGGTCCTGGAGGGCCGGTATTCTGCATGTTTTAGTTTGAATTCTGTTTCAACACACCTGATTTCAATCAGCAGCTAATTAACAGGCTTTTGCAGAGCCTGATGAGCTGCTGCACAGGTGTTTCAACCACTGAATCAAGTCTGTTGGAGCAGAAAAACCACAAAACCTGCTGGATACCGGCCCTCCAGGACCAGGATTGGGCACCCCTGCTTTAACGTAATGTTCGGTTATTTTTTTGTAATAGGAAACTGAACAACCCTGGTGCAGCAAGGGGGGTGTTGGCTTGTATCTGTAACTTCCCCTGTATTTGTGGTATTAGTAAAGTGTACTGTCACTTTGAAACAAGCTGCACTCAGTTATCTCACATTAATCATCTTAAACTTTAGAAAAACAAAACAATGAGTCACAATTACTGTTACTTACTCATTTCCATTTAGTGACTTGATTTAAACAGACACACGACTGACAGTGAAGGATGTTTTACACGGCAACGTAAACTCCACAAAAGCACTTTAGTGTATTCGGATCTTCATTATTTAAAGGGGCATTATGGAAGTTTGACAACCAAAACATGTATAGAAATAATAAATTTATTCTTCATACATTCTCCTGCAATGCCCTGGTCCTGTAGAATGAGCCCTGGCATTTTTACTGATTGCATGTTTTTCTGAAAAATCACAGAAAAAGAGAGCTGCTCGGGTCGAGCAGGCTGCTTCATGCGCGTTCACGCTCAGGCATAGCCCGTAGCATTTGCTATCAGTAGATTTAGCAGCAGAGAGAGAGGCAGTGCCAACTCAGTGACTTTGTCGCTGTTCCTAACGCCTAGTGATGAACCTAGCTACATTTTTGAGGACCCTTGGCTACTTTCTGTAGAACTTTCTTCTAGATATTTCCTGCAAATTAGCAACAAAATAGCCATTTTCGCTCCGAACCGTTCTTTGGTTTGACGTTGTTTCATGTGTTATCAAGGATATAAAAGTGACAGATACTGTGAATGTTACTAGAGTGTAGCTCACCTTGTAATATGTCTGACTCCCATGCAGAAGTCCTCGGTTCAATTCTGGGTGTAAACATTGTTCATTTAGAGTTTCTTTTTTACATTAATGATTTAATTTTTTTACATATATTTTTTTGCAGTAAGATGCCCAAATTTTTATTTGAGACTCGCTGAACGGCATTGAATTCACAGATAAAAAAGATGTGGGTTCAACTTTCATTTTGGAACAAATTTTCAAGCAAGGGAAGGGATCTGAGCATGCAGGAGGACTGACCCATCATAAACCTTTGTTGGCTGTGCTGAAGAGAAAGGTACAGAACCAATTTATTTAATTAATTAGCTGCACGTTCTCCTGTCCTCTGTCCTCCGGGCCACACACACACGGGATTGTCTCAGCTGTTATTTTCGTTAAGGAGTGTGCACATACAGCATGCGTGCCTCATGCACGAGCCTACTATTGAAGCTGCCGTTACGCTTTTGGCCTGAGGGGGCAATCGCGAGTATAAAAATTAAAAAGTCCATAAAGTCCCTTTAAGGAGTTTCTCCAACTTCATTAAATGGAACGAAAGGAATTAATAATCACACGTTTGCCTTTTATGGCAGGCTAAACTAGGATTTACCCATTAAGGTACCTGTTAAGGTAAAATCTTGAAAACGTCATCACAACACTGAGATCAGGGAATATTCACTACGGATGACTTTCAACGAACTTTTAGCTGATTTTCTGTAAAACTATCAGAGTTGCAGCCATTCTTGTGTGGGTTAATGCAGATTAGTGATTTTAGGAAGGAAATGTTTTCATCTGACATCTGTTAATCTCCATACCAAACTAACTTATGGGGTCAAGTCACTTGATTCTCAGAAACGTGTATTTTAAAATTATTTTAACCACGATTCTCCTGATTAAAACATAGAAATGTATTATTATGTCTCTCAGTTCTGTCACCTTTTCAGCAAACTGACCATCTGAACTCATTACCATGACAACCCAACTGTCGTTGTGGTATCTCGTCTCCACAGAGGAACTTTAGATCTAAGAGATAGTGGTTTGGGGTTGTCAGTTTCCTGTTTATTTGAAGCCCTTCATTTTCCACAACTATTATTAATTACTGAGTTTTGGAGTCCAGAACAAGGCTGAACTCTGCTGATGGATCACCATCTTTGTTCACATTTGCCTGTGGATGGTGTCTTATCTCCAAAAGGTGATGGCTTCAGCTTAAAGGAGAACATAACTGTAACACCTTACATAAGAAATGCATTGAATGTGATCAGAGGTTGCAGAGCCGCCAATGGGAGAACAAACACTTTAAAACGTATTCAAGAGGTTTGCCAGTCCATTCGGTTTATCCAAACCCTAAAGGATTCATTTTGAAAATAAAGCTTAAAGGCTGATGAAAACTGTTGGCATCATTTGAAATTAAACTTGAACCAAAGTGGGAGTCATTTCATAGGTTCTTGCAGATGTTTGAACAGTAAACAGGGTTACCTATTTACAGATACTGGTGAAGCTGTTTATTATCCTTCTATCAATTAATAAACCCCCGTGGGCTGAAACATCTGGAGCAGTAACCATTCATACCTGAAGCTCACGAGTGAAACAAATGCTTGGCTCTACTTTCACTTGACTGTAATGTTGCGTTGGTCAACAGAAATTGTTTTAAACATCCATCCATCCATTTTACAGTTCATGGAGAAAAGACCATGCCGCTCTCTCCAGCTTCTCCCAATGGATCCCAAAGTGTTTCCAGACCAGAGCAGACATAATGGCCCAATCCCAAAACTCGCATTGCACCCTACCGTCTTCTGTGGAGTGCACTTGGAGGAGATGCGCAGTAAGGCTTTGAGTGTGTGGTACACAAGTGTGCAAATAATTGCCGAATTGGGACAGGGAGCATTGCGTCATCGACCACAACCCATGCTGTGATGCTGGTCACTGTGCTACTTTTGAAAAAAAAACGTTATGAACAACTTTCAAAGAAACAACCAATTATTTCAAATTAACTAATATTCATCATTGCTTTGTCTAAAACATTCAGAGCTTCAATCGTCCTAAAATGAACTACTTTCATTTGAAAATATGTATTTTAGAAAAGGCACTTGTGCCCTTTCTCCTGTAGCAATGGACTGTGGGTAATACCCTTCACCCAATTCTTCATTGATGTGGACTTGGGTGAAGGGCGGATCAAGGGTGCAAAAGGGGCGTGATCAACTTCCGCACTTGAGAATCGGGACTATCTATGCACTCGCACTCGTGCAATTGAAGGGTGCAAGCGTGGAAGTGTGAGTTGAACAAGCAGAGGGGCACTTAATCACTGATGTTCTTCTCTGTTATTAATTACATAATTTACAGATACACAAATGGACAAAAACACAGGAAATGCAGACTTTTTTTTGCCTCGTCACTTTTGTGGCGCTCCCTCCAGCCTGGTGCCCCATTGCATACTCAACTCAACTCAAGCTTTACTTCTACAGCGCCTTACAGGCACAGGGTGACCCCAAAGCACTGTGCAGACAGACATGTATTAGTATTACCAGGCAAGGATTAAAACAAGAATAAAAACAAATACTAAAAAAGAAATGAAAAGAAATAAAAACAGCTTACAAAGTGCACTAATAAAAGAAAACACAAGCAGACTGACGGCCACCAGTAAGAGCCAGATCAAACAAAAAAGTCTTTAGCCTGACCTTAAAAACTGTCACCGATGATGAAGCACGCACGATAAAAGGTAACTCATTCCATCCGTGGAAAAAGCCCCATCTCCTCTCGTCTTTAAACGAGTCCTAGGAACTACGGTATACAGTGCATAACCACTTTTTTGCACCACTGCGTACACACACACACACACACACACACACACACACACACACACACACACACACACACACACACACACACACACACACACACACACACACACACACACATACACACACACACAATGATCAAAGGCAGACTATTTCACAATTTTTGACTTGCTACAGAAAAAGCCCTGTCCCCTCGGGTCTTTAGCCTCGTCTTAGAAGCTGCTGTGAGCTATACCTCAAAGATCTGGCTGGAGTGTGATGTACCATTAGCTTCGACTGATATGAAGGGGCTAGGCCTTGCTGAGACTTAGAAACAAACAATAAAAGTTTCAACTGGAACTGTAATTAATGGGGAGCCAGTGAAGCAACATGAACATTGGAGTTATGTGTTATACTGCTTTGTACCAGTCAGTAGTCAAGCTGCATTTTGGACCAGTTGCAGGCAAGAAATAGATGACTGATCTAAGCCAAACTTAAGGAGTGGCTGTCGTCCAATCTGCAACAACAAGAAGGTGGGTAACCTGCTCAAAATCATTAGCAGGAAGGTATGGCTTTACCTTTGCTAGCTGTCTTGGGTGATAAAAGCCTGAAAGGACAACTGCACTGACCGGTTTTGATCATTTGGTCCCGTTTATTAACACTCCAAGATTTGACATTGTTTTTTTATAGTTGGAGGATGGGGAGCCCAGTTGAACATTGAAGACATGATAATTTTCTATTTTATGTTCGTTTAGTTTAAAAAACTTTACAGCTATCCATTGTTTAACATCACTGAGACATCTCAATAAATGATTGAGAGAATCTGCTCCTGATTTTAATGGTAGATACATTTGAAAATTGCCCGTGAAACAATGAAAAGACATGTTATATTTCAGGAAAATTATCCAAAGGGCAACATGTAAAGGGTGAACAACAGTAATTGGCCTAGGATAGAGCCCTGGGGCATGCCACATTTAAAAGAGGTGCTTTCTGATTTGTAGGGGGGGGGGGGCATGTTTACATACAGGTGCACCTCCAGAAAATTTTGAAAAGGGTGGCCACATGGGACCAAATACATTTTTGGGGTGGCACACCAAATTGGTCCTTGTTTAGCCTGTGGCGATGCATTGCATTGCTGCTTTATTCGTTTTATTTAAAAACAAACAAACTGTACACATCCAAATTATTTTACTCAAAATTTACAAACAGAAACATACTATTTCAAATGTTATTTCAAAAAAATTTTTAATGTTATTTTTTTTTAATTTTAATTCACCTGTTGCTGTGTTCACAAAAAACTTGGAGATAAACACCTTTTTTTAATGAGCAGCAGAACATATGTATTTTTAAAAATCGGATCATTTCGTTACTCATTAATGGTATTATTTGTATTATACATTTATGTCTTGAATAAATAAAATACGTAATTTTCTAGGAGTGGCCATGGCCACCCCTGGCCATCCTTTGGGGGCGCCATCGATTACATAGGATGATCTCCCAACAAATTGCAGCAAAACCACTGGAGAGCCATTCCCTTCAAACCAACACAGCATTCCAACCATGGCAGGAGGATGTCATGGTCAACTGTATCAAATGCTGCTGTCAGGAGATGTCCTTGTCAGATATCCAAACCACCACAGGTGACTGCCTTCAGTAAGAAGCACTCAGATGGTGGAGCTCCTCACCTTGTCTCTTGACTGACCCTGACCACCCTACAGCAGCTTGGTCATGAGCCAATTCAATTCAGCCCAACCCAACCAAATCCAATCTAATCCAGCCCAATTTAGTTCAGTTTTATCCAATCTAATTCTACCCAACCCCATGTAATCTAATTAAACCCACATTAAATATAGTATAGCACCTTTGACAAACACAAGGTTGACCAAAGTGTGGTACATAGATAAGAAAACAGCCATAAATTCAGAGTAATGATAAAATATCTAACACAATATAATCTGGACAGTGAAAATAAATCCTTAAAACAGTTTGGAGTCTGAACCAGCACTTGAAGGTCATTAAAACCAAAAGAAGACTCTCCTGTCTTTAAATAGCACCTTCTAGGGTTCATTCATACGCTGGAGGTGATGAGCTACAATGTAGACACAGCTGCCCTGGGGTGCACTGACAGCCTCACCACTGACACTGGTAAGGTTGCTGTACACAGGCGATACCAGTCACTCTGACCACCACCTGCCAACGTGGGTTGTGTCTTGCCCAAGAACTCAACAGCAGAATTATTCACCAGGAGTCAGGATCAGTCTTACAACCGATTACTGGACAACCGTCGCTACCTCCTGAGCTACTGTATCATGCTACTGAATGTTTCCATGGTGTGAACCAGCTGGATCTGGTTATGTAGTTCATTGAAATGTAGACAGACCAGTAAAGTGGGACCTTCACTTTTTAGTTCAGTTTCTTCTTCCCCACACAGACCAGATCAGAGCTCTGATTACTGGGCTCTAAACTGTCTGGATTAATCACAGTCAACTTTGATGTTCATAGACCCAACAGAACCTCTACACGACCAACAATCCGCCATTCTATCCCACTCTAACCAGTTGGTATACAGTAGGTTCCATGCTCCTTCACTTGGTGGGTCTTACAGTGTAGCTGCAAAGGGAAGTCTTGTGAGTGACTCATGGTGCGTTGGCCCAGAGCGACACGAGGAAGTTTCACAGCACTGTGCAGGGTGTGTTCTCGGTGTTGAAAGGTATAATTGGTGAAGTGAAATAGCTCTTTAGGGAGATTAAGTGGCAGATCAACCTCCAATCAGCAGAGTCTAAGAGGTAGTGTTTTTGTAATCTTGTGGTCTTCTGGTGCAGCTGTAACACTAATCTGTAGTGCAGCCATTACTAACACTGAAACTTTACACTCACATGAATGTTCTCTATTTTATTTATTTGTTTGCTTTTTAAAGCTTTCAAACTTCCAGTTTCATAAACACTTTCTGCACACAGTAACAATAATAAAAGTGCCACAAGGTGAGCAAAACTACTGAATGTGTCTCAGCGAGCCATTATCTCAAAAACTGTGAGCCATTACAGCCTTCAGCAGCATTTCACAACTGTGACATGTTGACACTTTATTTCCACACATTTCCTGAGAGCTAGCTTTGCAGTTATCTTCCTTGTTTTGACTTCCTCTTTGCTGCATTGAAGCTCCGTGGTCAAACGAATTGTCTTATGCACGGTGTCATCATTGCAAGCTCTCATGAGGGGAAGGAGGAGTGCTGCGCTGCAGCTCGTCAAACTCAGCACCAACAGGTAACGGATTAGCTCTGGATGGCTACGGCTTATTATCTGATGGTAAGATGTAAATAAATGCTAACTATTCATCTGCAGAGTGATTTTACGCTGCAGTAGTGTGTCGTTGGTTTGTTCTGCAGAGCCAGCTGTGATCCTGCAGCAGATCAGGCCCCTCACTTAGTGTATTTGACAAGCTGAGTTGGACACTCTGTTTCAGTGAGTGTCAGTTTGTCAAATACCCAAAGTGAGGCGTCACTTGTCACCAAATCGAGGTCTCTCCACCCGCCAGCTGGATGACCTCCCAGGACAAGGAGAGCAAAACAAACTTTTTAAAGGATCTTAAAGCTCAAACATTAAAATTACCCTTTGGAACGCTGAAGTTGTCAGTGTCTGAGTTTCTGTTTTTTGGTTTAAAATTTGTAAATTGACTAAAAATGAAAGATCATGTATTTGTGAGGAGCTTTTAAATTACTAAAGAAAAAAATGCTGTTTTGGTGAGATGCTAGTTAAATGATTTTTTGTCAGCATGTCTGATTACTTGTGGGGCCTGAAAACTTCATTTTATTTAAAAAAAAACTTTTTGCAAACTTCAGAGAGGAAGAGAGCAGCCCAGACAGCCTAAGGCACGTGGGAGTTCATTATCTGTCTTCATTTGTTCATTCATATGTGTAATAAAGGAGAATAACACTTGGAGGGTCGAAATATTCTGCCATCCTGTAAACTCAGGCTTATCAACCAACTGTCTTTTATAAGACGACACTTATCAGTGTGCCTCATGTTTCCTGTCAGAACAAATGAGACTTTTCAGATTAATAACAACATTCTTCCTAATGAACATCTCTTTCAGCAAATGCATTCTTGCACCAATCAAAGTTATATTGTAATAAAGATTTAGAGAAGTCCCGCATTGCCCAACATCAGCGTGCACAAGGACACTTCTACTGGCTGGTAACACATACGTCCAACTGTGCAAACTTCTTGAACGTCTCAGAATCCATCTGATATTCAGTTGAAACAACTGGGAGTGCATGAATGATCCCAGACGGATGTGCACCGTTAAAGAGTTGGTGATGTATTTGTTTAAAGGCCTGACTGGTTGATTCTACGAGCTTCTTTGAAGGTTGTCTGAATGTCGAGATGTGCTGCACGTTGTAGCCAAGTTTTGTCTACCTCCCAAGGCTTTGAGCAGTGTTGTCATAATCTGATTTGACTGGATTTGCACGTGGTTTTAAATTCAACCAAATCATTTCATATAAAAGAGTTGTTTAAATATGAAAAAATATCACTATCTTATCCTAAAGAGTTCCTAAACTTATGGTTCACAGTGCGCACGTGCTTGTGTGTGTGTGTGTGTGTGTGTGTGTGTGTGTGTGTGTGTTTGTGTGTGTGTGTGTTGCTATGATTCAGTTTGCCCAGTGAGTGGAGTTAGAGCTCCAGTCTTTGATCTGCTGCATTCATGAACTCAGCCTCACACACTCAGTGTGATCTTGTCTAAACTGGAGCTGAATTGTTTTCATAATTAATCAAAATGAATAAAAAAAAACTACAAGTGTTGAAACAAATAACACAAGAGTGTGTATTTAAGACATGTACTTACTCAATGTTTGAAAGATGAAACACTTGATATATTTAGTTTACATCCTTTATTTGTTGAATACACCGCAGAGTTGATGCAGCTTTATTTAACAGCCTTGTGACGAATATTTCAAACACAGTTTATTTACAGTTTTTCTCAGTTGCTTTGGTGCATTTCTCACAACAGTAGGAGGAGTGAGCACCACCTCATCCCTGCCACGAGGACATCAAGGGATAAACCATCAATCCTGCTCACTGGTCAACTTTCCTCGCAGGGTCACCCATTAGGACAGTGGGAGGGTTAAAGCAGGGGTGTCAAACTCATTTTAGCTCAGGGGCCACATTGAGGGAAATCTAGTCCCAAGTGGGCCGGACCGGTAAATTAAAAACAACTTCAGATTGTTTTCTTTGTTTCAATACAATCAATATAAAACAAGGCTGGAGCCTGAGGACAGTGTATCCAAAATAGTACAAGTACAACACCTGAAGTGTACTTGAAAATTTGGAAAAAAAAATAAATAAATAAAACATTCCTTAGTGATTCAAAGAGCTTACAGATCACATGGTTAGATCAGTTTCATGCAGCACTTAAAGTATATTTGACTCATTTTACTTTATATCTTTTAGCTTTCACCAGCACATCAATATCAGAAGTCACATCCTGAGTGGCGGCCAATGTGATTCAAGTTCTTGTGTGAGCCTTGAGCGCAGCTTTGTTTTATTTATACTCATTACAGAGAAAACTTGCTCACAATGATATGTTTATTTTCACTCTACATTGTAAAGTATGAAAATAAAATTTACACAACCATCTCGCGGGCCGGATTTAACCCGCTTGCGGGCCGGATCCGGCCCACGGGCCGCATTTTTGACACCCCTGGGTTAAAGTTTGCACCACTGCTAATGTATTTCTCCAAACAATTAGTGCAAAGTACAAAACATGGTAGATAACCTTCTATAGTTTCCCTGAGCAGCCAGTCTGTTCTAGGCTTCTCTCTCTCTCTCTCTCTCTCTCTCTCTCTCTCTCTCTCTCTCTCTCTCTCTCTCTCTCTCTCTCTCTCTCTCTCTCTCTCTCTCTCTCTCTCTCTCTCTCTCTCTCTCTCTCTCTCTCTCTCTCTCTCACCCTCACCCCCAAGATACTGGGGGCAGGACCTCATCCCTGACATATCTGCCTATTTTATATAACCTAAAGCTAACCTAAGGATTTTTTCATTTGGCTTTTATGGTGCTGATGTATATTTTTTGAAAAACAAAAACTTTTTGTGACTTTTAAAGAACAAGAAAGAGCTTATAGTGTTTATGATTCAGCACACTGATAACTGCTTGGATGGGACATTTTTCCCATATTATTAATGAAATTAAGGGTATTATCGATGAAACGAAACATGTAGAGCAAACCGTCACCAATGTCTCTCTCCTTTTGCATTGAGTTAACACACGCCTGTATGCTCCAGACTAGCAAACACACAACTCCTACATTTTACAGAAATGTTTGTAACTCTCTCAAAACTTCTTCAAGGACGTTTCACCTTTTTGGTACCAAAGTGTATTCTCTCTTGTCCTCTAGGGGGTGCTATCGGAACACAGTAATCCAAACAAACAGATTCTGAAGCAATTTCTTCCCCTGGGCTATTAAAACGTTGTGACCTGTGAGTCAGGCTTTGTTCTCAGCAGTTATCACAGCCATTTATTAATGCTTATATTTGCAATTGGGTATAGTTTAATGGTTATAACACCGTTTGATTTTGTTCTGATGGTGTCAACTTGGGGTAAGGGTGATTACATTAAAACATGCACTGCATGACATTAGGATGATGTTTACTTTGTGTTCTCATGAATAAGACCTCACGTATTTTGTCTTTTTGACTTCAACACTTTATACAGAAGACAAAAATCAGTAACCTGTGTAAAACCGCTTTTCCTTTGATGATCTAAAAAACAGGTTTTCGTTTTTCTTTATTAGAACTTCCAAAGAACAGAACCAGACATAATAAATAAACATACTTTAGGGATGTATTTGGTTGTAATGCCGGCTTTACTGAATACGCCTTAAGCTGTCCTGTGGGTGAGGACTTCGAAGAAACAAGTCTTTAAAAAATCAATGACACAAAAACAGTTTTAAAGGGTTTTTTATTGGATATTTTGTTGACTCCATTTAAATTTGACTTTTTACACCTTCTTTACCTCCCTCCCCCATGCAAAGTTATCCAGGTTCAACACTGAGCTAGTCCAAGTGGCAGAATAATTCATGATTATTTATTACCCATCTGTAGCTAATTTTGAATTAATATTGTATCATCATTTAGTCATACTAACCTAATTTTCTTTGAGTTGTGTATTAGTTGTCTCTCTACCATTTAGTTGCGTCATTTGTCATCATATTTTTATGTAAATGTACTTTAGTACATTTGTTCACCCAATTTATTCTATTTGGTTAGCCAACTTCTTTGTATTTTTTATTTTAACTTTTAATTTTTTATTTAATTACATTCATTATTATTATTTTTAATTGTGGTATCGTTAATTTGTCATTTTGTTTTGAATTCAAATTATCGCTGTTATCTTGGCTTTGTATTTGCATCTTTGTTTCCAGAAGGACCCACTTGAAAACGAGATGCTTCATCTCAAGTGTTTTTTATCCTCATTAAATATGTCAATTAATTAATTAAATAGAATACAAAAGTTTAAGCTAAAGCAAAACAAGTGCATCCAAGTGGTTGTCCCTACAAGTTTAAAGTCAGAAAAAAAACAGAAAAGGCTTAGGGCAACTAAGCAAGCCAGTAAACTGGAGCAGCCAGTGACATCCTTCCAGCCAATCAGTGATCAACAGTCTCTGATGCGTTTTCGGCTCAGCTCAGTATGATGCTTGGTACCACATCAAAGCAGGTACTGAAAAGGGAGCAACAACCACGGAACCATTATGGAAACATAGGTCCTAGTGTCTGAGAACATGACGTAAGAGACGGTTGGTCACTGATTGGCTAGGGGGTGGAGTCACTGGTTGCTCCAGAGATTTCTGTTTCGCCGTCTGCAGCCATTTCTGGGTTCAGAATCTGAGAAAAAGCCAGATGCTGAGCAGAACGGTCAACATCACTGCTTTGTTGTACAGTTTACTGATCACTTTCTTTTGCACTTTCAGGTAAAGATTGCAGGTGCTGCAGGTTAGAGGAGGTTAGTCTTGTATATTTGATCCTGGGTGGAGCAGTTGAGCTTTGTGACATGTAGCCTGTTCCACATAACATACATGTTAACTGAGAGGAATCTGTGAACAAGAATCATTTCCCTGGATGGCCAGTAAAGAGATGCCCACTTCCATTGTTGTCCTTCAGGCTTTGGAGATACACAACCATGTTGTCTGTGTGGGCGAAGACATCGTCATCACCGTTCAGCAGGAAGCGAGCGTGTGGACAGTTTCTCTCCATCCACAAAAGCATCTGCTTTAAAGTGAGGTTGTAAAATGAGTCACTGAAGTCCCACTGGAGAATGTCGTTGTACTTGCGTTGCTCATTTGGAGGAGTTGGTTCAGTCTCTCTTTCTCAAAACCAGAACCCATCGTCCCTGAGATGAAGAGTCTTCGAATCCACACACCCCTATAAAGTCTTTCCTCGGCCCAGGTTTTGCGCAGCACCTCTCTGCGGTCGTAGTTTGTAGCAGAGCTTTTGATGACCAGCAGAAGAAAGACTTGGGCGGACCCGTGGACTCCACCGCATTTGTCAGGAATGCCAATCAGCACGAGGAAATGCCGACAGTGTTGGTAATAAATGACATCCTGTATGTTTCCAGGAAGTGAACTGAAACCGCTGATGTTGGCAGCAGATGTGTTCTGCTGACATTGGTGCCAGAAGTAATTGTACCTGGACAAACTTCTGTTGGGTAGCTTCTCATGGATGTCATAGTTCCTCACATTGACTTGAAGAAATGGGGGGTCAACATCTGAGAAATCTTGAAAATTGTAGAAAAACACCATCACAAAGACAACTCCTAGTGCCACGGAAAGTGCCATGGATACTGGATAAGGACCCTAGTATGGAACAGAAAATCAAACAGAACATAGATGAGTTTTGAAGGATGTTGGCAAGAGAGACACAACTTTAGAGCCCAGATTGTTGCATCAGATCTATGACATCTAGTCCCAAAAATAGATTTTATTGGTGTTGTAAAAAATTTTACTTGATTTTTATTTATTTAGAAGTTGAACTTATTACATAATTTGCTGCTTTCTACAAGTGGAACTTTTTAAAGTATGTTAAGAAATGTTTACTTTCATTTAAGATGGATCAGAGAAAAACTAATACGTGGTATTAAAATACAGGGTTACACCTCACAATAAGGGCCCCTTTATTAACACTATTTAGTGCATTATTAAGCAGTAATAAATTATCAAATAAAGTATTCACAACTGCTTAATAATGCTAAGCAATGCATTACTAAGCAGAATGCCCCTCTCTGCCCTATGTCCTAACCTTAAAGACACTTAATATCGAGAACATTAACAAAGGGATCCTTTGTTTGTTAATGCTTAATAATGCAGTAATTAATGTTAATGTTATCAAATACAGTAAAACTACATTTCAATTACTGAAATATTATAGAATAAAAATTTTATCATTGAAATTGAATAAAAGAGTTGTAAAAGACCAGAAGCTGACAGTTTAAACATTTGAAATTATATTTACCTGAACATTTTAGCCGAGTCTCGTTTGGGTAGAAGGTAGCTGCACGCCTCAGGAGAAACAGATGTTCTGAGATAAAATCGTTCTCATTCCTGTCTGCCAGACAGACAGACAGGACTCATAAAACTCCACATAACTGATGTTTAATAAATAACCTTTAAAGCTCTACTTAAATAATAGCAGCAATTCTAGCGTAACACAGTAAAACCGACCAAGAGGGCGAACAGACCTGTGAGTGGATTTCAGATTAATTCAACTCATAATAACTCCTCTTAGAGGAGTCTGGAGTCTCCCAGAATCAGAATCTAACGTTGAAAATATACAAAGAAATAATTAACTAAAGCTGTAAAAGTCAAACCCTGATTTATTTCCCTCTCACCCCTAAATAAACAGTTTAGCTCTCCCTCACATGCTGCATTCCGATAAACCTGAAATGTCACTATTGAGTTTTCTTCTTACAAACAAAGCAGGGTTTGCTTTTCACCTAAATCTGACGGCGGGGCACAGTAGCTGATGCATGAAAACTATTCAGCTTGATGTTCTCTGAAGTCTGCAGAGTTAGTCACAAATTCCACATTTTGTCTTAAAAACTCTTTCAAATGCAGTCTGTTCAGGTTTAATGCTTGTTTTTATTAACAGTTTTTAATGACCTATTGCTGGAAAATAAAACAGTTTAATGACCAAGTCAGACAGCAGCTCAAAACAGCTTTAAATGACAACATTTAACTTTACGCGTCGAATAAAAGCATTAACAAAGACAATAAAACACGGGAAACAAAAGGAGGAAGCAAACTCGTTAAGTCACAGACAAAATCAGCGTTGATAAACTTTTACAAAATAAAACATTTTAATGCAGCTTCAGTTTTTATGCTAATGAAGGCAGAGTTTGGACTTTGGAAGATTGTTTACAGTAAACCAGTTATCTAGACATGCAAATGACAGTTGTTTCTTACTTCTGAGATGAATTCCCTTCATTTGGACTGCGTCTGATTTATGGATGGAATTTCCTGTGAAGTGACATTTTTGTTTTTCATGTTGTGCAAGGTGTCGGGTTCGCGTCATTAGCTATTTATTATTATCAGAAAAGCACAGAAGTTCAGTGTGTTATTAATGTTTTACACAGGCCAGAGCTCGTTCCAACATCCACACTACTATAGGTGATGTGCAAGCTCATTGTGAGAAGCTTGAATGACCTTTTTGTCTCTGCAGGGGTCTTTGGGTACTTAACTCTTTAAAGTCCACACCGTCACACTTCTCACCAATGATGTAATGAAATTATGATGCAGGGTAACAATGTTTTTACTCCTTCTCTGTTCATCTGTTTCTATTGCTCAGAATAAAGTTCACTGATTGCTTTTCTTCAGTGTATGCACTAAGATGCAAATATGGAACCAGAAGGTCGTCCCATCTGGGCTGTAGCTCCTCCCACTTGCTCTGACTTGTTCTTCCTTTTTCAGCACCTGGGTAATTTTGTTTAAACAATTATAGCACACTTTCAGTAAAGCATATGCTTTACTTCTCAAATATCACTGTGTGAGTCTCCTAATGTGATATAGTTGACTTTCATTTTCATTGTAACAACCAAGGATCTAAACAGGAGAACCATGAAGATAGCCGACGCTGCCAAAACTTTTGCATCCCACTTTACATTTCACTGTGATAATCCGCTGAGGCAAATCTAAAAAGTTACTTGACTACCTGGCCATGGAGCTCTGGATCAGCTCTACATCCTTAGGGGGCCTGGAGGGTGTGTGGGAGTTCGCCCAACCAATCTACATCTGTTTTGTGGATTTGTCCCATGGGGGTGGGTGGGGTAGGGGGGGGGAAGGTGGGGGGGGCACTATGGGGGCTACCCCGGGAGTATGGAGTATCAGTATGGGATGTTAGGTCCCTGTATGACCGGTGCCAAAGCTTGGTCTGCATTACCGGCAGTAAGTGGGTCTCGTTTCTGATGAGATTTGGACTCTGCCAAGTTTGCACTTTAAATTCTGTTCATAACTTTTATGGACAGGATTTCTAGAAGCAGCCAAGGTGTTGTTGAGGGTATCAGTTTTGGTGGCCTAAGGATCGGGTCTCTGCTTTTTGCAGCTGATGTGGTCCTGTTGGCCTCATCAGATCACAATCTTCGCCTTTCACTGGACCGGTTTGCAACTATAGTGTGAAGCAGCTGGGATGAGAAACAGCTTCTTTAAATCCAAGACCATGGTCTTGAATCGGAAAAGGGCAGAATGCCAGGTCAGGGAAGAGGTCCATGCGTTTACAGTGATGCAGGCATTGTACCAGTCTGTCTTGGTGAAGAGAGAGCTATGCCAGAAGGCAAAGTTCTTGATTTACCCAGTCAATCTATGTTTCTACCCTCATCTATGGTCACGATCTCTGGGTAGTGACCAAAAGAACAAGATTGTGGATAGAAGCGGTTGAAATGAGTTTTCTCCTCAGAGTGTCTAAGCTCTTCCTTACAGATAGGGTGAGAAGCTTGGTCATCCGGGAGGGGCTCGGAGTAGACCTGCTGCTCCTCCACATCAAGATGAGCCACTTGAGGTGGGGTTAGTCCATAAATTAAGGTTTGGAGATGAACAATCTGCTACTACATTTGTGTATGTTCCTTTTTTTGTTTCACCTTTATAATGAACAAGTTTGGAAAATTACTGTGCTTCATGCAGTTGGAACTTTGAGTATTTTATTTATCTTTAAAAATGGGGCTAATTATGTTAGATGAGAGTTAAAAACTTTTTTGTTGTCCTGCGGGATGATGTGGGTGGGGGGGTGGAGGGTCTGAGTTTGGAGTATCCGGATGTTCCCTGGGGGTGGGTTCACTGGGGATGTCTGGCACTGGGGGCCGTTGCCCCCCTCTGGAGGTGCTTGGGTTGCCTCGGGGGGTGGACTACTGGCGGTTGTGAGTGGGGCCCCTTGGAGGTCTTGGCGGCGGCCATGGGTCAATGCCTGGCAGCTGCATTGCCCCTGGGCGGGTCTGGGTGGGGGCCTGGGGGCTCGGGGTGTTGGGGTGGCTGGCCCCGAGTGGGGATCCGGGCGGGGCCTTGGGGGTCGGGTCCTGACATGTATGCTGCCGGGAAGAAGGCAGTAACATGCAGTAGTGCCTGGTTCAGGGGCCTCGGGTAGACCTTGGCTCCTCTGCTGTCCCATCACAGGGGAGGGGGAGGTCCAGGAGGGGGAGGACCCAACCTTGCCTGGATGTCCTATGTCTTATATATTCTGGAAGTTGTGCAAATGCAGGGATGGGCATAAATATTCTGCTGGGGTGGGGCTGGGTTGGAGCCTTCGAACTCCGTGAGGCTCTGTAATGCTGCTGCTTTGGGCCCTGGCAGGATGGGCTGGGGTCTCTATGCCCTGGGTGGCAGTTTGACAACAGAGGTGCCTATTGGGGCCATTGGGGGAGCTGGCTCCCTGGAGGCTAAGCCCAACCAGCCATTCCTCCCCATCCCCGCATATTTCTCTCCTCCTGCTCCCTCACATCATCACACAAACATGCACATAGGACTTGGTGGGGGTGGGGGGTGGGGGGTGGGTGGGGGGACAAGTCAGGGAGTGCGGGTATGGACCCCATTGCCGCATTCCTGTGGCAGCCTGCCCCCCAATTTTATTTGCACCTTATACACTTCCACCGACGACATTCCAAGCAAACACACACTTAGGGCCTTGGGAGTGAGCACATTCAACGGCACTTGGCAGCGGGATTTCTCAGCCTCCTCCCGAGTGCCGGTGCCCACTTCTAATTTTAAACTGCACTTAGACACAGAGGGCTGTGGGTGCAAGTGGGGTGGTGCGGTGGCATCAGCTGGCATAGGCCAGACAATGCCTGCACTGCCCGCTCACCACAGCCATGGAATACACCTCATCAACACACAACACTATATTGGAGCAGGTGGAGGGAGACTAGGGGTCTTAGCACACCTCTGTTGTTGCTTGGCTTCCTGGGGCTGGAGGCTAGGAGGGAGATCTGGCCGTCTGGTTGGGGCCTGGGGTGGTGGGTTGCTGTGCTCAGCGTTGGGCGGGGGAGCCTGCTCATCAGCACCCCAGCAGAAAGGGTCAAACTCTGGTAACTGATGATGGTTGTACCCCATGTGCAGCAGTACCGGGACCAGAGTGAATAGGGTGAGTATGGGGAGCATGAGTGGGTGTCCGGCGTGCATTTTTGTAAGTCTTTGGTTGTATGTGCATGTGTGAGCATGAGGGAGGGAGTGTGTGTGACTGTGTTTGTGTATGACTGTATATGTCAGGTGGGGCCTTTGACTCCTCTCCTCTCCTGGGACTTCTTTTGATGATATAGATCTTCGTCTCCCCTCACCCTGCCACACCTGGTGTGGGGTGTGGTGCCTTGGTCTGCCTGAGTGTTCGTGGCTCCCGGGTCGGGGGTTTAAGATTTTTGGCGTCTGTCTGATCAATCCCAGTGGCTGCCTGGTGGGGTCTGGGTCCCTGGGCTCTGCTGGGTCCCCGGCGGCGGTGGTCGCCCCTGGGTCCCGGGTCGCTGGGTCCCGGGCTCGGCCGGCTAGGGGGTGGGAGGCTGCGGGCGGGGCTGATATCTCCACGGACTCTGCCGGCTGCTGGTTGTGGTCCCCCGGGGAGATCCTCTGTGCCTCTCGAGGGGGGCGGGGGCCTTTCTGGTTGCAGTCTCCTAGGGATTCCTGTGTTCTGGGGCAGCGCCTGGATCTCTGGGACTTGGAGCTCCCCCCGTCTCCTACGCATCTTTGGGGGGCGGATCTGTGGTCCCTCACACTCTCTATTGGACGCTCCAATAGAGAAACCTTAAATGAGCAAGCGTGTGTAGACACACAGGTGCTCACATGGTGCTCTGAAAAGTATGGGCTTGGGCACTTTCAACACGTCTTAAGGCTATGGTGGGCACTTAATGCACTGTGATTTATTATCGTGTGACTGTTCAGTTAAACAATGTTGATTATATCTTTCTTCATCAAGTTGACGCAGTGATAGCTTGATCTTGTTGTATTGTTGTTGTGTCCCATTTTTTTGTTCTTTTGCTTTTTTTTCTTGTCTCTTTCTGCAGGTCTAGAAGCAGACTCTTGTTCATTATTGTTTATTTTTGTGGAACCCCCCTCCCCCCTCTCTCTCCACCTTTTGTCTTTTCCTTTCTCTTTCACCTCTGTCTCCGTGTCTGGTCGGAATTACAAAGCATTCAAAAACAATAACAATAAAGTTTTAAGTATCAGGCGTGACATTAAAAGCAGACACTTTGATGCTCCAACTGAGAGTAAATCTGTAAGGCTTGTTACCAGCATTCAGACATTAATTCTGTTTGCTTCACAGCCAGACAGGACACGGTAAAAAAAAAAAACTTCTTTTGGGTGAAAATGGCAACTGTTCTCTCAAAATGATGGAGTGCATCATCAGCCCTTCCCAGACTGATGGACAGGAAACCATCGCCAATGTTTCCCTCCTTTTGAATTGGGTTAACACACACCTTTGTGATACACAACTCCTGATTTCTACTGAGACGTCCGTAGCCCTTCCTGATTAGCTATTGAGAGCATTTCATGAAGAACTTGTTGCTGACCTTTTACATTTTCCCCATTAAAACTGTCTGCACAGTGAGACGTTCTGATTGTTCTGCTGCAGACATAAGGTCTTCGGTTTTTTTGTACCTCACGATGCCTCCGCTAAACCAAAACCATAATCAAGGTGCTTTCACCTTCTTGGTAGCAAAATGTTTTCTCTCTTGTCCTCTGGGGGGTGCAATGAGAGCGCAACAATCCAAACATGCAGACTGTGAAGCTATTTCTTCCTCTGGATGACCTATGAGTCAGTCTTTGTTCTCAGAGTGAAAACAATAAATGCAGACTACCGGTAACTAAGCTTGTAATTATGGGATTAGTTTATAGTTTATTTAGTTTTACAAAGGTTATGGTAATGTTTGGATGGCGTTTTGCTGTGTTTTACTTAGAGCTCCCGTGTATAAATTCATATAAATGACTAAAAGCATCAACCGTTTAAGCAGAACACAAAAAACAACAACTTGTCTAAAACCCGTTTTTATTTGAGGATTTCAAACAAAAATTAAATCCAGTTTGGATTTGTTTATTAGGCTTTCCAAAGAGCACAGGGTCATCAGAAAGCTCATACGTTTAAGAAACTTTCCTTATTAACATTTTTTAGTATAACATCCATGACATTAATTTATAAAACCCCAATTGCTCTTACAATTACACTGTTTGTTCTGAGCAATTAAGTATATAAATAACTAGATCCAGTAGAAGAGTCCGGAAGCTGAAGCAAAACAAGCCCCCTCAGGGTGTGGTTCCTGCACAAATTTAAAGTCTCTGTCGGGTAAATGAATCACAAATACCCCCAAAAATGCCCTGTTCTCTGTTGCTTTACCCATGTGAGTGCTGAGGAGTTGAACTTTATTGTTCTTATATTTTCTCTTTAGTTTTAACATTTTAACACTGTAACACACATTGAATGACCTTTGTGCGTGATAACGTGCTCTATAAACAAAATTTGCCCTGCCTTGATTTGCTTAGCCATATTGACTCTAGGTTATATTTGATCCTGGGTGGAGCAGTTGAGCTTTGGGTCATGTAGCCTGTTCCACATAACATACATGTTAACGGAGAGGAATCTGTGAACAAGAATCATTTCCCTGTAATAGCAAGGATTGTAAATATCCACCTTTTTGCCACGCAGGTGTAGTCCTGCTGTCCTCACCCCAGCATGGGACTCTGGCTTTAGTCCTGCCTTGGCCAAGCACATTCCCATGTAAGCATCGTCGATGGGAAGGAGAGGGATGGAGTGAGACATGTTGTATATGACCATAGCTGTGTAGCCAGACAGAAGGAACCCACCACCACCACAGTAGGCGGGGTATGAGTGGGACTCGTACAACTGCACTGGAACATAATATTTACTATTTGGTTGTCGAATGGGTCCCACAGAGGAGATCAGATGGCCAGTAAAGAGATGCTCACTTCCATTGTTGTCCTTCAGGTTTTGGAGATACACAACCATGTTGTCTGTATGGGCGAAGACATCGTCATCACCGTTCAGCAGGAAGCGAGCGTGTGGACAGTTTCTCTCCATCCACTCTAGAAAAAGCATCTGCTTTAAAGTGAGGTTGTAAAATGAGTCATTGAAGTCCCACTGGAGAATGTCGTTGTACTTGCGTTGCTCCATTTGGAGGAGTTGGTTCAGTCTCTCTTTCTCAAAACCAGAACCCATCGTCCCTGAGATGAAGAGTCTTTGAATCCACACACCCCTATAAAGTCTTTCCTCGGCCCAGGTTTTGCGCAGCACCTCTCTGCGGTCATAGTTTGTAGCAGAGCTTTTGATGACCAGCAGAAGAAAGACTTGGACGGACCCGTCGACTCCACCGCATTTGTCAGGAATGTCAAGCAGCATGGGGAAATGCCGACAGTGCTGGTAATAAATGACATCCTGTATGTTTCCAGGAAGTGAACTGAAACCGCTGATGTTGGCAGCAGATGTGTTCTGCTGACATTGGTGCCAGAAGTAATTGTACCTGGACAAACTTCTGTTGGGTAGCTTCTCATGGATAACATAGTTCCTCACATTGACTTGAAGAAATGGGGGGTCAACATCTGAGAAATCTTGAAAATTGTAGAAAAACACCATCACAAAGACAACTCCTAGTGCCACGGAAAGTGTCATGGATGGCTGTTTCAGAATCCTGCAGTGACAAAAATAGATGTCTCATTAGGTTAAGAATTGAAGGACTGGTGCATATGACACTACCGGATGGAGTGAAAAATAAACCAGAGCGAGGATTTTGAGCGTGCACAATCAGCAGTGGAAAACTAGCATGATAGCATTGCATCAAGGCAATTGTATGATGGTATTGTTGTAATGGGTCGTTCAGGTTGTGAACTTGTAGTTTCTGCAGAAACATCGTTTTACAAAATGACTGCTCAGACTGATGTGTTCACAAATGGATCTATAAACTTTAGTAAAAAAAAATGATTTCATTGGTATTTTTTATTATAAAGAGAAGGTTAGGGTAATTTCAGATTAGTCAGATTTTTTATGACTAGAGCATTTGCTCAGAACAGCACAACAATAGATAGATAGAGATAGATAGATAGATAGATAGATAGATAGATAGATAGATAGATAGATAGATAGATAGATAGATAGATAGATAGATAGATAGATAGATAGATAGATAGATAGATAGATAGATAGATAGATAGATAGATAGATAGATAGATAGATAGATAGATAGATAGATAGATAGATAGATAGATAGATAGATAGATAGATAGATAGATAGATAGATAAGTACAATATGCACCATGCAATAAAAACAAAGACAGTACAAAATAGTATCAATGCAGTTAATTTTTCTGTCCACTCAGGGTTCTAACAGCCCAGGGAAAGAAACTATTCCTCAGTCTGTTGGTCCTGCAGCTCAGGGATCTGAACCTTTTCCCAGAGGGCAGCATGGCAACAAGGTTGTGGTTTGGGTGGTAAATGGTAATAATGTCCTCCTGTGAAACGAAATCAAGTCAAACTAAATACTACCTGTGCAGGTTTGAAATCCATGGTTGGTTTAATGAAATGCAATTACTTATGTTTCCGTTTCTGATAAAGAAACCCTAAAACACCCGCTTTTCCTGTTTGGTGGCATTCAACAGTGGATTTATTGTTTTCTCATCATACTGAATCCCCAAGCCAACAGTAACTTTATTCTCAAGTTTCATTTCTTTTTTTCCTCAAAATAGTGACACAAGATGAAAAAGGAGGGCCATAAAAACGATGATAAAAACTAAAACTGGCACAAAATCCTCACATAATTTTAAAAGTACATATAGTTACTAAACCTTAAAAATATTTTTATAAATATCACAGCATTACTTTTTATAGCTAGATAATATGTTTATTTATTTGGCAGATGCTTTTATCCAAAGCGACTTACAATTTATAACCTATAGGGCATGTTGTTGTCTGTGGGGGAAACCGGAGTACCCGGAGGAAACCCACGCATGCATGGGGAGAACACGCAACTCCACGCAGAAAGGCTGCAGCCGAGTTTCGAACCTGCAACCTTCGTGCTGCCAGGCAACAGTGCTAACCACTGCGCCACCATGCAGCCCTATATGTATAAGTATATATGTATATAAACAAAAAATATCACAACCGTAAGGTTTTATAATGGAAATATGTTGTTACAGAATAGAATTTTTTAAATAACCGCTCCATTTACCACCAGAATAAAAGAAAGAAAGTGTAACACAAACATGACGCTGATAGAGAAACATTAGTAATAATTAGTTATTACCTGAACATTTTGATTGACAACTGCAGTGGTTGAGTTCCTTCAGGTTACAGGTAACAAGCGAACACTTGTGAGCATTCCTCAGTGTAAAAGGATGTTCTGACACTTAATGACTAAGCCCTGCTTCTAGTCTGTCAGGCAGACAGAGGCGTGACATTCTAAAATAAACTCCACATCTCAGATATTTCAGGTAAATTAGTCTTTTAAGCTTTTCAGCACAGATCTGATCAGGTTTGAAGCTGCAACGGGTGTCCGGTTCCGGCAAAAGTGTCTCAGGGTAGATACCGGAGGGGAGGGACGACGTGTTTGTCTTCAAAACCTTGTTCTGTAGATTAGCAAAATCATTAGAGTTCTATGACTTATTTTCAGGACTGTAGTTACATACTGAGAAAGTCCATTGAAGAGTTGAGACTCACAGAACCTGAAACCAAGTGTTTGATCCTAAACCAATAGCCAAACACAAAGAATCAATGAAGGCAGATTTAATTTTCTTTGTAAAAGTCGTGTTTTTTTTACCTTTTTCTTACACTAGAGTTAAAACATGTTCCACACGGCATTTCATGAAAACTATCCCACCTGATCTACTCTGAGAGGAGATAGTCTGAACTGAAGTTTAGTCAAACACTAAACTCAAAGTCCACATTCACTTTCTCTAAAGATCATTTAAAAACCTCTAAAGGACTCTAGACCTAACCTCTGTTTACTCGTTTTAACACTTTTAGTGGCTCCGTTGTTTTGTTTTTACTTAATTTTTTTATTAGTCCCTTACTGCCAGGAAATAAAACAGTTTTTATTTCTGAAAATAATTAGAAAATTAAGAGAGAGGCCAGTAACTTGTGTCTGTACCTTTTTTATGTAAAGATATGCTGCAGTTCATCTTGTAGTGCAGGGTATTGTGTTCATGTTGGCAGCTATTTATAGTCATCACAAAGCCTGCTTCTCTGGCCAGAAAAAGTTAGGCCACTGAACAAATTCTGCTGGTGTTTTATGTCATCTTTGTGGTCCGTTGTGTGTTCTGTAAAATGTTCCTGTGAGGATAAATGGGTTTGGGCTCTTATTTAATAACAGCTCAGCTCTCTGGCAAATCCACAAGTGTCTGCTTCCAAAACTTCAGAGGACTCAGGAAGAGTTCTGTCCAAGTCTCGACTGGAATCCAGCTAAATGACTGGGTTTGGATTTGTGAGTTACAGTAAAGTGGTCAGAAATTTCACACCGAAGTCCCACTGGACTAAAGAACTTTTAAACAAATGGCCTATCTCAGCCTCCTATTTCTGAATCCTAGAGCAAAGGTTTTTATATATGTTTACATTTTTGGTTGAATAAATACAGAATAAGCATGAAAAAATTTCTAAAATTAATAATTATTAGTCGTCTTTGTCATGGCCGTGGTGTTCTGTCCATATTCTCTTTTTTCTTGCAGAAATGTTCGAATGAAACACAAATCATTTGCCACCAAAGCTGACACTGAAGCAAATGAGGCTCGCTACTGTTAGCTCGTCCCGAGTGGTGCAGCGTGACCTGTTGGATGTGAATGTTGCTCTCTTTCCGTGTCACCCTGACTTGTGCTCGAAGGAGCCAAGCCTCCTGCAGGAAAATATTGTTAGATTAGGCAGAAATATGGTTGAATGAGGATTATCTGTTCTCTGCCTGCTACCAAAAATATGTAAAGCAAAAAAATGATTAAAAAAAATACATCACCCACAAAATTACTTTTCCAGAAGCTGACAGAACATCATTAATATGTTCAGTCACAATCAACTGTGGGATAGATTTTTGTTTGATCTGGTGATTTTCGAGGGTTTCACTTGTCTGAAAGAAAAAAGAATGGTAAAAAAATAAGATCTACACATTCCCAAACTTGATGCTTTGCTTCTTTTATAAAATGAATGTTTATTTCTTTATATTGCAACACAAAAACATGCTCAGTTATCATTTTATAGTTATTATTTAGCAATGAGGACAGAAATCAGACATTTTTGTTGAGCATAACATGGTAAAGGTTTGAAGAAGCCAAGGGTCAGGAGCCCTTATTACAAAAATCCCTCAAATTACTTCCGAGGAGCGGCATGAGGCCGTTTTTTTAGATGTTGTTTGAGTCGTTTGCTGCTGTCGTTCAGAACAGCTGACAGCTCTTCAGGCTCCCAAGGTTTGGAAAGTAATCAAATCAAAACAATCTTGAATGCTTACAACCAGTTGCTATTGCAGTGAAGAGGAGAAGCTACAGTATTTTGTGACAAGAACAAGGCCATAGATATGTACCATCTCCTTGGTAACTCTTATATTACCTTTAATTTTCTAAAATTTTTGGTGTTTGAGCACAAAAAAATCACATACAAAGCTTCCTATAGAAATATTATACAATATTTCATATGTCCCAAATTTTTAACATGAATTTCATCCTTATCTTCAGCCCCAACAAAAGATAATAAACAATGTGTGTGTTTCTGTGGTTTAACTCCTTTATTGCCAGGTTTATGATCAATACTAGAATTGTGAAAATATGAAATAAAAAATATATTCAGAATCTATTCTTTTTTTTATGTTCAGATTACTTTTTTGGAGTTACACTGTCACAGCCTTGAAGTGTCACTAAAAGGCATAAAAATATTTTTTGCTCACATAATAATTTTGCTGTAATTTCATATTTTCTAAAAAAGTCACGATTTTAACTTTGGTGCACAAAAAATGCAGACACAATACCTCCTCATATAATGTTTCATGACTCCCAAATTTTTTTACATGAATTTTGTCCTTTGGCTTAAGTCCTCACAAAATATAATAAAATATTTGTCGTTCCTGAGATTTAATCCATTTAATTCCCCCCTTTATTGTCAGGTGCATGATCATAACCACAAATGTAAACAAGCTAAAAAATATAAAAAAAATTTATGTGTTATGTCCAGATGATTTGTTTTATGGGCAAATTTTCAACACACTGGCGTGTCATAAATGGTCATAAAAATATTTTCATTGAAGTTTTTTTTATTCCAATGTAGTGTTGGTTATTTCCCCAGTAGACATAAGAAAAATGTGCAATCTAGTGGAAAGCATAAAAAACTCTAAACTGAGTCTATATATATATATATATATATATATATATATATATATATACACATACACATATAATCAATATATTTATATATCAGAGGTTGCACTAGACATTTTTTTGTCCGTCAGTCTCACCAATAGGGTTAAGAAAACCATCATGATTGACTTTCTTCCTGTCACTTATATTTTTGGAATAATAATTATTAAACATTCAATACCATGAATTTTCCTATTTTCATTTTACATTAACATTTAGTGTCCCAGTAAGATATAAACAATGCAATTTAACAATTCCACTACAAGTAGGAACATTTAAACCTGTGGCCAGAATGTACTTTGTCACTTTTCTACCTCCACCTAAAACTTCCCACAAGTGAACTGGGCTTGAACCAGTAGAAACCAGTCTAAACTGGCAAAAAAATATGAACTGTCGCCATGTTTCCTCTCCGTTCAATACTTCCATAATTCACTTTTGCCCCACGTAGGTGATCTGCTTCTGATAACTGAACTGGGCTTGAACTAGTTGAAGTCATGCTAAATGTCACAATAAAGAAAACAACAACACAACAAAAAATCTCAGGCACAACTTTTCCTTTTGTTTAGTACTTGTGTCACTAATTGTTTACAAGCTTTTGTCCTCCAGTATGGTGGACCCATGTGATTAGGTGACTTAGGTTCAAAGCGTCAGTAGTCACAAAGTTTTGGATTTTTGCCCCAGTATTGAGAATAGTGTCCCAGTATGAGATAACGCTCCATCAGACATCACATGGGAATCTTTTCTTGTTTGATGTTATTGCCTCTGCAATGTTCAGAGAATGTTTAAAATGCCTGCAGACCTGCAATCCGTCAAAATGACACACAACTGTTAGAGTGTGCTGCCTGTTGAATGTGATGGCCAATCAGAAGCAGCCTGCACGGTCCATCATTCTGGTTTACTGCTAAGTCACGTTTAATGTCAGGAGGTTTTGTGAGATTTCCCACCTGACCTGACAAAGTTTGAGCTTTTGCCATGTGGCCGAACAACATCGGGACCAAAGCTTTTATTTTCACCGTGGCGTGTCCGATCTCTGATGTTTGAAAAATCTTTCCACAATTTTTAAACCCTACAGTGTGAACCGTGCCTAATTAACCTTAGCTTAAAAGGAACTCCAGCTATGAGGACGTGTGTGCCCTAAGAAGCCACAAGTTAGAAACACACAAAATATTGCTGTTTATTTATAAATCTATAATATTTAGTACATTTTTTGACATAGGATACCATGTTTTCCGCACACAATGCACTCTGGGGGCGATGACTTATATTGGTTGCTCCCGGAAGAATAGCTATTGACGCTAGTGTTTGTTTAGGCGCTCACCGTATTAATAATGAAGCAAAATGCAGCATTGTGCTGCTTTTGGATGTAATTTCCAGTCAGAGGGCAACAAGGGGAGTGATGTGAGTTTACACAGCTTTCCCACTGGCAAGAAGAGGAGAAGGCAGTGGGAAGATGCCTGTGGAGGGACACAACTTCCCAAAGATCCGCTGCTGTGTTCCCAACTTTTATCTCCTGATGCGTTTGAGGCTTAAAGTGGACCACAACTACTTAAAGAGCTCACCGGAGCGGCTGGGTATAAGAGAAGGTGGAAACTAAATGCTTTACCGACCATTTTCCCACACAAGGAGCCTTAAACCTGATTCATGTTTCTCCGTCTGCGTCAGTGCGGAGACACACAACGTCCTTGCGGGCCTGCTGGAGAGCTCCGCAAGGACGGACGGAGTCGAGCTCTCTTTTCTAAACATCCGTCAGTCGAGACAGACAACGCAAGCTTGTGATTGGTCAGGACACCGCTGATTGGTCAGGAAACGTGGGTTTAGAGGTGGCGAGCGCATGAAGAGGTGGAGGAGGATGAGAGACAAATTTGTCTGTGTTAAAAAGTCTCTTATATACAAAAAAACACAATATAAATACACTATCTTGGACCGATACATGACAGGATACCACAGAACAGCGCTACGCCCTCTGTTGTCCTGCCGGGGAATTGCTTTGCAACACTCTCCAGGAGACGGAGAAGTATGAGAGCAAAACGCTTCCATCAATCCATGCGTGTCTGTCCCTTGTGGAGCTGACGGAGAAGCATGAATCAGGCTTAAATGCCCTTGGAGAGACAAGAGACGCTGGACACTGTCCTGAGCCGACAACCCACTCCTGCAACCCGCTCCTGCAACTCGATCCTGCTCTCTCTTCATCCCGCCCTTCTTGCTCTTCATTTTGACGCTTGTTTTGTGAAACATCGTCAGTGATGTCCTCATTAATGTTTCGCTCTGGTTCAAATTGAAAAGGCTGAACAGATGACATGTTGATGTCGCTGAACAGTCACTACAGGGTCCCAAAGCCGGCTGGTGCAACCGAGGTGCAACCATATGAGGCCACTACCCAGAGTGCAGTGTGATGCTAGCAACAATGACGACCTACAAGTTAAACTATTTTTAACAAATTTTATAAAAATGAAGACATCAAGAAGGTTTTTTACACCATTTTAATATAACCGATACTAACATTTATCTTTTAAGAACCACAAGGTTTTGTGACCTGGGTTCCCTTTAAAATACAAGTCAGTTTAACAGACACTGAGCTAAAATCTGTCTGAGAATTGTTTACAACACACACTGACTGTATCGCTCCCATTTCCCACCAGATTATCTAAATCTCTGAAATGGAAATCTGTAGGTGGCCCATCCATCTCCTTCAGCAAACTGGAATTTGCAAAAACACTTCCGGGATCCATTGCATGACTGCCATTCCACACCCTTTACTTGAAATGTCTTCTCACACATCAACACTGAACCTTTTATGTAAAGCTGCTATGCTAGTGGGAGCAGAAACGTAGAGCTCATAATGAAACAGTGTTGACTAAAAACACGTGGGTGGTTGGGTGAGAAATCTGGCCGGGAAACTGGCTGTGATGAATGAAACCTTAAACATTTCCACTGGCAGGTTGCTCTTGGGCAAACCCAAATGATTTGAGAATACCATCATGACAGCAGCTATAGTTATAAAGTTTAACCAAGGACCCAGACTCAGGAAGGATTTCATCAACAAAAACCTGATCAACCTGAGGACTCCAGAACAAGTCAGGTCCTTAAGAATCATTTGAACAATTCTACCTAGGTTGAGGTTGTACCTTATAAGAAAAAAGCCATAAAACTGTCTAATAAGGTCCAAACTTTAGTTCAAGTAGATCATTGAAACATATTAAACAGAACATTGATTTACAGACTCTAATCAGACTCCCCTTCCAGCCGAAATTAAGTCTGTGTTTGACTTTGGCATGACAGACACATTTTAATAGGTGTAGCTGATATGACTTCATTAGTTCCTAATCTTCTTCAGAACTCTTCCAACAATAAAAAGAAGTAAAATTTTTAAGTAATAAAACAATAATTTAATTCTTGAAAACTATGTTTGCTTTGGCACAGAATATTTTTAGGGAGTGATTTTGAAATGACTATTTAAAAAAAGTCTGAAATCAACAATATATTATTTGAAATGTCAAATTTTCACTTCACGCCAGTAAAACAACCCTTGGCTCCTCTTCTCTGAATTTGCATCAACATGAAACCTGATGTATCTTTTTAGAAACAATCAGCACAGCCAGACAATCCTCTTTTATTACAGTTCATTCTGTTAATAAATCATCCAGTTTGACAACATCAAAGGGTGTTCCTGTGTTTCTTTTCATGATCAGCCCTTTAATGAATCAATAACGCTTTCAAAATGTCTGTATTCAAATTCCTAATCTAAATGTGGCCTGAAATGCTGCAGATGTAAAGTTGTCATTAGCTTGTTTTTTCAGTACATTTGCAGGGCTGCAGACTCTCATGCATTAACTCATTCACTGCCATTGACGACTAAAGTCATCATTTTAGATCCAACCGTTCACTGCCAATGACGAGTCGTCATTTGCATTTTTTTACTGTTTGAAAATCGGAACGAGCCCCGCGCTGAGAACAAACATCTCAGCCCCGAAGCCGATCTTCATCCGCATACGTCATACGTCACACATCACGTGATCAGGAAGCAGAACATCCATGTGTTTGGAGATCTTTTTGGGCCGTTCCTGTAAAAAAAAGTGAGGCGCGAACCGGAAATGCGTCTGCCGATCACAATTCGACAACGGATTATGAAAGAACGGATAACGCTGAAAACACGCAGATTCTTCCTGATGTAAGAGGTGACTCTCCGCTTTGTTTTGGTTGTTTTGGCGTCGACATAATCCTAGCACGCAACGTTCTGTGACTCTTACAAAAACAGTAAAAACAATGAGAAACGCTGGCAGCGAAGGCCGTTAGCGATCAGGAAACGGCTGGCAGTGAATGAGTTAAGCATGAGACGCACATTTCACTGTCTTAACACTTTCTCACGCCACATATCCAATTTATCAGGCTGAAAAGGGAAACATTCGTCCCCTCATGTATGTGGTATTTTCCGGGAGTGACGAGATACATGATGCGGCCAAGATGGCAGTGGTGGGAGCCGCCCATTGGGCTTCAACTCAGCTCATCAGAAACCTACAGATGATGTCACAGAAGCTCCGTCCATCTTACATTTACGGTCTATGGTGCCACATTAGCCACACCATTCCCCACTCAAAAAAACGTTGTCGCCAACAGCACAGACATGTAGTTACCCCATGGACTGGCGCTGCCTGTTGAGCTGCTGTAGTGGCTGGCAGCCATCTTAGATGGGTCTAAATTTGCCCCCAGTGCATTCATTTCTACTGAGGAAGGTGCTTATCCAACTAAAAAACACATTTTATCAAGTTTTTTTTTTGCAAAATCAGACACAAGGTGTGGTAATTGAAATATAAATATAACTAAACAAAGTAAATTAAAATATAAAATCTCATCAGGTAGGCTAGAAAAGTCAATAGTAATCCCATGTGAGCAGTTTTCAATTGTACACCGGTTTTTGCAGCTGCAGGCTGCACAGAAACGGCCTTTGTTGCCCACTCTGCATTGACTTTGGAGAGTGAGGAGACCCATCCAATATGGCGGCGATGTTGTTCCACTCTCCCTAATGGGGTGTGTCCCCCTCCAGGATTTGGAGTCAGCACAATTCAGCTCTACCACTGCCTCGTTTGTGTTGCAACAATCCTCTTTTATTTCCACAAATAACACAAGCTTGAAGCAGTGCTGCCACACTGTGGAGTTGCTAAAGCTATCAGTGTACTAGCCGAGACACACTCTGTTCTCTCCCGGCTGCAAAAATCAACCCATTTTGGTTGGGTGGCTGAGATGGGTGAGCTCATGAATACTAGTAAGGTTTATGCCACGAAACCCTTCCTGAATTTTTAGCCAGCTGAATAACTTCCGCATTGCAATACCATTTGTATCCTCTATTGCAGGGGTACTCAAATATAATGGTCTGAGGGCCACTGAACAAAACGACCTTGAAGCTCGACTGTTGGACCGGGTGGGGGGTTTCATTACACAAGCCTACAATTCAACAGAACACCAATGCATGCACACCGGCACCATTCCTATTATGCGGTTCGGGGGCCACAAAGAAAGAGCTGCTGCTCTATTGCATTTTATAAGCGATTGATGCAGGATCCGCCAAGAATAACCATCAACAGGATAATCCAGGCCATAGTTAACACACCACATTCAAATAGAGACAAAGGTTTTAAATAGTATGTGTCCACTCACATATGAGGAAGGAGTTAACACATTTCCGCTTTGGCTTGCTAAATGATAATACACGCTAGCTCTTTACTAGCCAAAGTTAGCACAGTGTTAAAGCAACACTAACAATGTTATCAGACAGATAGGTTAATATCGTGAGTCTTCATTCTCTTCATTTTAACGGACAACAGCTCCAACAGAAGATCTGGATGGAGAGGAAATCTGAATCGTTAAAGCTTGAATAAATACAGCTAAGTGGACAAAATGATCACAGCAAAAACTAATTCATGAAATCAGATTATGCTTTTGTAAAAATAAATCTTCCCTAATATCTGAGCACAGTGGACTTTTTAACACCAACTAATAATTATGGAATTCCTTTGTGCCACTAATTCTCTTTGTATATTTTCTTTAGAAATAACTGTGTCAATCAAGTGCCAACATTCAGGATGCCAAGTTCTTTAGTCATCTCAGGTCTTATTTAATTTCCTTTCAAACAGCAAGACTTGTTTGGCATCTTTTCAACTGCTCTTCAGCCTCCGTCGTTTTAAGGTATCTTTTCTTGAAGCTTGGCTGTTTTTTCACACATTTTTGTCAGATCACTTTCATAAGAGTGTTTTGATGCAGAACCCTTAACTCTGACCTCTGCAGAAGGACACATCAATGTAAACAGATGGTAGAGAAACAACAACCAGAAACTTTGAGTGTACTTGCCATGATATGTACTTGACTGGAACAGTACTTGGTTCGTTGTTTCACAAATACACAAGTGCACAAGTTTTGACAAGTACAGATTTTGAGAAACGGCCCAGGCCCAAGCTGGAGGGATCCCACAAATTCAAAGCCAGAAGTTCAATGTGTTGTCACCCCCAGCCCAAAACACCCAACCCCCCAGTGAGGGACCACCAACCAAACAAAAGAGAAACCAAGCCAAGATCTTTAGAAGTTCTTCTAAATGCAAACAATATTGTTCGTGGTAATATTAGGTCTGGAGCAACAGTTAGTAACTTACTTCCTTCAAAGAAATGTTTCCTGATTTATGAGCACAATGTGTGGGTGTGTGTGTGTGTGTGTGTGTGTTTTTCTTGAAGCTTTTTTTAACATTTGCATATCTAAAATCTGGTCCTAAGTCAAGATAATTTGCACGTTAAAGTATGAATAAGTGAATCTGTTTCTTTGAAGCAGTCTGAACTCGTTAAGCTGGTCTTCATTAACACTTTTCAGGATTTTCCAGTTTTCTTTGGACTTCTTTGGCTGCTTTTTCACTCATTTTCGGTCACATTTACGTTCTTATGAACATGGCACAATTAAATTCAGTGTTAGATTTGACCTGCATGCTTTTATGCCAGCACTTTGTATCCAATCACACCTCTCATCTGACACCACAACACACCTGTCAGGGTCGGGTTCAGGAACCGGTTGGAGAATGAGCAACAAAACAACAAGTCCAAAAAAACCTCTACTGATCACAATGATTTTAGGTAAA
Organism: Nothobranchius furzeri; assembly: GCF_043380555.1. Classification (NCBI taxonomy): domain Eukaryota; kingdom Metazoa; phylum Chordata; class Actinopteri; order Cyprinodontiformes; family Nothobranchiidae; genus Nothobranchius; species Nothobranchius furzeri. Next base: position 49,291,756 of record NC_091750.1, on the reverse strand, counting down.
GATAAAGCAGGAGTCCTTATTGACTTAATGTATGACCTGGCTTTAAACTATCAATTCATAATTTCAACAAGTTAATATATATATATATATATATATATATATATATATATATATATAGGTTTAGTTCTAAGCTTTTTACTATATATAATAATTTGCTGCTGAGACAAAATCAGGTTTTTCACAGATTAAAAAAATAATCCAGATACATGCTGAGCCAGGACCCTCTGGAGGTTTCTTCCTGTTGAAACAAAATTTTCCTCCCCACAGTTGCCACATGCATGAGGATTGCTCTAAAGTGCCATCTGTTGGGTTCCTTATATAGGAAACTTTTAACTAATTGGCTTAATGAACTGAACTAAGATGGAATGTTTTATTTTGTGAGTTGCCTTGAGACGACTCTTGTCGTGTCTTGGTGTTGTATAAATAAAGTGAATTGAAAAGTCTAATCTCCTTGTCCTTCCAAGACAGAAGTTATTGATGAGAGCAAGAAGCTGCACATCCATCTGTTAAACACTAGATGGTGAGAGAAAAAGTATTTTAAACATTCTGGAGGAAACCCTCTCCCTGCCGCTTCAGTAAACGTACTCTACTGAAAGCATCCGCATAAAATACACAGGAATGATCAATATTAACAGTAACATTTAAATGTTTTTGATCAACTTTAAATTGTTTCGTAATTGTCATTTATGACTAACACATTTCATCTCTTCAATACCCTTCCCTTAATAAAGAAACCTCGTCTCTAGAATAAACAGCAACATTAGACATAATAACAGATTAATGAACACTCAAACATCTCAGACAGAATTAGTAAAAAGCAGATTAGCATTAATCATTTTAGATATGTTTGTATTGTCTAAAGTAAACGAACAGCAAGATTTAGCAAATAAGAAACAAAATATAGGAATGAAACTGGAGTAGAATTATGTTAATATATCAGGTAACTGGTAGACAACACAGGAAAATGTGTGTTTTGGTTGGTTTTGTGTGTTTTGACTGGTGCAACGCTCGACTGGAACATAAAATTAAATGATCTCATAATAGAAAATATAGACAGCAAACCTACGAACATCCTTCAGTCAGAGGCTAATCATCATTTTAGATATTAAGTCTGATTTGTGTAATTTTGTTTAAAATGTTCTTATTTAATACAGAATAAACAGCTTTTCTAAAATGTATTTCAACAAGTTTCAGACTCCATGAGGTTTCCAAATGAAGGCAAATGATCCCTGGAAATGATCAGTTTTGTGGATTTGTTTTTATTTCTAGATGCTTTAACTCTCAGGCTCAGAATAAGTTTTGATAAAAGGATGAGCAACTAAGTCCTTCAGGGGTACTTCTGAGATAAAAAATGCTCATGAAACACGTATGTGGAGTAACCAGGTAGGTAGGTTTTAACGTTGCAAATCTGCAACGCCTGCCTCCAGAGGGTTAATGAGATAAATATCCAGTTTTGCTGATAAAACCCAGTCTATCCCCTGGCTTTAGCCGTCTGTGGAATATGTTTAGTAATGCATTTTTGTTTGTTTTCTCATTTTGCTCATTTGTATTATTTTCCTTTAATTGATTTGTTGCTTTAAATGCCATCTTACATTCAGATTAAAGTAAATTCTCATTTAAAACTAAAATACTGTCTTAATGAAACAGATTTGACAGGAAACCATAAAACTAAACAGGAATACGCATCAAATTTTCCTTAATAACCCACTTTTAGTAATAATGACCTTCCTGATTAGTTCGGTCCTTCTGAAGATCATTCCTGGCGTGATGTAATAATGTTTTTTAAGTGTTTTATAGTATTAAATGTCTGCAGTGATTTGTGGGTGAACTCAGGAGGTCAGTGAGTTTGGAGTGACCCAGTGTGATGCAGATTTTCACAACAATATGAGATCCAGCCTGATACGTCTTGGGTCATTCCCTTTTTTAGTTCATCCTCCTGAAGGTCTGAATTTTGTTCCAGCGGGAGCGAACACTGTGAAGGCCATGAGCGGCTGCCAGACAGAAATGTCCTTGATAAAAACGCCGACAGAAACATTTAACACCTGCTGCTTGTACGTTTTTCCCTCCTGGACGTAGCCTTGGTTCCTTTAGCTCTGATTGGCACAGGAGTCTAAAATTTGACGTTTTTTTTTTTCTGTTTTTAATGTTTTTTTTTTTTTTGTCCGGCTGAAACCTGGCTGACTCCAAGAATAGACATCAGCTCAAATCCACAAAAAATAATTTACTGTTACTTTGACAGAGTTAATAGTAAATGAAACTTAATCTTCCTTTACCCTGGAGTTGAAGGAGGGTGGTGATAAGGGCGGGAATGTGTGGGAGAGGGAAGAGGGAAAAAAAACAGCAAGGTTTCCAAAAGGAACAGAGCCAAGGTTGAGATGCTGGCCTTTTTTTTCTCTAGAAAAAAATGGAGAAATCCATGAAGATCCAAGGTTACAATCGGACAGCGTGAGGACTTCCAGTTCACAAAACCTCAAGCATCTTTGGCAGAACGTTAAAGAAGTGTTTCCTTCCTTCATTTGTAGTAAAACAGAGCAGCAACACTAAATCTCCAACTTCAGGTCTGTTTGTTCTCTGTGTTTAAGGATAAAATGATCCCTCAATGTTAGGCTGTTGAGTCCTCCAAACACTAAAACGGGATTTTTATGAGTTGGGCGGTTTAAGTTTGGAGGTTTCATACGTTCTTCTGAACAGACTGGAGTTCAAGCATCATCATCAGTCATGATGTCAAGAATTCACTTTGACTTTGGTGTAACAGGCTGAGGGAGTCCCTGCAGTTTATCTCTCAACATCAAGGTAAACATGGATCAAATAAAAGAGATCCCTGACCCACATGCTCGGCTTGGGACCAGTCCAAGGCTTGGTTCCATGGATGGAGACCCGTGGTGTTGTAACACACAGCCTTTGAGCCAAATTCACGGGCCGTGTTTGCAGATTCATTGGGACGCGGCGCTGTCTTCGCAGCAGTTTAGTGATGTTTTAAAATTTAACACATGAAAAGAATTCTAGTAAAATTAGAAAATGGATGTCCTACATGGTGTTGCTATTAGTCTTTTCCACATTATTAATTCAGATCACGCAGGAGGTGTCAAGGGTTGATGTTGTAAATTGTGTCTTCCATGTCTTCGCACCACCAGGGAGTGTGTTTTATGTGAGAGCGGCTGCAGTCACTGCTAATAATTCTCTCTGATCAGTTAGGGATCTGCAGTATTTAAACACAAACATGTGGTACCGAGTGAGTCCAACTGAAACCTGGGGCAGAACTTAGAACAATAAAAGGATCACTAATGAGATAAAGTCACTTTATAGAGTAAGAGCTGCTCTCAGCTGCACAGATGGAGGTTCTGATCCTCCACAGTGGATCGGTGTTTTCATAAGATAGACCTTATACAGATAGACAGCTCGGTTCTGATTCTCTAAAGTCACTTCTAATTCGGGAAAATGTTATAATGACCTGACTTTGTCTCTTTGTGCTCAGTGATGCTTGTGAGCATTTGGAAAAAGATCATAACACAAATGTAGTTCTGGAATTTTATTTGTTTTACAAGGATATTATATATATATATATATATATATATATATATATATATATATATATATATATAGATATATATATATAGATATCTATATCTATCTATATATATATATATATATATATATATATATATATATATATTGTCTTGTGCACTAGATACAACTTTCCTGAGCAAAACATTGAAGACAATAATTAAAAGAGAGAGAGCAGAATCAGAGATTGAGAGAAAAACCTGTATCATCTTATAATAACAATAATTTTATTTAATTCAGTTCTTTTGTTAAATCACCACTTCTTTCAAAAGTCCATTAAAAAGCAACAGGTTCAAATCATAACAGCACCTGATTCAGACCAGCTGTTTAAAGGAGATTCAATACAGCTGCAGTGGAATTAGATTTGCTTGAGTATAAAATCCCAATGACTTAAATTATCCTAATATGAAGGGAATGATTTGAAGCATCACCTTGTTTTTGATCAAGTGCAGCACTAGGGTGACAGTGGGAAGGTAAACCTCCTTTGAACGTGAAGGAACCTCCGATAGAAATAGGCTGGATCCACTGGGGTTGGGTTATTTAGATTTTAAATTATTCAATGTTGTCTTAGCTCAGATAGTAGCTAGCAGTAGTGCTTCCGTCAGTGTCACTTCCTGCAGGGATAACAGCATAATGCAAAATTCAAAGGACAGTAAATGTTTCTGAAACCATGTTTTAATAAGAAACCTTTGCATTGTTAAAGTCAAGAACAGCTTGCTTTAGTGTTGACCTGCTTTGATAAGCCATTACCTTGTCAATCTGGTCAAAACAAATAAACAAGAAAGGGATAAAACATTCGTTTTATCCTACCCCACATAATCCAGGGAATTTTTGAAGCCAACAAGGAAGTTGCTAAAATTGCAGTTCCACCCTCATCCACTAGGGGCTGGCAACAGAAGTGAGCAAATCCTCATTGACTTCCATGTTAAAAATGATATTTTCACAGCAGAAATAAACATGTCTACAGCCTATTTAAAAAAAACATTTCAGGTTTACTAGATCTAGTTTACATTCATGTCAACTCTGAGGGAGGTGAATTTTTTTGTAACTCTTCTGATTAAGTGTTCCACCGTGGTCAAAGATCCGCAAGTCCGACATTGCCGACGGTTCCAGCACGGGGAGTGTCGAAGTGGCTCCCGGCTCTGCGTCGACACAGCGCCGGTAGCCGAGTCGACGCTCCCCGAGCCAGGACCATCGACATCAGTGGACTTGCGGATCTTTGACCGTGATGGTCCAGCGAAGCACGATATCCTTGGTCAGCTACCTTGTTACGATTTTGTTACTAAGCAGGCCGGCGGTGCCTTCACTTTTGAGTTGCTCTACTGCGTTTTTCTTGCTAAAAACGCCCAGAAAAACTCCCTTACCTTCGGGTTAGCATGTAGCTACCGTTGCGCTGATCTCCGACCGTGGATCATGAGCTCATGTAAAAGGCCACAGCTTTCAGCTACCAGTTTATATTAGATCCCCACAGACGACCAGCATGACTACAGCCTTGTTTTTATCATTTAAGAAATATCTCCGAACTACTTTAGAGATCATTCTAGAATCCTTATTATAACCTTCAATGCTCTACATGGTCAAGCTCCTCCCTATATTACTGAACTCTTAAAGCCTTATGTGCCAACCCGAGCCCTCAGGTCCACACAACAGAACCATCTAGAAGTTCCAAAGACCAGACACAAAAGTGGAGGTGATCACTCCTTCCAGACTGTTGCACCCCGACGTTGGAATGATCTTCCTTTATCCTTATGTAGCATTGACAGTCTAGACACTTTTAAAAAAAACAGCTAAAGACCCTTTTTTTTAAAGCTGCTTTTACATAAATCTTTTATTTTCTTATTTGTAACTCAAATTTGTAATCTTTCATTTGTTTTGTGGTGTTTGAATTTCATGACTTTGTTGTTCTGATTTTAATTTATTTATGTTTTAAGCTCAATATAATTTATGACTTCATGCTTTGTTTTGTTTTGATTAATGTGAAGCACTTTGTGGTTTTCTGTCTGTGATAAGTGCAATGCAAATAAAATTTACTTACTTACTTACCTCGGTCCCCATAGCCCTTCTTAGCTTCTTGGCTTAGTTAAGTTAGCTAGTAGCTACATTGGCTCATTTGTTCCTACCATAACAGCCCCCCTCAGCTTCCCTCTTCTGGGCATGACAAGATGTGTGACGCGGTCAAAATGACGGTGGTGGAAAACTCCCATTTGAAATCAAAAATGTATAATTCAAGCCTATGGACATTATTTGTCGAGTATATATGATGATGGTATAAGAGGAGCGGTCACCATTTCCAGGAACTATAATTGAGCCACATCACAGCTGAGCTTCAGAAGGCAGCTTTTGGAGTCTTGTTTCCTGATATTTGGGCATCTCTCCTCTGATTGGCTAACATCAATGCCACTCTACCACTGACTCTGTTTTCCTTGCAACATGGATGTCTTATCTCCAGAAGTAAAACAAGCCTGGAGGAGTTCTATGTTGTCGAATCGCTAATGCTAATGGTTAGCATCGACCAGTCAAGACATCTTCTGCTCTTTCCTGGATGCTAAACCAACAACAGCCTTCCCCGTTGTGAGTCAAGATGGGTGAGTCCATGAATGATACGTGACTTTGGGATGTAGATCTGTCAGGCTTTTCAAATCCTAGATTTTCACTGTCTATTTTCTGTCAGAAGCTAATGCAGGAGACACTATCTTCACGTTCAGCCTGCAGGAAAAACTCAGCATTAATGATTACGTAATATAAGAAATAATTATTACAAAATTGCTTTTCGGTGTTCCACACCTTTAAGGAACCATAGATTTTAAAAGGCACCAAATCTGGCCTCATTTTAAACAAATAATACAAATAAGAAGCATCCTTTGTTTTGGTGTTAGATGGCAGAACTTCAATAAGCAGCTTTCTTTGTTCTGGATTTGCAGTTTCCATGGCTGTTCACTCTCATGTGCATGTTGCATAGAAATCAGTCCGCAATCGGGTGGTTTTGAGAACAACACAAGATCAGCCAAAGCTAATCACGATCACGTTGTTGTGACATCATAAGGGATATTTTTGTTAGATTTTACTGCACAAAGAGAATGGTGGCAAAAGTTCACTGCCCCGGGCATCAGAGGAAGCCTGCTTGTTAGCTGTGGAAGCATGTGAGAGCCATCAACTACAGTAATGCGGTTATCAGACATTACTTGAAGTTTGGCTTTTAAACTTCATGAAGAGGACGTTCGGGTGGCTTTCCCTTGTTCATATCAGTTTGAGGGTTCATAATTGTATTATTAGTTTGCTTATGTAACCGTTTTCCATGAGTGATAGAAAACTATGAGTGCAGTCATGATCTACTGGATTTGCAGACACACACCCTCTGTTGGATGCATTTTGAAGTGACTTTTAACCTGCTGATGATGTGGATAATATACCACAACACTCTTATAAATTACAGGTGCAATTTGTGTATTAGAGTTTTTTCCTGTCAGGTGTTTTATGGAGGAAACATCCCTGAAAACCCACAAGGTAATTCATTAAACTGAAATAGTGAAGGGGTTATGATTCAGACTTTTCTTTGATCTCATTTTTCTCAGTTGATTATTTATTTGTGTATTTAGGGGTTTTATTTTATTCCTTGAATTTGGAGCCACTCTTCCAGCAATTATAGACCTTTGTCTCTCAGTTTAGTGATTCCATCCTCAGTTTTCAAGGACTGCTCCATTACAGCAGCAAACTGGTTGAAGTTTAGAGGGTTTTTCAGAGCAAACTGAGCTTTCATGCTAGAGGATTGCAGGATATTTTTTATAATTGATCCAGTCGTTGTCGTCGTCTTCCTCCACTTATCTGGGTCCGGGTCGCGGGGGCAGCATCCCATGCAGGCCTGAGCCAATCAAATCAAATCACACATACATTACTCAACTGAAATAAAAATAAGTCATTGTTAATTCTTGTCTTTGCATGATGAAATTTCCTAAAATTACAGGTAGCTATTACCACAATCGTGAGAGACAGGAAGGACTCCAAGTTTCCAGTTGAACTTTGCAGTTGAGTTGATCTCTCGTTCAACAGTGATAATATAACGGGCGAAATGTTCTTAAGCTTCAGAGTAAAAACCAAAAACGTTTCAGATATAGCAGGATGAGACCAGAGCCTTTGGTGACTGACTCCTGTCAGACTCTGGGGAAATGGACTCATGCATCTGCATTTTAGTAATGTCACAATATAACCACTAGGTGCTAAGTGAGGGGCTTTTAACTTGTGTGATTGACAATTTAGGGGAATTTGGTTCAATTTGAAGCCTGAAATGTTGAATTAAGAAAACCAACTCTTTCTTTCCCTGGAGGAATCTATTTTCAGTGTGCAAGTGTTTCCGTCACGTCAAAATCTGTAGAGGAAGTGAAATTAGAAACGCTAATCAGATTAAAGCTAGTAGAGAAGAGTGGAGCCCCTTTTGGTCAGAGTAGAGAAACTCTGCAAAGATCCTTCTAAGAAGAGTTAAAACACACAAATATGGTAACTTCTTCTTCTTCTTCTTCTTCTTCTTCTTACTTTATTATTATTATTATGTTCAATCTTGACTGATTGAATATTCATTTGGCGGGTATTTTATTTTGGAAAACCATTATGTTTTTTTTAGAGTTTATTCTGTTCAGCTCCTGTAGGTTAAAGGTTTTAACTTTCAGACTAAATGTTAGAAAACAGACGAGTTTTATTCCACTCATTTGTGAGTGAGAAACAAAATAAATGCCGAAAATAATTTCTTGTGAAAAACTTTATAAAATAATTCTCTCGTCTCTGCTTTCTACCTTTTTTGCATCCATCAACAGCTGAAAACAGCGTCAGTAAAAGCCTGTCAGAGCATAACAAAAAGATGGCCGTGTCTAGACTTCTGTCTGTACCCGTCACCAAAATATATAAAGAAATAAACATCTTATTTATGGTTATGGTAATTAGTGTAATTAAATTAATTCCTCCCTGATAAACAGCCCCCCATTTGTTAGAAATAACAAACACTCTATTTTGGTTGTGAATAACTTCAAATTAAAGCTGCATTCAAGCTCATTCATTAAGAAACTCTAATATTGTGAATTGGTAAACATAATGATAAAAACTGTCTGAATAGTCTGGGATTTTAAAACGTGCTTTAGGTAAATGTGTTTCTGAAAAGATTTTACATGTTTCCCAGTCTGTTTACGATGCCACAGAGCAGGCTTGTGCCTGCAACCCTCCCATCCAGCTGCAGCTAAGTGTTATAACTGTTTTCATTTCAGATTATTCAAATGCAAAATAACACAGATTTGGATCTATTTAACCTTAACTTCAAGTTTGATCAAAAGTCTGGATCAGAGAATCTTAGGATATCAAAACAGCAGTTTTAAAAAAAGATGGAGGATATTTTGGATCATTTTAATAAAATGTTCAAACACGGAACAGAGAAAACAAACACGTCTTTTTTTTAAAGCTTTAACTTCTCATTTGCATGAAACCCGGTCGTTATTCAGGCTCTTCAGATTATGTGCAGTTTTATGCTGGAGTCTCCCGTGATTTTCAGATATCTATAAATATATACAAACAATTGTACAGAAATCAGATATTTTTAGTAGAAATTTGGCATCTGATTATTGTTTTTAATATCATTCATATTCTCATTGAATTCTCATGTCTATTTTTATAGTTTTTTTTTTCTAGGCTAACGTTTTACCAAAGGTGACTCAAAAAATTCTATAAATGATAAAAACTAAAACATTTCTCCTTAAAAGTTGAAACAACAGAGAAAGTTGCTCTCGTGTTTGAGTTTTGGCAAGGCTCGTGTGAATCAGAGCTCACAGTCCTCCCTTACTCTCAAGTCACATGTTTCCTCATCAGCATCACACTAATTAATTTACCAAATAGCTCAAACTTCATTTTCTCTGCTTTTCCGTTAATGAACAGCAGCTCCAGATTTGTTCTGTTTTCAACACACTTCAAATAAACAGTCTCACCTGTTTTCAGAGTCAGTCTCCTCCTGCAGGAGACATCTGCAGCGGCTTGAGTTTAACAAATGGTGCTAAACACTGTGAAACACTCTGGAAGCGCCTCCAGTAATGAGACCATGCTACAACCTCCATCGTGTTTTAGATCTAAGGTTTAGAGTAATAAAAAATACCACAAATACGATGCATTTTACTGTGGTTTGCTCTTTTCATCAATCATTACCACTGAAAACTGTATTTATTGATGTAATGTGGCTTAATTGTTCTTCCTGGGCAGTGACGCCCCCATGGTGTGGCCAGGAGTGGCTGAAGTCCCCACTGGAACATTTCTGGCCACCCCACTCCACAGTTTCCAAAATAAGTTCAAATGTCAATTGTTTTTGTGAATGCTTTTGTTAAGACAGCAATGGGCAAATTAAATGCTGAACAATATAACTGATAGTGTTTTTTTTCCTAAAACGTTTTAGTTTCTCTATTTTGAGGAATTTTTTTGGGATTCAAATAGATTTTCAATGACAAAGAAGGAAGAAGCATGAAATGTACAGCTGAAGGTTAAACGCTCTCACAGTGTGTGCGCGTGTGCATGTGCGTGTGTGCGTGTGTGTGTGTGTGTGTGTGTGTGTGTGTGTGTGTGTGTGTGTGTGTGTGTGTGTGTGTGTGTGTGTGTGTCTGCTCTGTCTTCTCGATCCCCAGTGAGTCGTGGAGGATGGCTGCTTATACTGAGCCAGGATCCTCTGGAGGTTTCTTCTTGTTAAAAGGGAGTTTTCCTCTCCACTGTCGCTGCATGCTTGTTTAGTATGAGGATTGCTGTAAATTCACTGACACTACTCAGTGACTTGATGCAATTTGCTGGGTTCCTTATATAGGAAGCATTATTTCTGATTGGCTTAATGAACTGACCTAAATTGGAATGTTTATTATGTGAAGTGCCTTGAGACGACTCTTGTCGTGATTTGGCGCTATATAAAAATAAAAAATAAAAAAAATTACCACAAGGACCGACTTGATGGGCCACCCCTTTCACCGCCACCACCCTCTGACCCTCTAAACTTTTCTGGGAGCGCAGCTGTTCTTAGGGTTCTTCCGACGACCTGTAGCTTGTGCGCTCCAATAACCTTCAAAGGCAAATCCGAACCCGTCTATGGCGAGGACGATATTCAAAGAAAAGCAAATAGATTTGACTGTCCCTCCTCTGGGTGTCCAACTCTCACAGAGGTCTTCATTCATAAATAAGTCAGGTGCCTTGACATGCTACCAGTAATAGCTAACATACTAGGCACTGCCCCTTCTTCTCATTCCCCATCCAAGAGGGAATTATTTTCATTCTGGGACAACAAGAACAAAGCCTGTTTCATTCCCTACGCCACAGCTGGTCCTGGCATCATGGCAAGATCAGCAGATACATCAGTAGTAAATAAACACAAGTCCTGTGCTAATTTCTTCTGACCGTGGTTCCCAAACCCCAACATCAACAAGAGCTGTTAGACTAAACGTCTGTGCCTAGATTTATCTGTGAAAAGAGATGCGAAGAAATGTTAAAGCTGTGGTCTGTGGCTCATTAGTGTCACCATGGTAACCAACCAAAACTCTGTTGTGCAAAAAGTTATGTTGAAAAAAAACCTCCCACTTGTTTGACCAAAGTTGTCATAGAGGGAAATTACCTGCATCTATTTCAATTGTTTTTGTGCAAAGTTGGTCTTTTTTGTATAAGACGCCATTAATTATACAGTAGACATTGTTCTAACTGCATTTTTGCCTTTTTTTTCTTATGAATTGGCAACTGGGTTAAATTATAACAAAAATGTGGCTAAAATAAAAGTTATTTAAGGAGTTAAATCCTTTTTAACTTGTCAAACTGAACTAAAATCTTTCTGAGCGGGCAACTTGACATTACTCTTATCTTTGGACTGTTTTTTTAAACATAGTCAGTAATCTTTAAAACGCACCTGTGCGCTGAAGAAAACATCCAATCAAGCCAGTGTCAGACCTAGAAACTGGGATGCACTGATGCAAATCTGGAGTAAAACAACGGGAGGCAGAGGGAATAATCTCAGATAATAGCCGCCTTGTTTGGTCTAATGGGAATGCGTGCCAGGGAGTAATAAAATCTAACCCACTTAAATTTATAAATTCGTCCTGCTGCTGCTTCACAGAAAGGAAATGCGACATTTTAGGTGTTTTCCCAATTTTACTTTATAGCCGAACCAAACTTGTGCCCCTTTTGACTCCGAACATCTCCGATTAGGAGGAGTTTGCAACTCCTGTTGCTCCGTGAGACCTTTTTTTTTTTTTTTTTTTTTTTTTTTTTTTTTTTTGAACCAAAACGTTTTTGCTCCTAGTCAGATCGGGCCGAACAGCAGATCAGACATTACTGGGACCTGTGCGGACTTTTCTCGTGCAAAGTCCAACAAACTGGTTCTGGGAAAAGAGCCAAGCTGGCGGCCAGTTATCTGGTTCCCCCCGGGGTTAAGGAGGATAGAGACAGCCGACGCTGGGCGAGCGCTCTTGGTATGGCGCACAAAACTGAGGAAAGTCGGGTCTGTTTTAGCAAAAACTGCACAGGAAGTGGTCGAGGAGGGCTCAAAGACCCCGATCATGAGATGAGCTACGGATCCGGACGCAGCAATCCGCCTGCCTGTGACATGCTGGAGCCCCGCTGCTGTCAGACAGCTGCTGCTCCTCAGGATGAGTTGTTAAACGCAGACCGCCGAGAGGGCGACAGTCGCTCCTTCTCTGCCTGCGCAACAATCTCGGAGACCGCCAGGGAGCTCTGCAAAGCCGTGTCCGTGTCTCTGGGTCTGGCCATGGAGTCCGACGTGGACCCCGCGCTCCCCCCGTGCGCCGCACGCGACCAAATGAGCGGAGAGTATTTTTTCGGGGTGGACTCGGTGCCTTTGAGCTGTCCCGGGGCGCAGAGCGTCACCGAGTACAGGTGTCCCGAGCAGAAACCGGCGGGGGAGATGTTCAAAAGTTCCGACAGCGCCGCTTCTTTCCATCACCTCCCCTCCACCCGGACGTCTGCGCAGAACTTCGCCCAGTGCGAGGCGGGCGGAGGCATGGATCACCTGGACGCAGCGCGCGCTGCCTCCTGCCATTATGCCCATGCTGCGCCGTCAAACAGCATGGTGCCGTTCAGCCGCGCGGCTCCGGAGAGGCCGTGCCGGGTCTACAACCTCCCAGCCGAAGCAGCGCGGGAGTTCGGGGATGCTGGGGAGGACGAGCCTGCTAGATATCCTCCGGAGTGCTTCAGCGTCAGAGTCAAGTGCGAGGGCAGCGAGGCTCCGGGAGCGCTGTGGGCTAGTAATTACACCTTCAACAAGAAGTACAACACGCAGCTCTGGGGCTCGAGGCAGCGCGTGAACGAGTCTGCAGCCAGCACGGCGTTCATATGTAACCCGTACGAGGGGAGCGTCGTGCGTCCTGAGCAGTGGTATCCCGGCGGGATGCTGAGGACGCCCCATCCCAACTCCTGCGACATGAAGAGCGAGGTCGGTGAGTGGCTGGATGTGGTCTACAACGACACCAGGCAAGTCCAACCCGGTTATTATTATTATTATTATTATTATTATTATTATTATTATTATTATTATTACACACAGGCATTCAGCAAGGTTGAAAATTCTGAACGTTTCTGAGTTTACAGTTATTTAATACATCAGAATAAAAAAGTCCTCCTTTTCAAGCCCATTCCAAGAACATCAAAGTCAGCCATGCAGACTGGCGCTGATCTGGTCAGAATTAAGGAGAAAAAGCCAAACTTAAAGCACCATAAAACTCCATCTTGCTGTTAAGTAAATCCACGTTTTTCCAGCACAAGATGATTTTAAAACTTATAATGAATGCATTGAGTCTGAAAATGCAGAGTGAGTTAGCACCTGTTTAGGAAAGAGAAATGCATGTGGCTGCCTTTTATTACAGAGGTAATAATTATGTCAAAGTGAATTTATTAAAACCAACTCAGAGACCCACTCAGCGTGCAGCAGATGATTCTGCACAGGAAAACAGCCATGTGTCCTCCTGCAATCTATTAAGTGTTTAAGTGATCAAACATTCAGCTGTTTCTGCCTCAGTCTGGAAAAATAAATCATAAAGGCTTCCTCATGTTAAAATCCCCCTGATGTGCCCCAGCATGTGCTCGCATTGGCCTAAAATACAGCTGGTTCACAAATTAAAACATCATTAATAAGCAGTTTTCTAACGAAGTCAAAGGCAACATAATACAGTCAGATGTTAATTGTTTATATATAAATGAAAACAGGGATGTGTCCGTATTACGTTTGGCTATTTAGGTACAGATGAGTGAAAATAGAAATATAAACGTTGATGTTGAAAAAATGTCAAGATTAGAGTGAAATATTTATAATATGGAACATAAAAAATGATAAAGTTCTGTGAAAATTTGTTGTAAACTGATTTTAATTTAGTGAATTTTAGAAAACAAATGAAATTCAAAACACACAATAAATGTTTTAAAGGTGCATTACTGAGAGGTATTGTACAGGTCATTTCATCGTGTGTGTGTGTTATTTAATAAATTGGGTTTTGTGGTGTTGGGGGTCGCTGAGGATGTGGTAACAAATTGATTGATGTCTCTCAGCTTACAGTCTGTCTGTGAGTTCACTGCAGTTAATAATTGAGAGCACACACACACACACACACACACACACACACACACACACACACACACACACACACACACACACACACACACACACACACACACACACACACACACTTGGACACCGGTTCAAAGAGGTTCATCATATCTGTGTGTGGTGAAATGTTTTTCTTAATGCGGTCTTTGGTGATGTTTTGCCTGTAGGGGGCGACAGGAACCCCACCAGCAGTCCATTTTTCTGTGTGCTGTTGAGACCATCAGGTCAACAAGACTCTGCTGTGGTCTGATCCAGAAATCTGTTTACTCCATCCACAACCAGATCCACCTCGGTTACCTTTCATCTTGAGTTCTGCTGCTTTTATCTGCACAAACTCCAAAAGAGCACCCAGACTTGTCCTTTCATTTGCAGCAACAATCTGCTGCTCATTTGTATAACCTGACCTCAGCCGAACCTTTTATTGTTGCCAAATTACTAAAACGCCTCTCGTGCTACAAGCAAAGCACCTGCTCTCCTCGTTGAGGCTGCTGCAGCAGGGTTTTGGTTAAAATGGAAGTCCAACTCATTTATAGAAAAATCTTGTGCGCCGCACGGTCTGTGTTTCCGTCTTTTCCTCCTAGAAGCTTGTGGTTTTTCGGCAGAGCTGTAGATTTTCCCTCGAATTTGGGCCAAATAAATGAAGTTGTATGAGTGTGTGTGTGTGTGTGTGTGTGTGTGTGTGTGTGTGTGTGTGTGTGTGTGTGTGTGTGTGTGTGTGTGTGTGTGTGTGTGTGTGTGTGTGTGTGTGTGTGTGTGGAGAGAAGAATGTCCTAAATGGGGTGGTGAGAAGAACGTTGGAGTGAAAGATGGGTAAAATACTAATGGACATTAGATCTGTCTGCATTTGTGCTGAAATATCTCACACGAGCTCAGTAATGTATTAAAAAAGATTAAAAACGACCTCCAAATTTAGTGAAAACAGATGATTTTGTTAAGTATTTAATACTGTGTGCATGAAAGAAGGAACATCACTGTGATTTAGTTAAGAAAGAACAATAAATGCTGCAAAGTTTTATTATTATTATTATTTTACTCGAGGAAATAAAAGTAGACATCTAATTCAGTTAATGCAAAAGTCAGAATAATCTTGGTGCATCATAAAAGGCCTATTTCAATGTGTGTGTGTGTGTGTGTGTGTGTGTGTGTATGTGTGTGTGTGTTTTAAATAGGAGTGTGATCTAAAATTACCCTTTAAGAGGACAAACAACCAAACCAGGATTACAAACTGGTTTATCCAGGAATCCGAGGAGCCATCCTCCAAGCAGGACTCTGAACCACTTGTTGAAGTAAAGATGAATCTTTCTGCAGCCAGACATCTTCCATCTGTGCAGCTTTCCTCCCCAAGCTGCACCTGAAACATTCCCTCATGCCATTAAAATCCCAAACCTCCAGCGGACCTGGATACTCCCCACCTAAACACCAGACTCCACCAGCTTTATTGGGTTCTACGAAAGGAACCAGCAAGAGCAGACATCTGCTGGAGCTGATGTAAACACCGCTGAGATAAACAAGTCTTGTAAAACCATTAATGAATTTGCAAGAATAAGGCTGAGATTCATTTGAGTAAATAAACGTAAGAACTAACATAAAGACAGTCGTTGATCTTGGTGAGGAAGTGCTGTTTCATGGATTATGATTCATGGAGATGGTGACTTCCTGTTTTCCAAAACAAATGCTGCGAAAGTTGCATCGTTCTCCATAATTAGTCCATGACAGAGTCTTTAGGCTTAGTCAGCGGCTGCAGCAGTCATTTTTATTCATGAAAAAGCACCCTTGGGTTTTGAATATGCACGAGCATGATGGGGATGAACAGGAACATATGTCTCTCTTGACACATGAGGATCAGTCTAATCCATGGAAAATGGTCTCTGTGCTCTAAATGAAACACATTTCTGCTCAAGTCGGTGTCACTTTTACAGCTTTGATATTTTTCTTTATTTCGTCACTGAAGCAACGTTATTATGTCTGAACGTTTCTGTTTACAACTCTTCTCAGTACAGAAAGCACACACACACACACACACACACACACACACACACACACACACACACACACACACACACACACACACACCGGACACCCAGCGCTGTAGTCTTTAGCACACTTTCATAAATCATTAAGCCGTGCTCTCCTTGAATACCGCCACACACAGACTGCAGGATGACTAGCAGCTTGTCTGGGCTTTTGAAGGATCTTTTTTATTTTTGTGTGGTTCAAGGTTGGGCTTAAGCTGTCAGCTGTGGGCAGACATCTTCAGAAGATAAACTCAACCTGAATAAGGAAAACTATAGTAGTGATGTTTAAAATGAGACTAAATAAATTGCTGGAAAGATGTGGAGACTTGTTATTTATTTTTTTAATCACATTTGTTGTTTGTCGTGTCTGGTTGCAGGTTCGAAGCTAGTCGGGAGCACATGTTTCCCATGGAGTTCTTCTTCCCCCCTCAGAGAACGTGCCTGATCTGTTCAGACGAGGCATCTGGCTGCCATTACGGTGCACTCACATGTGGCAGCTGCAAAGTTTTCTTCAAAAGAGCTGCAGAAGGTAAAACGCAACCTGGATTCTGAGCTTGGTGGCTCACGCCGTCATCTCCTGGCCTGCTTTAGACTCTTTCCTCACTAATTAAACCAGCTTTATTCTATTTGCTAATGGAAAATGATGAAGTTTTTCTTTTTTTGTGATGGGTGGTTTCTGTGTTTCATGCAGGAAAACAGAAGTACTTGTGTGCAAGTAAAAACGACTGCACCATTGATAAGTTGAGGAGAAAGAACTGCCCCTCGTGTCGTCTGAAGAAGTGCTTTGAAGCAGGAATGACACTCGGAGGTGAAGTGCTAACATATTTGATTCAGGCATTCTTTTATGTTGTACAATATGATTGCGTGAACATTTTACCCATAATGCATCATGTTATCAGTCCAAAAAAAAGCATTCAGAGCCAAACCAGACTTAAGACACAATTTCTAACTTCATTTTTATGAGGATATTTTATCATTTTGGATGATTCACAGCCAGAATCTTAATGACAATCAGGATTTTATTATTTAAAATGCACTGAATGAGCCTACATAATAAAAACCTTTAATTTCTTAATTTGTTTAAACATTTTTTTTTTTACTGAAACAAAATCAGATCAAGTCACTTTTGGTGCTTTCCCTGATTAAAGTAATTATTTTTATAAAACTAGGAGACTGATACCTCGTTATGGCGGGAAAGAGGCTCGTAATCTCTGTTTTACGTCACCTTTCCATTAAATGGCTCTTTTTGTGTGTCTTCCTGGGCACGAGCGTAATTATTGTTCTGGTTGAAAAGTAGATTTCAGCGGGTTAAGAGCTTTTGGGTTTTCTTGCCTTGGTGACTCAGATCTGGACGAGCCACTTCTGCTGGTGGACGTTGTGCAGAATGCAGTTTGACATTTTTCTGATTAAATAACTTCCAGGAAAAAGGAATCACCTCTCCAAAAGTTTAAGCATGCTTTCTCTTAGGATGTTTTTTCCTCATCTGTGGTTCAAACAAACCCAACGTTGGTTTTGTTTCCAAAAATGAAACTGAAACATCTGTAATCACAAAACATGAGTATTGCTTTTGTTAGAGCAGTCAACAGGTTGTGAGCAAAGTTTCAGCTAGAAGAAAGATTTTCTAAGATGCCTAAGGCCCGGTTCACATGGCAGGATTTTAATGTCAGATGATTTTCAAAGCACGAGAGACCGGTCATGTGGTGATAAAACAAAAAATCACAGACATACCAGTTTTGGTCCTACACTGGTGTGCAGCAACATGACAAAAATTACACACTACGCAAACGGACATTCCTAGACATTCCCAGGACATTCCCACGTCAGATGGGGAATCTTCCAAAACTTCTCATGATCAAGCTCAACTTCAGAATGAATAAGTAGAGGAGGAGCACACAGCATGCTTCCCTCTCTTCTTGTCACAATCAACAGGCTGCATGTTGATTTGTCCTCAAATTCAACATGTTGAACCCGCATGTGAGATTGGAGCCATCCTGACATGCTTCAGAGCAGACCAGAGTGCTCTTAACACACCACACATGGCAGGAATATCTGATAAGATCATCTTTGAAGCATTACAATAATCAGTCCTTAAGGAGAGGATCTGGTCAAAAAACTTTTGTCTGAAATGAGGCTTAAAGCTGCTTTAGCGAATCTACAGAACAAGCTAGGTTTTTAACGCAAACACGGTCACGGAACACTCACCCCTCCCCTTGGGTATCTTCTCTGAGACTCTTCTGCTGGAACCAGAAACCCCATTTCAAGAGAAAACGAGACAGTACTAAACACCAGTTGCCATGTTTTAGGTCTGTTATGGAAAAATGTATGTTTATTAATTCTTGATCATTGACTCAATCAACTGAATGTAAATGTATTGCTCTATGCCTCTTTGATCATGCTCACTCATATAGACACACCCACACAAGCCAGTCACACACACATATTCTTGGCTTCCCACACACACACACACACACACACACACCCAACGTCTTTTGTTGTCCGTGACTTCAAATGATGTTTTTATTTTTGGCACTCTGGTAGTTTGTCCTAAAGTTGAAGTGGTAGCAGCTGGCTGTTTCTCCTTCTCTGATATTATTGAGCGGAGAACGTCTCACACTTCTCCTCCAGCTTTATTGGCTGCCAGTCAACTTCAGGGTTCATTTCAAGATCCTGGTTCTGGTCTATAGGGCCTTACATGGACAAGCACCATCTTACATTGGGGATCTTCTTAGTCCCTACACCCCCAGCAGGTCCCTGAGGTCCAGTGATCAAAGCCCATTGGTTGTGCAACGCACCAGGCTAAAGACCAAAGGTGACAGATCATTTAATGCTGTGGCCCCCAGACTCTGGAACTCTCTCCTCTGAGCCTGAGATCAGTGGACTCAGTGGTCTCCTTTAAAAAGCAGCAGAAGACTCACTTGTTCAAGCTGGCTTTTGTGTGACCTTCTTCACCACTCTCTCTTTAAACTGCCCTCCCCACCTATTCCACCTTCCTCAGGATTCACTGATTTCCCTATCTACTCACTCTCTCTCTTTCCTTACATTTTTTAATCACAATTGTCTATTTTTTGCTAATTTTAAATACATTTTTAAACATTTTCTAAATCATTTTTTATATTTTCACATGTTTTGTTTTTGTGAAGCGCCTCGTGATTTTTATCTTGAGAGGCGCTATAGAAAAGACATTTTCTTCTTCTTCTTCTTTACACCAGTGGTGTTCTGTTGCAAAATACGAGAGTGTGTAATGCGTGCAGAACCCAGGGAAGTGTGGGGGTTCAGTGAAACCGACAACCAGATGGTCCAATGGTTGCTTTCAGTCGAAAACATGTTACTGGCTAAGGTATTTAGACAAATGCAAGAGAACCACTTCCTTACATTTTTTCTTTTTTTTTTTTACCTCCACAATATATTTGCTGCTATACTATACTAGAATGATTTTTAGAGGCATGAAAATATGTTTTAAGAAAATTAGTTTTTCAAATTTGCTATAAAAGCTCTAAAGAGACAATTTACCGTTAATCTCCAGAAAAATCCTTTGAAATGTTGTTGAAAATGAATGAAATGATGCCAAGTTGTTGAAAAACATGGGTGGCTTCGTCACATATAACCATGAAAATACATGAGTGGGTCCAAGTCTCAGGGCGACTCCATGTTAGGCGCCATGATTCCTTCTACAGGAGCTTGTGAGGACAAAATGCATTTACTGATTTCTAACAAACGGTTACAAAGCTTTTGCCATCCTTGAAAGTTGTCGTTTTACACATTAACCTCTTCACTCGTTGCCATTAATGAAAGGGAGTCTGATGTTTGACCCTAATGGCCATCCGTTGGTAAGGTCTTATTAAAACACAAACATACCGCATGCTTGCAGTGATTTAGGTATGTACTGCCCCATCACTAGGGAAAATACACACCGTCACTTTAAAGCAGATGTTTGATCAAATTATTGTCTGAGGGCTTGAATCTCCAATGGCACAAGAACCAACCCTCACTTGTCATTGGACCATCTGCAGCTCCTACTATCCATGATACTCCGATATTCTACGTAATGATCTGTCTTCTGTTCTCCCTACGCTGAGCATGCAGTTTGCATCAGATTCCCAGTTTGTTCACATATTTTTAATTAAAACAAGTCCTGAACCTCAGAAGTTAATCCCAGTTGTGTTTCTTCTGTTCATTCTAAACGTATCAACTCAGAAAATGCCTAGAAATCATAGTTTTGCACTTAATTCATGATCACACAACACACAAATGCATTAGTTCCATTTATAGAAATGGACATTCAAAGAAAACTGAAGCATGTGAGCAATATTTTACAACATTCAAGAGCTATAGCGGCGATCCATGCACATTCGCCGTAATGCATGGGCCTCTTTATGCCTTTGTGCATGCACACAAACATATTCTTGAATCTACAGAGCATTCTGCGCCCGGCTCGGGGTGTGCAGTGCTTGAATATAAATTTGATTTTAAAAAGTGCTGTAAGGACGGTAACAAATGCAGCGCACTCCACACTAAACGAACAAAGCCCACTACAGAGAAAGTGAAGTCCTAAAAGTGAAACTATTAATGGCTTTCCAAGACCAAGTACTTTATTCTTTGCACTGCACATCTTAGCTGGTTCACTTCAATTGCAGCATCATCACAATAGGGGATGTTACTGATAATCAAGCCCCTGACTGAGCTGCCATGCAATTTAGACCTCTTCCATTCACTTCTCCTTACTGTCACCCAGACCTGCTCGTCAAATTAGGCTGTAAAGATTGACATGTAGTGGACTAATTTTGGTCCTGTGTTCAATTTTCACTCTCTTCCATTTTCTCATTCTGTTAACGGTGAAAATTGGGCTGCAGGCACAAAGCTGACACGAGACATGTGAATTAAAGCAGCAGACATGCTGGTAATTTTGCCACCAGTCACTGACAAACCCTGTGGAGGGAAAATGTGATCTAATGCTGTGATTGTAGTAAAAAGGCACCTCTTTTTCTAGTCGTGGCTAAAAAGATCCTTTCACTTATGTTCTCATCACGGACGTATAATTGACTCTCGGCATTTCACAGGGAAATTTATGGTGAGGAATCATGGAGGAGGCAGCAGTAGGATGGTGTCACTGAGAGGGTTTTCTTTGCTTTAGGTACTTTAAAGAAAGTTAGAAGTTCTAGTTGTGACATTTGATTTAAATATAAGAAAATTACAAATCGTTCTCCAGTTACAGTGCTGTGGAAATTAAATTGCCTTCATTAACTGAGATGATCCATAATATTTGGAAAGCTGGCTTTTATTTGATATCCTGGTTACTGCTAACTTGGCAAGCCATCCTATATGTAAATATATAGTCTGGCCAAAAGAAATGTCACACTCACTAATATTCTGTTGGACCACCGTTAGCTTTAATTACAGCCGACATACCCTTTGGCGTTGTTTCAAAAAGCTTCTGCAATGTCACCAGATTAATCTCCATCCAGTGTTGCATTAATGCTTCACCAAGATCTTGCACTGATGATGGTAGAGTCTGACCCCTGCACAAAGCCTTCTCCAGCACATCCCAAAGATTCTCAATGAGGTTAAGGTCTGGACTCTGTGGTGGTCAATCCATGTGTGAGAATGATGTCTCATGCTCCCTGAACCACTCTTTCACTATTAGAGCCTGATGAATCCTGACATCGTCATCCAGGAATATGCCCGTGCCATCAGGGAAGATGGAATATCCTGGTCATTCAGTATATTCAGGTAGTCAGCTGACCTAATTCTTGGAGCACATCCTGTTGCTGAACCTAGACCTGACCAACTGCAGCAACCCCAGATCATAATACTTCCCCCACAGGCTAGTACAGTAGGCACGATGGGTGCATCACTTCATCTGCCTCTCTTCTTACCCTGATGCACCATCACTCTGGAACAGGGTCCATCTGGACTCATCAGACCAGTTTTAATAATGCTTTGGGCAGTTCTTAATCCAGTTTTAGTCTTTTCTGCATCTCCTCAGATGTTTTCTCTGCTTGATGCATGCCAATGATGTGACCCTTCTCAAACAGAGTAACATCTTTTCCACGACCACCATATGTGTCTTTCCACATGGTTATTTAAGAAATGAGAAGCAACTAATTGCACCATTTGGGGTTAAATAATTACGCAATAGGAGGCTCGTACCTGTTTGCTTAGTTAAATCCAGATGGTGACTTTTCTTGGGTCATGCAGTGTGTATATTATGGCTCGTAGGCAGAGCTTGGATGTGGGGCCGAATCTATGGTTGTCTTTCAAACTGTATCCACACACAACTGGACAGCGCTGGGACCAATAAGAGCCACGAACAACGTGACAAATTCATTGCTACAGATCAGTCAACGGGGCAGTCCGCCATACACTGTCAAAGAAAAAGAGGAAGCAAAAACATTGTTTTTTTGAAAGAAATTACTTAAACATCTTTATCTGCTCATGTCTAAAAAAAGCCCAAAGTTGCTTCCAAGGCCGTTTTAAACGAGCGCTTTTCCTGAGCTGATGCTATCTTTGTAGCTCTCCCGACGTTTGTCTATGAACATTGAGCAATGTGATTGGCTCGACTTAATTGTTTGAACCTATAGTAGATTTGTAGGTCAGACCTGTAGAATAAAGACATAATTTTAAAAGAGTCTGTTCAACAACATGTAGTAGGCTAAAAGATCTCAAAATGCAACACATCATTATCTGTGCTGAAGAAAGTCAAGTGCAAAAGGTCCCGGAACATCTAAAGCACTGCAGACCTCACTTGGGTAAAGTTAAGGTCAGAGGTCACGATTAAATAAGAAAAAGCTTAATTAATCTCAGAAACAGAACATCCTGCCAACAGTCAGACATGGAGGTGGCAGTATGATGGTCTGTAATAGATGGAAGCATGAATTCTGATATCTAGCAGAAATTCCTGAAGGACAACATTTGACCTTTGACCTTAAACAGGCTATTCGTGTTGGAAAAATTAAAAAGGACAAACTACGTTCAATCTGATTTTGTCTTATCAGTTTAAAGATCTGAGGATGAAAAGGAAACTCTGAATCTCGTCTGTCTGCTTATACTCTATCTCTGAGGAAAATCTTCGTGCAAATAGAATTCAATGTTATTTCTGGAATTTTAATTACTCCCACAAATAGAGTCATGTGAGCAGAGAAATAACAAAATTACAGGAGACTCACAGCAGATGTGCACTTTTCCTGCTTCTTATGTCTGTTGCTATACTGTAAAAATTCTCCCCTCTGAATTCTCTATACCTGAACATATACCAGTTTGCCAAAGTCAACACTGTTTCCCAACCAGAACGTTAGAGTTAAACCTTTTTAAGTTAATGATTTACACAAAGGCACCATTATCCTCTGATCTCTCAGCGTCGCAGCGGACAGGCTCGACTGTCCTGATGACGTCTCACCGCCAGATTACTGAAAATGTTTTACTCTCATAAAAACATTGAAGTTAATGTTACACACTCAAAACGTTCTGCTTCGTAGCTACAAGGAATCGTTTGATGTAGAAAATAGGTGCTTTGACTTCATCTCTACCTCGTTTCAAATAATCCCGGTGCCAAGATATTTTAGGTTGAACCTTACACACCTTAACCTCTTTAATTTGCAAGTTTTTTAAAGCCTAAGTCTGATTTATTCCATCAATCATTGGCTCTCTGTGTGCCTTTTCTTCTGCTTGTTTTAGCTTTAGGTTTCAACCATCCTGGTGTTCTTATTCAAATGATTCTCTTTGCTCTAAAGAGATAATTGACCCTTTCAATTTCACTCAGTTTGTTGGTGACTCTGGCGTCTTAATGGTCTCTCCAAGAGCAAAATCCCTCCCTGTGTTTAAATCTTTAATCTGCTGGGATTGTTTGTGTTTGTCTGACCACAGTTAAATTATTGGTAAAGGGTCGCTTCCAGTTTTTTCTACCAAAACTGAACTCGGTTCTTTTTTTAAGTCCCATTTTCTCAAAACAGACTCAGTCTAAAGCTTCCTGAAGGCATTTCCAAAAACATCTCCACTTTAGAGAAGTTAGAAAGCCAAGGAATTTATTAGAAAATGCTAAATTTGCCAGAACTCTACTGCAAATAAATAAATAAATAAATAGCATTGAACCATTATGTAAAATGTTTAGAAATAAACCTCAGAGAAGGAATGCAGGTATGCATCTTTTAGAACTGTGGTCCTGTGCCCAGGGTCCCTGATTACCCAAGGGTACCCCCATATGCTGAGGGTATGAGGTTACCAAGATTATAGTTGTAAACATACATTTATAAAATCCCAATAACACATCCAGTAGCATAATCAAAACTTGTAATAGAGTTACAAATCTTTGCCTGTATAAAGTTTATAATTAATCACATTTAAAGTATGTTTGCGGGTAGGAGTTGGGGTTGGGGGCAGTGGTGCCCTCAAGGGGTGGCCAGGGGTGTCCAGGGCCACCCCTAGAAAATTGCTGGCCACCTCATTGGTCACACCAGAGGAGATCAGTGTTCTTTAATGAATCACATTAATGTTCACACAAACTATAAATTCATATTATTTAATCAAACATAAATGTAAAACCCAATAAAAATATAGAATTAAAGAGTAAATAAATAATTTGATTTTTTTAAGTATTTAAGTGCTCGCCCCGTAATCGGAAGGTTGCAGGTTCGAGCCCCGCTCAGTCTGTCGCTGTCGTTGTGTCCTTGGGCAAGACACTTAACCCCACTTGCCTGCTGGTGGTGGTCGGAGGGACCGGTGGCGCCAGTGCTCGGCAGCCTCGCCTCTGTCAGTGCGCCCCAGGGCAGCTGTGGCTACATCGTAGCTCATCCCCACCAGTGTGTGAATATGTGTGTGAATGGGTGAATGACTGGTTGTGTTGTAAAGCACCTTGGGGGGTTTCAGGACTCTAGAAGGCGCTATATCAAATACAGGCCATTTTATCATTTACCATTTTTGCTTCTCCTGCTAACCCTTTTCAAAACAAAACTTTAAATCTCTATAGTTTTGTAGATGTTTTTGTGAAGTCAGCAGTTAAAATGTTCTAAAAATTCTACAATTAATATTAAAACGTTCTAAATAACAGTTTAAAATGTCTTTTTCTGAAAATGTTGTGTTCTTCAAATTTGAGGTAAGCGTGTTGGATGCATATTGTTTTTAAATGAAATAACAAAGGAGCATGCAATGCATCACCACAGGCTAAACTCTCGTAGAATTACCACACCGACCAATCTGGTGTGCCACCCCCAAAATTTTCTCTGGCCCCATCTGGCCACCCCTATGAAAAGTATCTAGGGGCACCACTGGTTGGGGTTCCTTGGCTTCTCTTGGACACAGGCAAGGTGGTCCTCAAGGAAACAAAGATTGGGAACCACTGTTTTAGGCCTCTGTTAGTTTTGTGTTTGTTTGTCAAACATCTCATTAATCACCAGGAAGATTTAAACATAACTTTCAGAGAAGAATCACCATATGTCCAACATGTCAACGACTGGCTGCCTTTTGGAGTCAACCTGCCCTCCCACTGTCCTAATGGGTGAGACCCCACGAGGAAAGTTGGCCATTGAGCAGGGTTGATGGTTTATCCCTTGGGTTGATGTGGCAGGGGTGAGGAGTGAGCACCACCTCACCTCTGCCAAGTGGACCTCAAGCAATAAACCACCAATCCTGCTCAATGGCCAGCTTTCCTCGCGGGGTCACCCATAAAGACAGTGGGAGGGTTAAAGATGACCCTAAAAACACAAAAATACCCATAACTCACTCATCACATATTCCGATAATAAGTGGTGTGGCAGCAACTCTGCTGAGTGCAAACAGATCGCATTAAATCTTACTAAACTGCGTGAGATTAAGCATTATTTTTATTTGAAGGTTTAACCAAAATGGCTATAATTCTATAATTTCTGAACATGTCTCTTTAAAATTCAGGCATGAAAGGCGACACGCATCCCTTCAAGGATCTTGAGGCCTTTAATTTAAATCGGTTTCCAGCTAAAAATAAAAGATAAATCAGAGAAAACTTTGAAAGGACCGCCAACTAGAAAAATACCGCAGTGACAAATAGGTTTCAGCTGGCAATGAGTTATTTAACCCTAAATTATGCAGGAAGAAACCTCAAATCTGCTTTTAAAATGAAGTATTTCAAAGTAATTTTGGTCATTATAATTGTGGATACCAACACAATGCGCTCTGCTTTAACACCACGTTCTGCTTGTTATTGCTCTGATCACGTTACTCTGCAGCGCAGCTCTCCGTCTCACGCGTGACTGATAAAAAAGATAAGTGACATCATCTTTATGGTTAATTAACATGGTGTGATCACCTGTCAGTGGAAAACAAATGGAGTTGTGTTATGAGGAAACAGAGCTGCTTTCAGCTCGTGCTTGACTGGCAGTAAGTAGCCAAGCTGGATCAATTGTTGTGTTTGCAAGCAGTTATGGAAAACTGTTGCTTTGCATGCCTCTAAACCTGAGGAAAGTGCCCCTAACCACAGAAGTCAGCTCACGAGGATTCCTCAGCATCAGTTTTCAATGTGGTGGGTCATCCAAAGAAACAAAAAGAGTCTTGTCGTCATGCCATGGAGAGACACATACGCCAGATATCTATTAGAGATCCAGACTATCAGTGTTAACTCAAATGTTTTATTTCATTTTCACACAGCGGGAGAACTTTTTACCTAAAACTGGCTGTAGGGTTCTTAAACTGTCTGGACAAATTTTAAGAAATGGCACCACCTGGATTTAACTAAGCAAGTAGATAAGGAAAAGAACTAAACAGGCACAAAATGTCAGAAACACACCCCAATGTCAGGAGGCTAAAAAAAGCTAAAACAATGAAATCTGGTTACTGTTTATTAAAACCTGATAAAATGACAAAAGGCAATGAAAAATTATTGATCATATGCAGAGATCACTTAGGTATTAGGAGAGATCAAGTAAAAAAAATCAACAGCAAAACTCAGATTAGAGTTTCAGATTAGAAAAAAAGTTGCTTTTCTGACGAGAGCTCGCATTATTTGAACCTAACCGTTTTTTGCCTTGGGACTATCACTTATCCGTAAACCTAGTTTGCTTTGGAGCATGAATATTGGGCTCTTGCAGATTTGAAAGCTGTCATGTGGTCAGATGATTCCAGATTTCCTTTGCGCCAGGGTGGCGAGCCTATGAGGGGAAGAAAAGGCTCAGATGAAGCGATTCGTCCGTAACCGTGTGAAGACCTGAGGCTGATTTGGTCAGGTTCAGTGATGTCACAAGCCAGAGGACTGGGGTCAGATGACTTCCTGGACGCTCTCAATCAGCAGAGTTTTTCTGTTTTCCATCCCTGGTGGCTTGAGTATTTTCCACTGTGACCATGCCAGAAATGATCAGGTTTGGGTTGTGAAAGAGCAGCTCATGGGAATACCAACACCGAGGTCTGACTTTCACCTCTTTGTAGGGGTCTGATTCTCCTGTTATCTACAATAAATCCATAGAAAATATAGTGAAAATAGTACACTTTTGTAAATGCATAAGAAACATTAAATTCATTTTAATTTTTGGCCAAGCACCTGTACTTCCCACAGAATGTGGATTTATTTGCAGAGAGTGCCTTAGCTTTTAGAAGCTAACATTAGCATTAGCAACTCCAAAACATTGCAGAACTCCTTCAGGCTTGAGTTATTTGTCGAGATAAAACATCAATGTTGCAGCGCAAAGAGGCAGTGGAAGAGTTGTGTTGCTGTTAGCCAATCAGAGGCGAGATGTCCGAATATCATGAATAATAATGAGTAAGATTCTAAATCCTGCCATTTTCTGCTTCCCTCTCCTCCAGCTAAGTCTACTTTCTGAAACAGGACCACTAGAGCTTTATTCCAACATAGATCACCTCATAAGGAATTCATTTATATTACAGACCCCTGCAGATGCAGCCAGGATTGACTTGAACTAACAGTGGTAGCCATCTTGGACCAGGTTGATGTCACTAGTTATTAGAAACATTTTTGCGTGATCAGGAAGTGTTCAAAGTGCCTGTTGAGGATGACTTTAAGTGAATAACACATCGTATTAGCTCAGTCTTTGCTAAGATTAGCTGTGGTGGCCACTTTAACTTAATTTGGATTCAAAAAATTGATCACTAAATATGCAACAAATGATTGTTTTTTAGCACAACTCAGGTGCAAAAACATTGCATTATAGTTATGTTTGCTTCAGTTACATCTTATAATAATTATAAGTATGATATAATTTCATAAGCTAATTTAAGTAGCATGATTTATTGGTACTAATTCTGTTTAATCAGCGTTTTTTTTTCTGTATTTAAGCTGTCTGAGTTGTGCTTTTGGTACCACCTAGTCTCGAGAGTGATTGAAAAGGTTTTTTATTCTTCTCTGTGTCAGACTGTCAGGCAGGTTACCTTTACAGGAACACAAGAAATTAGGTAATGACATCTTTGAGCCTGGACAGTAAAACGAGCGTGAAGTGGCATCTGCTAAGTCACAGATAACACATCTGGAGACAAAGACCCCACACTTCCCTGTGGGTTTTTTATGCAATCAATCAGAAGACAGAAGTGATAAAGTTGTTGATTACAATCACCATGAGACCAATAAGGCCGCAGGAGATAAAAATTACCCTAAAATTGGTGATTTTACATGTGCAGATTGATTTAGCTGGAAAACGAGCACGTAATGGATCACTTTGCTGTTCCTTCGCTGCCAATTTCAGCTAAAAACAATGAAAATGACACCAAAGCTCAGTTTTCCTGGTCAGCTCTGTCCAGCTCCTAATCCTGGCATCTGCTTCTGAATTTTTACTTTGGATTGTGCAAAAGGTTCCTGCTGAATCTTTTTCACGTGGAGCTTCTGAAGGTTAGCTCAACCCAACCTGTTTACACTATGCTCTGCAAAGATCAGAACTGCTCCCGTGTCACAACCCAGAATCCCCCAGAAAAGTTTTAATTACCATTTTGTACTTGAAATGTTTGTTATTGGATCAGGGATGAAGATGGAAATCTTATATAATCTGCAATTTTCTTTCAACGCCGCAACTCTTGAGAGAGACTTAAGTCGTGTCTAAAACTAGCAGTTCAATATTTATCAAACCGAGCCGAGGAGCCAGGCTGCAGTTTTAATGAGAAGTTCTTCACATACACCGCTGGAGGCAATCGCACGGCAATTAAAAGTTTATTTTTATTTTTTTTACTTTTGTTGCTTTTTATTAAAGAGGTATTTTGTCGTCTCTTATTTAGATCATCTGTTTTCTTAGTTTTTCTTCTTCAAGCCAACAACTGATCCATTGTTAGAGAATTAGATCATCCGGTTATGGTTGGAATTTAAAAAAAATTCTTTATGATGTTTCTTAGATCTGCTAGTTGCACTTAAAATAGCAAACAATCAAGTGCCTGTTCTTTAAAGCCCTCAGCACATAGTAACCATTTGTTCTTCGCTGTTTTTCTCGGCTCATTCTGAAAAAAGCCTTCAATTTTAATAGTATTAACTTTTAGAAAGAGTGTAAGTCTTCAACTTTATTGACGTAAAATCAGACATGTTTGGCTCTGGAGTATAATAATTAGTCTATTTGAATTTCTCTTTATTTCTGAGCACATGACAGCCCGCTTTATCAAATAAAAAGAGCAGTTTAGTTGGAGAGAGCAGGTCTCCATGTGGACCAGCTGCTGCAGAATATTCAGAATATTTGTGTAAAGAAATCACGTCAGTACCGCTAAGATGGAAACCAGAGACCAATGTTGTGTTAGAGCCATAGAAACGCATGTTTTACCAAAAATCAAAGAAATACGAAGAAAATGTGATTTTTCAATTATTCCTGGTTTAAATCCTTTAGAAATCTCCGGATTGGTTAATAATGACTCAAACGATGATGGTAGTCCGTCCATCTGATGAGCCTCATCTGGTCAGAGGGACTGAAAACGATTCAATATCTGTAAAGCTATTAGTGAGTTGGTTTTCTGAGGAAAATTGATATTTCAGTAAAGAAAATTGAACGCAAATGAAAACGTGGGACATTTTCAGTGGAAGATTTGGAACATGGGAGTTTTTAGGCTGTTTAACATTTCAGATATTAAACCAAACAGAAATTATCATTCTGATTATTGTCTAAATTAGATTATCCAGATGTTTAGCGAAAGAGTCTGATTAAACAACACGTCTTCTTTTTGTCTCCGACTGCAGCGCGTAAACTAAAGAAGATCGGGCAGCAGAAAAACACAGAAGAGGATCTTTCTGCTCAGGAACCAGCAGAAGTCCCCCACAACATTTCTCCTAAATCAGGTCCCAACTTTAACTCCCAGCTGGTTTTCCTCAACATCCTGGAGTCCATTGAGCCTGAGGTGGTGAATGCAGGTCACGACTGTGGCCAGCCGGACTCGGCTGCCAGCTTGCTCACCAGTCTCAATGAGCTGGGGGAGAGGCAACTGGTCAAAGTGGTCAAATGGGCAAAGGGACTGCCAGGTAAATGGATTTTCTACAGCTATTTTTCAGAAGTTCATTAGAAATTGTGATAAAAATAGCATTAATAGTGCTTCTGTTATGCTGTTTTAGCACCTTTATTAAAAGCTCTAAATCTCTCCTTTTAAAGCAACACTAAATACATTTTCTACTTCTCCCCCTACTGGTTGAAAGCGGAATTACAACTGTTGTTAACAACCCTGCCACAACCTGATGTGGCTAGTGCTAACAACGATCTAACGCTAACACGAGCCAACTGATACTAAACAAACCATGAAGTAAAAAGATCCCCACCGTTGGACAAAACTATTATTACTTACAAGTAGCAACAAAGCCAGGTCACCATCAGTCCGTGGTTTCGTAGCCTCCTTTAGCTCCCTGAAACGAGTGTAGGCCACGCCAACGTTCGCTCTGGTTTTAGCTCTTTCCTTCACCACCAAAGACATTTCTTTCTTACTTTCACTTCCAAACTCTGCCGACAAAAAGTAAAATTTGTCTTCTTCTTGTGCCTTTTACTGATGTTCGGTGAACTGAAAAAGCTCATTGCTAGTAAGCTTTATACTGGCAGATCTATTGCCGTAAAGCTGGTAGAGGCCTCCCATTAGTGTTCCCACCCGAACCACAAAACTTTTCAGTGCAGTTCTGGTCAGCAGCTATCCAATATGAAGTTGCTCAAGAACCAGTGAAACCAGTTTGAAAGCATTAGCGTTTTAAATCTTTAGTGTTGCCTTAATATTTTTTTATTGTTCGAGTTTGACACTGCAAATAACCCAACTTGTTCTCATAATTGGTTAACAAGCATAACATGAAAATTTATTCTATCTGACTGAGCTCTAATAAGTAACATTTGTCACTAAAAAGACCACACATGTCCTGACTTCTGCTCTTACATGATCCCAAACATTGGCAGCAATAATCAGCTCAAGATGACCCAGTAATCCTACTTTGTCTAATGATGTGTTTCATTTCTGGTGCAAGTCAAACTTCCTATTATGCCTCCCTCTGGGCGTCGACCATAATTTTACAGATTTACAGCAATTTCTCCACCACATAGCCACATTTCTCTCATTAAGGGCATGTTACCCAGCAGAGGGCTAATTTATTGAGCTTTAGAGGTTTTGTTCAGTATGGTGGTACAACTGGCTCCTGCTAACAATTCAATTCAATTCAATTCAAAAATACTTTATTAATCCCAGAGGGAAATTGATTGCTGTAGTAGCTCAGAATAATAATAATAATAATAATAATAATAATAATAATAATAATAATAATAATCAAGTCATCAAAGAGTTATTGTATATTACAATGGCTGCTGGCAGGAAGGATCTCCAGTAGCGGTCAGTGTTGCAGCAAAACTGAAGAAGCCTCTGACTGAAGACACTCTTCCGTTGTCGGACAGTCTTGTGAAGAGAATGCTCAGGGTTGTCCATAACTTTCTTGATTCTCTGGCGAATCCTTCTTTGCATTATCTCCTCCAGCGGTTCCACAGTTGTCCCCAGAACAGAACCAGCCTTTTTTATTAGGCTGTTGATCAAACCCTAACACGTTATTTATTGCTACCATATTGCCAACACATTATTCATCCCCTGTCCTGTTGAATTCACGACATAACACAAGCTCGCCATGTTGAGTCACCTGAGAGTTTCTCAGCAACATGATCTGAGGCTATTTCATAGTAACAAAATTAATAATCACTTTAGAATAATGTGACAAGAATAAATTCTGCCAGATGACTTGTCCTCTCACATGGTTGACATGCATGCTCCTACAATTTTTCACAACACTTAGGGGAGGTCTGTTAGTAGGAGACAGCATCTCTGATCTATTAGTTGGCCTAGCTGGAGTTCTCTGTCTTACTTCTGCATCTCTGTTTATTTTAAGCAAAAGGAAAAACACTCCAGATGATCTAGGCCATACTTTACATTTATTAAATGTGTAAAATTATATAAAAAAATAATATACATACCTTACCTGCTTATAACCCTTTGAACAACCTTGGTTTGGAAAAACAAGGAATACTCCTGACTGTATCTTCATAAGCGATAAACCATCATCCTTTTAGTTATATCTGTGGCAACAGTCTGATATAGATTAAAAACATTTTCATAACAACTAATGCAAAGTGGATTTCTTTCATACACCTTTATTGCCTGGTAAACTGGAATATATAATCTGGCCATGACACATAGACATGGGGGTGCAACTGTCTCTGCACCAGTTGGACAGAGCTAGGACCAATCAGAGCAACGGACAGCGAGACATATTCATCATGACGGAAATCAGTCAAAGGGGTAGTCTGCCATACCGTTCAGTTTAGTTTAGTTACTTTTTTATAAAGCACCTTCCATGAATTTATCAGAAGTCCAAGGTGCTGAACACAACCAGAAAACACACAATAAGAACAAATGTAGTGTCGTTGAAAATTAAAAGAAAGGTAAAAAGTAAAAACTATCATAAAACATTAAGAAAAAGTTGAATTAAAGCAGAAAACGATCATAAAAAATGTTAAACGAGATTAAAAAATAAACAATAAGAGATTAACGCAGTGTTGTGATCCCTATTGCTTGAAGCCACCGTGGAGGCTGAAGTGTCTTCCCCAAGGACACGACGACTGACACGGCTAGCCGACCCTGGGGATCGAACCTTCAACCCACCAAATACAGAGCCATCATCGCCCCGAAGTTACAGACGTCTAGGATCTGTTGCGAACTTTTACATATATATTGTTAAAGGTTTATATACTTTGCCTGAGTTGGACTAGCTGTTAGCATGTCAAGCTGGAATCTTATCTACATTTCTCCAACCTGAAGTTGTTCAGAGAGACATCTACAACAGGTGTTGATGTTTGTAGAGTAGAATTACAGAAACCAATTTTCAAAGCTCTGAAGTACGTTTTTTTTTTCTATTTCATGGGTTTTCATGAAAATACATAATTTATTGAGTGTGTGTGTGTGTGTGTGTGTGTGTGTGTGTGTGTGTGTGTGTGTGTGTGTGTGTGTGTGTGTGTGTGTGTGTGTGAGAGGGAACTTTTGTGAACATTTAATCAGCAGTACTAATCCCTATCTTACTGTTTCCTAAAATTTGTCTCCAGGGTTTAGAAACCTGCACGTGGACGACCAGATGACCATCATCCAGCAGTCTTGGATGGGAGTGATGGTGTTTGCGTTGATATGGAGGTCCTATAAGAACGTCAACGGCAGGATGCTTTACTTTGCCCCGGACCTTGTCTTTAATGAGTGAGTAAAGTCCTATATGTATAAGCTGAATCAGGGACAGCCATTAATGGCTGCCCATTGTGTTTAGTCAGTGAATTGATGCAGGAATTCAGGCTTTAACCGCCATTTTCCTCCTGATTCCTTTTGAAATTAACGTCAGGAACATTTTTCAGCAGTCAGACACGTTTTAGCTAATTCAGTTCAGAATATTACCGACAACAGAGGTGAGCAAGGAATACTAATGGTGGCAACTGAATTATCATCCAGCTCCTGCAAATACCAGCTGTATCACTCACCTGGAGGAAGATTATTTTTAAATCTGTCACTGCGGGATTGTCGTTATGTTTTATTTATGTGACAATGTAAGAAGTCTCAAACAAGCACATGACAATTTTTCACCACAAGAGCATGCAGTGTAGTAAAACCCTGATTATACCCAGCTGTGAGAGCAGGGGGACACTTACTGAAACTGTTAGAGGAGCTGTGGAGGTAAAAGTTCCTGCAGCACTTGTGTTATTAAGAGGAAACTTCTTAAATTGGTCTAAACAATTTTATGGAGGAGAGTGTTTTGGTTTGTGGCCTCCATCAGGGTCATCAGGTTTTATCTGTTAAGATTTATCTCCCCTCTTCATGCACAAGCGTCCATGCCAGAAACATCTCGGCAGCACTTAAAGGAGCCTAATATCAGCAAATATGGAGAAAACAGGATTTAAGTTTAAACAAAAACAAACTTTTAATTTGAACATTAGTTTTTGGTCTGGGCTTTGATAAATAAGATAAAATATGTTCATGGTGTGTGTTGTCAGAGATATTTTGGTCTTTTTAAGACCCTGCCAGCAGGTGATGTCACTTAAAGTGGGTGGGGTCTCTAGAAACAGGAAGCAGTCCTCTGACTGGAGCAACGTGGTGTTAGCATCAGTGGGAATGCCCATCTGTCATCCGGCCGTCGTTTAAAGGTGTCGGAGTTCAGCTCTGACTAAATATCAAATAGCTGCAGAGCTGCTGGATTCAGTCCTCGACAAGGAGAAAAAACAGGTGCTTTTACAGGATTTCAGCAGGAAAAATTATCCAGAGAGGAGGAGGCGGAGGATTTGTGCCCTTAGATGTGATTCCTTACTAGTGCACATCCGAGTTTTCAGAATTTAAAGACCCAATAACACCAAAATCCTTCCTGTAATGTCATCCTCATAAATACTCGGTACATACCCCATAAGTTCCTGTCTCTATTATTTATGACTACCAACTTTTAGACTAATTTCAAGGCAAGTGTGCTCAATTTTTTACCATGACTGTAACAAGGCATTAAAATATCTAGATGAAATGGGCCAAACAAGTCTAGTGGCATTAACAAGGTAAAATGTCAGTGGCAGGTTTTAGATGCTTTCAGCTGTGTTAAAATAAAATCAAGCAAACAAAAACTACAATTATTTCATAAAGCAGATAAAACAAAAGTTGTTACAAATTGCATTTTTCATCACAATGCGTTTTATTTTCTCCCCAAACTCTCCGTTTGGCCTGTAATTAATGCTGACCTTTCATTTGTTTGAGTCAACCTCGCCCCCAGCCTTTCCGAGAGGTCTGGTGCTGAAAATTAAATATTAAAAATGCATATTTATTTGAGGAATTACAGAATTGTTCCTTCGTTTTTTGTAACTAACTCATTTGCAGGGACATAGATTTCAGATGCCAAACAAAAATTAGTCTTACTTCCTTCAAATCCAACTGATTTGTATTTCAAATGTCATAAATAAGCTGTAAAGCAGGAAAAGTTAAAAATCATGCCGTTGTTTTTAAACCAAGCAGGAGTCCTGATTCCTCTATAAATAATGTGTTTACAGAGACATCGTTCAGGTGGATTTTCAGTCTGAAATCATGTAAAACATGTTTGCCGTCACCATGGAAACTAAAACTGTAAACACGCCTGACTTTTTACCCACAGAAAGTTTCACCTGAACTAAACACGCACTTCAAAAAGTTTACCAAAAACAGAAGAAAGCCACAGCAATACTTGAAAACACAATATGTTATTTTATTCTTTTAAATGAAGAGAAACGGACCTAAAAAGTGGACAGAACTTTTACACCATCGTGCTTACTGCTCCTGATATATTCCAACTCATTTCCCGATCCGACGTGCTCAGTAGCACAATCAGATTACACACTCATCTGAGTTACAGATTTATTTAACCTCAGATTGGAAACGGCACATTCCAGAGTAGGAGAAAATTCACCTTTCTGAGTGAAAATTCTGACCAAATTGCCTCATTTCACTTTTATCTGCACAACTCAGGAATGTGGGTAACTGGCAAATGAGTTCACGTTGGCAGAGGTGGCGGACGCTGATAAACACTGATAGCATTTTTCATTCACTTTGTCCACTGATGTCGAAGATTATCTAGCAGCAGTTGCTATTGTTCTGATGTAATTCAGAGATTTAACCTCTGACCTTTCTCTGTCGGTAACAGAACCTTCCCTTTAGCTCACGTCTCTCATTCTGACCTTTCCTTTTACATCTGCAGACATCGGATGCACGTTTCCACCATGTATGAGCACTGCATGCGGATGAGACACCTGTCACAGGAGTTTGTGTTACTGCAGATAACTCAGGAAGAGTTCCTCTGCATGAAGGCCCTCCTGCTCTTCAGTATCAGTGAGTATCTTTTAAATTCAGAACCTCTTAGACCAGGGGTCTTCTGCCTGAGGTATTCCACCAGGGGTCTGTGACTTTGGGTCTTCAACCAGAGTTCTACAACCCCGGGTCTGCAACTAGAATTCTGCAACCAGGTGTCTGTAACTAGTGGTCTGCAACATTGGGTCTGCAACCAGAGTTCTGCAACCTGAGGTCTGTAACTAGAGGTCTGTAATAGGAGGTCTGCAACCAGAGTTCTACAACCAAGGGTCTGTAACTAGAGGTCTGCAACCAGAGGTATGCAACCTGAGGTCTCCCATCTGAGGTCTGCAACTAGAGGTCTGCAACCAGGGGTCTGCAACCTTGGGTCTTTAACTAGAGGTCTGCCACCTGAGGTCTGCAACCAGAGGTCTGCCACCTGAGGTCTGCAACTAGAGGTCTGCAACCTTGGGTCTGTAACTAGAGGTCTGCAACCTGAGCTCTGCAACCAGAGGTCTGCCACCTGAGGTCTGCAACCTTGGGTCTGTAACTAGAGGTCTGCAACCTTGGGTCTGTAACTAGAGGTCTGCAACCTGAGCTCTGCAACCAGAGGTCTGCCACCTGAGGTCTGCAACCTTGGGTCTGTAACTAGAGGTCTGCAACCTGAGCTCTGCAACCAGAGGTCTCCCACCTGAGGTCTGCAACTAGAGGTCTGCAACCAGGGGTCTTTAACTAGAGGTCTGCCACCTGAGGTCTGCAACCTTGGGTCTGTAACTAGAGGTCTGCAACCTTGGGTCTGTAACTAGAGGTCTGCAACCTGAGCTCTGCAACCAGAGGTCTGCCACCTGAGGTCTGCAACCTTGGGTCTGTAACTAGAGGGCTGCAACCTGAGCTCTGCAACCAGAGGTCTCCCACCTGAGGTCTGCAACTAGAGGTCTGCAACCAGGGGTCTTTAACTAGAGGTCTGCCACCTGAGGTCTGCAACCTTGGGTCTGTAACTAGAGGTCTGCAACCTGAGCTCTGCAACCAGAGGTCTGCAACCTGAGCTCTGCAACCAGAGGTCTGCAACCAGGGGTCTGCAACCAAGGGTCTGTAACTAGAGGTCTGCAACTTGGGGTATGCCAACAGGGGTCTGCAACCTTGGGTCTGCAACCAAGGGTCTGTAACTAGAGGTCTGCAACTTGGGGTATGCAACCAGGGGTCTGCAACCAAGGGTCTGTAACTAGAGGTCTGCAACTTGGGGTATGCAACCAGGGGTCTGCAACCTTGGGTCTGCAACCAGAGGTATGCAACCTGGGGTCTGCCACCTGAGGTCTGCAACCAGGTGTCTGCAACCTTGGGTCTGTAACTAGAGGTCTGCAACCAGGGGTCTGTAACTAGAGGTCTGCAACCAGGGGTCTGCAGCCAGAGGTCTGCAACCTGGGATCAGCAACCTGTGGGACTTGAACCTTCCATAATGAATCTTAATAACTATGGCTAAAATAATTTAAGAAAAATAAAAACTAGTTTGTGTGTTTTATACAAATACATTACAGATGAGGGCTTCTTCAAATTTCAGTTTTTACATTGAATAATTACATTCCATAACAGAATGTCACAAAAAGTATCTAATATATTTAGCTCTACTCAGGCTTTTTACATGATTTCTTGAAAACATCAACATCCCTTAGAAAAAAAATCTGTTAGTTTTTTTATACCAAATAATTTAAACAAAATTGTTTGTTTTTTTAAAAATGATAATGAACGTCTAACCCTAACCCTGAAACAAAAAAGATTTCCAACTTATTTTCTCTTAATTTTTTCAGTGGCCCTAATCCGCTTGTAAATTGTCCTTTATGCAAAGATCTTGCTTCTGCTGCAGCCATGAACATGTTTTACTCTGGTGGACTGAGGGGGAAAAAGGTGATTTTCTGGTTGTTTTGTATTTTTCCAGTTCCGGTCGAGGGGTTAAAAAGCCAGAAGTACTTTGACGAGCTGCGCCTCACCTACATTAATGAACTGGATCGTCTCATCAACTACCAGATGACAACAAACTGTCCTCAGAGGTTCTACCAGCTCACACGACTCCTGGACTCTCTGCAGATGGTGAGATTTAAAACACAAATCCGACCAACCAGGTAAATTCCTTTAAAACAAGAGACTGAAACTTTTTTTGGTCTTTTCTTCCATTTCAGACGGTAAAGAAGCTCCACCAGTTCACGTTTGACCTTTTTGTCCAGGCTCAGTCGCTCCATACGAAGGTTAACTTTCCAGAGATGATCGGAGAAATCATCTCAGTTCACGTTCCAAAGATCCTGGCAGGTTTGGCTAAACCCATCTTGTTTCACAAGTAGAAGGATTTCTGTTTTTAATCATGGAAAAGCGTCTAAAGTGCTGCCTCTACGAACTCAAACAAAGGCTGTGAACTGTTTCTCCACCTCCTCAGTTTGACTGCTTTTAGCCCCGTCCTGTAATCACTATTTTATTGTTCAAGATTTCTTGTTTTTTTTCTACCTTTTAGTCATAAGTGAGATTGTTTATTCAGAACTGGTTAAGCTTTTATCTTAAGAGCTGCAAGGTCTCCTCTGCAGACAACTCTCCACTTTCAGTGTGTTTGTTCACAGAGAAAAAAGATGCTGCTTCAGATCCTAGCCTTAAAATCCAGACCAAGCAAACGAGGTTAAAACTGCACATCTCCCCAAAAATAAAACCCCAGTTCTGCTTATGACCTTGATTATAAATTTAATCCTAAATTCTGTAAAATATTTAAAGGCGGACGATGATTAAATTCTAAAATAATAAATTAAATATCTTTATGCAATCAGTCTTTGTTTTGTAAAAGCTGAAATCTAATGTTTTTCATGTGAAATGGAGAAGCATAAAAAAATGATTCTGGATCTTGCGCCATACTAGAATGTCTGTCAATCTGAACATATTTGAGTTTTTAGACATTTTATGGCACCACCATTGAGCCTTTAAAATTACGCTCGCTTGTCAGTCTCAGAAAAGCTCTTTTCTACTTTCAGACAATTTCCCCTTCAGCATTAATCAGCATCCTATCACTACAATAAACCTTTGGCAACAAAGGACACCACCAGAGTCTGTAACTGACTCCGAACGCGGGCTTGTCGGACGTCTTTTTCCGAGTGAGCAGACCAGAGAGAGAGAGTTCATTTCAGGTCAGCGTATTTAGGTCTGCACACTCGTTTCAGGACCCGCGCTTCGTGGATTTGCAATTTACGCACACGAATAAGCAGAGACAGGATGTCTGTGTCTTAGGTTTTGCAATCCATGCCCCAAATTTGTAAACAGCTTCAGAGAACGTGGATGGCTGCCTCTGGTTGCAGGACTTGTTTGGAGGTTTCCACGTCAGCATTTATTATCGGCTCATCTGGACTGGAACCTCGGTCGACTCTGTAATAAAACAGTAACCGATACAGAATGCTGCCTACAAAGGAAAACCATAAAAACTCTCCCGATTAGACTCGAGCGGACTCGAGCATTCCGCGAAACGAAAGCAGGTCATTAGGGTTGTCAGCGGTGCAGCTGAGAAACACAAACCTAGTGCTCTAAATTATGTAAACTAAATCCCAAAAGACAGAAAGCGCTGATGCGCAAATATCAACAAGTTTTCTAGCAGCTGTTGTGGAGCTGCAGATGAAAAACAGACACGAGGTCCCAAATACCAGCACAGGTTTTACAAATATGGAAGTCCAGTGGAATAATCACCCTTTTTACTGAGATTTGCACTTTGAGGCAGCTGAAAATATCTCTTTATATCACAGTCTTTCCAGTCAGTTTGAACAAACTTGTTCATGTATTGTGCTACAAACTACTCAACAGCAGAAGAAATCCTGTGGTGAGCTACATAGTTCCAAAGAAGTTTCACATTTAGCAAAAACAAAGTAGCTTCTTTTGGTTTGGTGGTGGTTTCTGCTCAGTCGTGGCATTCCTTCATTCAGCTTCGTGAGGTCATCATTTGGATGCTTGTTTCAGCCCTGCTGAGGTAGAGGAACAACATGGACGTGTCTCTAGTCCATCACAGAGACACAAAACAAGTCTAGGGACAGTTTAGGGTGACCATTTAAGTGTGACGTGCATGTCTTTGTTCAGGGGGAGGAAAATGGAGGAAAAAACCCCCACATGCATGGTGGGAGCATGCAAACTCCACGCAGCCCTCCATCAGTCACCTCAAAGGTGAAACAATCTTATAGTTTGAAGATGTGTTTGGGTCACTGTTCTGTTGGAGAAACTCTGGATGGT
The DNA here is from genome assembly GCF_043380555.1 of Nothobranchius furzeri. Lineage (NCBI taxonomy): Eukaryota > Metazoa > Chordata > Actinopteri > Cyprinodontiformes > Nothobranchiidae > Nothobranchius > Nothobranchius furzeri. The sequence goes on along the minus strand of NC_091750.1, from coordinate 49,251,115 downwards.
CCAACTCCAAAAATCCCCCAACACTGGATAAAGAGCCCACTACTGTCCTTGACCTATTAGGTGGAGTAGATGTATCTCAGTGACATCCCCCTGAATCAGTACCTTGACCAAAACAGTTTGGAGTAGAGAGTCACTGGCAATGCACGGGCCGGCGCGTGTCACTCAGAAACTCCCCTCCAATTGTTGGTTCGTGTCAAAGCAGAATAAAAGAACAGAATAGAAGAAGATTGAAAAGATAGAATAAAGAAAAAACGAGAAAAACAGAATAGAGAATACAGAAAAAAGGAAGAAAAAGAAGAAAGCAACAGGGACTTTAAATTCTGGACTTTAAATTACCTGGACGCCTCCCTGGGGAGGTGTTTCGGGCATGTCCTGCCGGCAGAAAGCCCCCGGGTCGACCCAGGACACGTTGGAGAGGTTACATCTCCAATCTGGTCCGGGAACGCCTTGGGGTCCTGCCGGAGGAGCTGACCTATTAGGGTTAGGGTTCCCCAGAGAGGACGTGTAATCTCTAATCCTAAACACATTACACTGTCCCGGTACTCACCAAATATGCGTTCCAGCTCAACGGTCTAGTGGCATGAGTGTCCACCCCAAGACTAAGGAGATCGTGGGTTCAAATCCTTGGTTGAGTCATACCAAAGACTATAAAAACAGGACCCAATGCTTGACACTCAGCCTTAAGGAGGGGTTGAAATACCAAATGATTCCCGAGCACAGCCATGTCTGCAGCTCACCGCCCCCCTGAGAGGATGGGTCAAATGCGGGGAACAAATTTCACCACACATCAGTATGATAACTAACGGGACTTTAACTTTTAACACCCCCTGCTGTTATTCCTGCCCCTAACATTCTTTGCAGTATAATTTAACTTGTCAGCAGAGCATTCCCGTCATGATGCAAAGACGTTCTGGGCTTGTCCCAGCAACACACCCTAAAGAGTTGTCTCAAGGCTTCCATGCTGATGGTGTGATTGAGCTGTGGCAGTCTAGGCATGAAGCATATGTCGCCACTGAAACACCCCACACCATCACACTGCTCCCTTTATGCTCCACAGTAGGATCCAGAAACACAGATGCAAATTCACAGCAAGTAGGACTAATACTCTCAATACTGAACTTATCACACTTAAGTTGTTCTAAACACTGATTTTTATTCAAATTATTAGTGATTTACTCTTGATAAAGGGTGAGTCAGATAAATCATGTCCAGGGAGAAACTCTACGCTCTACTGACCAACAACAGTTTTAAAGGAAGACATCTAATTTGAAAAATGACGCCACCCAGTGGCCTGATAAGACATTATCAGACTTAAACCCAGGGTGTGTTTCTCTCATGTCCCAGTTGGTTATTATAGTTGTCTGTCCTGTGTAGAAATCACAGGTAACTAATTAAAACTTTTTATGCAGCCAGCTAACCATCATCTTTTAAAGTTGGTTAACTAGTAGCTAAAATGTGTTTTTGGGAATGATGATTAGCTAAGAGTTTGTGAGGAGAGTGCCAAGTGTGTGCACAACTACTGTCAAAGCAAAAAGGTGGGAAAACTTCAGATTTGATATTCGAAGGTGCAGTCAAACAACAAAACTTCACTCTGTATATTTTAATAATGACTATATACTCTCATCTGCTTGTAAAACACATAATGTACTACAAGCTCCACCTCAGTGTAAGCTTTAAGCAGCTGGTGACAGAGTCTACTCAAGTTTTATTTTTATTTTTTGTACAACTAAAAACAAAACTTACCCACTTCAGCATTCACACGTCGTCTTAAGCCGTGACACAGTGTTGGTCACACAGAACAGACCTACAAACGGGACGCTGTGCATGTTTAACTGCTGCTCTTTCTGATTTTGAACATTTGTAGTGTTGATTTGTTATTATTTGTAAAAAAAATAAAATAAAAAAAAAAATACAATTAAGTCATTTCTACTCAGCAGCTTTCAAATTTTATTTTAGATGGTGTAAATAAGAAGAAAAAGGGGTTTATAATCAATCTAAAAGCAACATCAAGTGATTTTTGGTGAAGATTTTGATGATATTTCAATTTGTGAAGAAACACAAACTGGTAGGTTATGTATATAGTGTCGGTAATTGTTTGGTTCTGTTTTTAAGCAAATTAGCACACATAAGAGAAAATCAGAAAGGGTTAGAATAAACCCGATAAAAGGCACAGAGCAGTGTGCAGAGTTCTGCCACCGTCAGCGATGCCACACGGCGTTGGAGAAGCATGGACGTAAAACACAGCCTCCAATCCACAGCGCCAGAGATCTCAGACGAGAACGGCGATGTTCCAGCAGGGCAACAAACTTAAAGTCAAAGCCAACTCAAAGCTGGAAGCCGTAGAGAGAGTGAAAGTCCTTGACCGGCACTGCCGAAGAGACGGAAAAAAGAATCCGTGGAATGTCTTCGAGATAACCGATCCCAGACACTCAAAACACAAAAAACATTATAATGTACGCTGTTTGCAAAAGGCCTAAAAAAAGGATAAGAGGCATTTTTAATATTAACTAATCATAAATACTTGAATGTCATTCTAGATATATGAAATTAAATAGACAAAAGTTTTTCCAAAGTATAATCAGCAGAAATTAATTAATTAGAATGAAAAAAAAATACAAAATACCTACAGATAAAAAATAATAGTTAAAATCATCTTTCAGCAAATAATTTTCTCTGCAAAATAAACATTTTCCTGGCTTTTATTTTACCCAACATTGATCTTTTTCTCTGCAAATCTAGCAGGTTTTAACGGTTTCCTTTTACACGTCTGCAGATGCATGTATCCGGCGGATTTTCCTGTGTGTGTGTGTGTGTGTGTGTGTGTGTGTGTGTGTGTGTGTGTGTGTGTGTGTGTGTGTGCGTGTGTGTGTGTGTGTGTGTGTGTGTGTGTGTGTGTGTGTGTGTGTGTGTGTAACGCTGAGCTGTGCTGTAGTTTCCCTGCGACATTCTGTTAGTTGTGCACCGACCGGCGGTGTCACCACTGATCCACACAGACAGGACAAGGGAACATTTTCTTGTGCAGCGATGGTCGGCTTGTTTTTGGATAATTTTCAAAAAATAATTGAAACTTTTAAATTAGCTACTTTATAAAAGTGCAGATTTTATTCAATCAAAAATCCAGAGATGGATTTCAAACCCTCTTACAATTCCTGAACGCACCAGATCGCCATTGCAGCAAAATAATCCTGCTTTTTAGTCACTGTAGCTTTTGTCACGCATTGTGCACGTGCACCGTGCACGTCAGTGAGCCCTGGAACTTTTAATCCTGATTCAAATGATTTAATCTGCAGTGTTCATAATTTAGATTTCTCATGTCTTTCTGCATTCTGACAAGGCTCTTTGTACATGCTACAGTAAATGTATATATTGATCACTTTAATGTGTTTTTGATGTTCAAACACTTTCAGATTAATCTCCTGTTTGATTTATATCTTTTGTGACCTGTGTTTTGCAAGCGTGTTTTTTTCAGAGATGTAAAGTCGCATCACATTTCAAAGTCAATTAAAATATCTCTGAGAGAAAATGTGTGCAGAGTTGTTTTCTTCCCCAAGTTTTCATTTACATAAATGTCTCAGAAGAAGAGGAAGATTAAGCTAATTGAACATGAAGAAGACAGGCTTTTAGCAGCATTTAGGCCCTTTTTAAGAGCCGTGTTGTCTAAGTTTAAATATTTCTCGTTTTTATTTGGGGGGGGGGGGGGGGGGGGGGCTGTGTAACAATCGGTGTAAAGTCTTAATGAGAGCAAGCTTTGTTCAGTCAGTTCGATCACACTGCTTATCTGACTGTCACACTCTTCTCCGCACATTAGTTTACCAAAGCTCCGGGCCACACAAGGCATGAAGAAATTATCATGGAGGCTTCAACTCAGCCTCCATGTGGGCCAACCGGTTCAGAGTGAGCCGGTGGGGGCGAACCGGGCCAACGCGGAGGGGCTATGAGCTGGCTATGGCAGTGGAGAGCTGGAATGTGCAGGAGGAGTGGATGGCAAAATTAATACAATGTCCAACTGGAAACATATTTTCATGTAGATAACCACAGATTTCTAGTATTTTTTTCTCTTTTTGCTTTGAAATAGTCAAAATCCCACGAAGCCATATGACCAGCTGTGTGTCGAGACAGTCGTAAAGATTTACAGGAGAGCTGAAGAGCAGTGGAGGCACCAGGTGTCCTCTGATTGAAGATCCGCTTCAAGTTTTAGGATTTCAACAATTTCATAGTATCCCATTAAATTTTATTGTCTCCAAAGGAGAAAGTTGTCAGACTGACGATCCCTGGTTTCAACTATGGCGCCATGATCCATGGGGCAGACATAAATTCTGGTTCATCATAATGGAGAGCATGTTAGCATGCTGACATTAGCATGCTGCGGTAAACACCACAGATCCTGCCTTTAGAGCCCAACAAATCCGCCAGCGCTGCTCTTTGCTGCTGCAATAAATTAACACAAAACACAAGAGTGATTCATTTCTGTATTCTTGTTTGCAGATTTTTTTTCTATCTTGCATCTGACAAATAATTTGAACCCATGATGCTGCCTTCAGTTTGAAAAGCTGCTCGGGGCTCAGAGCGTTTTTAAGAGTTCAAATACGGATTACATTATGTCAGTCATCCTGATGCAAATCCCCACAAGACACAAACAAAGATGTGTTTGTTTATGTTACGTCCTCTGTCCCGGTTCTGATTGGTGCATATGATGTAAACAACACTTTCAAAGAATATTTTAATTTCAAAGAGGGCTTTAATTCAGTTTTTCAAATGTCTACATTCAAGCAGCATTAAAAAAACACAATCTGCAATAAAATAGCTTATGCTGAAATTTGATTTAGTCCTTCAGGAGCAGATTTGCATCAAATGTTGATGAACAAAAAGAAAACGCTTCACGAGATAACTTGTGTTTATAGAGAATGCTGCATTATGCAAGAAAAATACTGAGCTGAGCTCAAACTATCTGGGAAAAATGCAAACATAAAAGTCACTTCAAGAATCCTTCATGGTTCATTTTTCTGTTCTTAAAAAGTTGGAAAAAAATATCTGAGTGTTTTTTTTTTTTTCCCAGAGTTTTAAAAGTGTAACATGAGCATAATAAACAAGTGAAAACAAAACATGGAGTGTTATATTCACAAAATTAAACAAATTAAAGTTGAAACAAACAAGCTTTTTTTTTTAAGAAAAATAAAATCACATTAATTAAAGCAAATGAACACAGTCTTTCATTTGAGGTACCAGACCAGGTAAAAGGTGAATGTTTAGCTTTAACCTAAAACCAGCTGGGATTCAAGCTAAAACTCTCAACACTGTAAGTCCCAAAAGACACAATTAAAACCTCATTAACTCCATTAATTAGTTTCAAAATCAACATTTTGAAGCCAGAAGGTATTAGTGCCTCTTTTAGTGCTGTTTGTTTATTAAACAAATAATAAATATAATAGATCGAGATATTCATAGTGTTGACTGTAGTCTCTATAACATATTTATCTCAGAAGTACATTTCTAAAATGATAGCTTAAGCCATTAGTCAGTTTTCTTTGGGGCCTCTGAAATCAAACCTTAACCAGTTATACCTGGTTATAACCAGTTATAACTGGTTATAACCTGATTAACCAAGTATAACCAATTATAACTGGTTATAACAGTTATAACTGGCTATAAGTAGTTATAACTGGTAAAAACCAGCACAGCTGTTAATCTTATAAAGGAAACTAAAACATGGGCCAAGAGTAATTAAAATTTGTTAAATTCAACAATAATGTTGTTTTAACTCAACGGGTGCAGAATAACTATTAACATACCGCTGCTCTCCAACTCACTGGGTTCTACTTAGGAACCGGTTCCTCTGCTGATCTCTGAGAGAATCAGTGGCGACTCCTTTAACGAGCAGCATGTCAAGGTCACGACGTTGTTGACTGTAAAACTTTATTTTCAGTTCTGTGGACAAAAACACATGGTTCGTCACATGAGGGAAATAAACGTAAATGTTCTTATTTCATGTTTTAAAACACGAAACAGCAGTCGCTGTGGCAACGTAAAGAAAAAGTATTATTGTAAGTACTGTGATATTTTCTAAGTGGATCAATACAAAACATAACATTTTGTTTTGTTTAATTATCTTAGCGGTTTGATTTGAGTCCAACAGATTATTCAACAATATTTCTGTAAAATCAATGACCTCTAGAGTTTCCAACCTTGAACCTGTAACTAAAGATAACAAATTTTTGTTTTTGAAAATATCCACTCACAACCATGGCATTTCAAATCGTCAGATATTTAATTACAAGTAAACATGTTAGGAAAATAAATTCTTTAACAAGCAGCTGCAATATAGTAGCTACTTGAATAAGCAGAAGCCATCTACCAAGTAAGACGAGAGGTGTTTTTTTTATTAAGAAAGAAAAATGTCCCATTCATTTAAAATGAGGGGGCGGGACTTAAAAACGTTTTCAGGAACCAGCCACTAGAGGGAGCTTTAACTTCTGTGTTTAAATCAAATCAAATCAAACTTTATTTATATAGCACTTAATCATACAATGCATGTAACTCAACGTGCTTAACAAGTTAAAAAGGCCCCGCATCCCCACATTCCCTCCCATCCCCAGACTTTGAAAACAGTCTGAGAATAAAAACCTCTTCACAACACTCATCCTCCGACCACACACACACACACACACACACACATACACACATGCCACCCCCCCCACCCCCCCATGGAAAAAACACAATGGAATGAGCCAGACCAGCTAAGATAAGGAAACACCATCAGGGAAGCCATCTGCCCCGACAGCAGCAGATCCACAGCAGCAGCCAAGGCACCGACACAGGGTGCCCAGGGCAGGGAGGGCGGAGACCCCCACCTCCACCCAGGCACACCTGAAAAGCACCCAGGCCGCGACAGCCGACCACCACCCCCGGGGCAGAGGGCTCCCACAGAGGAAACACTGGAAAAGGGTTATATTAAGGTTAAAATATAAAATAATAAGAGCTAAAATGAAAATTGTAATATAATTAATTTTAATTCATACACTGTGTGTTTTAAATCGGGAGCCTAAGTCTCCTCCCTTTCTGGTCGGCTCATGTGTCCCTGAGAGAAAAAAAAATGAATGCAAGTCAACGGGGCTAAAAGAGCTATTGTCTAATCCGCTTTGCCTCACGCCCTGGATCACACATATGTTGTACTTCAATTTAAATGAAAACTAATGATGGATGTTTCGACCACGCCAGTCACGTACTTTGAGATTTATCAGCTTGTAAAAGTTTGTAATTAGCATGACTACACACCAGACATCTGCACGTCGCATATATGACATCACCACACAATCTCCTCTCCCCTAGCGTAGCGGCTACTTACCACATGGCCAGATTTATGGTGGTTCTTTCCTCCTGAAGGAAGGATTTCAAGTTCGCCGAACTTACATCCATTTTCCCTCCGTTTTTCTCCGCGTCTTGCTCGATGACGTCACTTTCGTGAAGCGCATTTGTAGTCCTGGACTTATTTTCACACAAACCCTAAATTAGCATTCCCCTCGTTTGAAAATAAGCGCTTTCTTGGCATCAAAATGCTACTTTAAAATTCACAGACACTGTGTGTGAAATCCATGGCACATAACAAGCGGAGTTAGGAAATGGCGTTTTTAGCCCCACCGACTTGCATTTATCTTTTCGTTCTTACGGGGACCCGTGGTCCGGAATTAGATGGGCGTGACTTAGGCTCCCTATTGACACTTCTTATTTGAACTTATCTTAAAAAGTTCTGAAATAATATCAAATATAAAAATGATAAATATCCCAATGAGACTTCCTTACTCCACCCAAATGTTGCTTTATTCTTGATTATGTTATCATTAAGGAAGAAGAGAAATTGTATCTCTAAGGACTTTTTTTAGTTGAATAAAGAAAAGAATCATCAAATGAAATAAACACAGATTCTTTGTCATTCATTTAATCAATTACTCTCTAAACAGCTGAGGTTAGACATCAGACTGCAGCTGGTTTTTCTAAACTGCATGATGTTGTACGACAGGCTGCCGATGAACTAAAATTCTGTAATAATTAGGGCAAAATAATAAATATGGGTTTAGCTTTTATGACCCAGCCAAACACACAAACACACAAACTCGTACCTCTTTTTTCACATTTGTCGGTCCTGATGAAAGTGGAGAAAGTTGTGGACTAAAATATAGAAGAATTAAAAAGAAATTAAAATCCATTTATGTTCACGAGATCACACTGAAGGTCTGCATCTGATGTCCCAAACTGTTAGCAAACAGTAAAGGACAACAAAAACATGCGCTTGACTCAATAAACCTCCCACATTCTTTATTTACGGCCGCGCTGGGCCGACAGCAGGGGCCGTAGCTTGGCTCAGCCGCGTGAAAATCATAAAAGAGCAGATGTGTTTGTTTCCACATGACAGAGGCTTCACTGCATCATGTGTAACAAGCAACCTCACATGAGTCAAAATCAGGGAATAGTCAGCATGCACGTGAAACCGCCTCTGCCCAAAAACGCCCAAAAACCATCAGTCCAGCAGAAACGCTGCCACTTAAACACAATTTGGTCCTGACTCAAAACGAGCCATCTGATCCCAGAGAGACCTCCGTCTGGTCTCTACGGTGACAAAACATCCCCGGGGTTGTTGTGCAAAGCCCCCGCTGGGACGTAAAATCAACACACACACTTTTATCACATGTGAGCTGAAGGATCTAAATAACTCCAGAGTAAAGATAAATTTAATGTCCTAATAAACAGCCCTAAGCACAGAAAAGCTTAATAATATGCAGCAGTTTGCCTTTATTCACTTTGACGCCTTGAATGAAAACCTAAGGATTAACTGCTGATGCATATAATAGGCGTTCAAATTCTTTTCACACTCTCACGTTGTTTAACTGACATTTACTGATGCATTAAACAGCATGTGTATCTGATTAGTGTCGAGTCGTTCAAAAGAAAAGGAGCAAAATGAATGAAAAGGTCTCACCTGCCAACTCGTCTGGAGGCATTTTCAAAAAACTTGGTCCTAGAAGCAACGCTGCAAACAGGAGAGAGAAATAAAAAAAAAACCTGCAGGTTTTATTATTTAGTTCATGGGAAAATTCAACTTTTGGGCATTTTAATTATTTTGACATTAACAGCACATTTTTTTGTTTTCATACTCAGCTGGTTACTGTCGCGGTTTCCAAAATACATCACAATAACACATTGTGTAATGCTTTATTTTTTTATGCATTTGTTTTTTAGTATTTGATTTTTTAAAAGAACAAAATCAACTGTGACGTGAGATCTGAAGATGCCTGAGCCACTAGAATTTGCTAATCTATCAGGATTTTAAGGTTGTTTAAAAGGTGTTTTATTGTTTTTGATTGTAAAAAGTTAAATCCTGGAGCTTAATTGGACTTGAAGCTTTGCTCTAAATCCCTCATTAGCATATCAAACAGCAGGAAGCCAGAGACCTTTACAAAAGCACTTACTAAGATGTGGGCGTGCCCTCACTGATCACTAAACCAGGGGGCTTTTGCGGTGTGGGGAACCTGGAGGGAGGTTCTGGAGGCCTGATCGGAGGTCGGCAAATTGGGTGTTTCTCTGCTGCCTTTGTTCTGATCGGACCGTCAGAATTCCCTGAAGAACAAAAACACATTAATACATAAGGGTGGACATTAAGGAAGATGCTAGTTTATCCGCTAGCATAGAACATGATAAAAATAAAACACAGAAGATGCATTTCAAAGATTTGTTACTGCTGAGAAATGGGGGATAGCCTGTTAAACGTCTCCTCCGACGAGGCCGGCGTCTTTAGGCGCATTCGGAATGTGGGAACCTTTTCAGGAACCAGCCGCTTTTTTACGCGCATTTGGACAGATAGGAACTAGGAACCTTTCCCCGTCCCCCGTGTGGCTGCTAGGAATTCTCTCAGACTCAGTCTGAAAATGTCTTCAAATAAATTCATCAGCATTATCCTGGGGCTGCATGATGGTTGCATTTGATGCAGTTTAGTACCAGATTTGAGTGAAAACTCCCAGAGCAAGGAACCACCAAGAATGCACAATAAACAAATCACAGCCAAGTGTTTTCCAAAATAACACAGACTGACTAGGGCGAGAAAGAAAATCGTATATTTATACCTGGATGAGCGGGGCTCTAAACCAGCATGCTATACTTATACAAAACCTAGAGTATAAAAACAGAACCCACCATAAACCAGTCAGTAAAGAGCGTTAATCAGAGAGCTAACATAGAAGCTGCTAAACAAAGCTGGATGTGTTTGTCTAAATCATACAATTAAACCGACTCTGGATTTTATGTCCAAAATAAACCACAGTCTTTAGGTCGCATAAACTCAAGTTTCTTGGAGAAACTCCAAACAAGACCGTTAATTCCTGATCGTCGAATAAAACAGCACGTGTGCGACGATGTGGAAAACATCGTCCCGACATTATGGGAGCAGCTTCATGCTGTGGAGATGATTTATTACAGCTGGAACTTGATGAGAAATGTTGAAAGTGTTAAAATTCTTTGGAGGGGGAAAAAAAACTTTTTCAGTCTTTTAGAAAACTGAAGCTGAGGCGCAGCTCCACCTCCTAGAATAACAGCAACACTTGGAGGAGACTAAGTGGGAAATATTTAAATATCTTGGACTTGAACTCAAAGCAATATCTCAATCCAGTTGAGAATCTTTAAAGAAATAAATGAATAAATAGCTGGATTACTGCTAAACCCATTGAGCTTGAAGGAGCTGGAGTGTTTTAGTCTCAAGGATTTGTCCAAAATCCCTCTGGCTGCATGTTCCAGCTACAGAGAACTGCTCCAGGAGACGTCAGGACGAAGGAACAAAACTTACACCATTAATTACAAGTCAAGCAAGATGAGTTGATTAAATTCAATCTAAAAATTTCTAATAAAAGAAAAAGCTATTCATGTTTATTCTGACTTGGATATTGTGTAAATAAGCTGATTTTCCATCAGTAGACAAACAAGTTCTTAATGAGAGAAATCGTTAGGAGTTGCATGAATAAAGGTGGCTCCTCCTACCTTCTCGGTTGGCGGTCGTGCCCTTTGGAGGAGGTTTTCGGCTCTGAAACGATCCAACCCTGCTCACACAGATCCCAGGCTCGCCGTTCGCTGCCAGGGAGGAATCTGGCTTTTGCCGTGTATCACTTGTCCTCTCGACTTCTTGACAGTTCGCAGGTCTGGGAATAAACCCTTGCCTGAGAGGAGGTTCTCTTGGAAGGAGCGAAGCACCGCTCGGGGGTTTTGTTGGCTTTAGGTGTTTGGGGCTTGCAGAGACGTCCCCATCCACAATGGAGGTGTGATCCTGTCCATCTGTCATGAAAAGACAGCATTAACACTACTGTATGCGTTAGTGTTCTCTCTGAGGTTCACTCGACGCACATTTTAATGTAAAAGACTGGATTTGCACTAAATGAGATGATGTCACATTTTCTCATAAACGCCTGGGTTTGGAGGAAGTTAAAGAAAAGCATGTTTATCAAGTGTCCCAGAGTCACACCCAGCTTCTTCTGCTCATTTAAATCCACACAAAGAGTTCAAACGGACAGAAAATTACATGACTCACCTCCACACGCTCAGAATAAAAAGACTTAAGATTAAATGGAGAGCTGATTTATTTATTTGCACTTAAAATGAGCTTTTAAAAAAATAATCAAATGATTTCTTTTTGAACATAAAAGAAGAATACATGAAAAAAAAGAGTAAGTAGACAAACAGATTTCATTTTTGGTGGCAATTATTGAAATAAATGCACACTTTTTAGAAAATGTCAAGACCCAGCAGGTACGCAATTTCAGGATTTTAAAAAAGAAAAAAGAAACAAAATTAAAAGATAAAAAAAAACATAATAATCATCTATTGTATGTTCAGCACAGACAGGATGGAGTGATGATGGGGTGGTGATGACAATCGGGTCTACAGAGGGGGATAATTACTCTCTGTGTGCTGGAAGTGGTCAGGACTTAAAGTCTGATGAACACGAGCGGGCCGCTTGGAGATCGTTATGGGCTGGCGCTTCCTCGGGGTGACCCGCGGCGGTAGTACGGGTGGGGCGGTGGAGTCCTCCGGACTGGAGCTGAGGGTCTGTAACGACAGAAACAAAACATGTTCAGGCTCGCTACGTCTGTTTTATTCAGGCTCAGCTCAGGTCAGAGGTGATGCACGTTCAATAATCACTGCAACACATTTTAAGTTTAAAGGGAGAAACCGTGTCCCTTACTCCCCGACTGCAGATGGCCAGTGGAAAACTCAGAGTACAAATCAATCGTCTGGCGCACAGTAGCCATACAAAAACTATACGCCTTGAACAGGAGACGATCTGATGGTTACCCGTCAGTTTCCCTTACAGTGATGTATGCATGAAAGGTTTTAAACTATTTTTAGAGAGAAGTCAAAAATGCCCATAAGTGAGGTTTATAACAAGTATGAAGAAGCAAAAGCTGTTTGATCTCATAGATGCGGAACATAAGTCAGTTTAGGAAGTGTGACATCATCACACTTTACTGTAAAATCTCTCAAAATGATAAAACTTTAACAAGTTCATGAAAAGTCTGATCTGTGATGGACTGGCTCTCTGTCCAGGGTGTATCCCACCTGATTGCCCAGATAGGCACCAGATAGCGCCCCCCCCCCACCCCCACCCCGCGACCCTACGTGGAAAAAGTGGGTCCAGACAATGGATGGATGGATGAAAAGTCTGATTTCCTGTGACCCACTGAAGCTTTGAAAGCTCTTTCTCCAGTGAAGTCTGCCTGAGACACACACTTCCAAAGACGGTTTTGCTAAAATTGTTTTGTGGAAATCTTGTCCATTTCAAAAATCACAGCACATTTCTCACAGCGGAACCGCAGTTTGAAGTTCCCTTTTAGTTTTTTTTTAAGGCTGCAAATAAGTAGCAAATAAGAAACAACGTATTAGTGAGTAGCAATAGGAGTGTTTCTACATTATTGCCCAGCAACCATTATAATGCCCTACAATGAAAGAGTGGCTTTCCACGCCCATTCAACCAAGCCATGAATATTCAAAGAGCTATGTGCTGATTGGCCGGCTTACCTCGATGGCTCAATAACGCTGCTAGAAACTATGTTTACTATCTGGATAACTCCATAGGCAATCTATGGATCTATCTGGGATTAATTCAGTCTGGATAATCCCAGTACATCCTGGAATGTCTTTGTTGTTTTCCTCTTGTCCAACAGGAACGTTAGCAGTACCTCAGGCTTGCATTAGCATTAGTTAAGGCTAGCGTTAGCAGTAGCTTTGTGTTGTTGTGCGGTTAGAAATACCACCACCACCGTTTATATGTGGCTGACATTGAAGTGGGTTGGGACATGCTAATATAAAGGGGCGTGTCTACGCTTATGATGTGTGTAACCAGATTCTGTCAGAACAAACTGTTTTTCCGTGGCCATTGGTTCGCTTCACGAGACACCCCAAGCTGCCTATTCAACAAGATAAATGTGGGTTTAAATTCAAGGACCCCTCCATTATACGAATAATGAGTCATTTATAAATAATGAGCTTCCACTTGTTCCTGTGAGGTTAATAATTTGTACCTTTTCATAGTCCTCGATCAGAATCTCCACCACGATGTTTTGGAACTTGATATCGAGCATGGCGGCCACCGTCTCCTCCTTCGCTCTCATTAGCGTGGGTCCGAAGATTACGGCCATGTTTGAAGGAGTCATGCGGTTTTCATCACTGCAGCTGCACACGCTGTCAACAGATGCCAGATTGGGCAGATTAAAAACTGTAACTCAAGTCAGACAGTGGCAACGGAGAAGACGGGGCTTTCCAGGGACTCAACAAGACAACATGTTTACTCACTAAACTAAGTGTGTAATGAGAATCTCCAGCATTTCCCGATTCTTCTCTGGTAGTTTGTAGATAAGAGAATGAATTTCACTCAGTCGAAAGTCCAGATTATCTGATTCTGTGATGGGAAGAAATCAGACAATTTTAGTGAACAAACCCAAACATTAATGTGTTTTACATTAAAAAACACCCCTCTACTGGGATTTATTATGTCTGAAACATTAATTTACAGTAAAACACAATTCCTAATGTTAGCTTATAAACACAGAGCATTGTAGATGTTACCGAGCCTAAGAAGAAGAGATAGGAAAGTCAAAAACTTTCAAACAACATTTCTAGAGGTCCGAAAGTTGGGTAAAAATATGTAAAATACACCACAGAGACTTCATACGAGAGAAGCTTTATTTTTATGTTACGGTGGCTTTAAATCCTCTAGAAAGACTATAGGACTACGTCAAAACAAAAGAAAAACACCAAAGAGGAGAGGCAGCAGCTGCTGGGCAGATTAGGAGGAAATGCGTCTGAAATAAAAAACATACAGCAATGAAATAATCTGATGGCTTCATAGATGTCTATTACTTAATCAGAGCCTAATAAAAATAAGGAAAGCAAAATGACTCGTTTCTATTCAATGATAAAGAAGTTAGCTGTGGGTCGAGGCCACCCACCGTAGCTGCATGTGGCTAATAAAAAAACAGGACTTCTAAATGTCAGGATGTGTAATGTGAGGAGCTCCATGCAGCTACAGAACAGTATTTCTACGGGCATTAATGCAACATCCGGACAGAACGAGGCTATTAAACTTACTGTCTACTCAGTTTTACAATCTTTTATTGTGACAGAGAAAAATAAACATTCCCTTTAATGTCCACGCTGATCTACAGCAGCTTAACCTGCAGCCTGCACAGACGACTCGTTTATGCCTTGAATTTAGATTAGTGAGTTCGTAAATCTGTCTTTGACCCTTTAAACCGATAAGATGAAGCTTTTGTTTTCTGCGGATGTTTGTGATGATTCAAACCAAACCTCCCTGATCTCAGAAAAATATTCTGTCCTTACTTGCTGCACACATGAGGTCTCTATGCAGATCGTAGGTCATCAGCGGTTCAGATAAACTCCTGTGGGAGAAAGAAAAACATGGAAACACACACAGAGAAACTTTTGTCAGTAGGTGATAACTGATCGTTCTCAGACTCAATCTTCCTACGTTCACACATAAAAACAAACCTTAGATAAAACTTCAAGGCGCTTGTGATGGTTTTATCATCGATGTCGCTGCTGTTGAAATCCACGTTTCCTGGATTTGTTGGATCTACGAAGCAACAAAGACCATTTAAACCAGCTTGATAGATAAAAATGATTAAAAGGATAATTAAATATTTACATATTAGGCTGGTAGAGTGTGTTATGTGCTGAACTCAAAGCCTCAACCTCTTACGTCACGACCAATCAATAAACACCAGCTTAGCAACGCCCTCCAACAACTCTTATGTACAATAAGGCTCTCCTTATAAAACTTGTTTGTAAATATTTAAAAAATTCATCTGTAAATCATTGGTAAGTGTTTATGACACAATGATTAAGGGAATAAAAATTTAAAGTGGCTGGTTTCTTGCCAAATAGTGAGCCAAATCTGTATATTTCATCTAGAGTTGCTATAATAAACATTTCAGACTAAGTTACTACCTTGAAAGCACAATGAGCACTTGCAAACGTAACTTTTTAGCATATTATACTTTATCACTGCATTATTAATATCCACAACTACAAAAGGGAACTTTATTGTATAGAGGTCCTAATATTTTCCACAGATCAACATGCAGCAACCTGTAAAGTTTCTGTTTCAGTCCTTTAATGTGGTCACTTCTCAGCACAAACCAGACAAGATGCCAACATCGACGTCTGCTTCATAGATTATAATCTAAGCTGTCTCAACAGAAGCATGTTAACACTGAAACTACAAGAAAATAGCTAAATTATTGAACATTCTTATGAAATGAGTGCTTTCCTGCTGCCTCTCTTTCAGTTGAGTCATCACGATGCTCACAACGTACTCTAGCATCCCAAACCACTGCCGTCTATACTGGGAGTGGGTGTCCTGAGTAGTTGGAGTCCATCTAACTGGTCAAAATGTTTATTTAAATGCAGGGCTTGAATGCTTCAATGCACAACACTTTAGATATAAGAGCCTGTGAGTTACTGCAGGCCCTTGCAACACTGACATTGAGCACGCTGATATTGCATTGCTGCCGCATACGACTGTAGTGAGCTAGAGCAAAACCTGGCCCGAATAAAACGGTTTGGCAACAGATTTGATAATAAAATGTATTTTACAACCTCTGGCAAATAAAATCTGTTTTTACAGTGAAAAATATTGATTCATCATCTCATTTGATCTCCAGCTATTCCATTTTTAAAACTTTGAGCCTTCAGTTTTCTCTACTGGTCCACCCGTTTGTTCCTATTGTTCCTGCTCCAAACAGAAAACAACATCAGGAACAACCAATGTGTTTTTTTGCCAGATTCTGTGATGAACTAACTTTTAGAAGATGCTTTAAACTCTTTCCATAGCTTGAGCTCTCGTGCCAATCGATCCTGGTGCGGCAGCTTGTAGACATCTGCAGCAGCTTTGTTTTATCGCTTCGATCAAACCACAAAACCTTCTGCTTTTACCGCTGAATTAGACAATACTTGATGAGCAGTTTAAACAACATACTGTTCAATCTGTTAGGATTGAAGGAGCCGTATCCATTTCAGCAGCCATCTTGGATCAGGTTGACTCTGAAGGTTTGACCGTTCTAGTCGAACGTTTAATGAAAATTCATTCAAATCCATCAGATGGTTGATAAAAAAGTCTGCTGACTACCTTTCCTCCAACAATAATCCCGAGGCCCTTCCTCTACACATTTCTTCAATTCAACTCTTCAGATTAGCCAGATTACCAGTTTCCATCTGCTTCATGCATTCATGTTTACATCTAAGCTCCATGTTTTGGACACACCAGGCTACGATGAGTGAATGTACAGATAAAGAACAAGCTCAGACTCGCTCCCTCACCAAAGAAGGTGTTTATGAGCTTCTGCACTTGGATGTTGCTGCCAACCGTTCGGTACACTCCCTCTTGTGTGATCGCTGCAACAAGAGGAAAAGTTCAAGAGAGAGATGAATCCAGCGGAAATGTACCACATGCATGAGTCGGAACAGAGGATGTTCTTTTCTTAATTTATATGCTGTAAAAATGTTCTAAGTGGGATTACACGCCCATGTCCTGGTTTTCAAATCTGCTGAATGTGAAGATGCTAGACAAACATCATGTGGCTACAGAGTTCTGATCAAAAAGGACGTCTCTTTGGGTTTGATGCAGATTTCCCTCCGAGAGCAGGCGCAGCATGAAAATACGACTCAATGACGCCCCCAACAGGTGAATCGGGACACCAGCAGAAGCCTGATGGTGTTCATAGGATCGTTTACCTTTATCCTCGATGTAGTTGATGCACTTTTTCACAAACTTGAACCCGGTTTCATTCAGCTCCACTGGAAGAACAAAGACCCAAAATAAACAGGAGCGTTCGACAGAATACAGAGTTTTATTACAACGTTAGATGATGACCGACTTACTCTCAGCCTGCTTGTGGATCGGGGAGTGATAAATCTGAAATAAAAATAAGAAATGTAAAAGAAAAGCGAAGACTGGGGAGCATGTGGAAAAATCTACCAGCGTGATTAATGATCTGTCTATTTTCTTATAATGGAGAGGGGGATGCTTGATGATGGTTCATCTAATCCAAGAGATGTAGCTTCCAAGAGGATTTGTGAACGTTTGAGGACTGCTTTCTGGTTCTGGTTAAATGCAAACAGATCTAAATTACATAAAATAACAGAAACTGTGAAGGGGAGGGAAAATATATGATGTACTTTTTCTGTTAGGCTCAACAGGCGGCAGGTAAAGCTGCCAGAAACTCTGAGACCGCTTGGACAAAGTTTCTAGTATCAAAGCTTTGATTATTTGCCTGATTAGCTCTCCGTCCCTCCACAGAGATCAGGATACTCCTTCAGGGAGCAGGAGTGTGAAAACACGTTTCTGATTTCTGATGATTTAGTTTCTGAAGTCAAAACGTTTCTTTTTTGTCCCGTGTCACTTCAGCTTGATGACAAATCAAGTATGCGTTTGAAACAGAGACAGAAAAGAGAACGAGTACAGTCGAAACTGAGCTCATTTTTCCACCGTTTGAATGATTGATTTCATAATAAGAAATCTGCCAAGAGAAATCCAGTTACTGTGAGGAATTCACCCAGTGCTGCCAAATACTTTTAAAAAGTGTTAAAGTGAGGAATAACTTGTTATTTTGGGACATGAGATCAAACATGTCAGCTTCTTGGACTTCAAATATGCAAAAAAAAAAAGAGAAAAAATTAGCCAAAACATTTGCTAAAGTCCATCCGTCTAGTTTGTAGCTCTTCTTTTTGCCCACGCGAGAAAAGAACCCAACGACTTCTCTGTTTTCGGTATTTTAAATATTTTGATTCCAGCTCTCAGGCTGCTGTGGCAGACGCTTTGTATGTTTTTGTAAAAGTTTCATCGTGTGAAGAGATTGCTGGGGAAGCACCACAGGAAGGAGGCATTCAAAGTGTGCCGTGCGTTAATTTCACATCCTCTATTTGTTCTCTTTGCACCGTTCAGCAAAAACAGGACTGATATGATGAGGAGAGCGTCTGCCGAACGCGCAGAAGATAAAAACACAACTCACGGTGACAATGGAGAGAGAAATTCTAATTGCATGACTCTGAGATGCAGGGAACAAAGACAGGTCGTGGGAGCAACAAATTGTCCGTTTTTCCACAAATGGCTCCATTAACAACTAAGCATGATTAGTTAATAGCTGTGAGAGGCTGTTAACTAACCTGGAGGCATTGTTAAGCTGCACACAAATACCTTCATGTGCTCTAAAAGCTTCATCAAAAATACCGCGCATATCTGCAACGCAGAAGTCACTCCTTAATAAATGCCAAACTCCAGCTTCCAGCTGTGATTCTGCTTCACACCTACGCACGTGATTAAACGCAATTTAAAACAATGGTACCATCATTTATTTGTTTACTGTCTCTGCTGAAGTTTCTCCTGGATTTTAAAAGATTAAACCGAAATTTTTTTATTTCATCCAGACTCGCTTCGAACGCTCGTGGAAGCTGAAACAAAAGCAGACAAACGAGCGAGCGGCAAACTCACGGGCTCCTTTCCATCCATGGCCTCCATCCACAACTTCCTGTCCCCCTCTGAAAGGGCCTGGAAAGTGACGGGCGCGTTTCTATGGAAACAGTAACAAAAGCCATTAAAAGAGAGGCAAAGGTTGCAGTTTAATTATTCAGCTGAAAGGATGCACGGCGTTACAACGGCCAACCACTGTGAGCAGTTTTATTAAACTCACAACAAATCATACTCGGTTATTTAAGGCCAAGCGAGGAAGAGCCCCCCCCCCCCCCACACAACCCCCCAGGAGGAAGAGTCTTTGAAGTGTTCTTCCCATGTGGCAGTGACGGGAGCAGAATGAGACGGGGCATGAAGAAGAGATGAGAAGCCGTTTTTGCAGAAACGCCATCCGACGCCAGCAGCTCGTAGGCTGCTGAATTAAATCTTAACTGAAACGACTGAAGATGGTTCTGTTGAAACTAAAACCCCTAAAACTATCTTAATAAATCAACTTTCACATTAAACAGTCATCGCCTTTTCCACACAGGTATTGTTGCCTTCTCCAGATTTGAATCTGGGAAGAAAACTAGTTTATTTTATAGATTTTATCCCCGATTATTCACTTCTTTCATGTTAAAGTCAGGTTGTGAGCATCGGGAGGGCCTCAGGTGTGCGCTCGCCCGCCTCTAACCCTGTGAGCTCACAGCACTCCTTCCTAGACGAGACAGCAGTGCCACCTTGAGTTTGTCCAACCGCTTCAGTTCAGACACAAATGAATGCATAACTCATGAAGATTTTACACCTTTTGAAACATCAAGTATTTCTGCAGATTTCAGATATCTATCTTAGGATCAGTGATTCAAATGCCTTTTGCTCCAAATGCTTATATGAATATGAGCTTGTTGTGTTCCCTTCCCCCTGAAATCCCAGAGTCTGCCATCTGTTTCCAGCGCCAGCCCGTAGCTCGGGGAATGTTTGGGCTACAGTCCATTTAGCCTTCACAGCCCGTCCTTGTGAGCCACCTGTTCACCTCGTCGCCCGAACCTGTTTATCCCACAAGGCTCTCGCGTTGACTCACCTCTCCGCGGTTTCCACGTCGAAGCAGAAGCGCTTGTCTATGGACTCGGTCCTCCGGCGGATGCAGGATTTCAGGGTGAGCAGTGTGGGAGCCTGCGGGAGAAAAAAGAAAACCGATTTGGAAAAGCGATGGATGAGCGAGACGATGCATTCAGAAAGTCTTTTGTTTATTTGTGGCACCTGTTTAGTGTTGGGCTTCTGTTCACAGGACACCATCGTCAGCTGTTTCCCCTCCTTATGATACTTACAATAATGTTTCACCCACGACACACCCAAAGCCCCTAAAACAGAACATAAAATTAGACACGAAAGACTTGGAAACGGAGTAAATTAAAGGAACCAGTTAAACTTACTCTTCTCCTGGATGTATAAGAAGCCCTCCATGGGCAGAAAGTTTTGTATTTTACAAATCTGGGAGGGTTCTTTCATCCTCATCATCAACTCCTCCAGCTCCTCACAAGTGCTCTCATAGTGGTTCCTTGTCTGCAGACATGCAGAAAAAAGCACTTGAGAGACATCCAGAGGACATTAGGTCTCTGTAAGCGTCGGTAACACCACTTACGTTCTGCAGGCTGAGCTGCAGCTCCTGTTTGTATGGCATGAAGTCCTGAGTTGTCTCCACCACCAGGCTGTTGATAGTGAAAATGCTGTGAAGAAATGCCAGCACCTGTGCAGCAGAAGGTGCATATTATGTAAAGAAACGCTGCAATAACTCATGTGTGGGCAGTAAAAATAAACTCTTCCCTGTAAATGTGGCCGTAAAGAGGAAGAGTGGGAGACCACACTCACCGGCTCCACAACATCAAACTTCTTCCTGTCCTGAACCTGGTGGATCTGGTAAACGTACTCCACCGAGGAGTCGTAGAAGTTCACCCGCTCTTTGTCCAGGAGGTCATCGGCCTGCAGAAGAAACATTCCCAGTTCCACCAGTTTAACCTTTTATAACAGAACTGATGCAAACACTCGTAATCCAGCCGAACCTCTTGAAGTTGACTCTCCTTCTTCTTGGCAGAGAGATTCAAGTGTTTATCCAGGAGGGAGTAATACTTTTCACCCTCCTTCTCAAACTTCTTCTTCTTCTCCTGCAGGATACATTAAATATGACGGTGAGATCGGATCAAGAAGAATTGCTAAATCAAAGCTGAGCGTAAAAAACAGACAAAATGTTTCAGTTTCAGGTCAATTATGAACCACCTCATGGTTCCTCGATTTTAAATAAATATGGAATCAAATGAATCTCAGCAAAGCAGAAAAAATAAATAAAATAAACTATTTAACATGAGGAACTGCTGCTTCATCCGGGATGGTAAAAAGAGGAAAATGATTCTTTTGATCATAAATGAAGCCATGTGATGTGGCAGGAAGGTATTTACACTTCCTACCCGACTCGCTGCATGTGGAACAGGTCAAAAGTAAACATGACATGTAAAAAAGGTGAGAATGTTCAGTTTTAGTTTAGATTTTAACGAGTTTTAAACAAAAAATCAATCAACCTCATTCTGGAACTGGGACAAAAAGGCAGAGATGAATACGTTTTTATTAAATAATGTGGATAACGCGACAAACTGGCTGTGGCTAAAACACAAAGGTAACGGCTTTAAAGTTTAGAGACAATTGAATAGAAAATAATTCATTAACTCGGAAAAAAAGATTAAAACTAAAAACTAAAAGCCTCAAATAATGAAAACTTTAACAAATGATGTTAAAGTAAACACGACCAGTCAAAGTGAGAGAAAATTAAACTAGAGCTACGTTATTAATTACTGTGTGACTTTTAAAAAATTATAAATAATTTAGATTATTTCCCTTCGGGGCATAAATATTCTGCTGATGATAATAAAACCGAATCCTGAGGATGAATCACTATCAGTTCATTTAAAAAGGAGCCAAAATTAAATGAATGTCTTATGATAATCAGCTGAGCCACATAAATATATTTTAAGATATGCTTTTAATCTGTTTTATAAAAAAATAAATAAGAAAAACAGGGCCTGATTGTAGATCATCTTTACAGCGACTTGCAAAAGTATTCACTTCCACACATTTCAAGCACAAACTCTTAGTGTTTTTTTTTTTTTTTTGCGTAAACAGGTGTTTTCGTGAATATTTTGGCTATTCTAATACAATTTATCTAATTTATTTTGCAGGTTTATTTTTGGGGGAATTACCAAAAATTATTTAAAAAAATTCCTTTACTCCATTTAACATAACGCTGAAATTATTTTATTGCATTGATGCTCCTTTAGCTGTTGTTTGTGCCATTGACTCCCATGTAAATATATATTTTTTTCAAATAAGCTAAAATATTATTAGCATTTTTTTTATTATTATACGTATTCTGTCTGAGTCCCAAAGATGCAATTTTAAGTTTTTTTGTTTTCCACTAGAATGCGTTTTTCCCCCATGTGTAGCGGGGTGATAACTGGCACAGCATTCAAATAAAAATAATTCATTACGGCACTCCAATGTGTTGAAAATTCACCTACAAAACAAATCATCTGGACATAACACATAAAATTATTACATGTTTTTTCATTTGTTTACATTTCTGCCTTTGGCAATGAAGGGGGAAATAAAGGGGTTGAATCTCAAAAACACACAAATATTTTATGATATTTTGTGAGGACTGAAGGATGAAATTCATGTTAAAAAAATTGGGACTTATGAAATATTATATGAGGAAGTGGGCTGCGCAGTGGCACAGTGGTTAGAGCTGTTGCCTTGCAGCAAGAAGGTCCTGGGTTCGCTTCCCGGCCTGGGATCTTTCTGCATGGAGTTTGCATGTTCTCCCTGTGCATGCGTGGGTTCTCTCCAGGTACTCCGGCTTCCTTCCGCAGTCCAAAAACATGAATGTTAGGTTGATTGGTCTGTCTAAATTGTCCTTAGGTGTGAGTGTGTGTGCATGATTGTTTGTCCTGTAAGTGTCTCTGTTACCCTGCGATGGACTGGCTCTCTGTCCAGGGTGTACCCCGCCTGATTGCCCATTGACCGCTGGAGATAGGCACCAGCCCCCCCCCCCCCCCGACCCTACATGGACAAGCGGGTTCAGAAATTAGTTGCAACACATTCTCACTCCCAAAGCGTCAAAATATGACGCGAGACCAAGTCTCAATATATGATGAGTAGGGATGCCCCAGCGCGTCAGGAGACGACGATCAGGGACAAGTGACTCTGCTGGCTGACGCCCGCGGTCACACAGACATTATTTGACTATTTAACCTTCCCCTCACCCTAATCCTAACCTTAAGTTAGTATTGGGGTGAGGGGAAGGTTAAGTAGTTCACAAGTCGTTCTAATGTCCGTCTCACCACCGGCGTCGGATACCGACGCTCTGGGACGGTACGTCATCAGTGTGTCCCTGACCGTCGTCTCCTGGCGCGCTGGGGCATCCCGAATCGTCATATATTGAGGCTTGGTCACATGCTTTTGATGCTTTGGGTGTGAGAATGTGTTGGAAAATGGATGGATGAATGGATGGATATATGAGGAAGTTTTGTTTCAGCATTATTTTGTGCACAAAGACTAAAACTGTGACTTTTTAGAAAATATGACATTAAAAAAACGCAAAGTAAGGAAAAAATATGTTTATACCAAGTTTTGACACTCCAAGTCAGCTGATTTTTTTTTCTTTTTACTTTTTTCCCCACAGTTCTGGTTTTGATTATAAACCTGGCAATAAAGGGGTTAAAATGTTATTATATTTTGTGAGGGCTGAAGCTAAGAATGAAAGTCATGTGAAAAATGGAACTTGTGAAATATAATATTTCTATAGGAAGTTTGGTTTCAGCCTTTTTTTGTGCACTAGAAGCAGAAACGTTAGAAAATTAAACAGTTAAATCTGGTTGCCTTCAAAATTCACCTAATTAGATAATAAAGCTCACCTGTGTGTGTGATTTAGTCTCGTTATAGATACACCTGTTCTGTGAAGGCTCAGTGGGTTGTTAGAGAACATTATTGAACTGCATCATGAAGACCAAGAAATTCACCGGAGAAGTCAAGGATAAAGTTGAGGAGTTAGGTTATTAAAAATATCTGGAGCTTTGAAAATCTCAAGGAACATTTTTCAATCCATCATCTAAAATTGGAAAAAGATGCTACAACTGCAAACCTACAAAGGCATGGCTGTCCACCTAAACCGACAGACCGGGCAAGGAGAGCACTGATCAGAGAAGCTTCGAAGAAGCCCACGGTCACTCTGGAGGAGCAGAAATTCACAGCTCAGGTGGGAGAATCTGTCCACAGGACAACTGTAAGACATGTGCTCCACAAATCTCACATTTAGAGCATTCATGCTCCTTTGTGAAGCACTTTTGGTCAGCTGTCATGCTGTTTTTAAATGTGCTATACAAATAAACATGGTATGCCATGTGGTGGACACAGTTGGAAGTAGAGGCTCTGATCTGATGAGACTTAAGCCTGCCGCACACAAGAGCAAACTGCTGAGCGAACGGCCTCGAATGACTGCCCCGCTCAGCAGATACCTTGCTGTGTGCGCCTAATTTTCACTGTGTTTTCTGCCTCAAGAGAAGCTGAGGTGACCATCAAACCGGTTGGATATTTCTCGCCTCACGGGGTGTAGAAACTCACCGTGCATGTGCTATGTGAGCTGCCAGCTGAGCTGAATTATTCTAGTGGCCATTCAAAGCGTGTTCTCCGCTCACACAATTCCAAGATGGCAGCCCCCGTCTGCATGTCAGAAAAATAAACGAAACGGTACCTTGCAGATCAATGGGCCACTGTTGTGAAAATTAGGCGCACACAGCGAGGTATCTGCTGAGCATTCAAAGCTGAGCATGCTCATCATCCTGAACACACCATCCCCACTATGAAACACGGTGGAGGCAGCATCATGATGTCGGGATAATTTTTCTTCAGCAGGGACTGCGATGGTGGTCAGAGTTTATGGGAAGATGGATGGAGCTAAATTCAGAACAATCCTGGAAGAAGACCTGTTGTAGGCTGCTACCTGTTACTGGGAATGAGATTCACCTTCCAGCAAGACGGTGAACCTAAACATACAGCAAGAGCTACAATGGAAGCGTTTAGACCAAAGAATGTGTTGCAACGGCCCGGTCAAATCCAGATCTTGTAAATCCTATTGAGCATCTGTACAAAGAACTGCTGTTCACAAAGCTTTATCTATCCAATCTGGGCAAGCTTGAGGTATTTTCCAACAAAGAATGGGCAAAAGTTTCAGACTCTAGATGTGCAAACCTGGAAGAGACATGCCTAAAGGATGTACAGCTGCCATTGCAGCGAAAGGTGCCACACCTTTCAGATTTTCATTTGCTTAAAGTTTTGAAAACTGAGAATCTGTTTCAATCACAGAAATTAAGCCAATTCTCTAAACGCACGTCCTGCAGGAGAGTGAAGGTGTGGAGCTGAGCGTACACATCGCCTCCTAAAACCAGCAGCTGGACATTTGCTCTAAAACAGACTTAATAAGACTCAGATCCTGTAATCCTGCTGTACTTTGACCAGAGCGCGTTAGGTGTTAAAACTTCAGAAAATCCTGTGAAAAAGGTTTAAATAAAACAATGTTCAGCTGATCTGTTTTAGGAGAAAGAAGAAAGTTGTGACTATTCTTTCTCAGTTATGAACATTTAATAAACAAGAGTGAAAACTGGGCGTAAACTGGTACGGTTTATTTTGGAGGTCTCTTAAACCACCCAGATGCTGAGTAGAAACCTGACTCACGACTGACACAGTAAAAGATACCCAGTGAGCTTCCTGTGCTGACCAGTGACTTCTTCGTTTTATTTTTAAAACAGATGAATCTATGAAAGCGCTCACCTTTGTTGCTCCTATCTGCTCCTTCCTGAACTTCTCCAGGGGCTTGATGAGCAGAGTGGTGGCATTTTGAATCTGAACATGAAAACAAAAATATTACAAATAGAAATTTTCTGTATTTCTTGACAGGATTAACACGTTTTAAACAAGTCGTGTTTGGGAATTCCAGTTTGACATAAATTAACCCTCCCACTGTCTTCATGGGTGACCCCATGAGGAAAGTTGACCATTGAGCAGGATTGATGGTTTATCCCTTGAGGTCCACGTGGCAGGGGTGAGGAGTGGGCACCACTTCACCCCTGCCACGTGTCAGCTTTCCTGGCGGGGTCACCCATGAAGACAGTGGGAGGGTTAAAATGTCTTAGAAGATGCTGCCATTCCACCTTAAGCACTGACTTATGCATGACTTGTGTTGGAAAATATGGTCTAAGATTACACAAGCCAGATTAACCAGTAAGACCTGATGGGAGGGACATTCTGATCCTCATTGTTTTACTTGAGAGTGACAAAGTTTTAAACTGCAGGAATTTAATAAATTAAAGTTTCTATAAGGATTTTGGGCTGTTTAACAAAAAAGAAGAACAGGAAAAGTAAAAGGGGAACAAAAACCTAAAGATTGCCAGAAGTGATTCAAACGTTTCAGTGTGTTATGCAATGAGCGTGTGCGTGCACGTGAACCACACAGGGTTTCATAACAAACAGATGAAATGTGTATTTCCTTCAAAGAGCAACATTTTTGTTGTAGTGTCTTTCGTGCCAGACATATTCATGTCGGTTCATTTGTCTAATGATGGGTCATGTAGGATACGGAGAGAGCGTGGAGGAAGCAGATATCCCACCATCATCATCCTGTCGTGCTCCACTTCCTGTAGGAGTCCGGCGAACTCCTGGAATGACTCAGCTGGAGATGAAAACACAGAAACAAATGCCTGATTAAAAGACTCAAGCAGTGAAGAACGGTATGAAATTAAAAAAAAACATTATCCATCTTACCGATGTTGATCTCATCATCCGTAAGTGAGTCGCCAATGAAGTCAAACTGGAACGTGCTGAGAGTTTGGGAAAACTTCTGCACAGCCAGAGAATAGCCTGTTAGGAAAAATGATTTTAAACAAAGTTAAAAGGAGGAGCAGAAGCCTCGCCCCACTCAGTATTAACAACAACATGCAATCCTCTATTGTTCTCTAAATTCAGCATGTAGGCTCCTCTGCAGGTTTTCTCTGGTAGGAAAGAGAAAGCCTGAAGGAGATTTTTGGCAGGATTCTGCAGCTCAGCAGCTGCCATTATGAAGTAGATCCAACTATTTTATCCCTGCTATGTGTGGCTTTTATTATCAAAACAAAACTGAGCCTGTCAGATCAATACTGTACTGCATGCAGCCCGGGGAATTTGGCTGCAGCCTCTCCTGTCATAAATCAGCCTTTCTGCAGAAGAAAAGTCCTTTTGAGACTGTTTGTGTTTGTTCAGTAATCAGTGTCACTTATTTCTGTCCTAACCACTTATATTAGTATAATAACACTTTATATCTCACAATGTTCCAGATAATAGCCAGTGACCTTTGACTAATATGTGGACAGCACTTCCAGAATGCCATGATTTCCTGGACAGTGTTCTCTTCTAGCCCACTTATAGTAACTGTGTTGCTGTCGCTGGTTCTGGCTCTTTATCTGTGGGACTGGACCCAGCAGCTTGACAAAGAGAAGTGAAAAGGGAGATATGCAACTCCTACACGGTCCAGCTGCTGGGTGGTTTGGTCTTCCAGCACATCTGCATGAAATCAGCACCTTCCTGACTGCCCCCACCCCCACCCCCCACTTTGGTCACACAAACCCCCCCAGTAAAGCCCCAATCCACCCAGAACTCTTTAAAAACAGCTGACTTGAAGCCCGCTCACCCTTGATCGCAGCGATCACGCTGTTGCCATCTTTGATCAGCTCCTTCAGGAACTTGTTCGTCCTCTCCAGCTCCAGCTCATAACACTTGAGGGTTTCTCTGAAGTCGGGACTGTCCTTGTAGCAGTCGCTGAACTCGAGAGGAGGATGCCCCATGGTCTTCTGGAGGAAGTGTTGGTTTCACACGATAGAACTACGGGGTTACTTCAGAAGACAACGCTGCTCATCACCAGAAACGACTCCTAACTGGTCCTAGCTAGAACCATGGTGTCCGGGGGAGCCTGCGGAAGCCGCGAGACGTACCACCAGTCACGTAAACAACGAAGTTTAGCCTGTTTAGCTTAAACACCTCCTTCCTGCCTCGTCAGACGCCTTGTTTTCCTCCTCGTACAACCGTATCCTGACCCTTTTGGCTACTTTTCCCTCCTTGTTGTGTTGTGAGAAGAACAAGAGCGGCTAAATCTTCTCTGGACGCGTTCCATTCTGTAGCGCTTTACATTTTTACAAATACTTCAGCGCGTTTGGTTAAACTTTCATTACGTAACTCACAGATGTAGCGTTTTAAATAAGCTTCCAAAACAAACTAAACCGAGTTTGTTTCTCAAAAAATGTGTAATCTTAACATTTTAATAGCCTACAGTCTGCCAAAGGCGTAAACGAAACGCAATGGAATGACACCAACTGGCCATCGACGCCAATCTTTTCCACACCCAACAGGTTCTTAAAGGGACCGCTACCTTCTATCTATCTATCTATCTATCTATATCTATCTATCTATCTATCTATCTATCTATCTATCTATCTATCTATCTATCTATCTATCTATCTATCTATCTATCTATCTATCTATCTATCTATCTATCTATCTATCTATCTATCTATCTATCTGTCTATCTGTCTGTCTGTCTGTCTGTCTGTCTGTCTGTCTGTCTGTCTGTCTGTCTGTCTGTCTGTCTGTCTGTCTGTCTGTCGATTTAAATAAATAAAATTCGAGTAAAGTTCAATCAAATTTTCTGTGTCAGATTACCTGCAAAAATACAAAATGCTGTTTCTGACTGACGATTTCTTAACTGAAGAAAAACATCTTCCCAAAACGACCTAGCCCTGTTCACCCCATCATGAACTAACTGTGATAAACCAAATTATTTGGAAAGCTGAGATGAGTTTCACCAGCCACACTCAGACTTGATTACTAGACCTGTCGAAGAAATGGCGTCAACAGAACCAATTTCACAACATGACGTGGACCAAACAATCTCAAAAAGCAATACAGCATGCCTGTGTTACAGAGAAATTCAAAAACGAAATAACCCATAATCTTAAGCTCTGTAGATCGCATTTTGTTCACTTTAAGGTCAAAGTTCGTGGTGCAACAACAAAAAAGTGACCATAGCAGCAGAAATAGCCTCCACTGGAGGGTCAGAAGGTCAAAACCTTTGCTGATTATAAAGGACACAAAGCTCCGTCTCACATTTACAAACAAAAACATCTTGATGACCCCCAAAACATTTTGGAGCAAAATGGAATTGTTTGAAGGTGTGCATCATGTTCCAGCTGGTGTAAACCTAAAACTGCATTTCAGTAAAACAGCATACTAACAGTGAAACACGGTGGTGGTGGTGTGGTGGTGTGGGGCTGCTTTTCTGCTTCAGGACCTGGATGACTTGCTGTAACTGATTCAATCATGATTTCTACTCTCTACCAGACAACTATTTGACCTTAAATAGGCAGTTCATCCAGGAAATCCCTCCAATGTGTCTGAATACAAACATAGTCGGTGTAGTTTTATATCACTTCTGTTAATGCTGCAAACTGATATATTTCCTCTGTGCTACTTTTAATAGCAGAACTATTAACTAAACTCAGTGCACTGTTTAGCAGATTCAATTGGAGCGTTTGCTTTGTAAAGTGCCTTGTTGTGAATTTGTGCAATACAAATTAACTGACTTAAATGATATTCGATCTTATCCCATATTTTATTAAAATGGATATACAGAGTTTTACCTGAAAATGACAACATTAATTTAAGTTAAGAACCTAAATAGTTTCTCTCTGTAATTAATGCTGCAGTTACATTTTGGAAACTCCAGATGACATCAGTCAGACATAAACTGCGGGCAAGAGACAGCTTCGAAACACCAATTAAAGTGGTTGTTTTTGTACAATCAGCATTCATATGTTTGATTGGTGGATGTGGTCAAGACTCTTTGATCTTTGGGACCAGAAACTTTCAAAGTGCCTGGAAAAACCATTTAGAATGAAAATAAACCTCAATCTAAGTTTATAGTAGGAAATACTGTGTAATAACACCCAGAAAACAGAACAGACAACACTAATTTTATCGCATGTTGTAAAAAAACATTTGAATTAACTGAAATAATGCACTTCTCCTTTTCCTTTTTAAGGATGCAATGAGGTTAGTTTCATAGAGGATGTAAAGTGCTGTGATGCTTCTGATTGTTTGTGACATAATAAAAACATTTTATAAGGATCTCTGCATTATGAATTATTGCCACATGTTCAACAAGGTTTTACAAACTTATTCATAATAATGAGTTCATGCTCAGTAATCTAAGGGTTTTAAATAATTATTGAATTAACTATTTGTGTTTCTAATAAACACTGATTGCCTTTTAACATTTTGAGGATGGTATTTTTCTATAATGAAAAGTAATTCAGGAACACAGAGATTCACTTATGATGCTTTCATCCAATTTAGTGATTTAAAACGTGTTTAAAATGCTAAATATATGATGAATGTAAAAAAGAAACAAAGTTATTTAAAAATCAGAAGTGCATGTGTGTGGACTTAACCAGATATCCTGTAAAATTAGAATATTAAACCCTGATTTATGAATCTTTATAATTCAATAAAATCTATCAATGTATTATTTAGCGTACTGTATTTTAAATACGTTTGCATAGCTTGTTTGTCAGTCAGTCACCATGAAAAGATAAATACATTGTATTCAGGGCTAAATTGAGCAGCCTTATAATCTTTCTTTATTTTTGAACAAAAGAGATTATTCAGTTGACTAGACCAGCATCTAATCCCAGTTAGTGGTAATTCAGTTCCAGGTCTCAGTGAGGAATAAAGATCTTTACTGACTTGTTGAGACAGAGATGAAGTATTCATCAGGAACATGGTTGAGACAGAAAACACAGATAACAACAGATAATTATAATAATATAAAATAAAATCAGCCTTTGTCCTCTTATCTTTAGATTTTATGGCCCTTTCTTTGTTTTGGACCTTTGATGTTTTGCTCTATATTGCGTCAAGACCGTCCTCCACTTCCTGTGTGCAACACAACTCTGAAGCTGTTTGTTTTGTCCTCATAAATGGACCCATTGTATGCAGATTCCTCTCCTCACAGAGGCATATGACCTGGTCAGTGCAGGGCAGTGGCTTGTGTGTGGGGAATCATTAGCAATGCAAAGTCATGGTGCGCTGATACTCTTGTTCACGGTCACAGATTAAAAAATCTGTTAACGCTAATGTTCTGGATGTACTCCATAGAAAACCACAGCTGACGGTAAGGTCTTCTCATTTCTCCTGTTGGCCGACAGATTAGGTGGTTTCTGATTGGCTGTTTGAGTGTGTTTGGTTGGTTTAATCTGTGTGTTGAAATTGGAAACACAATTTAATCTCCTTTATCTCCACGTCACAGCATGCCAGCAGAAAAACGTGACACTTGGAGACAAAGATGACTATTCTTTTGTTTTTTTACCATAAAATTCTTAACCAGTTTGATGTGTGAGGTTCAGTTAAGAACAGATGAATTATTTTATTATGGAGCATAACGGGGTTTCCTGCAAACAAGAGATGAATATTATCATCAAACTGGCTTCAGATGCCCACTGTCCGTGCTGCGCCAGGACCACGGCTGAGTCACGTGACCCAGACCTCAGAGCTGCAGCCTTAAACGTCCTGCAGCAGCGCGGGAGGGTCAGAGAGGTCTCTCTGCTCCTCAGGATCCACATTCATGCCAAACCAGCAGCAGGTCCACTTCATCCTCACCGCTGCCTCCTATGCCTCTTACACCTCCAGCTGAGCCCGGTAACCACTTTACTGCTAGACTAGATGTGTCTACCTGATGGGGGTCAAAGGTCAATCAGGAGGGGTTGGATGAAAGAAAATAAGTGAAACTCTATGCATTTTAAATCTAAATTTGGATCTTTAAATCTCAAATCTAATGTCAAGTAGTCAAATTATATTTTTATCTGTAAGAGTTTTAACCCACTTGATCTGTAACGGTGTTAATTAAGCTGTAAATGATCATAAATGTATTTATTAAAGAACATTTTAGAATAAATTTATTTTTGACAGTTCAAAATTTCTGAACTTGTCATAAAAAAACTAAATACTGGACGAGTGAGAACTGGATACCACTTTGTAGATTCAGCTCAACTTTACCTTCATCATCATGATGTTATACTTACTCCTCTATAAATCTAATAGGCTTTGAATTTTAATCTAACTCAGTTATAGAAATAAAAGGGCCATTATTAACGAGAAATCCTCAAATATTTAACGTAAAACAAAATGTCTACAGGGAGACGGTAATACAAAGTGTTATAAGTAGATGTTTGTGATATGAAAACATGTATTTTTATAAAAAGTAAGTGAATATTTTCACTTTTTAATACGTTTTTTAGGAATTCTGCTAAACTGGCTAAAACAAGTGTCGGTGCGTAGTTTGTAAAAATCTACATTAAAAGGAGAAATAAACAGATATTCCATGTAGTCTTTATCTTGTTTATAACATCATGATTTATATTTTTAGTTTTAATTGAAGTGTAACTGAGCAGCTGTTTGTTTAAATTTTATCTCAGTCTCTACATTTTAAATGTCCTTCAGACTCTATTTGTATTTATTTTTGTGAAACAATCAGTGATTAACAGTTTATTGTTCTAATTTACGGCCGACCTTTTACACTTTTTGTTGTCTTTGATGCATTTAATCATTTAGACTGTTAAACTGTTTTCTCATAAATACTTGAGATTTACTTAAAATAAAAAATAAGATGTGTAATGATGAAAGTAAACTTGGACACACAACTCCAATCTGCAAAATTCTCCGCAGAGGAACAGGGTTGTGGATTTATTTGTATTTTTTATGATTTAGCAGCGCTCAGTGAGCCGTTAAAAGTTATTTGTTATCATGAAGCTGCCCTGACAGAAGCTGCATGAACCAAAGTAAATTGTTGTTTTTCCCACAGTTGTTAATCTGGCATGTAATCTGTGAGCTGTAATAGAGAATAAGTGAGACAGAATGATGGTAATAAATTACTTGGAATATTCACTGATGTGCCGCCCATCCTAAAGGGTGAGGACAGACCCAGAAGCTCACAGCCAGGGCTTTTGAGGGACTTAAACCCTGGTCACCCTAAAAAATCTTGGTTCTTGTTGCTTCCTGCGCCCAAACGCAGAGGACGCCTGAAACCTGGATCACGAGGACAGCTGGTGCCACAGGCTAAACCTGATAATAATAATAATAATAACAATGCATCAAATTTATATAGCGCTTGTTTAGGACACTCAAAGACGCTTTCATGCACTCTCACATTCACACACTGCTAGTGATGGTAAGCTACTTTGTAGCCACAGCCGCCCTGGGGCGGTCTGACAGAGGCGAGGCTGCCATTTGGCGCCGTCGGCCCCTCTGACCACCACTAACACACCAAAACGGTCTTATTTACCAGCTGAAGAGACAAAGAAGGAATTGTGAACACTTGTAGTTTTCTGTGAATAAAAATGTGTGTTATATTAAAAAATACATAATTTAATGATTACTTTCATCACATGAGAATTTACTATGTTTTCTCTGTTTTTTAGTGTAAGATTATTAGAAAAATATGTACAATAAGTTGTTTATTTGAAGGTGAGGAACACCTGTTTAATCTATTCATTTGCAGTGGTCTCTAATAGGAATGTAAGTCGTACTCTAGGGGGCAAAATACAGCAGTGCACCATTTCCAGGAACTAGAAGTGACCCGCATCACAGCTGAGCTTCAGACGTCAGGTTTTGGAGTCTTTTTCTGATATTTGGACATCTCGCCTTGGATTGGCTAACAGCAGCACGACTCTACCACTGACTTGCAACGTTGATGTTTTTATCTCCACAAATAACCCAAGCCTGGAGGAGCTCTGCCATGTAGTGGAGTTGCTGATGTGGGGTGATGGTGGTACAGAAGTTAAGTGCTCGTCCCGTAATCGGAAGGTTGCAGGTTCAAGCCCCGCTCAGTTTGTCGCTGTCATTGTGTCCTTGCCCCCCCCCCCCCCCCCCCCCCGGTGGTGGTCGGAGGGATCGGTGGCGCCAGTGCCTGGAAGCTTCCCCTCTGTCAGTGCGTCCCAGGGCAGCTGTGGCTACATCGTAGCGCATCCCCACCAGTGTGTGAAGGTGTGTGTGAATGGGCGAATGACTGATTGTGTTGTAAAGCGCCTTGGGGGTGTTTCCGGACTCTAGAAGGCGCTGTATCAAATACAGTCATTTACCATGCTAACGGTTAGCTTCTAGCCGCAACGTTCTCTGCTGTTCCTTGGATGCTAAAACAACAACAATCTTCCCCGGCCGTCGTGAGTCAACATGTATAAATCCATCAATGTTAAGTGACAGTGTGACGTAGATCTGTCAGACTTTTCCAACCCTAGAGTTTCACCGTTTATTTTCTATCAGAAGCTAATGCAGGAGATAGGTGTAGGAGACTATTTTCATGTTTAGCCTGCATCAAAAACTCAGAGTGACAGATTATAATCAGAAATAAGGTTTTAAAACGATTATTTTCAGGGCTCCACACCTTTAAAAAATACAAAAAAAAAGTTAATGATAACGACCTGCACTTGTATAGCACCTTTCAGAGTCAGAGAACACCAAAGCGCTTTACGCTACAGTGTATCATTCACCCATTTACACACACACATCCACACACTGTTGGGAATGGGCTACAATGTAGCCACAGCTGCCCTGGGGCGCACTGACAGAGGTGAGGCTGCCGAGCACAGGCGCCACTGATCCCTCCGACCACCAGCAATGGGTTAAGTGTCTTACCCAGGAACACAACAGCAGAATTCTCTGTCTTGAGCTGGGATCGAACCTGCAACCTTCCGATTATGGGACAACCCACCCAACCTCCAGAGCTACTGCTGCCCTAAACGCCCTTATTTACTAGGTGTTTCAAAACGTTGACCACTTTATGTTTACATTTTCTGCAGACCCGGAACCAAAGATGAACTGGGCATCATTTTATGCTGTCATCAGTGGCGTGAACCGACACTCCACCGGCATCGGTCGCATCTGGCTCTCTGTCCTGTTTATTTTCCGTATCCTAGTCCTGGTGGTTGCAGCCGAGAGCGTATGGGGAGACGAGAAGTCCGGCTTCACCTGCAACACGCAGCAGCCAGGATGCAACAGCGTCTGCTATGATCACTTCTTCCCCATCTCCCACATCCGCCTCTGGGCGCTCCAGCTCATCCTGGTGTCCACTCCTGCTCTGCTGGTGGCCATGCACGTGGCACACCGCCGACATGTCGACAAGAGGATCTACAAACTGTCAGGGCGGACCAATCCCAAAGACCTGGAGCAGATAAAGACCCAGAAGATGAAAATCACAGGGGCCCTGTGGTGGACATACGTCATCAGCCTGTTGTTCCGTATTATCTTTGAGGTCACGTTTATGTATGTGTTTTACATGATTTACCCTGGTTATAAAATGATCCGGCTGGTGAAGTGTGACTCGTACCCGTGTCCCAACACAGTGGACTGTTTTGTGTCGAGGCCCACGGAGAAGACGGTCTTCACCGTGTTCATGCTGGCCGTGTCAGGGGTTTGTATTCTGCTCAACATCGCAGAAGTGGTGTTCTTGGTGGGGAAGGCCTGTGGTAAACATCTGCACAATGCTGGAGACTCCTCTATAGGAGCTTGGATCCAACAGAAGCTTCGCTTTTTCTAACAAAATCCACATAATTTATTCTAAGGCAAAAAGGGACGGAAAAGTGAGATTTCCCAAAACGCCTCAAACCATTCAGGCAAACAAAATCTAAATGTGTGAGTCAGAAAGTGTAGGACAATGTAAGACAACACAAAAAATGAGGGAAATTGTGAACTAATTGAGACACTTGGTGGATAGCAACAGTTGCATCGTATTCCTCACACGACACATTTATGAAACTTGTCACAAAAGTGTCTCCGACTGCAGTCACTAACGGTCTAGGCTCTGAGAGATACTGGCTTGACGTTCATTAAAATTAGGAGGCTTTATCTTCCACATGAGATGTTCAGAATCAAAACAAAGAACACAGCAGCACTGTGGTCCTGTGGAAAATGTTAATTTTAGGTGTTTAAATATCAAAGGTGTTCCTGTAGTCTAATACCTCCCCTGTTTTATGATTTAAACCTATTTTATTTATGATCTTCTAGAGGAAATTGGTTTTGGACTCAGAGCTGTCCCAGTAGCTGGACTGGACTTTCTCAGGGGTGAACCTGCACCTGGGATCCTGCCTCTGGTGAGGGAAACCCTGGCCTCTACTGCTTTTGTGGTGCCTTGTTGATAGTAAAAAAAAATATATATATATTTTTTGTTAACTGGATGCTTTTAGATGCAAGGGAACTAAATAAGCAGAAAAATACTTGAACTGCAAACTTTTTGCCGAGTATTCAACATGTTAAGGTGTTGGTTGTGAGTCCACTGTCTATGCAACAAAATTAACTTAACCAAAGTCTGTTATTCCCGTGTTTTTGAAATGTTACTTTACAGAATAAAAACAAGTTAACAGAGGTGTGTGTGTGTGTGTGTGTGTGTGTGTGCGTGTGTGTGTGTGTGCGTGTGTGTGTGTGTGCGTGCGTGCGTGCGTGTGTGAGCTGTAGTACCACAAACGGCCAGCAGAAGTCATCTGAAATCAACGGAGCCCCTGTGTGTCTCCTTTCAGCTCAGCTGTGTGACTGAGAGATAAACCAAGTGGAGTTAAACCAAACGTCTTCACCTCACATCTCGTTACACCTTCTCCACACCCAGGCACCCTCGTGCTGTCGCTGCTGAGGAAACACCTCGGGGTGGTGAGGTTCTCATAATTGCCTGAGTGCAGAGTTTGGAGGTTATCAATAGACACTCTATTTAAGGGGGTCGGTGACTGACTCTGTGGACAGCTGAACCTGCTGAGGAATGCTTCTATTTTTAAGGAACACACCAAAAAAGACACCGTGTTTGAGGTTCAAAATGGTGGAACCCAAACTCCTGCAAAATGTAGTTCTAGAGATGATCGTGATTAAATGTCATGGGATTTGTAGATGACTTCCACACAGATGTCTGATACAGAGACGGAAAATTTGATGCTTCCACACTGCTGAAGACTAAAATCATTGTTTTCATAAAAACAGTCTGGTGCCGTGTGTCGCTTAATTCTTTTTAACACATTCAAAGTCCTCTTTGTTATCTAAAGTGCTTAGATGAGGATGCACCAATGAATCTGCCTCAAAGTCAGGGGTCAACACCAGAGAGGGAGCCACTCCCTGCTCCGTGACTTATATTTAGAGCTCACAGACACGTCAGACAAGTCTCCATCCTTACTGGACTCCTCAGCTGCCACTCATATCAGAAGAAACACCTCTTCAGAGAGGGGCTTGAGGCTTTTCTAAAGATTGGAAAGTTTTCATGTGCTCACACGGACACAGGGTTTAGCTATGGCTAGGGCGGAGGGAATGGAACATGATGGTAGAGTCTTCTGTGAAAGAAACTGGGAGAAGTTCATCTTGGATGTGTGAGAAGATCTGCTCTCTGTGAGGTGAACGAACAGGTAGATCTTTTCTGTGGAGATGATTGTTGAAAATCTGCTCATCGGGTGACAATTTTACGCATCAGCAGTAAAATTGAAACGCCCGCTTTTAACTGCATGGGAGAATAATTGTGAAAGGTGAAAATTAAGAACTGCATTGTTTATTTCTAAAAGTTTACGTTTGTGGAAACTGTCTTCCTCTCCTATTTAAAGCAGATTCTCAGGTAGTCAACAGCGTTTCCTGATCCTCTACTTTCAAATGACAAGTGTAACTATTTATAAATGAGTTTGTGGAGACTGTTGGAAACGGTGTCACAAGATCTAGGCTGAGGCCACTAGGTTCCACCAAGGCGGCTTCAGGGCTACTCTTCACACACAGTCAGCTATGTCCTGACTTTCCCATCAGCACACACGGGAAAGAACACAACCTCCAGGAAAACAGACAGTGCATTCGGCAGGAATCAATTGGCATGTCATCTTGAACCACAGTAGCTAAAACAATTTCATAAGCATAAATAAATGACATTTATGTATGCGTGGAGTTCTGAGCTGACGTCAGTTTGGCTGAAGATAAATCATCTAGAAAAAGTAGATTAAATGATTAAAACATTTTAGAAATAAGTGTTTTAACTGTGAAGGTTCAATATGTTTTCTATGGGTACCAATGTTAATCTGAGCCATATTATTGTTATGTTATTACATCGTTGTCTTCCTCCGCTTATCCGGGTCCGGGTCGCGGGGGCAGCATCCCAACTAGGGAGCTCCAGACCATCCTCTCCCCAGCCACCTCCACCAGTTCCTCCAGCAGGACCCCATGGCGTTCCCGGACCAGACTGGAGATGTAACCTCTCCAACGTGTCCTGGGTCGACCCGGGGGCCTCCTGCCAGCAGGACATGGCCGAAACACCTCCCCGGGGAGGCGTCCAGGAGGCATCCTGACCAGATGCCCAAACCACCTCAACTGACTCCTTTCGATCCGGAGGAACAGCGGTTCTACTCCGAGTCCCTCCCGAATGTCCGAGCTCCTCACCCTATCTCTAAGGCTGAGCCCGGCCACCCTACGGAGGAAACTCATTTCAGCCGCTTGTATTTGTGATCTCGTTCTTTCGGTCATTACCCAAAGCTCATGACCATAGGTGAGGATTGGGACGTAGATCGACCGGTACATCGAGAGCCTGGCTTTCTTGCTCAGCTCCCTCTTCACCACGACAGATCGGCTCTGCGTCCGCATCACTGCAGATGCTGAACCAATCCGCCTGTCGATCTCCCGATCCCTCCTGCCTTCACTCGTGAACAAGACCCCGAGATACTTAAACTCCTCCACTTGAGGTAGGACAGGGCTGTGCTGTGGAACAGTGGTTAGAGCTGTTGCCTTGCAGCAAGAAGGTCCTGGGTTCACTTCCCGGCCTGGGATCTTTCTGCATGGAGTTTGCATGTTCTCCCTGTGCATGTGTGGGTTCTCTCCGGGTACTCTGGCTTCCTCGCACAGTCCAAAAAACATGAGTGTTAGGTTAATTGGTCTGTCTAAATTGTCCTTAGGTGTGTGTGTGCATGATTGTTAATCCTCTGTGTTGCCCTGCGATGGACTGGCTCTCTGTCCAGGGTGTACCCCGCCTGATTGCCCATTGACCGCTGGAGATAGCCCCCCACCCCACCCCCACCCCCCCGCAACCCCACATGGACAAAGCGGGTCCGATCAAGCAAATACAGACTTTCTTGAAATAAAGAACTTAAGTACGGCTATCTGCTCATATCTCAAGTCCAAATTGTCTAAAGTTGATGCCAAAGCCATTTCAGACTAGTTCTTGAGCCAACGTCATCTTTGTAGTTTTTCTCCATCACAGTTCTGGTGGTAAGTCTGCCCAATGTCTCTGTAAAAACATAAAGCTCTGTGATTGGCCCCACCTAAAATTGTTTGAGCTGATGGTAGACCTGTTGAGGCACCAAGGGAGCATAGTTAGACTAACCTGTAGAGC
This sequence comes from Nothobranchius furzeri, assembly GCF_043380555.1. Taxonomy (NCBI): domain Eukaryota; kingdom Metazoa; phylum Chordata; class Actinopteri; order Cyprinodontiformes; family Nothobranchiidae; genus Nothobranchius; species Nothobranchius furzeri. The sequence continues at coordinate 49,211,609 of NC_091750.1, read as the reverse complement.
AGAATCTTCTTCTACTGCTCCAGTTTGCCTAGATTTTTAGGCTCATAGTTTAGACCTTCTGTAAAGTAATCCATGTGGAGAGCTCTTTGACAACCTCAAGTATAAGAAATAAAGATTATTTCTGACTGGAAGCTAATGCTTGTCAGAGTGATGTTAGGACTTTAATACATCTTAAAATCAACTTTAAACAGCAACTCAAGCAAATGTTATATTATCCACCTTTACATTGCCAAATGACTTACATTTCACACAACTCTCACATTATTGTATTCGCAAATGTATAGCTAAAGTAGCTAGCTGCAGAACTTCCTGTGCAGCCTTAGGCACTTCCAGCATTAATATTAAAATGTTTCCATCAGCATAATCATGTAATGTGCATGTAGAATGATTTTAATACTATTATTCATTTGAATTTTAGTTGTTTTGAGATGGAATCAATCCATGTTGGTCACACTGTTCCAATTCAAACAAGTCCTTAGCTTGTTAGCGCAATCAGAGCTAATCTCCATTTCTTCCATCACAGAGTGTTCAATGAGCTACGGCGTTCCACACAACATCTTCAAAAGAGCTCAACTCTATTCACAGATGAAAACTAGCATGGGGCTGTTTTCTTTGGTCTAATTTTACAGCTTTATTTACAGTGTTTATTTAATCCAAGTTAAAACAGTGTCTTTCTTCTTTTTTTTCAGGCTCATTTCCTGGTTTTCCAGCTTCTGTTGAAAGGTTAGGTTGTGAAGCATTATGGGAGACTGGAACTCACTGGGGAAGCTGCTGGAGAGCGCCCAGGAACACTCTACCGTGGTGGGCAAGGTTTGGCTAACAGTGCTGTTTATCTTCCGTATTTTGGTTCTGGGAACGGCCGCAGAGAAAGTTTGGGGAGACGAACAGTCCGGCTTCACGTGTGACACCAAACAACCTGGTTGTCAAAATGTTTGTTACGATAAAACCTTCCCCATTTCTCACATCCGCTTCTGGGTGATGCAGATCATCTTTGTCTCCACGCCCACTCTTATTTATCTGGGACATGTCATCCATCTGGTCCGCATGGAGGAAAAGGAGAAGCAGAAGCTCAAGGAGCTTACAAACGAAAACCAACAACAATTTCTCAACAACAAGCCCCCTAAGCCCTCAGTGAAAGATAACCAGGGCCATGTGCGTTTGCAAGGTGCACTTCTGCGAACGTACGTCTTTAACATAATTTTCAAGACTCTGTTTGAAGTTGCTTTCATTGTGGCTCAGTACTTCCTGTACGGGTTTGAGCTGAAGGCCATGTACACCTGCGACCGCTGGCCTTGCCCAAACACGGTGAATTGCTACATCTCCCGACCCACGGAGAAGACAATCTTTATACTTTTCATGCTTGCAGTTGCTTGTGTATCGCTGCTGCTCAATCTGGTGGAAATGTACCATCTAGGTTTCAAAAAGTGCCACCAGGGTCTTCGCTACAGACGATCAAAGGCTGCCCGTGAAGGTCCCAAGGCGCTGAATGAGGCGATCACACCCTTTGCTCCAAACTACACCTACTTTACAGGCCACTCCGCTGTGCCTGAGCCTTTCCCTGCAGACTCAAAGTACAGCATGACAGAGCCAAACTCTGCCTACAGCCCCTACAACAGTAAGGCCGTTCACAAACAAAACAGAGACAACATGGCTGTGGAAAGAAAAGGCAAAGTAGAAGAAGACGACACAGAGAAAACTAAAGTGTCCGGTCCGATCTGTGACACCCCTGCTGAAAATCAGCGCAGAAACAGTCAGTCGAGCAAGCACAACAACAAAAGCAGGCTGGACGACCTGAAGATCTGAAGACTTTTAATATAGGGCTCACCAATTACAGCCCTCGAAGGCTACCGTCCTAAGAAATGTACCCATTTGTTTGCTCCATAAAACCTTGTGATCTTATTAAATGTGCAGGATGGTCATCCTCGAGGACTGGAGTGGGTGATAGCTGCTTTATTGTAACTGCAGGAATAACATCTATACATCTAAAACATCTATTTGAATGTAAGAGACAAAACTGCATAGACAATGAAAACGAGTCAGTAGCACAAGAATGTTGAATGAGAACCTTCACCGTAGTAGAAACTGTTTTTGAGAATCAGGAAGTTGAGTTGAGTAGGAAGACAGCGTGTGTTATTGGATGTTATTATAGAGGTGTCAAAAGTATTATATTCATTGCTCAGGTGGAAGTATAGATACTAGGCAGGGTTTAAAAAAACATCTGTAGAAGATGATGAGTAAATCTAAGCTTTTTACTTGAGTAAAAGTTAAAAAAATGTACTGGTTTCAAAACTACTTCAAGTATGAAAGTATAATTAAGCCACGCCACAACTATACATCTCAAGGTATTAATGACTATAATGTAGGGCTGCATGATATTAGGAAAACCTGCGATATGCAATAACATTGATTAATATTGCGATGACAATATTACTTGCGATAAATAAAAACTTAACTCAGGAACAAAAATAATAAAAAACAATTGACAAAAACTCGTAAAAATGAGAAAAGCAAAAGATGTGAGGAAAGGGAAAAAGAAAATGAACAAGAAAAGGATCAGTGGATACCAGGAAAAGCAGAATCAGCAGAAAGAGCAGAGCAAAGCTAACTCCGATGTTCGCTAACCATCAAAATTAAGTGCCGTCCGTCTCGGGGGCGGGCATCTAACCAATGAAAACCCACCCAATTGGCCAAATGGGTGAGGAGCTTTATTTGATTTCTTTAAAAATGTCATGCTTCCATTTGATTGACAGAATGCATTATGTGTAGCAAACATTTGAGCTGACCATTCATCACGATATTTATCTGTTCTTTGCGATATGCATGTTGCGCATGCTGTTATCGCGATAACAATATATTTGCGATATATTGTGCAGCCCTACTGTAATGTTATATAAAATTTTAATGTTGATTAATTAGGATACATAGAGTATCTGCCCATGGATGTCTAAACACAGGATACAATGGTTCTGTCAAAATGAATGAATGGATGAACAAGTGAATGAACAAGAAAGTGAATGAATGAATGAATGAATGAATGAATGAATGAATGAATGAATGAATGAATGAATGTCCTGGTTGGACTGTGACATGATTTGTGTCATGCAAAATGTGCAATGGATTACGTACAAACAATAGGGTGTTTTAATGGTTGATTAAAATATCATCCAATCGTTTCTACTAAAGTAATGTAACAAAGTATTTGTACTTCATTACTTGACATGTTTGAAGTAGTTACACAGCATCTAACCAGCTCAGTGGCCTAGTGGTACAGTGTCTACCCTGGGATTGGGAGATCGGAGTTCAAATCCTGGACAGGTCACACCAAAGACTTCATAAAATGAGACACAATGCCTCCCTGTTTGACACTCAGCTTTAAGGGGTTGGATTGGGGGTTAAACCATCAAATAGTTCCTGAGTGCAGCTGCAGCTCACCGCTCCCCAAGGGGGTTGGGTCAAATACAGAGAATAATTTTCACCACACCGGTGTGTGTGACAACTGTCCCCTTTGTCTTTCCTGTACTCAACCGAATACAACCAGATGTGTCTTCAACAATTGTTTTTTTAACCTTCCCAACCACAAATCTGAGGTTGGTAAGGTCTCTACCATGAGTGACCTGGTTCAATTATTCATTTATAAAAACCCATGTCTCTGTATCAGTTAGTGGGATTTCATATCTTCATCCATAGTTAATCTAAAGACATCCTGGACATGTGTAAGCTTCATGCAGGCTTCAGAAAGAGCAGCCTTAATAACTATAATTCCAAATTTATTAAGACTCATTGAGTTTAACTGGAAAATTATCTGAAGCACTGTCGATTTCATTCAGAAGACACATTTAATGTGACTTAAAGTCTTAAATATAAATGAGCTTAAGCTTTTTCTGTTGCTATTGTTTACAGATATTTGACTTAACCTAAAGGAAGGCAAACTCTGGCATTAAAGTGCTGCCTAATAATTTAAATGATTGAGTTCTTACCATTTGACTCTCATTTTTTGTTGCTATTTTTATTTTTACATTTTTTTAAACTAAAAAATGCCTAAGTAGGTTTTTTTTTTCAACACAACAGCCCAGTTAGGACATACAAACATTTCTGATCTTAGTTGTGACTTTGATCAAATTAATAATTACCGTTTCAAACTTCAGATGCTGTGACAAGTGAGAGGCAGATCAAATGTTCTTTATTTTACTGTCATGAGGCACGTGAACTGTTTACATGCAGCTGATGACTGTGGAATGCAAATAAAACTTGCAAGAACATTTATCAGCACTTAGAAAAAGTGCGATGTGATAATGGACTTTACATGTGTACTAATACACCTGTGGTAGTAGGTGAAAGTAGAAATACACTGGACGTGAGCCTTATTGCCTCATACATTTTCTGTTTGCTTCTGTGTCGTCCTTTATCTTGTTGTTTTGAATGCATTAAAGGGATACTAGGCAATTTTGCTTGCTTTTAGCACCCCCTAGTGTCCGTTGTTAATTCTCTGAGATTAAACCACAAATGAAACTTATCTCCTCGCTATGTTTTCGATTTTTAAAACCTTCATCTAACTGCTGAAATGTCTCCCCAGTGGTCATCAGTTGCTAGAGGAGCGATTCATCACTAAATCAAACAAAGCAGCTGTGTTCATGATCTATAACATGCAGGAATCGTGCTGTAATAAGGCTCCAGCTCCACCATGTCAGCTCCCCTCACCAGCAGGGAGCGCACGCCAACTCTGAAGTTACAAATGTGGTATTCTGGACACAGAGGGCGGTTGGCGTCTGAGTAACATTTCATTAACCCTGTAAATGGTCGTTTTAGAACATACTGGCTCAAGAAAAGTATATAAAAATATGAAAAAGGTGCATAGTATCCCTTTAGATGTTACAAGACACCATTTTTACCGTTCCAGAGCCAAACTATTATCCGCTTTCATAAAATGTCTCTTTGGTCTCAAAACTTAATTTTGGTGTTTGATGTGCAAGACTGGAGTTTGAGAAGCATTTTGTTTGTGGCTTTAAACTGTTATTAGTATTACCTCAGATAAAGTAGCTGTTGTAATTCTGAATGTGAAACCAGAGATATGCTTGATGATGTGTTTGCACTACTTTACATCACTGATTAAACCTGTTTACTCTGCTGACAACAGACTGTGTGTTAGCCCAAACAGAGAATGTGTGTTTTCATTTCAATTCTGTGATTGTTTGTTTAACTGTGAGTTCATGCCATCCAACCATTTTCAGCACGTATCCGGAGTCGGTTTGCTGGGGCAGAAGCCTAAGCCTAAAGGCCCAAACGTCTTCTCCCCAGCTATTTGGGCCAGCTCATCCGGGGGAATCTGAAGGTGTTCCCTGGCCAGCAGAGAGACACAGTCCCTCCAGCGTGTCCTGGGTCTTCCCTTACCCGAGCCACCTCAATTGGCTCCTCTCAATGTGGAGGAGCAACAGGTCTAATCTGAGCCCCTCCCAGATGACCAAGCTTCTCACCCTAGACCACAGACACCCTGCAGAGAGAACTCATTTCGGCCGCTTGAACCCGCGATCTTGTTTTTTCAGTCTCTACCCAAAGCCTGTGACCATAGGTGAGGGTTGGAACATAGATTGACCGGTAAATCGAGAGCTTTATCTTCTGGCTCAGCTCTCTCTTCACCACGACAGACCGGTTCAATGCCCGCATCACTGCAGACGCAGCACCAATCCGCCTATCGATCTTGCGCTGCAGTTTCCCCTCACTCGTGAACAAGACCCCGAGATACTTACACTCCTCCACTTGAGGCAGGACCTCATCCCTGACCCGGAGAAGGCATTCTACCCTTTTCCAACTCAAGACCATGGTCTCAGGTTTAGAGGAGCTGATTCTCATACCAGCTGCTTCACTCTCGGCTGCGAACCGCTCCAGCAAAAGTCGAAGATTACGTTCTGATGAAGCCAACGTGACCAAATCATCTGCAAAAAGCAGAGACACGATATTTAGGCCACCAAAACAGATGCCCTATGCGCCTAGAAATCCTGTCCATAAAAGTTATGAACAGAATCGGTGACAAAGGGCAGCTTGGCAGAGTCCAACAGTCACTGGGAACGAGCTCAACTTACTGCCGGCAATCCGGACCAAGCTCTGACACCAGTCATACAGGGATCTAACAGCCCGTATCAGAGGGCCTGGTACCCCAAACTCCCAAAGTACCCACCACAGGTCCCCTGAGGGGCGCGGGCGAACGCCTTCCCCAATCCACTAAACACATGTAGATTGGTCGGGGAAATTCCCACGCACCCTCCAAGATCCCCCTGAGAGTATAGAGCTAGTCCAGTGTTTCACGGCCAGGAGGAAATCCACACTGTTCCTCTTAAATTCGAGGTTCGACAATTCGACAGACCCTCATCTTCAGAACCCCTGAATAGACCTTAGCAAGTAGCCTCAGGAGTGTTACCCCCTGTAGTTGGAGCTCACTCTGCTGTCCCCTGTTGTAAATAGGGGTACCATCCCAGTCTGCTCATCCACCCCTGGAGCCTTGCCACCAAGAAGCTTTATGACCACATCAGCCCCAGAGATTGGAGAGTCCAACCCAAAGTCCTCACAGTAGCTGAATAACAATCTCCAGTCTAAACTTAACAGGATAAAGTTTTATTAAATTATATGAAGGTCACATAGTGCAGGAAGCCAAAAGTCTTCATAAGAAGACTCAGAACTCACGATGGACCGGTTACCAAACACTAACCACATCATGCACTGGTGCGGGCGTGCTGTTACAGACTTCTTGTCTGCTGTTATATATAGCTGTCATGAACACTCAGAGGGGCGTCGCTGAGACGGGATGGGGGGGGGGGGGGGGGGGGGGGCAATCAGTTCTCCTGCTTCAGAAGCAAACATTAGGAACAAGTCTGAAACAAAATTAAACTGATCAATTGGATCATAGACCATGTTTTTTGTAATTATGCTATTATTAAAAACGATATTATGCATCAAATGGCCGGAAGCAAATTGGTAATTTCATTGGCTGGTACTTGGGTACTATGGGTATTTACTGTGTTACACTTTATTCTGTTGGGTCAGTCAGAAGATTTAATGAGTATCTTCATATTTTAATTACCATTATAAACTACCTTAATTACACTCCAAGCAGTCCCATAACTCTTCAGAGGAAGCTGCTGAAAGCTGAACAGGTGATGGAGGTTAAGGTCAGGACCTCCAAGTCTCTAAACCAGAGTGTTTCTCTTTTGTTTTAGAATAAATGTTAAGGCAAACACAGGCGATGGATCCTGAGAGACGTTGTGGCCACAAGCATGACTTTAATTAGTATGAATAAATAATATGAAATAAAACCTCAAAACTACACATCGTCTCAATTCCTGTTCTGGACCTGTTCTGGTTCTATTGATATAATTCCAGGCACATAGCTGCTAGAGTGGATCAGTTTCAGTGCACCTGTTCTGGCATATGCAAATTTCTCCCTGCCTTTTATTCTTGAGATTGATGTCAGTTATGGTGGCCTGGGAGCAGTTCTTTCCCAGGAGCAGGAAGACAGGGTACGCCCTGTTGCCTTTGCTAGCCGTGGATTAAGACCCACAGAAAGGAACATGTCTAATTACAGTTCCATGAAGCTGGAGTTTTTATCTTTAAAATGGGCTATGACCAAGAAGTTCAGAGACTATTTGCTGGGTCAACAATGCATTGTGTGGACTGACAATAATCCTCTCAGCCATCTGAACACAGCCAAGCTGGGCGCAACTGAACAGCGCTGGGCAGCACAGCTAGCAGATTTTAACTTCACTATTTGTTGAAGATCTGGTCGAACCAATGTGAATGCAGATGCCCTTTCAAGGAAACCTGGGGCCCCCACGGAGGCTGACATTCCCCTTCCAGGAGTGTCAGTGCCTGTGCTGAGATTGCCCAGAGGTATTGACCTGGCTCAACAAGCCATCCAGGCAGCCATATCAGTTTTTCCGTCCTATTCCCATGATGACCTCAAGGCTCTCCAGGAAGCTGATCCCACCTTAAATACATTTATGGGGTTTTGGAAGACCCAGAAACGCCCAGACCGGACAGAAAGAGCGAGTCTCTCACCCCAGGTTTTGGAGCTGTGTCGGCAGTGGAGTAAAGTCGTTCAGCTAAATGGTTTGCTCTACCGCCAAACGCAGCGGCCTGAAGGTGGTGAGGATATTAATCAACTGCTACTTCCAGAGGCATTGAAGGTGGATGTCATGAAGCAGCTGCATGAGTACCATGGCCACCAGGGGGTGAAGAGGACTACAAAACTCATCAGAGAGCGATGTTACTGGCCGCTGATGCTGAAAGATATTAAGGAATGGTGCCACCAGTGGGAACGCTGCACCTTAGCAAAAGCCCCTCGTCCTCAGAGTCGGGCACCTATGGGACATGTACTGGCATCAAGACCAAACCAAGTATTGGCGATAGACTTTACACTGCTGGACCCATCTCAGGATGGTGTAAGAAGTGTGCTTGTGATGACTGATGTTTTTTCAAAGTTTACTCAGGCAGTGGCAACCAGGGACCAGCAAGCGGCGACGGTGGCTCAAATACTGGTGCATGAATGGTTCTACAAGTTTGGTGTTCCAGGAAGACTGCATTCGGACCAAGGCCGTAATTTTGAGAGTGCACTAATCCATCAGCTGTGTGAGCTGTATGGGGTTCAGAAGACACGCACTACACCATACCATCCAGAAGGAAATGGCCAATGTGAAAGGTTCAACAGAACGTTACATGATTTGCTACGCACTCTCCCTATTGAAAAGAAAAGCCTTTGGCCCCAGTATTTACCACAGGTATTGTACTCTTATAATACCACTGTTCATCAGTCTACGGGTGAGTCCCCTCACTTTTTAATGCTTGGTCAGGAACCCTGCTTACCTATTGACTTTCTCCTTGGAAGGGTCCCAGAGGTTCAAACAGGCAGAGTGGAGGATTGGGTTCAAGAACACCACCGTAGACTCCAGGTTGCCCTTAAAGGGGCACAGGATCGTATACAAAAGGCAGCGGATCGTCGTAAAGAGCGCCATGATGGAGAGGGTCTGGCCAGCGAACTGCAGGTACAGCAGTTGGTTTATGTTGAGGACCACAGTAAAAGGGGCAGGACCAAGATCCAAGACGTATGGAGCCCCATGATCCATGTGGTACTGAAGTCCCCGACACCAGGGGGATCAGTGCATACGGTGACGCCCCTGGACAACCTACAAAGCTGTAAGACTGTCCATCGCTCTTTGTCGAGGCGCAGGTGAGTATCACAGCTATGGGTCACAAGTAATGAGAATAAAAATAAATAGCTCTAAGCAATTTATCCAGTTACCCTCTATTTGATTCATTACAATAGTTAGTGGTGACAAGTTATGGAAGTGGATAATATTCCTGTCATGGTCTGCGTCTCCCTCATGTGTCTCCTTGTGTACTCCATTCCCCTCTAAGTATCCCCTTATGTGTCTCTTTGTGTTCCTCATGTGTCCGCTGGTCTGCAGCCCTCCAGATTATCCCTCCCAGGTCCTGTGTTCCTTTGGTCTCCCCAGTCACCCCTCTGCAGTTTTCATATAGGTTCAGCTTTTCATTTTAGTCTCTTTAGTGTGTTTTCCCACCGGTTTTTGTAGTTTTCCTTCCCCCTTAGAATATTAGTTATTTTTGTTGGCTCTTCTTGTCTTTAGGTTTTTACTCTTAGGTCATGTTAGTTTCCTCCCCGATTAGTTAATTGCTTTCATTTGGTTTCTCTCCCCACACACCTGCAGCCTATCTGCCTCTCATCATGCCCCAGTGTATATAACCCTGTCTGTGTCTCTATCTGTTGGGTCATTGTCTTGTGTCAACTTTGTCTCGTTCCCCTCTCTAGATTTTGATCTTGTTTTTGGATTCTAGGTTTTGTTATTTGGGACTTTGATTTTTGTTTTTGGCTCCCTGCCTTTTTGGATTTATTCTCAATAAAGGATTTTATGTTATTGCTCCACTCGGTGTCATCTGGTTGTCTGCATCTTTGGGTCGTAACCTCCTCTTGGCTCCCCATTGAAACAATTCCTAATTACTTTACTTATTTTGTATTCCTTATTTGGTTTAGTTTTGTTGCTTCCTTTTGTTTGTTTATCCTATTTGGATAAACAGGAGGGAATGTTATGGAAAAATTTGTTTATTAATTCTTGATCATTGACTCATTCAACTGAATGTAAATGTATTGCTCTATGCCTCTGCATGCTCACTAATTCAGACACACCCACACAAGACACACACACACACACACACATTCTTGACTTCCCACACACGGACTCTCTCTCTTCCTCCACTCCCATCTCTCTATAAATAAAGACTGTGACTGCATGTTCGGGGCATTATGCTTCGAGCATCTTGCCACAGTTATAACTGTTTGACTTGTTGTTCATTGTCTCCTTCTCTCTTCACTACAGAAAATGGGTTATTGATAAATATATTGATAAAATCCATGACATAAGTGAATGCATAAACATTACAGACTTCAAACTGCTTCAGATATGGGATGGGTCCATGATGGTCAGTATTTATTTCGAAGAAACGGACATTGTGTCATTAAAATGTACTTTATCACATTTATTCACCGTGAATGTTTATTTTCTCTTTTCTTTCAGCATTTTAAAAATCTTTTTCTAATGAAAACATTGTATCGTGCAACAGTAAGAGTCTGAAAACTACATGTTTGTATTAAAAAACAATCTGATGCTCTAGATGTATTCCTGTGTTATTGTGTTGTTCATTATCAATGCTGACATAAGTTGTTCAAAAGAGCATTTCAGCCTGGATGACAAAGGTTAGGAGTGGACCCAGACTCAGAAGAAGGTGATCCAAAGCTGAAGGTTGTTTGTTTGGTAGAAGCGGGGACGGATCCAGCAGGCGGAGGGAGTAGGCTCTAACTGGTTCTCCGGAGGAGCTGGAGCTGTCAGCAGGATCAGGAGAAGAGGGAAACATCAACTCATAAATGTTTTTTTTTAATGAATCAAAGTGTTAAGAACAAGAACTTTGGAGGCCAGCTCCATCTGTAATGCAGAGATCAGATATGGTGCTGTCAGGCTTAAATGGAGATGCTGATCAAAGCACTGCAGGAGCCACTTCAGGTAATCAGCAGGGAGAAGAAACAGCCTCCATGACACTGCAGCACTGGATGGAGTCAGCTCAACGGTTCCGTCTGAGCTGAAATGACTGTGATGTTTTCTGAAGCGTTTTGGTAAACAGATATGATGCGACAGTGTGAGCGTCCTGTCACTGTGTCCCAATTGATCATGCGTCCTGGCTACATGGCCATGGTGATGTCCCTTTGGCTGACTGGTTAGCACACATAACTCTCACCCGGGAGCCTGGGGATCAAATCCCGTCCGGGCCGTTGCCTCTCCACCCTGCCATGATCTTACTCTATATGACATAAGCTGCACATCAGAAAAACCTGAGAATAAATAATTACTATTGTTTAAAGTTTAAATTATAAGAGACCACTTAACACAACACAATGGGCCAATAATGACTAAACAGATCTTTGTGGCTCAGCATATTTAGCTTTATTAGTTTAGGAGGTCGAGCATGGTTAATTGCTTCTTCAATTCAAATTCAAATTCAAAAATACTTTATTAATCCCAGAGGGAAATTGCTTCTTGCTGCTCTTTCTGCAATAGTGCGTCACCACCAGCACATACCTGCAATTTGTTTTTTCCGCATCCCTCACTGATTAAATTTTCAATCCTGTGAACTGTCACTGTCAATCTGACCAGAACTAACAAAACAAAAACACATAGTAAATGTTGCAAAGTTCAGACATCAGCTCTCATAAAGGAATAATTTGGTGACCTGGACAGCAAGTCCCAAAGATCTTGAGCGGATTTTGCAGAAAAACCAGTGAGAACCTAAAGGTGTAAAAATATACTCCAGTAAGCTGAGAGAGACAGGGAGTGTGTGGGCCTGGAACAGACCGGCTGTTCGGGGAAACTAGAGAACATCCTGACGGCCAGCCTGCTTCTGACTACAGTCTTTCATCCATTCACACACTGGTGGTGATGAGCTACTATGTAGCCACAGCAGCCCTGGGGAGCACTTCCAGACTAATATCATAATGAAAACATGTTCAAACCTTTTGACTTAATTGTTCAAAGATGCTGCTGTCATAAATTGTCATTTTGATGACACCGACACTTTCATTGACATAAATACTTGCTTTGAAGAACAAATGATCCACTTTGATTAAGGGACTTGCTTTTGAAGCATGAACCCATTTAGAGCCCATTTCGACTTGCTTTTGCAGGTTATCTACCATGTTTTGTACTTTGCACTAATTGTTTGGAGAAATACCTTAGCAGTGGTGCAAACTTTACTACTGTTGTGAGAAATGCACCAAAGCAACTGAGAAAAACTGTAAATAAACTGTGGTTGAAATATTCGTCACAAGGCTGTTAAATAAAGCTGCATCAACTCTGCTGTGTATTCAATGAATAAAGGATGTAAAATAAATACTTCTAGTGTTTCATCTTTCAAACATTGAGTAAGTACATGTCTTAAATACACACTCTTGTGTTATTTGTTTCAACACTTGTAGTTTTTTATTTGTTTTGATTAATTATGAAAACAATTCAGCTCCATTTTAGACAAGATCACACTGATGCTAGGTTATTGCTGTCAGTGTGTGAGGCTGAGCTCATGAATGCAGCAGATCAAAGACTGGAGCTCTAACTCCACTTACTGGGCAAACTGAATCATAGCAACACACACACACACACACTTATGGTGATGAGGTGCAATGTAGCCACACCGTTTCATTACTGATGTACCATCACCGGAGCTTCAGCTTTTGGTTGTGACATGAAAACATGAAGCAGAATCTGCATCAAGCAGAATCACTCAGTCTGACCCCTCCCCTGAGACCAGGTTGTCATGGGAGACCGCACCAGAGACTCCCTGATAACCTCAGACCTCAGGATCACGGGGGTACGCAAACCCCTCCACCGCGTTAAGGTGGTGATTCATCGAAGGGGAGTTTGGAGGAGGTTTGTTTCGGTGTGTGTTCTTCTTGCATAAATGCATAAATAAAAACAAACATACAGACCTAAAGTACATGTAGATATAAAGTCTTTACATGTAAGAATCGGTGGTGTCTATGGGCAGGTGTCAGATGTTTAAGGTTGCTTCCGTTTTTTTTTTTCTCCTGGAACAAGTTTTTGTAGGAGTTTTGATTAAGTAGAATCCATGATTTCAAAGGACAAAGCTGTTCGTAGGATGTCAAATCTGTTTTCAGTCTCAAATCCACTCAGTTTCCCAATCTGAAGGAGTTTGAGCGCTGAGGACTTTCTTCCTTTTGTCCCGTTTCTTCTTTCCTTTGGGCCTAGGTGGAGGAACGTTTGGTTCCTCTGGTTCTAAAAGTTCTGAGTTTGTCACCATTTCTGATGCTACATCTCTTTGTGCAGAAACATCATGTTGCTCTGAAATTGAAGGATTGTGGATAGTTTCAGAATGAGAGGAAGTTTGCACAGAAGTACCTTCAAGATTTTCTGGAATGTCTTCCTGGACCACGTCTAGGACAGAGTCGTGTTCTGGTTTTTCTCCATTAGACTCTTCTGTAGAAGTTGTTGCTTCCTCTGGTTCTGAAACTTCAGCATTTCCCCGGTTTCTCATTACTCCTCTGTTGTTGGTTGAGAAACTGACGGTTTTACAACTGATTCAGAATCTGTAGTTATAAGAGCTGAAATTTGGTCTGAAACTGTGATTGTGGACATTCATTGGACACATCTTTTTCTCCACCTGAGCTGTGAGGAGCTGTAGGGTAACACTCGTTGACGAGGAAACACAAATTGACATAACACCACCATTTGAAAATAAGCGCTTTGTTGGCATCAAAGTGTGTTTTTAAAATTCACACAAATAACTTTTATCCTCTCATAGACTCCCATTCATTTTTATGGGCAGTTGGGGACCCATGGTCCAGAAGTAGATGAGCGTGAGTCATAACACCTGCAAAGAGTTCCTGAGCCTTTAAAGGGTTTCTCGGTCTAAGTTGAATTATTGAAATAAATGGAGTTTTGCATGACATAATCATTTTTTGAGTTTGACCTGTATGTTAGAGAAGTTCTGCATAAATGCTGACACTATTTAACTCCAAATGTAATTTTAGCTAAAGATATCTTCTTTAAGAATTGACCCAGTGTGCTATAAGCTTACTAATTTAAGACATTATGCGACATAACTGTTCTGTTATGTCAATACCCCTCCTCAAAAAGCCAAATAGATATTTAGAATGCAGTGCTGTAGGAAGGGGGGGTGCAGTAGTACAATGCAATGTGTACCTCAGATGGATACCCTCACACACACACACACACACACACACACACACACACACACACACACACACACACACACACACACACACACACACACACACACACACACACACACACACACACACACACACACACACACACACACACACACACACACACACACACACAAGAGTTGTAGCGTGAGTGTCTCACTCATTGCATGAGTTGGCAGCCCATGTTTCCTAACTATTGTAACTTAATAAATGCAGTTCCCTTTTGACTTTCTACTCTCCCGCCTTCATTTGAACATTCCCAGCGTCCTCTACTTATTGGTTTACCAGAACCAAAGTGTAGTTCTGGCTTGTCGCCACTGGAAGGCATCGCTTCACCTCCTTGCTTTGTGCTAGTGTAGATCTGTATGTAACTCAGATGAACTTTTGTGATTTGTGAAGAATCAAATGTGCTCAGTGTGGGTATCCTATTTAGACCAGCAGAGAAGGCCTTGCTGACCCCGACTGCACGCCACAGAGACCAAGATCAGTAGTTTCAGCTCAGCTGTGAATAAATTGTCTCAAGTTTTGTTAACTGTGGTGTTTAAACAACAATGAACCCCTACTTCAGCTGTATTGTTGTTAAAATGAAGAGATCACTCATTAAATCACAACTCTTTATTCTAGATGGACAAGAAGGAAACCAGGCAACATTTCTGCATAAGTTTGATTTAAAACAGAGCTGCACAATGACATTCGCCTCCTCAGTCCCTTTTTAAATTTTAGGTTCACATGAAGAGAAACAAATTTTTTAAACTAGTTCAATTCAAGCATTTTTTGCAGAATTAGTCTGAACAGTCATTACTCTACATTTCCCAAAGACCAAAACAAGAGTCCCTGAAAGTAAAACACATTTTTAAAACCAGACGGTAAGATCATATTTGAAAACCGACCGACTGAAGCATGCAACTCAAACTCATTCATGTTTCAGAGGTTTTACAGTTTTTAAAAGATGCTAAGTAAAATAATACTGCAAGCAAACAATCTTAATAAAAAGGTAAACATGCTCAGATTGAAGTGTTGGTTTGTAATGATATGAATTAGTCTTTATTAAACCTTTAATATCTAATAAATGAAATTTCCTCAGATACACGACTGATGAGCAAAGTGGCAGTATCTTCTAGTGAGAGGTGCATTTTAATACCACTTCTGATATTAATTTGATTACATCATGAAATATATTTCAGGTTGGTCCTTCAGTCCTAGATGAGATTTATCAGTAAACAAATAAAGTGAAACAGTAAAAAACAAACAGCAGAATCGACGCTACAGTTAAGAGGCACCTAAAACACTAAGTCCTCAGGACAAGCAGCGACACATAAAGCTTTAATAATTCTTTAATTTGGCCCCAAGAGAAGAAAAGCTGCAGCTGATGAGGTCGCAACCTTTTATGAATCCCTCGCCGCTGATTTCTGGCAGAGATACAGGCACATCTACAGCTCGTTAATCTCCAATAACTGTGCAAATAACTCACGGAGACAGAAGCAACACGCAAAAACAATAGAAAATAAATTGGTGGCAAGCAGTAAAAGCAGTTTACCAAGGTCCGTAAAATCCTACAGGTAGGCTACACATGCTCTATGAGCGATCATGTCACAGATAGAGCCAGGTACATATATTTGTTATATACGGTTTGTCTCGGGTTGAAAAATATCCCTTTTGCTCCCTTTTACACAAATGTCACCCTGAGAGTTGATGAAACAATGAGTCCCATTAAGGATTTTCCACGACAGTCTGACAGCTCGCTAGATCTCGACACAGGCCTCTAAAGGAAAACTGACCCTTGCACGCTAAACGCTACGCTCATTAAAGCCAGTAACATCCTACGGAGCAGCAACAACCAGCAGCAGAACAGCGAGGACCACACATGAAATCAGAATATCTCACACGTGTCTGAGGTGAGTTTGGGAGGAGCCGTGTGCTGCTGCAGGACAAACGGGACAGGATACGCTCCATACCTTATTGCAAATGTCCTTCGCTGTGTTCCTCTCACACGTCTGGTGTCTTCGGTCAGACGATCCCTGCAATCGGTTTATGGCTTTCAGGAAAAATCGCAACATTTTACCAAGATACACTACGGGTCTGTCCTACGATGGCCTAAGCTGGTGTTTCTTACATTAAGTTGACACTCAGATCAAAGGAGAAACTATCACACACACACAGTAGTTCTGATTAAAGTAGGCATTACTAATCTGGATGAGAATCTCAACATTCAGATGCTGTGAACTGTTAGCTTGTCTAAATGGGGGACTTTAGTCGTTTTTGAGTAAATGTTACAAATAATTCCCATCTCACCCATTAGCTAGCTTCCTGAAGGATCTCCGTAAAGCTGCTCTTAGACTAGCCGTTAGCCCATCGGTCCTGTAGGATATAAACTTGTTTTCTCCAAACAAAGGCTGTTCAGGAAGCTACGTAGCCAGGTAATTATTTATAACTGGCACAGAAAAAACACTGAAAACTCCCTTTAAGCCATGTTCCTGGTTTGTGTGTGTGTGTGTGTGTGTGTGTGGGGGGGGGGGGGGGGGGGTTGTTACGGACTAGTGTTTAAAGTCTCAAGATTCCACGTTTGCACATTTACACCATGTTGCACCACAGCCTCCTGATGCACCTCTTCACTTATGACACCAAAATAATCTCGCTCTTCAAACTTTTCCAAGTGAAGGAAATTAAAGCTGAAGCGCAGTTTTGAGTCAGAGACGAAGCGCCCGCCCCGTCGGCGTCCTTCATTTACTCGCCGTTAGCTTGAGCTGGGTAGCCCTCGCTTTCCCCAGTTTTGTCTGAATATCAACAGGTCTTTCAAAAAAGCTGACAATGGTGGGCTCGTTGAGCAGAGAGGCCAGGACCTGCTCGAAGGAAAAGGACCACTCTGTGTGGGTCAGGTTGGACACCGCCTCCTGGTTGCTATGGGAGCTGCAGGTGTCTGAGCTCTCCGGGGTTGTGGAGGCCTCCTCTGTGGTTGAAGACTCCTCCACAGCAGCAGGGGTGGTGGTTCTTGCAGGCTTTGTAGCCTCAGGTGGGCTGCTTGGCTCCTGAAGCCTCCGTCCAACCTCCTCCATCTTCAGGAGGAGGCTGGTCACGTGGGCAACAGCTCGGTACAGCGTCTCCTCCTCTGGATCGCCGTGAAAAATATTGTAGAGTGTTTTGGAGAACTGGATGAACTGAGACTGAAATGGAAAGACATTTTTATAACAAAGGATTTTTTTATTTGAATGAAATTAATAAATAGGATGATTTATAAGCTACCTGATTAATTCTGGGTAGGTCCTTAATGGTTTCCTCTTTTCTAAGGATTTCATTTTGCCACTGCTTCAGATACGTCTGCAGGTCCACCTTCCCCCGGCCTGACAGAATAAAACCTAAAGTTACTGAAACTCACTGGGATAATGCTGAAAACATGAAAAGTGAAGTAAATCTGACCTCTTTCAGGACTTTTCCTTATCACTCCATCTTCTGGAAGATCAAAAGCTGAAACAGAAAGAAGACATGAGCAAACTGTCCAGAGTCGTGCTTCCAGATAAAACCCAAAAGGAAGACTTACAATGAAGTAAAAAGGGGGAAATGTGAGTTTAAAGAAGGAAAAAGGGTAAAGAGGCTAACCAGAGAGTTTACTGAAGGGAGAAGAGTCTTCAGTCAGAGGAATAAACTCCTGCAAACTCTGTTCCTTCAAGTGTAAAGGACTTCCTGTGAAAGCTTAAGCAGAGTTGGTGAGAGCCAAATGGAAGGAAGAAACCAAGAAAAAAAAAACTTTATTTTAGATCAGTAAAAATAAGACAAGAGGCTAAAGCTAAATCATGTTAGCTGCATGCTACAGATAATACTAGATCCAGAACCGTTGGATGATTTCTCACAGACTGAATATGTTCCTCTTTCCTCATGATTTTATTTGTGCGTGTCAGATCTGATGTGCACCGTGGCTGATCTGCTTAAAAGTGAACAGCTTTAGTCACCTGTAAAATCTCAGTGATCAGATTAGCTAACAAATAGGGGTGGGAGATAAACTCGTTTTTTAGATGCATCAAATGTATCCTTAAGAATGCGAAAAGGCTCATTTAAACATTTAAAAACTCTAAAATGCCTTCTGCCTGCACCACTGACAGGCTGCTGCCCCAACCCCCACTGAAGGCCACATGTGGGGGCAGGCATGCGTGTGGTTTCCATGAACCGATTAAACAAATGACCTGAAGAGCCAGGAAGTTCCCTTCATCTGCCACAGAATATGATAATAAAATTATTTAACCTCATTTTACCGTTCACACACCTAACAGTATAATTAAGTGTGTTTTCTGACACGTGCTGATCATTATTCACTCTCAAGGAACATCTGCTCTATTCAATAATAAGGTTCTTTTAGCTGAAGCTGTAAAAGTTTAACGATGCCCAACAACGACAAAGAGGTGATGCAGCCGAGCAGCTGATCTGATTAGTGAAAACAGCTGCTGCACTTTTTGTTTTGGACTGAAAGATGCTCAGCTCTGAAAGGCACATGATTTCATTTCCCAGATCAATGAAGTGTTTGGTTCACTTCCAGCAGCGCTCGTCTGCAGATGACGAGACCGCGCTTTTGGGCCTGGAGCTGCAGCAGCAGGATGTGACCTGCCCTTGCTGCTGAGGCACTAGGCACCCTCCTGAAGGCAGGAAATAGGCTTTGCAGCTTGATGCTTAATGGCCTGCTCCGGCACAAACAGTGATTCAGGGCTGTCGGCTGCTATGCTGTTGGTTGTAATTTGAGCAACTCTTGCCTCACATGGATCCTGTTTTTAGAATTTAAAAAAAGCATTGCACTGCAAATGCTCTTACAGCGCCTCAAACCCCTTGTTTCCATGGCAAACATTCATTCAAAATGTGCTAATCTTACCCCCACCAAGCCTCAGAGCAGACAGCGACACATCAAACAGAGGAAAGTGTCTTACCCCCCGGCAAAGAGCTTGCTCAACAAATCCTGAGTTACAGGCTGGATTATTGAAATGACAACACCTGTTTGCTGATTTAACAGTGTTCCAGTAGTGTACGCCTAACGTGGCTGTGACAACGAAAGCATCACATGTGAAAACATCTGCTGGACCTCAATTCATAGATTGTAAAAGAAAATGGGTCAAAGGCCAGAGATACTACAATAGAAACGTAGGGAGAAAAAATAATGAGAAATGTTCATTTGAGCTGCTTTTTTCAGTTTTTTTTTTATCACTAACCTGGAGGCAGGTGGAGCTTGAAGAGAAATTTCAGCTTGTTTGTGAATGAGCCACTGTAAAAAGTATCTGTGGATGAAGCAGAATGCAGTTATAGTAAAAGGGATGCTAAAAGGAGATGGTGCTTTAGTGGAGAGCAGGAATCAGACGGGCTCACCCAGGGCACAGCAGAACTCTTTAAAGTTGATGAGACCATCCTGGTTCTCATCGATTAAGCGGAACACCCAGAGGGAGAGGGTGCTCTTGGAGGTGCAGAAAGCCCAGGGCTCCAGCAGGGAAAACAGCACGCTGAACTGCTGGAAACCCAACTGGTACTGCTCCAGATAGGCCAGGCTGGGGTCGTGGTGGAGCAGAGCCGGGCTGTTCATGGTCCAGTAGCAGCAGAGGAAATGTTGTCTCTGAAAGCAGGAGAAAGCATGATGCATTTAAATTAGGGATGCACCAATATTAAATTTTGGGTCGATACGGACTATTTTCGCTGTTAATCGGTATTTACTAATACCAATATTGATGCGGGTATATCGTGCATCCCAAATTTAATACACTAGCAGAAAGGATGCCATTTTGTGTTTCAGACTTACCTTGAACAAATTATACAGCTCATCGAGATGTGAGACGTTAAGTCGGACTTCCTGAGACACCACCCGGATCTGAAAACAGACGCCAAATCAACTCCTGATGCCGTGGTGATGATACAGGACGAGGTAGTTTCCTGTATTCTCACTTACGACGTTCTGCTTGGTGGTGTCCTCCAGAGTCTGGATCACGTACAGTTTGTTTCTCTTCCTGGAGCTCTCCACATCCTCCGAACGGATGTGTCCATATTTCTACCAGAAAGACGTAATGGTGAGGTCCACCCCAGCTGACACAAAGCTGACTAGAACAGGACGGGAACATTTAATACCTCATAGGCCTCTCGGATCAGCTCGCAGATATCCACACTGATGTGAGATGCTTTGTCGTTGTTACTCACAGGCGCCTGCTGCACTGTTGGAGGCAACGGGCTGTCTTTATTTGTCACGTTATCGAAAAACCTGAAACGACACCATCAGGATGAAACGACTCGGTGATTTAAAGAAATACCAGCTGAAACATGAAGCTCTAAGGCCACAGACTTGTTCAGAACGGTGACGGCCTCAGCGTCGTCATTACAGACGATGAGAGCCTCCATGTTGTAGTCCAGCACAGCGAGGCCGAGCTGCAGGATGGCCTTTATCCCATCGTAGAAGAAACAGTCCACCACATTGACAGCGCTTTCTATCGGCAGGACGCTGATGAACAGCGTGAGGAACCAGGACAAGGACACGGACGAGAAGAAGCTCAGGTCCGTCATGTGCTCGACCAGCTGGGGGAGATTTTCCCTGATCAGGTCCTCGAACACGGCCTGATCAACCAGAGCACCTGAAAACATCAGAGTCAGACGTGTCAAATTAAAAATCACCTGCAAAGCTGGTCTAATCTGAGGTTTAGAGACTCACCAATGATTCTGCGGTTGAAGTAGTCCGGCAGCATTCTCTCACAGACGGCTACCAACAACCAGAAGGCCTCCTCTTCTTTAGCATAGAGCAGGAGAACAGAGGTGAGGATGTTCATGGCCTAAAGAGGAGAAATGGCTCCATTATGTTGCTTCAAGAACACACACTGCAGAGCTTAATGACCTCTTAGCTGCAGGACTGACAGGAAAACAAACCTGGCAGCAAATCAAGAGAAAGAAGCTTTCCATTTGTTCTGCAACTTCTCATGCAGGTTTCCATGACAACAGAAATCACATGGTTTACTGTAAACGAGCAGCTCAACATGCTTCCATCTAAAATAAACCAATTTATGACCAAATTTTTAACTAAATAATCAATAATATATGAACAAAGTAATGAAACACATCAAACTAAATCCAAATTCAACAATGTGAGTGTTTCTCATCAGACTCGTTTTCTCACATTTAACAAGAATCACAGAAAGAACATGAGAACCTGGCAGTATCCAATTTTTGGGTTCCTGGAAGCATAGGCAGTGAGGACTCGGCGCAGAGCTGAGATTCCCGTGTCACTTTGGAACGCCGGATGCTCGGGGAGAGAGCGGTGCAGGTCTCTCTCGATCTCATCGGTAGCCAGAGTGCTTGTCCCCAGGGACTGTTCCACCAGCTCGGTGTAATAGCCAGGGTGAGTGGCCATGTCGTTAACAGCACCTGCAGGGTCACACACACACACACACAGCAGGGCTGTACGTTAACATGTTTAGCTTATGGCATCGGTGCTACAAAGGCCGTAGGTTTTGTAGCACAGAACAAAAAGTTGTAGCACCAGCATAAAAAATTTGTTACAATCTCTAAAAACCAAAAGTAGTTCTTACAATTACTTAAACACACTGACAAACACCAGTAGAGCATCTAATTAAAAGACAATAACAACTAGAGCCCTGCACGGTCCTAAAATCTGAGCCCGTGTCCGGCCCGGCCCGAGGGGGTGGAGCCCCAGCCCGACCCGGTCCGAAAAGGTTTTCAGGATTCTCTGTCCCGACCCGAGCCAGACTTTTTTTTTTAACCTTTCATAATGTTTTAGCGCGATAGAATGCTCAGCATTCTAATTATCTGTGGGAAGTGTTCTGCAGTAAAAAATAAAAATAAAAAGAAAGAAAAGAAAGAAAAACAGCATTCAATGCAGCTTGTTTTCTAATAGAGCGTATTTTTCGAGCGGCAGATGAAATTTACGAACACTATATTAATTGGATGCGTTTGTAAATTTAATCTGCTCTGAAAATGCGCTCTTGTGCAATTAGAAAAAAAAGCATTCTAATTTTCAAATTGCAGAGCGCATTTTCAGAACGGCAGATTAAATAAACACCCCCAATTAATATAGCGTTTGTAAATTTAATCTGCCACTCTGAAAATGCGCTCTCCAGTTGGAAAAAAAACCAGCAATGAATGCTGTATTTTTTTTAACTGCAGAGCAAATTTATTCACAGAGAAAAGAATGCTGCCATTTTCATGAGAATAAACGTATGGTTTCTGACATATCAAAGTGGACATAAAATGGCATATTAGAATAGGGGCACATGTTTCAATCAGCAGTTTGAGAATTCGTTTATATAGGCGCATTTAAACACCACACAGACCTTAACTGAGCTAACGGGTGCCGGTGCGTGAGAAGCAGGCAGGTGCTTCTGCGTTTAAGTGTATCAGTTTTTTTAATTAATTCAATTAAAAATAAAGGCGCCCGGCCCGTGTCTGAGGTAATTACACAGTTGTTGGCCCGAAGCCCGGCCCTCGGGCTGTCGGGCCAGGCCGACCCGAGGGCATAGGGCTTCAGTGCAGGGCTCTAATAACAACCACCAAAGCAAATTCCTGGTAATGTGAGTCTCACTCACGTACTTGACAATAAAGTTGATTCTGAAATATCTTCATTTTGTCAGTGTAATAAAAAAGCTTTTTTCTTTTATTTAAATTTGTGTAATTTGTTCATTATAGAGGTCCGTCCTCAATGACATAGACATAGAAGAGTAGACAATACGCCGATCGCTGTATGATAGTCGCGTTTTTGTGGTCTACTTTTTATAAACTGTACGGCTAACAGGATGTTTTAGCTAAGGCTTTATCCTCGTAAAGATATGGAGTAGAGTGCCGTTTATAAACCCATTCACACATGCCAGAATGAGAACGCAGCGTGCACTTTAATATTTATCAGGCAAAAGTGGTGCAAGTTTGGTTTACGTTCACACAAAAAAAATCAACAAGTTCACGAATGATCGTTAAATGACTTGTTCAAGTACAACACCACAGTGTTGTACTTATAAACTTTTACCTTCTCAGACGTACCTTGGTTTGGTGCAGGTTGTGTTTTTGTTTCTTCCTGTTTGTTTTTCTGTTCTGTTAAAGGTTTAAAATAGGGCTGCAGCTATTGGATATTTTAGTATTTGAATGTTCTATTGAATCTTCTGATTAATCGGATATTCCATTTGACAGTGTTTCATGTGAAACAAGACCATGGTCTGCTGCTTCAGAACATGAAATAAAACATAATTATGAGGCTGAAATGTCAGACTCTTGTTATAAAAGGCTCAATAGGGAGCCCAAGTCTCCTCCCTTTCCGGTCGGCTCATTGGTCCCCAGAAGAACGGAAAAATGAATGCAAGTCAACGGGGCTAAAAGAGCCATTTTCTAATTCACTTTGCCTTTGTAGCGTCATGAAGGGACCGTTTTTCCACCTAAAGGTCATTTTCCTCTCTCCTCAGGAAGAGCTAATCTCCTTGAGATATTGCTCAAGGCCTTTGATGCCTCTGCATCTAAACTGTTTTAACTAGCTATTTGCCTCCCCCTACAGCTCAAGAGAAGATCAGAAGAACTCTATTAAATAATAATCAAATAACTTTGTTAGTCCAAATAATCATGTAAAGCTCAATGTTAAATCAATATGTGAAATGAGAATATTAATTACTTGATAGTATAATCCTATGATAGTATATAATAAGTAATATAACTTTAAACTGCACACTAGCACTCCTATCACACTTAATGTTAAAATCACATGACACATTGGTTTTGCCTCTCCAATCAGAGCTTTCCTTTCTGATGCGTGGCGTGATCTGTGTGGTGTTTATTTTTGTTGTCAAATTCTGATTCGACCATAAATCAAAACTCTGAATTATAAAACTAATTCCCACGTCACCCTTAACTCAGTTCAAACGTTCTAGAGTTGCAAGCCGGCAACTCGTAACTTTTTAACCACAAAGAACCTTGACAAGCTGGATCATAAAACCTGTTGCAAGCTACACCTGACGCAACGCTCCTTCAGAGTAAAAGCTGAACTCACTGACCCTTCAGGGACCCGCTGATGCTGTCAACCAACTGTTGTTTACGCTGTTTCACCGGCTCCGGTGCCAAAGTGGGTCTGAGGACCTGGCATTCTGGATCTACAACGGAGGTCTCCGCAAGGGTATGTAGAACGGCAAGATAGTGTCTGAATGTGGTTTTTGAAACTCCGACTGTAGTTTAGAGCAAAAACATTCGCTCCCACACAGAACTAATGCTTCTCTGGAAACGAGAGTTCTGATAACAACATTCCACATTTACACCATCCATTTTGCCTCATTCACATCTAGATCCATTCATCACATAGAGTGTTTAGAGTTAGTTAGCCTTATTTTAAATTGTTTAGAAATAAATCTTCTTAAACTTTAAAACTGGTCTCTCTCTCTCTCTCTTTTGACTCTGGGTTAATACGAAGTGTTACCTAATCCCTGCAATAAAAAGTTCCGATCTTCTGTTTAAAGTGATAT
Source organism: Nothobranchius furzeri (assembly GCF_043380555.1). NCBI lineage: Eukaryota > Metazoa > Chordata > Actinopteri > Cyprinodontiformes > Nothobranchiidae > Nothobranchius > Nothobranchius furzeri. The sequence continues at coordinate 49,186,862 of NC_091750.1, read as the reverse complement.
TCAAAGATACATCAAATTGATTTCATATTTTCTATGGAATCTCACCTTTGATGGTTTCCTACGTAAGATGTAACTATTGAACCACTATACCTTAGACCCTGGATTGCACATATGTTGTACTTATATTTAAATAAAAAGTAATGATGTGTGTTTCGACCACGCCAGTCAAGTACTTTGAGATTTATCAGCTTGTAAAAGTTTGCTGTTAGCATTACTACATCGGCACGCCGTATATATGACGTCACCGCACATTCTCCTCTCCCCTAGCGTAGCTGCAACTTACCACATGGCCAAATTTATGGTGGTTCTTTCCTCCTGAAGGAAGGATTTGAAGTTCGCTGAACTTACAGCCATTTACCCTCAGTTTTTCCCCGTGTCGGTTTCTTTGACGTCACTTTCGTGAAGCACATTTGTAGCCCTGGACTTATTTTCACACAAAACCTAAAATAACGTTTCTCCCCGTTCAAAAATAAGCGCTTTCTTCATATCGAAATTCATCTATAAAATTCACATTTCATAAGTGTAATCCATGGCACATAACAAGTAGAATTAGAAAACAGCGTTTTTGCCCCCTTGGTCCAGAACTAGATGGGCGTGACTTAGGCTCCCTGTATTAAATTGGTGTTGAATAGTTCCCTCTTTCCCATACTGATATTTATAATTAGATATTTTATTAAACTAAAATTTGACCTATATTTCTGTAACATTTTAGGTTTGTACTCATATCACTCATCTTAATCAAAAGAACATAAATAAATCCACAGTTAAATTATGATCAGTAGAATTGAATGCATTTCATTAAGATGTTCAGTGGTACTGAAAATGCTAATAATGTTTCATTTCTACTACTAAAACGGAATGGTGACATATATTATGTACAGGTTAGCAATAATCTTGTAACGTCACGAAATGGCCTGGTTTTGAGATCTCACAGGTCAAATGCACAGCCAGGTCAACTTACCCTGGCTATGACACATCTTACTGTATTTTCCCCTGACAGGAGTCAGACAGTCTGCACGTAGCCCCTTTAATCAGAGCCTACTTCCTCACACCAGCTGGACTGCAGAGATAATAAATCATAAACAATAACATCTTGTCCTCCAAGGTCCATCAGAGAGGAACTCTTTAAAAATAAACTCCTTTATTCCCAGAGGAAGAAGAAAAGAAGATTGTATAATTAAAGATAATAATTAAATATTGCCATTTATAATTATAAATAGGGCTCTAGAGCGAGCTTCAGACCGGCCATCTTTAGCACCTCTCTAACCAGAAGGATTTTGACACGTTGTCAAAACCTTAAACCTTTTTCGCACCTGAGAAGCTGAATAAAAAGATAGTTTTCCTGCAGAACAAAGCTGACTCAAAACGCCTTCAGAGTTATTTTTAAGACGCTTGGTTTCATCTATCGTTGTGACCCGGGAGACATCCCAGGACGAATTTGGGCGCATCGAGGTTTTTCTATGAGCCAGGTGCAGTGGGGTCGTCGGCCCCGGGACATCTCGGATCCAACGGGGGTCTTCCAGAACAGGTGAGGTAGACACAGCGAGATAGCGACTGAATGTAGTTCTGTTAATAACATCTTTACAGTTTATTTGCAGACCAAATTCTTTCCATCCAGAACTCAGCTCTGAGAATGGAGATTCTGATATATATTATATTCACACATAGATTCCAGACTATCCTTTAGTTTGCATCCACTCACAGTAAATAATAGTTTAAACATTTGTCAAGTCTTAAGTGTTTGTAAATAAATTCTTACTTTGTTTATAAACCTGACAGTTTCTTGAATCAAAGCGAAGTGTGTACAATCCCTTAATAATTAAAAGAATCCTAGGATCTTCTAATTAATCATACTAAGACCAAGCAGGGGGTATTCTATTTATACAGAGTATCACAGCTATTGGTCACAAGTAGTGGTAATAATATTAAAAGCTTTTCAAGCCATTTACTTAACCCAATTTACCCTCTATTATCATTACAATCTGTTTTAAATTATGTTTGAAGATAGACACGTTTGTGATTTAAATGCTACAGTGGCTTGCCATATTCTGCTGCGGTGTTTGAAGCAGACTCGAATCAGCAATCTGATGTCTGCAGTTCTGCTGCACAGCGCTGCAGACAGCTAAGAACAGGACGATGGGGAATTTTCTTCCGCTCGTAGAGTTTAGATATTCTTAGTTTCACAACCATCATATTTTTCGGAACCCCGTTTGATCGTGAGCCTGCTACCCGCTACCATTAGCTAATCTGCCCGTAGTTGCACTTTTCATCCCAAACTTTGGACCGTCTCTGCCTTTGTATTTTTGCTGGTTTCTCTGCTTTCCTCCACAGCATCTATTAGTACATTGTGCGCCAGTAAAAGGCATTCCTTACACAATAACAAGAAGTTCTGAAGAAGAAAAAAGTAACTTGAAAAGATGTTGCACAAGTGCTACGTCTAAAAACAGTTAAGTTTATCACACAGAGAGTTTTTTTCATCGCACATGCGACATATATGTCACACTGTACAGCCCTGCAGAGTAGTGATCTCACACCAAACAGGAGGTTTTGATAGTTTGCTGGTCTGGAGCATACAGACGCGCGTTGACATAATGTCGTGGAAGGGATACAGCAAGGATCTTTGAGAAGGGTTAAAGGTCATTACCAAACAATCCAAAGTTAATCATTTAGAAAGGTTATTTAAATCATTTAGAGTGACTAGTGACAGCAAATCTCCCCTGAGGTCAGACAGACATCTCCAACTCTAAGGGCTTCAGTTCAAAGGTTAAAGGTTAAATGTCATGGCAGGACAGCTAGAAATAGGCTGATCAGGTCTGGCTTTTTAAGAAGGGTTATCAGGGGAAAACATGTTACCTCTAAAGGAGATCAACACTTTTTATTCCACTTGATGCTGGACTTGAATGAATTCAGAACCTGGTAAAAACCAGGATCATTTCCATTTTGCCCCCGACCATAAAACCAAAACAGACTTTTCATAAAGACGCTATGTGGCATACACACCTGAGAACAGCATCCACAGCTCTCCCCTCAGAGACTCGGGAACACCACGAACAATCAAGTCTCGCGTCTTCCTGGTGAAAAACATGCTGGTCCCACGTCCATACTCAGAGAAATGGATATTCCATGACTGCTCCTTCATCTTCTCTTTCAGCTAGAAAACACACGTCCTCATCAAACCGTTTTTCTGAGCAGATGCAAGATTGATTCTTATTTTGGCCATCTGCCTTTAAAAACCTTTATACTGTAGGGTTTTATTTTCTATTAGCATCAAAAGAACTCTAACAGCAACCTGATCATCCTGGGAGTCACATGATACGAAAGGGCAAAGAACAAACGTTTTGACGAAAACGCAGGAGATAAAGAGTGAATAATATTTGCACTCACCATTTTAGGATCAAGGTTTTCAACATCCTGAGGATGGAAAACAGTCATGAGGGCCTCAGTGCTGACAGCCTTGCTGCTGTCTTTCTGTCCCACCATGAGAGTCACGTCCTCTGGGTTGTCCTCAAAGTGATTGATGAGGGACTGACATTCTCCACGTATGCCCTTAGTGGTAAAGACACACGATGCATCACTACTCTGATTAACGACGCGAGATGAAAAAGGCGATTTAACATTCCAGCTTCTTACCTCTGATGAACCAGAGTGCTGCGGGCTGGCGCTGATGCCACACCTGCTACGGACTGTGTTTGCGAGCCGCTGGAAGTCTCTCACCTCTGAAAAGCGCAGCGCTCTCTTGCCACGCACACACACCATTATGGCCCTGCTGCTGGAATCAGTCTTCTCCACACTAATAACCTGCAATAAGGTAACATTAGTGGATAAGACTCATCCTGTCATGTTCGCAGCAATCCAGTGACATTTTTACCTCTCGCATTGGAACAACGACATGACACTGGCTTCCATCCTGACTGGCAAAGCACAGATAGTTCTCAGACAGGCAGATCTTGCCCAGGGTGTTGTGGTTGCTGAAGGGCACCCACAGGTAGCTCTCGTGCACCTCTAGCAGGTTTTCCTCTTTGGGAAGCCTGAAAAATGTCTGGAATTGCTCACTTTTTGTGTGAGCCTCAAGGCCTCTGTAGGAGATGTCAAAAAAGTTTATTTTAAAACCAAAGGAAACTGGCACCGTCACACAAACCGACAACAGATGGCACCTTTTGGTAATCTGCAGTGGGTCAGAGAGCGCCGGCACTCTCTGGAATGCCTCTTTGTCAAAAAGACGCTTGATGGCGTAGTCAGCCAGTTGCTCCATGATGACAAAGGTTTCGCTGAGGTGCAGCAGCATGGAAAAGTAGTGATCCTCTCCGTGAGCCAGAACGTGGATACTCTCAGTCAGAATAACGTTAGAGGTCTTCTCCAGCCTCCAGATCTCATCCCAGGAGATGACCAGCTTCACTGCACCACAAAGCAGAGAAAAAACTTCTGAGTAGGGCTGAAACGGCCGGTTGCATCATAATAAAATGTTTTACAAAAATGGCTAGGCTACCCATTATCAACACGGTGAGGTCAGCTATAATGGAGAAGTCATAACCAAAAGCTATTTTCTACTGGAAAATAAGGGACCATAAAAGCAGCAGTTAGCACACTACTGGGCACATTACAGCAGAGACAGGTCTAACCCTCAGATCCCAGAAGGTACGAGTAGAAGCACAGGAAGTTGGTGCTGAGGTAGAGCCAGCCCTGACAGGGGACTTTTCCTCTCCAGTAGCTGCACGAGTAATATGTGACCAGCTTTTCCTGGGGGGGCAGCTCAAACCACTTCTCAAACCTCAGAAGTGCTTCTCTGAATTTCTCTGGATCATCCTCCAGCACCAGAGAAGACTTCCCCTCTTCAGCGATAAGGCCCTAGAAGGCAAACAGGATCAGTGCAGAAAGGCAGGTTAATAAACACGTTAATAAGACAGGATCAGTGCAGAAATACAGGTTAGTAAACACGGTAATAAGACAGGATCAGTGCAGAAAGACAGGTTAATAAACACGGTAATAAGACAGGATCAGTGCAGAAAGACAGGTTAATAAACACGGTAATAAGACAGGATCAGTGCAGAAAGACAGGTTAATAAACACGGTAATAAGACAGGATCAGTGCAGAAAGACAGGTTAATAAACACGGTAATAAGACAGGATCAGTAAAGAAAGACAGGTTAATAAACACGTTAATAAGACAGGATCAGTGCAGAAAGACAAGTTAATAAACACGTTAATAAGACAGGATAAGTGCAGAAAGACAGGTTAATAAACACGTTAATAAGACAGGATCAGTGCAGAAAGACGGGTTAATAAACACGGTAATAAGACAGGATCAGTGCAGAAAGACAGGTTAATAAACACGTTAATAAGACAGGATCAGTGCAGAAGGGCAGGTTAATAAACACGTTAAGACAGGATCAGTGCAGAAATACAGGTTAATAAACACGGTAATAAGACAGGATCAGTGCAGAAAGACAGGTTAATAAACACGGTAATAAGACAGGATCAGTGCAGAAAGACAGGTTAATAAACACGTTAATAAGACAGGATCAGTGCAGAAAGACAAGTTAATAAACACGTTAATAAGACAGGATAAGTGCAGAAAGACAGGTTAATAAACACGTTAATAAGACAGGATCAGTGCAGAAAGACAAGTTAATAAACACGTTAATAAGACAGGATCAGTGCAGAAAGACGGGTTAATAAACACGGTAATAAGACAGGATCAGTGCAGAAAGAAAGGTTAATAAACACGTTAATAAGACAGGATAAGTGCAGAAAGACAGGTTAATAAACACGTTAATAAGACAGGATCAGCGCAGAAAGACAGGTTAATAAACACGGTAACAAGACAGGATCAGCGCAGAAATACAGGTTAATAAACACGGTAATAAGACAGGATCAGTGCAGAAAGACAGGTTAATAAACACGGTAATAAGACAGGATCAGTGCAGAAAGACAGGTTAATAAAGAAGTTAATAAGATGGGATCCACGCAGACAGACAGGATAATAGGACGAGTTGAGAAGGACTTTGGGAATTTCTTACTCTAATCTTGCCCTGCACGAAGCTGGTGATGTCTTCACTGGAGTCAAAGACAGAGAGTGTCCTCATGATGTTCTGCTGCAGCCAGTCCCAGTGCTGGATGATCTCCTCCCTGGTAACACCTGGACCAGCAGACCGACAAATAGAAGTAATGAGAAAGTTATACCATTGCTAGAAGAAGAGCTGTAAAAACCAACATTAAAGAACAACCAAAAGAATAAAACCAGGGGAGAACACAGCCACGTACCACATGCTATGGACCAGTACACTTGTGAATCTGGTGTGTAGTGAAGGATGCGGTAAGGAGCAACTTTGGATGTGGAGTCCAACACGGTGTCAAGAGTTCCTACGAGAAGGCCTGAAAGATACAGCAGGTTGATTATCAGTTTAGTAGGGATGTACCGATCCCTGGTATCTGTAAAATTTAACCGATACCAATACAGTTGCTTGAAAGTGGCTTCACTGTAACTTGTCATTCCTGTTCACCCAATATTTCAGTTTTGTGATCATTTCTTCTATTAACATATTTTACTTTTTATCTACCTCACAGTGTTTTCCTGTTGAAAGCAGAGAAGAAAATAAAACCTGTATTCCAATTCATAGCACTTTTTTGTGTGGTAGAAGTATCAGTATTCGGTATCGGCGAGTACTCAGATCCAAGTATCAGTATAGTATCGGTTTGGAAAAAAGCGGCATTGTTGCATCCCTACAGTTTAGCATAAATAACCTTTAAGCTACAGTCGACTTTAAAAAGCAGGCAATAAATATATAAGGTGGTTCTGCCAACCATCATGGTGCTGAAACAAGGACCATCTGAATTCCTTATCGGCTTCAGCAGCAACATGATTACTGATGAATAATTAAAGTGATGCAGAACCCGCTGGTGTTTTACTCAAACTTGGATCAGATGGTTTGAACCACACAGACAGCGGAAATTAAGGATGCCCCTGGTCCAATCTGGAGCGAATATCAGCTAAATCTGTTACCTTCACACCGACTATCTGTTGAGCTCTCCATGAATTATTAACAGGGCTGTGCTGAAACCACTATCCAGTGCACGGGAGCGACCTTGTGGAGAAGCACTCACCGCATCAAGCAGGCAACACTTTTCACGTTCCTGTAGATCCAGAACAAGCTCTGTCTACGGACATAACAGGCTGAGATCCACCATGTTTAACCTCCACCATCATTAGAGCTGCCGCATGAAGGCGATGTACATCGCCTTGGAGCTAAAAGAGGGGACAGCAGACGACCTCGTCCCATCGTGGCTAAATTTGAACATTTTAAGCAGAAGGATCTGGTTAAAAGTCACGGAAGAGAGCTCAAAGGCAAAGACTTCAGCGTTAATGACCAGTTTCCTAAGGAAATCCTGGATCGGCGCAGAGCTCTCTTTCCGCTGCGTAAAAAGTTTATCCAAGATGGGAAGAGAGCTGTCATCTCAGTGGATAAGCTTTATGTGGATAATAAACTTTACAAGGAGCGAGGAGTGACAGACTGGCTGTATTAGCCCAACATCAGGTCAGACCTTTATTTTTCTTATCAGATTCACTGGGTTTGAGCACGTCAGTAATAAACAGCTGCTAGATCCGTGTTTTAGATGATGAGTTCACCTGTTCATCATCACCTCACACCCCATCACCTTTTCTTTTTAGTTCTTTCTTCTTTTTTAACCTGTTTCTGTATTTTCCTTTCCTCTTTTTATCTGCTTCTTTACACCTGTATGGCACAACCACACAACTTTCCAACACTGCGTCAGACTCCACACACACACACACACGCACACGCACGCACACACACAGACACACACATGCACACACAGACCCACACACACACACACACAGGAACACGCACACACACACACACACACACACACACACACACACACACATGGATATATTTAAGTCACAACACAATATCATAATTTATGCGTCAAATAATACAACCACAAACACTGTTGAATCCTTATTATTATTTACTTTTCTGTTATTTATTAACATACTATTTTATACATTTAGATACTTATTCCATCTTATTCACATGAAGGCGTCATATTTTAGCTACTCACACACACATCTATGGGTGCACTAAGATTTGTCTCATGGAACGTACATGGAACTGGCTCAAGAGATAAAAGATTAAAGATTTTTGATCAGTTAAAAAGAATGCAAGCAGACGTAATATTATTACAGGAGACTCATAGATCTGCCACATCGGCAGATGAACTTAAAACACCTGAGTTTCCCAGCATGTTCTCTGCCTGCTATAACTCTAGGCAAAGAGGGGTAGCTATTTTAATACACAAAAACATCAATTTCACAGTACTGGACACAGTTTCTGACCCAGAAGGTAGATTTATAATGTTAAAAATAACTATACAGAACCAACGCTTATGTATTGTGAGCATATACTGTCCAAATATTGATGACCCTCCATTCTTTCATAATTTTTTCTCTGTACTCTCCGAACACTTGGACTGTCCACTTATACTTGGAGGTGATTTTAATCTTTGGATGCATTCCTTAGACAGGCTCAGTACAGCTGGGACTCGGCGCAATTGGCAATCCACTTATATAGTTAAACAGTACATGAGTGATTATGGGCTTTGTGATGCATGGCGATCTCTTCATCCTAACCGTAGAGAGTATACTTTTTTCTCACACGTCCATCACTCTCATTCACGTTTGGATTATTTTCTAGTCAGCAGCTCATTGCTGGCTGACATTTCAGACACTGAGATACACCCTATTGTTGTCAGCGACCATGCTCCGGTTTCTTTAACTCTAGTAAACAAGAAAGCAATCCCACCAAGCAAAAACTGGAGGTTTAATACATCACTGCTTAAAGATGAAGGTTTTATAGAATTTTTTAAAAAGGAGTGGGCTTTATATTTAGAACATAATGACCTGCCTGGAACATCAGCATCTATTCTCTGGGAGGCAGGAAAGGCAGTGATGAGAGGTAAAATAATCTCTTTCTCATCACATAAGAAAAAAACAGAAAATAAACGTATCCAGGAGTTAGAAGAAATCATTAAGTCTTTAGAGACATCCACAGAAGAAGAGTTACTGAGCAAATTACGTAAAGCTAAATTAGAATTTCATGGAATTATTGACAAAAAAACACAATTTTTAGCACAAAGACTACGAATAGAAAACTTTGAACATAGTAATAAATCCGGTAAATTTCTGGCCAGCCAATTAAAAATTAATAAAGAGAAAACTACCATATCTGCTGTTAAAGACTCAACTGGGAATATAGTTTATGACCCTGAAAGAATAAACAACACTTTCAGAGACTTTTACCAAACTTTGTACTCACCACAGATAAACCCATCAGATGACGAGATCGATGAGTTCCTTGATAGGATAACACTTCCTAAATTAACAGACAGCCAAGTTGCAGTCCTGGACTCGCCACTAACATCAGCAGAGCTCCAGGAAGCCCTTAAATCCATGACTAATGGGAAAGCTCCAGGTCCAGACGGGTTCCCAGCAGAGTTCTACAAAGAATTCTGGACCATTTTGGCTCCAACATTTTTCAGAATGGTGAGGGAAATCGAAGAGAGCGGCAGATTACAGCCAAACATGAACTCAGCCAATATTAGTCTCTTGTTAAAACCAGGCAAAGACCCAGCATTTCCAACCAGCTATCGCCCAATTTCTCTTATTAATGTTGATCTCAAAATAATTTGTAAAGCCCTGGCAAAAAGATTAGAGAAGGTAACCCCCTTCTTAATACACCCTGACCAAACTGGTTTCATAAAGGGTAGACAGTCGTCCACTAATTCGCGTAGATTATTTAATTTGATAGATTTCTCTTACAGTAGAAACATAGAAACTAGTATATTATCTCTAGATGCAGAAAAGGCTTTTGATAGAGTTAACTGGAAGTTCTTATTTGCAACTTTACATAAATTTGGTTTTGGGAACTTCTTCATAAACTGGCTACAAACATTATACAGTTCGCCAATTGCACGTGTTAGGACGAACGACCAAATATCAGCTAGCTTCTGTCTTCAGAGGGGGACCAGGCAGGGATGCCCACTCTCCCCCTCACTGTTTGCTATCTTTATCGAACCACTAGCAGCAGCAATTAGGCAAACAACAGGTATTAAAGGGATAAAGTGTAATAAAATAGAACATAAGATCAGTCTTTATGCAGATGATGTTTTACTCTTCCTCCAGAATTCTCAATCGTCTCTGTCTCATTCAATAGAACTGATAAACTCTTTTTCAAAAGTTTCAGATTACTCTATAAACTGGTTAAAATCAACAGTTCTACCAATTAATTTCTCTTTTGTCAATTTACTTAATACTCAACTGGAGTCAGGTAATATCACATACCTGGGAATTAATGTCTCTCCCAAGTTAGCAGATCTAACCAAACTAAACTACATCCCACTTTTAAAGAAAGTGGAGGATGATCTTGCTAGATGGAAATCCTTACCAATATCACTGATGGGAAGAGTTGCTACAATTAAAATGATGGTCTTACCCAGAATAAATTACTTATTTTCAATGATCCCAAACAAACCACCAGCTGACTGGTTTAGATCTCTGGACTCCTCAATTACTAAATTCCTCTGGCAGGATAAACCTCCACGAATTAGCTTAAAAACGCTTCAGAAGAGCAAAGACAGAGGAGGACTGGATCTACCCAACTTTTATTATTATTTTTTAGCCAACAGGCTGCAATATATACCAAGATGGTTGCAAGATAACCCACTAGATGAGTCCTGGTTAGACATAGAACAGACAATTTGCAATACGATAGAGCTTTCAGACTTACCATTTATTAGCTCAAGCGTAAGAAAACATGAAGGCTTCAAAAGTATTAGTATCAGCACTTCTCTGACAGCATGGTGGGAGTATCTTAAAATGACAGAGTCTTCACTAGTACCATGCAGACGCACACCTATCTGGAATAATCCTGATATTTTGCAAAATAATAAAATGATGAACCTTCTGGACTGGAAAAATAAAGGAATCCTATACCTGGAAAACATATATGAAGGATTGGACTTCATCCCATTTAATAGAATAGTCTCCCAATTTGGAATAGAAAAGAATAGCTTTTTAGAATACCACCAAATCAAATCTGTAGTCAAACAAAAATTTAAGCTCAATAAAATAGAATTACAAACCCCGCCAAGGGTTTTAGACTTCTGCAATCTCAAACCCCCTAAACTACTGTCTAAAGTATATAAGACACTGTCCAAAATAGACGATAGAATAGCAATCCCTATTGAAAAATGGGAGGTGGATCTATCAGTCAGCTTTGACCAGAACTTCTGGTCCCAAACTTGTTTAAAAACTTTTAAAATGATCAGACACCCCAATTTACAATTAATTCAGTACAAAGTTCTACACAGAGTACACTATACAGGTCATCGGATGTTCAAGATGGGGTTTGTGTCGTCTGACATCTGTACACACTGCACAAACAACATTCCTGACAATTACGTTCATGCACTGTGGTCCTGTCCACCTGTCCAGGAATTTGGGGGTAGAGTATGTGAAGACCTGTCAAAGTCTCTGAAATGTCATATCCCAATCACCCCCTCTCTTTGTTTACTGGGAAACCTGGATGATGTCCCGATTGAAAAATCTTTGGTTCACGTGGTTCTGACTGCCATATGCATCGCTAAGAAAACTATCCTCTTGAATTGGAAAAATAGAGAAAATCTCTGCATTAACCAGTATAGAAATCTTTTGTTAGATCATATTGCACTTGATTTAGCCTCTGCTTCCACTTCAAATAAATCTCTCTGGGCTCCTTTGATCGGTTCCATCACATAGCGGTGATGGGGGGCCGTTGATGATGTCCTGCGGGATGGTGTGGGTGGGGGGGTGGAGGGTCTGAGTTTGGAGTATCTGGATGTTCCCTGGGGATGGGTTCACTGGGGATGTCTGGCACTGGGGGGCCGTTCCCCCCCTCTGGAGGTGCTTGGGTTGCCTCGGGGGGTGTACTGCTGGCGGTTGTGAGTGGAGCCCCTTGGAGGTCTTGGCGGCGGCCATGGGTCACTGCCTGGCGGCTGCATTGCCCCTGGGTGGGTCTGGGTGGGGGCCTGGGGGCTCGGGGTGTTGGGGTGGCCGGCCCCGTGTGGGGATCTGGGCTGGGCCTTGGGGGTCGGGTCCCTACATGTACGCTGCCGGGAAGAAGGCAGGAATACGCAGAAGTACCTGGCCCGGGTTCGGGGGCGTAGGGCAGGCCCTGGCTCCTCTGTTGTCCCATCACAGGGGAGGGGGAGGTCCAGGAGGGGGAGGACCCAACCTTACCTGGATGTCTTATGTCTTATATATTCTGGAAGTTGTGCAAATGCAGGGATGGGCATAGATATTCTGCTGGGGTGGGGCTGGGTCGGCTCCCTCGGGCTCTGTGGGGCTCTGTGATGCTGCTGCTTTGGGCCCTGGCAGGATGGGCTGGGGTCTCCATGCCCTGCGCGGCGGTATGACAACGGAGGTGCCTATTGGGGTCAGTGGGGGAGCTGGCTCCCTGGAGGGCTAAGCCCTACCAGCCATTCCTCCCCATCCCCGTTTATTTCTCTCCTCCTGCTCCCTCACATCATCACACAAACATGCACATAGGACCTTGGGGGGTGGACAAGTCGAGGAGTGCGGGTATGGACCCCATTTCCGCATTCCTGTGGCTTCCTGCCCCCCAATTTTATTTGCACCTTATGCACTTCCACCGACGACATTCCACGCAAACATACACTTAGGGCCTTGGGAGTGAGCACATTCAACGGCACTTGGCAGGGGGAGTTCTCAGCCTCCTCCCGAGTGCCGGTGCCCACTTCGAATTTTAAACTGCATTTAGACACCAAGGGCTGTGGGTGCAAGTAGGGTGGTGCAGTGGCATCAGCTGGCATAGGCCAGAAAATGCCCGCACTGCCCGCTCACCACAGCAATAGAATACACCTCATTAACACACAACACTATGTTGGAGCAGGTGGAGGGAGACCAGGGGGTCTTAGCACACCTCTGTTGTTGCTTGGCTGCCTGGGGCTGGAGACTAGGAGGGAGATCTGGCCGTCTGGTTGGGGTCTGGGGTGGTGGGTTGCTGTGCTCGGCGGTGGGCGGGGGAGCCTGCTCATCAGCACCCCAGCAGAAAGGGTCAAACTCTGGTAACCGGTGGTGGTTGTACTCCATGTGCAGCATTACCGGGACCAGAGTGAATAGGGTGTGTATGGGGAGCATGAATGGGTGTCCGGCGTGTATTTTTGTAAGTCTTTGGTTGTATGTGCATGTGTGAGCATGAGGGAGGGAGTGTGTGACTGTGTTTGTGTATGACTGTATATGTCAGGTGGGGTCTTTGACTCCTCCCTTCTCCTGGGACCTCCTTTGATGATATAGATCTTCGTCTCCCCTCCCCCCTGTCACACCTGGTGTGGGTGTGATGCCTTGGTCTGCCTGAGTGTTCGTGGCTCCCGGGTCAGGGAGTTTAAGATTTTTGGCATCTGCCTGATCAATCCCAGTGGCGGCCTGGGGGGGTCTGGGTCCCTGGGCTCTGCTGGGTCCCCGGCGGGGGTGGTCGCCCCTGGGTCCCGGGTCGCTGGGTCCCGGACTCGGCCGGCTAGGGGGTGGGAGGCTGCGGGCAGGCCTGAGGACTTGCCGCTGATATCTCCCGGGGCTCTGCCGGCTGCTGGTTGTGGCCCCCCGGGGCGATCCTCTGTGCCTCTCGAGGGGGGCGGGGGCCTTTCTGGTTGCGGGCTCCTTGGGGTTCCTGTGTTCTGGGGCAGCGCCTGGATCTCTGGGACTTGGAGCTCCCCCCCGTCTCCTACGCGTCTTTGGGGGGCAGATCTGTGGTCCCTCACACTCTCTATTGGACGCTCCTATAGATAAACCTTACATAAACAAGCGCGTGTACACACACAGGTGCTCACATGGTGCTCTCATAAGTATGGGCTTGGGCACGTTCAACACATGTCTTAAGACTATGGTGGGCACTCAATGCACTGTGGTATATTATCGTGTGACTGTTTAGTTAAACAATGATTGATTATATATTTCTTCATCAAGTTGACGCAGTGATAGCTTGATTTTGTTATATTGGTGTTGTGTCCCATTTTTTGTTATGTTTTGCTTTTTTCTCGTCTCATTTTGCAGGTCTAGAAGCAGACTCTTGTTCATTATTGTTTATTTTTGTTGAATCCCCCCCCCACCTAACCCCCTCTCTCCCCACCTTTTCTCTTTTCCTTTCTCTTTCACCTCTGTCTCCGTGTCTGGTCGAAATTACAAAGCATTCAAAAACAATAACAATAAAGTTTTAAATATCAGGTGCGACATTAAAAGCAGACTCTTTGATGCTCCACCTGAGACATTAAAAGCAGATGCTCTGATGCTCCACCTGAGAGTAAAACTGTAAGGCTTGTTACCAGCATTCAGACATCAATTCTGCTTGCTTCACAGCCAGACAGGACACGTTAAAAAAAAAAAAAAAAAAAGAGCTGCCGCATGAAACGGGGATAATTTCAGCTTCAAGTGTGAAACCACTCATTATCATTAATTATCTACCAATTACTTTGCAGCTGTCACACTCCGGTTAGTGGCTAGCTGTAACTAGCATCCACTAGCTGCCCAGTGCCGGCGCATTACTAAAGGGGTTTTTGAAAATCTGCACATTGAGGAATTTCTTCTTCTATGATTGTTAAATTGACTTCTTTGTTAATTTCCTTTGTGGCCAATTAATTTGCAACTAAATTGGCTCATAATTTTACTGATTTAAGTGTTGATCTTCAAAATAGGAGTAAAATATTTTTTATCGTTTGTTTTTAGTAAATTATCTTTACTGTTGTATGAGTCTTGTGAATGACAAGCAGCATTTTGTGACATTTACATGAGGTTGGTCTAACCCCGGTTTCACACTGCAAGCATCAGCGGAACGGAACGGCAGCGAAGCTGCACCGCTTCAAATAGAATCCAATTATAGTCTATGTAGTGTTTCAAACCAGCCGCGACGCGGCAATTTCCAGGTGCGTCCCAAAAGCAGCATGTCGCGCAGTGCCGCTAAAGATAGGATCGAGTTCTATTTTTTCCACGAGCCGCTTCTGGGACACATCAATTTCCGCAGTTCACATAGTGCGAGACAGGAAACCACACGGTTTCAGTGTAAAGTCCCCGGTTATTTTCAAAATAAAATGCAACGTTGCGATGTTATATATAACTTACGTCAGTATGTGTGACCGAACGGCTTTGTTTACCACCAGTTTCTTTCGAGAAGTGCAACAGTGTGATTCCTCGCAGGGGTTGTGATCTCTCGATGAGGAAGGTGTTGGAAGTCTCGAGGGATTTTAGAATCTCGTGAGTACAGCGAGGTGCAGTGAGGAAGCCGTGCCGCGGCCAAGACTCTCCCGGTGTGAAAAGGGCCGCTTTGAAGTTCGCGAGTGAGCCGCTCCGCTGCTGTTCTGTTCCACTGATGCTTGCAGTGTGAAACTGGGGTAAACCTGACTTTTTTTTCTTCTAAGATTAGAATCTTATTAGAATTTGTTTGCTAGCTGAAGGTCTAATCTCAGAATCAGAGCAAAAAACACTGAGCAAGAGAGTTTTGCTTCTTTGGATTACTCCATCCTCCTTTGCACCTGCTTTTGAAATCGATGTGTAAGGTTTCTCAGATGTTATAATTGCATTTTAATTGTAAGCTGAAATTTTATTAACAGCCTGGAAGCTTCTACAGTTTAGAATTACTTGGCAATAGAAAATGAATTCTTAAAAGATCAGAGCAAGGATTTCCAAACGTTTCAAAACGAGGATCCAAATAAGTCATGTTTAAAGTCAATGGGGGGCCACAAGAATGTGGTTTTCTTCCTTTAAAAATGCAAACATTATTTAATGATCATTTTTCGTACTCTTCAAAATAGAAATACTAATCTGAACATAAACATGGTAGAAAGGTTCGATCTTCAACATCCTACACGGAGAGCGAATTCATCATTCTAAAAATGCAAGTGGGGGCTGCACTAAATTGCAGGACTGCACTTTTGGACATGCCTGTCTCAAAGGGATATTCCACCCAAAAATGAAATTTTGTCTGTTGACATATTTCCCAGTGTTATATAAGTGGGCAAAAACTATTTTAACTAACCGGGTAATTCTCCTGACCCAGCTGTACTCCTTTAGCTTTAGCTTAGCATAAAACACAGTAAGTGAATGGTTCCAACTAGCATTGTGAGTAAAAAAGTCCTTAAAATCACTCAGTAGTGATCCCAATTCTTCTTGTTGACCTAAATAAATCAGACTGACTGTAAGTGACAATTATTGACATAAGGGTCCAGAGAATGACTTGGCTGGTTAAAAATAGTTTTTTCCCTACTTTTCTAACTCGAGGAAACCTGTCAACAGACAAATTTTCAATTTTGAATGGAACATCCCTTTCAATAAAATTAATAGATTTTAGGAGGAGTATTTGACCATTTTTGTATATTTGTGATTCTGTTCAATCAGCAACTTAGTAAAGTTTTAGGGATTTTTACAAATCAACTGAACACAACAGATGGATAAACATTGGGAACAAGCAGCTGCAGGTCTAACCTGAGTTAAAGGGACTTTACTTTTGAATTTTTAAGCTCGCGATTGCCCCCTCAGGCCAAAAGCATAACGGCAGCTTCAATAGTAGGCTCGTGCACGATGTGCACATGCTGTACGTGCACACTCCTTAACGAAAATAATAGCTGAGACAGTCCCGTGTGTGTGTGGCACGCAGCTAATTAATTAAATAATTTGGTTCTGTACCTTTCTCTTCAGCACAGCCGACAAAGGTTTAAGATGGGTCAGTCCTCCTGCATGCTCAGATCATTCCCTTCCCTTGCTTGAAAAATTTTTCCAAAATGAAAGTTGAACCCACATCTTTTTTATCTGTGAGTTCAATGTCGTTCGGCGAGTCTCAAATAAAAATTCGGGCATCTTACTGTAAAAAAATATACCATTAATGTAAAAAAGAAACTCTACATGAACTATGTTTACACCCAGAATCGAACCCAGGACTTCTGCATGGGAGTTAGACATCTTTCAAGGTGAGCTACACTCTAGTAACATTCACAGTATCTGTAACTTTTATATCCTTGATAACACCTGAAACAACGTCAAATCAATGAACAGCTCGAAGCGAAAATGGCTATTTTGTTGCTAATTTGCAGGAAATATCTAGAAGAAAGTTCTACAGAAAGTAGCTAAGGGTCCTCAGGAATGTAGCTAGGTTCATCACTAGGCGTTAGGAACAGCGACAAAGTCGCTGAGTTGGCACTGCCTCTCTCTCTGCTGCTAAATCTACAGATAGCAAATGCTAAGGGTGTGAACGTGCATGAAGCAGCCTGCTCGACCCGAGCATCTCTCTTTTTCTGTGATTTTACAGAAAAACAGGCAATCACAGTAAAAATGCCAGGGCTCATTCTACAGGACCAGGGTATTGCAGGAGAATGTATGAAGAAGAAATTTATTATTTCTATACATGTTTTGGCTGTCAAACTTCCTTATAGTCACTTTAATGACTTTAACTCATGGTTAAAAATAAAACACGAGATTTTAGCAAAGCTGTGAACTGGACTTAGTGCGAAACTGTTTTTAAAAATCATCCATTTCCTCACTAGTGTTGCTGATGCAGCTCTATGCTGCTGTAGTGTGATTGTGTTTATTTTCTTCATATTCAGGCTAAATTAAATGTTTCCAGGTGATTTCACACATTAGATTGGCTGACACACACACACACACACACACACACACACACACACACACACACACACACTTCATCCTCTCTGAACTGAACAGCAGCTGTTAGATGCTCACTCTGACTACCTGTTGCAAACAGGAGGCATTAGCTCCCTCCCAACGACTCACCGCTCTTAAGCTAGGCAACATTTATGAACACATTATTCTATAAATAACTCTTCTGTGTTTAAACGTTATTCTCGAAGCGGCAGCAGTTCTGGACTCCCCAATGGGGCTAAACCCAAACCGCTAACGTTACCTGTCAGCCCGCCACCTCCTTCTCCGTAACCTCGTCTCCTCTGCAGCACGAAATACTCGTTATCCTTCTCGGTGACCCACAATTTAAACGCGTTTTTCAGCAGAATCTCTTCAGGTTTCAGCCACATGTTTCAAACGTGACGAAGCTCTCTAACAAATCCACCTGACATGTCACGGTCAGCTGTAAAAAGCCCCGACAAGAACACCGAAGACATTTGTTTGTGTCCGAATCCCTCCCTTCCCACGTCGACAAGAAATGCTGCCAAAAGCGCAAAGCATTGTGGGATTGTAGTTTTTGCCGAGGACACGGGCCCAGTTTGTTTACTGTTTTAGGCTCCATAAAAACCAAATATTTGACATTTTAAGCACGAATATATAAAATAAATACAAATCAATACAAATAAATACATTGTTTTCCCAAAATAATGTGATAATTACTATGAACCCCTACAAAATCTGAATGTCAAGCTTTTTGTTTATAAAGGAAAACGATTTCTTCCAAGACAATTTTTACTGGCTTTGGGATTTTTTGAGTAGATTTTGCTTTAACAAATACTAAACACCAAATAAACAGACAACACACATTTATAACGAAGGAGTACCACAGGTGTAAGTGTTTATTTATTATTAAATATTTATAAAAGATGTGAATAAACGAGTGTGAACATAAACTATCTAACTATTGTCAAATGATTAATATCGAGTTAAGGCAGTAACATTTCGGAATAACACATTATTCTGAACACTGCTATCCAACATTTGTGTGTACGAAGTAACACAGACTGTCTCCATTGGAACAAAACTTAATGCAAAATAAAAATAAATGAATCAACTCGTTCAGCCTTTTCAGTTCACTCTGAATATTAAACTATGTCAAGGTTCAGTGCATGACAAATAATAAAACAACAAATTCGCTTTAACTGTTGGTTCTAATGTAATTCTAAAATGTGTTTTATGACGTAATTGTAATACTTTAAAGTACGTTTCAAACCAAAGTAGTGTAAATTTGGTGGCTTATTTTAGATGGAGGAAAATAACAAAGAGGTGAAATTTCATGTGATTGACTTTGGGCTCATTTCAGCTTCACCAGTGTCGCCCTCTTGTGGTAACATTGTAAAATTAGAACAAACACATTCTAAGGAGTCATCTATGCAAATAAATAAATAATTAAAATAAGAATAAAACGACTAATATGACTTAAACAAAAGCTTCGTCTGATTGCTGTACAGCTGAGGTGGCTAATTTAGGAAGGGAATTTTAAAAAATAAACGATAAATTTCTTGTAGCTTTTAGCCTTTTAGAAAATTACGCCCTCTAGTGGTAATTTGGTGAAATTACATTAACTATACTAAACATTGAAATGTTACAAGAGAAATAATTGCTTTGAACTTCAATCAATGCTAACTTAACTAACTAGCTCATATAGTTGATCTTGAGAGTATATATTTTAACTTTGACGAAAATAACTGTGTTTTGAAAATTACAGTATTTCAGCCTGTCGTATGTTGAAATCTAATACAACTTTGTCCAAAACGATCTACTCATCTACCAACTCATTTAGGCAAAATCTTTGGTAACTTGTCGCTCATTAATGACGACATCTGTTTTAGAACCAGAACACAGATTTTTCTGTTTCTGTTTGCCAGTCTGTCAGCAAATACATGTAGGAAAATCCCCACATTTAAAAAAAATTGCCATCTCTCTTTGATTATCAGAAAAATCTCAGTGTGACGAACAAAAACCCTTTTGACTTGATTTTTTTTGTACAGTGATCTTGAGTTCCCTGAAAGGCGCTTTAAAAATGCATCATCATCATCATCATCATCATCATTAATCTGTTATGGTCTTGGGCTGACATTTGTTGTTAAATCTCGCTCAAAATCTCTAACATACCTTCCTTTACAAGATGTTAATTATTACATGGACAATTTGGACTTTGATATTTCTGATAAACCTTGTAATTATTTTGTGTAAATAGTTTACGGAAGAACACTACATCTGTTCTTTCCTTATTTTGAACTACTTCACACAATATTTAAGTCACTTTAATGCCTCTCTAGATTTAATAAGGAAACTGCAATAATTTACCAAAAATTGCATAATTCATGTTGTTTTAATGCCTTGCATAATTAAGTCATATTGTTGTCTTTTTTTCTTTTGTCACAATTAAGCCATATTACTCGTTTTCCTTTTTTCTTTATAGAAATGTCTCACTTAAACTCTCTGCACCTGAAATTGTTATAACAATCAATGTCAAGCTCCTAGTTTTGAAAATGTTATTTTCATCAATTAAAAAAAAGGTCCTCGCCTTCTCGGCGCACCAATGACGTCACTTCAAATTGCATTTTTAGCTCGACTTTTAAAATAAAGAATATCCCGAAACATTTTGGGTCAAGGAAATAAAGTCAAACCACTTATTTCACATTGTAACATGAAATATGTAATTTAAAAAACTAGCTGTTTTCGGTGTGGTGGTTGAGCGAAATGATGACGCCATCAAACTGCATCAGAATTTAGCGGTAAGTTCAACGTCTCAGCGTCAAGCAAGCAACAACTTTCGTGGCGAACTGTGATGTTGACGTACATTTGGGTTATTTTACTAATTTCACAGTTATCTTAGTAGTTTATAACTTATGGGAGCAAAAAGCCCACAAGCTAACTTGATGCTATCGAGGGTGGGTTTCTAAACCAATGGAGGGTAGTTCGTCTTGTTCTTCTATGCTTTCTGCGCCCCGTCAGCCGTCTTTCCTTTTGTCAACTTTGGAGCGCTTATCCAACACTCCGTGCCTGAAACTCAGCGCTCAGGAGGCCCCTCCTGTCGCTGTCATCGCCCTTCGGAGGTATCTGTCTGAGCAGGCTGTGGATCAGCAGCAGCCCGTCTTCTACAGCTACGACGTGACGGTCACAGACGGATCTTGGCGAGCCAAATGCTTTCTTCACCCCAGTTTAAACCACCTTGTGCACACCAACACTCTGAGGACAGGAAGTGACATCAGCGTCAGGCAGTGCTCCTATGTTTACAACGAGAGGAGGCTGGGATGTGGTTACATTTGTGTCGAGGCGCTGGTCTGTGACGCAGAGAAGTCCGCTCTTCTGCCCGGTGTTGATGACATCCGGTCATTACCAGTTCTGGTGAAGCCTGGCATGGAGAGGAGCATGCTGCTGCACAGTGATGTTCCTCTGCAGCCGGACTGCAGACACTACCTGCCCCTGTGGAACAACGACGATCCAGAGGGGGACATCTGGATGTCAGATTCTCCCTCCTCTGAAACAGTGCTGGACGGTAGGATGACCTCTGACCTGTCCAAACTTTGGCTTTACACTTGTGTTTTAAGATTTTATCCAGAATCTGCCTACAAAGTTCTTTATTACTTTCTCCCACACAACTAATTTTCTTAGTCCACCAACCTTTACGCTAAAATTACTAATATAAAACATAACTACTTATTAAATTGTATACTCTTTTATAAGTATGTCATAATTTATTATACATTTTAATATTTTATGTTGACTTGAGCTAAATATTCAGTGAAAACCTTAATGATCTTTTATGTCAGTGTCAAAGGTCGCTCTCCTAGGTGGTCTGGAGTCCTATCTCAGATACTCAAAGAAGCCTTATCCCCTCCTGGTAAAAATAATACACAAATCCAGGTTAAGGTATTACGGCAGGCCGGGACTCAAGATTCATTACCCCTATCAGGTGAGTCTAACCATTCAGTTACTTATAAGATCATCATGTAATCTTCATAATCTAGATCTTTATTATAACCAAAGTGTGTAAATCTGTCACGTTTCAGGCGTACTTTGAGGTTGCTGACAAGAGTGGCATAATGTCGCTTGTGCTTTGGAATGATCTTTGTCCCGAGTTTTACCAGAGATTGAGTGTCGGCACGGTGCTGTATCTCCAAAATTACGCCCTGAAGAAGAGTTATTCAAACAAATCACGCCCACAAATGAGCCACTACGGAATGACAAACTTCACCTCTACTGGTACGTCCCTAACTAAGCCTTTGTTTTTCCACAAGTTTGGGGAATATAATGATTCAAAACACAAAAGATTCTCTTGTCACCTACAAGGTGATCATGCTTCTGGAGATAAATTGTATTAGAAATAACATATCTTTAATAGTTCCCTCGTTATTACCAGTAGATCGTTTAATTAAACATGTTCCAGCTGCTCGTCCAGACTCAGGGAAATCTCAGCAAAGAAGTCAAGCCTGTAACATATTAAACAGAAAACACATTCAGATTTTAAATATTTGCATTTCCTAGAGTAAGGTTAAAAGCTGGAATGTTGGTGCTTTTAGAATTTGGATCAAACCTTTACCACATTCATTTTTATTCAACCTGTTAATGTGTTTCTCTAAGAAATCAGCTTGAACTATCGTGAGCCGGCTGCTGTCATCACCATAGTCTCACCCAAGAGTGTCCAGCCTCAGTGGGGGCTCCCCGAGGTTTCCTACCAGTTCACCAGCAGGTAACCAGATGGATACTGTGTTTTTATTATTTAGGGGGCTTAAAAAGTATTGAAACTTTATGTTTATGTTTATTCATTTAGCAGACGCTTTTATCCAAAGCGACTTACAATTTCAAACCTATAGGGCATGTAGTGATCTGTGGGGGAAACCGGCGTACCCGGAGGAAACCCACGCATGCATGGGGAGAACACGCAACTCCACGCAGAAAGGCCACAGCCGAGTTTTGAACCTGCAACTTTCGTGCTGCGAGGCAACAGTGCTAACCACTGCGCCACCATGCAGCCCAAAAAAAGTATTGAAAGTTAATCAACTAATTTAAGAAAAATGAAAACCATAAAAAGTTGTTGGACTCACTTGTCATGCTGTGATACTTTGGCAAAATTGAATAAACTTTGCCTTTGGTTAAAGGTTTAATTGCAAAACAATTTTCGTTTTATCTGAATGTCAAAATTAAACAGTTTATTAGTTACAGGCGAGTTGTGATGAAGTCAAATTTTTTATTTAGAAGACCTTAAAGTCCTGAAAAGGTGTTGCAATGTGCAGAGATCCTGCATCTACCCTGTCACTGTCGTTTTACATGGGATTGTATGATTACAACAGTTATTCATACTGTTTGATGTTGTTTCTGTTTATCACAGGTCTGAGTTGGAGAATCTGCCCGGTGATTATGTTTGTGATGTCATTGGTTTGGTAACATTTGCTGGCCGTGTGGAAAGAGTCATTAGCAAAGGCAACAAAGGTAAGGCATGTTCATCTTTCGTCTTTCTGCTGAAACTTGTCATTTACCTTTTGTCTGTTATTTAGTGAATTATATTTTTTCCCGTTTAGGTCCTGATAAATACTGGAGCTATCGCTGGGTCCACGCTGTGGATGGAACGTTTGACCAGCCTTTCATCTTGGAGCTGTTTTCCACATCTCATCCTGAAATCTTTGGTCACATTTGTCCAAGTGAGCTGGATTAATTCATATCTGATCTGTGCTGACTAATTCATGCTGTAAGTGGGACATTTTTCCTCGAATGTCCCGTCTTCTTGTCCACAGTGACCTACCTGGTGTGCACGCAGATGCGAGTCTGTAAAGTGGAAGGCTCACAGCCCTACCTCTCAAGCAGCTGTGGAACAGAGATCTTCATCACAGGTGACTGCAGCTGGTAGAGCAGTTCTCTGTGTTCAGATCACCAGATCACTGGTTTTCTACCACCACCAACAGGTTACCACAAGGGCCAGCCATATGTGGGTGACCCCAGGGTGAAAAGCTTCATCCAGTGGACCAAAACTCTGAAGGACAACACAGTCATGCAGAAGTCCACTGTTGGTGGCTATTACTGCTATCCTCACCCCCCACGGTTTTTTAAACAGACAGCAGCAAAATCACCAGGTAAAAGAAATGGTGCATGAGTTTTTATGGTGTGGTTATGGTATATATATATATATATATATATATATATATATATATATATATATATATATATATATATATATATATATATATATATATATATATATATATATATATATATATATATATATATATCCATCTTCACATGTTTATGCTTCTGAGATGATTACCATCACTCTCACATGACTAAACTATTAAACAGCATCACCCCCCACACCCTCTGGAACAGATACACAAGCAGAGACAAGATGGAAAAAATATCAGTTGTTAATATCGGCCCAGTTTTACTTATCGGACCGATATGATAAAGAGCAAGTCATCCCCTGCCAGATTCTTACTCAACTCCCACTTCCTGTTTGAAAAATGCAACAAATGCTGTCGCTTAGCAGACCGAGAGGGCGGAGCCGCTAACAAATACACACACTCATGACATTGTGACATCATAATGTACCATCTAACATCATAGTGTACCTCTTAGCCAATAGCGATGGCAGATTTAAATTCAAATGCAGTGCTGACAGTTTTAGGCAGAATATTTAAATTTTAACTAAGATGCACTAAAGTGCCGAGTTATTGACTACATTTGTCTACAGCACAATCAGACACTCATTTATATAGTTTATCAGCAAAAAAACATGTTGATTTGGAGTGACTTGCTCTTTAAAGAATGACTACCACCGATATCAAGGTTCCCACGTGTCCTGGAAAACCTGGAAAATCGTGGATCAATTTTCCAGTCATGGAAAACACATGGAAAATGCGAAAAAAAGGAAAATGTCCTAGAAATATTTGAGTTGTCCTGGAAATCTATTTTCCCTCCTTGTGAATGAATACAAAGGGGTAAACATTTTATGCATGAATTTCTGTTTTCAGCTGTGTTCAGTGGGTATTTGGCTGTAGCGCTTGTCTGCTTTCATTTCTGCATTCAGCCGGCACAGCGCCCCACGTGACGCTACCAACCAATCAAATTGCTTTGAACAGTTCTGCTTCCCAGTGTGTCCATCTGTCTTTGTTGCTAGATTTACCAATTTTTCATACTCAAGTAAAGATTTATTTCTCCAAAGAAGATCCAAAGCTAGCGACTTTCAGTTAAAGAGTGCTGCTGTATTGCAATGTATCGAGTGAGAGGTTTTTCTCCCTCTTTCTGTTAATTGACAGAGGAGCAAACTGAGAGCTGTGTTGTGTCGTCACTATGATGACCAGAGCGGGAGAGTCCTGCATTCTTATGACTTTTCTTACATCCCTTAAATTGAAACTCGTGTCCCGCATTATTGACAGTCTCCTGTTTTGAGTTTAAGTCTTGCATAAACTTGTGTGGAGAAATCTGCCTGTTGCTGTCAATTAAACTAGGAGGCGGGACTTTTACGCAGGTTCGGAAATGTATAGCAATTTCAGCAATATAATTGACAAACAAAACACAGTTCAAGATTTCCATCCATCCATCCATTTTCTTCCACTTATCCAGAGTCGGGTACAATGGAGGCAAGGAACAGGGCCCATTTGGACTCAATGTCCCCCGCCTCCTTTTGAACCGGAGGAGCAGTGGTTCTACTCCGAGTCCCTCCCGAATGTCCGAGCTCCTTACCCTATCTCTAAGGCTGAGCCCGGCCACCCTGCGGAGGAAACTCATTTCGGCCACTTGTATCCGCAATCTCGTTCTTTCGGTCATTACCCAAAGCTCATGACCATAGGTGAGGATTGGGACGTAGATTGACCGGTAAATCGAGAGCCTGGCTTTCTGGCTCAGCTCCCTCTTCACCACGACAGATCGGCTCAGTGTCCGCATCACTGCAGACGCTGAACCAATCCGCCTGTCGATCTTCCGATCCCTCCTACCCTCACTCGTGAACAAGACCCCGAGATACCTAAACTCCTCCACTTGAGGTAGGACCTCTCTCCCGACCCGGATTGGGCAAGCCACCCTTTTCCGGTCGAGAACCATGGTCTCATATTTGGAGGTGCTGATCCTCATCCCAGCCGCTTCACACTCGGCCGCGAACCTACCCTGCAAGAGCTGAAGGTCAGAGCTGGATGAAGCTAGAAGGACCACATCATCCGCAAAAAGCGGAGACGAGATTCTCCTGTCACCAAACTCGACACACTCCACACCACGGCTGCGCCTAGAAATTCTGTCCATAAAGGTAATAAACAGAACCGGTGACAAAGGGCAGCCCTGGCAGAGTCCAACCCTCACCGGGAACAGGTCCGACTTACTACCGGCTATGCGGACCTAACTCACGCTCCTCTGGTAAAGGGACTGAATGGCCCTTAACAGAAAGCCACCCACCCCATACTCCTGGAGCGTCCCCACAGGGTGCCCCTGGGGACACAGTCATAAGCCTTCTCCAAATCCACAAAACACATGTGGATTGGTTGGGCAAACTCCCATGCCCCCTCCATCACTCTTGCAAGGGCATAGAGCTGGTCCACAGTTCCACGGCCAGGACGAAAACCACATTGCTCCTCCTCAATCTGAGATTCAACTATCGATCGGACCCTGTTGTCCAGTACCTTGGAGTAGACCTTTCCAGGGAGGCTGAGGAGTGTGATCCCCCTATAGTTGGAGCACACCCTCAGGTCACCCTTCTTAAAAATGGGGACCACCACCCCGGTCTGCCACTAAACAGGAACTGCCCCTGATTACCACGCAATGTTGCAGAGATGTGTCAACCACGACAGCCCTACAACATCCATAGCTTTGAGATACCCAGGACGAATGCCATCCGCCCCCGGGGCTCCGCCGCTGTGTAGTTGTTTGACTACTTCAGCAACTTCTATCCCCGAGATTGGACAGTCCATCCCCAGGTCTCCCGGCTCTGGTTCCTCCTCGGAATACACGTAGGTGGGATTGAGGAGCTCCTCAAAGTATTCCTTCCACCGTCCGAAAATAGCCCCAGTTGATGTCAGCAGCTCCCCATCCCCACTGTAAACAGTGTGAGTGAGTTGCTGCCTTCCTCTCCTGAGGCGCCGGACAGTTTGCCAGAACCTCTTTGGAGCCGATCAATAGTCTTTCTCAATGGCCTCACCAAACTCCTCCCACGCCCGAGATTTTGCCTCGGCAACTGCTACTGCTGCACCCAGGTTGGCTATCCGGTACCTGTCTGCTGTCTCCGGAGACCCACAGACCAGCCACGCCCTGTAGGTCTCCTTCTTCAGCCTGACGGCTCCCCGAACCTCTGGTGTCCACCAGTGGGTACCGGGGTTGCCACCACAACTGGCACCAGTCACCTTGCGACCACAGCCAGCAATAGCCGCCTCAACAATCGCAGAGTGGAACAAGGCCCACTCAGAGTCAATGTCCCCCACTGCTCTCGGGACGCGGTCAAAGCTCTGCCGGAGGTGGGAGTTGAAGACCGTCTTGACAGGTTCTTTTGCCAGGCGTTCCCAGCAGACCCTCACTATGCATTTGGGTCTGCCGGATCTACGCAGCATCTTCCCCAGCCATCTGATCCAACTCACCACCAGGTGGTGATCAGTTGACAGCTCCGCTCCTCTCTTCACTCGGGTATCCAAAACATACGGCTGCAGGTCAGATGATACGACTACAAAGTCTGTCATCGACCTGCGACCTAGGCTGCCCTGGTACCAAGTGTACCGATGGACATCCTTTTGTTCGAACATGGTGTTCGTTATGGCCAAACTGCGGCTTGCACAGAAGTCCAATAATGAAACACCGCTCGAGTTCAGATCAGACGGGCCGTTCCTCCCAATCACACCCCTCCAGGTCATGCTGTCATTGCCCACGTGAGCATTGAAGTCCCCCAGCAAGACAATGGAGTCCCCTAATGGAGCGCTATCTAGCACTCGTCCCAGGGACTCTAAAAAGGGTTGGTACTCTGAACTGATATTTGGCCCATAAGCACAAACAACAGTCAGGACCCGTTCACCGGCCTGAAGGCGCAGGGAAGCTACCCTCTCGTCCCCCGGGATAAACCCCAACACACAGGCAGAGAGTCTTGGGGCTAACAAAAAGCCAACCCCAGCCCTCCGCCTCTCACCCGGAGCAACTCCAGCAAAAGAGAGTGTCCAACCCCTCTCAAGGACTTGGGTTTCAGAGCCAATGCTTTGTGTCGAGGTGAGTCCGACTATATCTAGCCGGTACCGCTCAACCTCTGCCACAAGCTCCTGCTCCTTCCCTGCCAGCGAGGTGACGTTCCATGTCCCAAAAACCAGTTTCCTTGTCCGGGGATCGGACTGCCAAGGCTCCCTCCTTGGTCTGCCACCCGATCCACACTGCACCGGACCCTTCGTGTTCCTCCTGCGGGTGGTGGGTTCACAGTTGCTTTCACATATTATGTCCATGAATTTTAAAGACACATTTTAATACCAAGAAAGCGCTCATTTTTGAACGGGGAGAAACGTTATTTTAGGTTTTGTTTGAAAATAAGTCCAGGACTACAAATGCGCATTACAGAAGTGACGTCATCGAACCAGACACGTAGAAAAACAGAGGGAAAATGGATGTAAGTTCAACAAACTTCAAATCCTTCCTTCAGGAGGAAAGAACCACCATAAATCTGGCCATGTGGTAAGAGGAGATTCTGTGGTGACGTCATATATGCGACGTGCCGAGGTCTAATGTGTAGTCATGCTAATTACGAACTTTTACAAGCTGATAAATCTCAAAGTACATGGCCAAAACACCCATCATTAGTTTTCATTTAAATTGCAGTACAACATATGCGTGATCCAGGGTGCTCTTTTAGCCCCATTGACTTGCATACATTTTTTCGTTCTTCCGGGGACTCATGAGCCGACCGGAAAGGGAGGAGACTTAGGGTCCCTAAAGTGAAAAACAACAATCTTTGCACAACTATAAAATCGATATAGCGGTATAGGTACAGTATAATATCTGTTTCAAAATACATTCTAGGGCTGAGCGATATGGCCTAAAATCAATATCACGATATATTGAGGATTTCACCTCAATAACGATAAATGGACGATAACTACAGGTAAGCGCAGAAACAAAAGTTGTCCACTAGATGGGGCTGTCACATGTATTAAGTCGTGTCACATTTTTACGTGACTCAAGGTGGTAAAGCTTCTTAAAGGGACATGAACGTTGCCAACCTACACACATCTTTTCATTTTTTTATTGCCAGATTTATTGACATGGGAAAGATTATCACGATAAGTCAGAAATTTCGATAACGATAAATTTTCGATTTATTGCCCAGCCCTAATACATTCTGACATGAAAATGATATTACCCAGCCCTAGTTGTAATAACTTGAGCCTTACTGTAGCAGCTGAAAGTCTTGAAAATGTCCTGGAAAAGTCCAGGAAAATCATGTTCAAAAAAAGAGTGGGAACCCTGGATATTGATGCCGATATATCGTGCATCCCTAATATATATTAGGCGCTATCACACAACAGTCGGACCATAATTTTGTGGATTTCAAAAAAGTCATACATCATTCCCGAAAAGATAAAAACTGCTGATTTGTGCTTTATGGTAAAGTTCCTCTGGTTTCTGCGGCCGACCTGAAGAAGGAGCTGGAGACTCTGCAATACAGAGAACATAAAAGAGTTGCTATTCAGGGATGGATCACAGCAGTACGTTACACAGAAGCCCCAAGATCCTCAGAGACTCAAACAATGGAAGGCAATGAGGTGACAGATGTAATTTTACAGTGATTATTTTTAAGAATGGTGTGTGTTTCAAATGTAAAAATAAGGTTTTTCTAGGTTTCAGATGATGAGCAAGAACAAGTTGGACCAGAACAACAAGCTTCTCCTCCAACAGTTAAGCAAACATTTGCAGGTGGTTCATTATCCCCCTCCTCTGACAGAAGCTCAGCAAACATATTGAAAATAAAAAATCATCAGAGGTATGGGTGACCTTTATATTTATTTGTTGTACCTTGATGGCAAACGGCTGATTTATTGAGTTAAATGTGCGGTAACTCGTGTTTTTCAGTGAAACCACACCATCCTGCCTGAATCGTGGCAGCGCTTCATCTAAAAGGTAGTTTTTAAATCTAAACATGATGTTTTCATTCTGAGCTCATTTTTCATCTCTTCTCTGCTTCAGACACAGAAATACACATGGAAGGGAGGAAGAGGAGGTGGATCAAGGTCAGGGTGAGTTACTGGAGCTTCACCTTCACTCCTGTGCCTGTGTGTGTGTTCTGATACTCACAATGATGCATTTGTCTTCTCCCAGTCTGCAACGCTCCATTCTGGGAAATCAGCGGCTGGTCCATACAGCAACAAGAACTCTCTGAACGTTTGTGTCAAGGCGGCCTGCACCAGGACAGCATCTTTCGCAAGTTTGTGTTTGATGAGAGGATCACCCTGATGCAGTGGTCTAACCTTCAGCCGGGGCAGTGGACGTCAGAGCCAATAGCCGACCCCATCCCACCTGCTTCCTGTCCCGGATACTACCAGCTGACTATTCTGGGTAAAACAGATGCTCCCTGACCAAAGATAACGCCGTCTCTTAAGTGTTCCAGTCTTTTCAGCATCTGTCTGACTCACTGCGAAAATGCAGGCTTCTTCTTTTTTATGAGTGGGTTCCTCACCGAGACAGAAGAGTCCTTTTGTGTTCAGTCTGGAACAAACACTGCTACCTGACCTTTATATTTTATTAAATTTACATCATCGCTGAGTCACTCTAAGGTGAAGACTTGCTGTCAGTGAAACCCAGTTTCCACAGTCAGAGGTCTGAGTGACCTTAAAAAAGGCTTGAATTCATGCAGCTCTGTTGTTAAGGTGGATCTGCCTCTTTAAATGTGTTCTGCTCTTTTATTTTTACCGTGTCATAAAGACCTACATGTCAGGAGCTTTTCTTAATTCTTGAATAATAAAAGAAAAATTTTTTAAATTTCCAACAGGTATTAACAAGCAGATGGCTGTCGATGCTGCGTTTTTCCCTGTCGGGAACGTCGGCGATCCCCGAGCTGTTGGTCTTCCTCAAGATCCACACAACAACACCATGTTGTCCTGCCTTTCATCTGGTTTCCTGTTCCCGCTCAGCGGTGCAGCCCTTCCTCAGCCCGGTAGGAGGCAACAACACAAACGTTGTCCCAGCAGGTCGTAACGCTTCAAACTAAATGTGTGGTCGTCATCTTGCAGAGGAGATCTTGGTGACGGCCTCAGAGCTGGAAGACATGCATCTGGTGTGCGTCCTGGATCTTTGCCATTTGGGTGGGAATCAAGTGGAAGTCCTGATGAACAAAGTTTATAAATTCACAGAAGTTTTCCCTGATTAGAAACTGCAAAAAACTGTTAAAAATGTACAAAATTTTGCTTTCTTTTTGTATTTTTATAATGAGCAAGAAAATAAAATTCTGCAGCTTTAATTTTGAGAAGTCAGCTGTGTCGTGTGTATTATAGAAATAAAAGCCTTGATTTCAGGTCATGCAGCTGAGGAATAACAGGTATTTTGAATTTTTTTTTTCTCAGATATTTCACAATATTCAAGTTGATTTATATATAATTCAATATATCGTAGTTAATATTTAGGCTGAACTCAATTTAATTCTTTTAAAACAAATGTTCATTTTTTTTTAAAGCTTATCTTTCATGGTAAAATACAGAGAGAGAAAACGAGCTGTACACGTGACTGCAACACCGATCTGGGTCCAAAAATAAACAACACCTCTTCTAATAAGACACCTCTTAATCTGTTACAAAATTACTTTAATTTTAAATCATGTAACATACATATGCAATCTATTAGACATAGAAAATAAACAACTATGTGGCCTAAAATATTTTAAATGCATTTTTAAACATTCTATAATACAATATAATCTTTATTCTTTTTTTACTTCCTGCACTGAAACTGCAGAAATGCTTGAACGCAAGGGTTGTGTTGTTTTGTTCATGTTCTGGTAACTTGCACAGAAAGCATTAATCTGACTGCCCACAGTCACGTGTCACATGTTGCAAATCAGAAAATATAGATGAAGTTCAATGTGATCAAATTCACATCCCATCAAGTGGAAAAAGAACAAACGATGATGAAAAAAAAAACCACGAACGAGAACAGCAATCCAAAGAGTGGCTGGGAGGGAAACAAAACACCAATCGAACAAATTATTTACAACCTTTGTGAAGTAATCCAGATGTTAGTAGGTGATTTAGGTTCAAGTCAGATGAGTTTAATGAGCCGAGTTTCCCTCAACCACCTCTGAAGGCAAACTAAACGGTAACAGATGCTTCGTCTAAATCCAACATCGTCTGAATGATGTGTTCAGAAGAAAAATAATCTCATATAACCCATTTCACTGCCTAAAAGGCTGATATTCTGCAGGATTATAAATGAATTGTCTTTAATCATGTGATTTGGAGCATTTTCACTGAGAAATGCTCAACAAATGAAGACAAGAAACACAAAAAGTTGTGAATGGCACCTCTTGAGCTGCTGGCGAAGCAGAAACATGTGAAACTTATGGAAGAATAGTGAGTAATAACAGGGCTCTAGCGTTAGCTTCATCCTTCAGAGTTTGTTACTGATGCAGAATAATTGCACTTTGAATTTGAGTATTTTTAAATGTTTATGAACGGCGGAGCAGGAGCTCTGACTCATTTAACCCCGTACAACTTATGCTAAGTCCTGTGCAAACCCCCCTTCAGTGAATATATATTAAAATAAAATACTGCTAGAAGGAATGTTTTCATTCAAAGAAAATAAAATACTTCCATATAAATTACCTGGTACATGTGTTTATAATACAGCCCTATTTACACGGCAACGCTGTTCTGAAACAGGTAAAACTGCATAAATTAACATTCTTCTTTTAAATCCACATTGCACATAGAAAAGCGTAAAACGGCACCAAACATACGTGCTGAGTGTGCAACAGGAGCAGCACCAGTCTTCAACAGGAATATTTTAATAACACCAAAAGAAGTCGCATTTGGAGCACGACGGGCTGCTTTTCATAAAGTGGAGCGAAAACGTGTTTGTCGTGCTAAGTGGAAAATAAGCTAAGATTTGCAAGACTGAATAATAAACTGAAACTATAATGCAGGCGCTGTTTATGTATTAGCTGATTGTCTTCGTTAGTTTAGATGCACATATGGTCTTTTTTTTTTTCTTCTTGAACTAAGCTCATTGTCAAGCGTCAACATTTCAATCTTCTTAGTGTCACAACTGTAATCCGAGTATCATCAGTGCAGCATCAATAGCATCGGTTCACCGTTAAATCTAAACAGTCTGAGAATTAACTCCAAAGATTGTCAAAGAAAGAGTCGGAAAGCTGCTTCAAAAGCTCATAATGTCTAAATAAATGACAGAACAGACCTTTTTGGAGTATCGGCCGATAAGCAGATTTTTCTGTCTTAATAAATTGTTCAAATAAACAATCCAACAGACACGTCGACCACATTAGAATACTGTTTTCATCTAGGCTGCATGCAAACTCTCTCTGTGCAGAACACAGATCAGTGGTAGAATAACTGTTGTTTCTTTATGCCACACTTTGTTAAATAAGCAATAGGGATGAACCACACGGATGAAACTGTTCAGGATCTACTGAGCATGTTGAGGTTGCAGTAGAAATTCCTCCAGTGCATATATATTAAATATATATGGTTGTAATTTGTCCAGTATAAATCTACACGTTCCCTATTTCTATCTGACGCAGAAAGTAGAAATCATTCTTTTATGAAAATATACCATTTCTATTCCAAATGGACCTGAGCTGGATTTTTAAAGCCGTAATCAGACAAAAACCATCAAACCAGACCATGAATGCATCACGGTTGAAGGCACGATTACCCCTCCTCTGCCTGTTGGATCACACGAGGACTCGCAGCTCGTCAGGAGCAATGTCTGTTTTAGTTCTGGGGCAGCTACAGCGCCACTCTTTCAGGCCCAGATTGAGGCTTTAAAAATCTAGATGGACCTTCATAATAATGAGAAGAAATCCCTTTTGTCGCTTCAGGCCCGATTTTGAATCGTCGTGTTTGGAACAGAATGTGGTGCCGCTGTAGAATTATCACACAAACAAACCCTGTTTAACAGGCAAGGATGATATTCCAGGGAAGGGGCGCTGAGCTGTAGATCTGAAAAGTAATCAAACAGAAGGAAACAATCGACCACAGAAAAATTATAAATATTCTACATTACGGTATGGGTTGGTGTCAAAGTGCAAACAGACACTTAAACTTCAACAAGCAGACGCGTAAAAGCATCATCTTCAGAGCCTGGATAATCCACTTATTCTGGCGGTCTCAGTGAGCGTCACGTGGCCTCTCTCCTCGGATCAGGCAGAGCCAGGACGGCCTGGTGTTGTATAGAACCAGCTGTCTCTGAACTCGCCATCCAAGTTTGATTTCTAAGTG
Source organism: Nothobranchius furzeri (assembly GCF_043380555.1). Taxonomy (NCBI): domain Eukaryota; kingdom Metazoa; phylum Chordata; class Actinopteri; order Cyprinodontiformes; family Nothobranchiidae; genus Nothobranchius; species Nothobranchius furzeri. Next base: position 49,152,713 of record NC_091750.1, on the reverse strand, counting down.
CCACATTGTTTTGCCGCCTGCAGGGCGGCGCCACAAAGGCAGAATCTCAGCGCTCCAGAAAGTCCTTGGTGCTACCGAGTCAGCATATTCCGAAAATCTGAAATGCTGGCTGTCCGATTTTGGGAAAGTTGGTACTGTCTTTGCTGCTGTTGCGGTTGCTGCTGCTGTGCTAGAGGCAGCTGCTGCGTTGGCAGCTGCTGCTGAATGTATCCCACGGTGCTTTGCTGTGGGACGTTGGTGGTGTGTAGGAAAGTTGGAGTCGATCCACTGTGGACAAGCCCTTGAGTCATCTGTGGACAACAAGAAAGCATAAATGTTATCCAGCGAACTGACCCAGAAATGTGATAAAAGTTGTGATGATGATGAGTATGGTACCTGAAAGAACTGCTGGGGCTGCTGAGGCTGCACCGAGTGCTGGGAGGCCTGAGGCTGAGTGGGGTGGGCTGACTGGGACTGATGTGTGATGAAGGTGTTGTGTGGGATCATTATGGGGGACGTGAAGACGGGGGATGGCACGAGCACGGCGTTACAGTTGACTTGTTGCATTGTAAAAGAGGGGGCGATGATCGGCTGGTCCAAGCTGTATCTGTGAAGTAAAAAAACAACAAAGAGCTCAGAAACGGTACAAAACTATGTGATACAAACACGGACTGGGTGTGCTGGCTCACAGAGTTTGGGAGATTCCCATGTTGCACTGGGAGGGCTGTGAGGTGATGCTGCTAGTGGGAACCAGAGTCTGCACCGGCTGGTTCAGGAGCATCCTGCAGGGGAAGAGAAGCTGTTAGTTCTTCATCCCATCTCTAAGCAGACACCAGTGTGTGTTTAGGGCTCTCACTGTAGCTGTCCATCCTGGCTGAACTGGTTGTGTCTTTGGTTTGCATCCTGCTGAGGCCTTGTGTTCGTCTGGGAGAACATCATGGGATTGCTGTAGAAGGGCGTGGTCAGACTTGTGTTCGTCTGCATGGGCAAACTCACCGACTGCCTGCCCCGAGCAGTCCTCTGCTGAACCTGAAAACGAACAAAAGCTCCTCAGAGAAACTTCAAACCAAACATTTAGACTTTAACGTGATCGGATGTCTGCTTTTAAAAGCTCCATCTCGTTTTAAGAACCTGCGTGGAGGGTGAGCTGTTTTCTCTCAGGCCAGAGTGGGGTGATGAACTGTGAGCACTGCAGCTGGCAGGCTTTGACTGGCCTGAGAGCTGCCTGATGACCCCTGACTGGTTCTGTTGGGTCGGCCTTCCTGGTCCCTGCTGCTGCGGCTGCTGCTGGGCCTGACCAAAGTCATTGTGGATCGGCTGCTGTAACAACATCTAAGATGAAGACAGAAAGTAATATATTTGTTTATTCATGCCTTCAGAAAAATGTTTGGCTTTCATATAAATTATACTGACGTTTTCTGCATGTTAAACACCAATAAAACCCAAATGAAAAGATTAAAAACTAGCATTATGCAAATCCTTCTTCAATTATTTCAGTTTGAGCACTAACAAAATTAGTTTTTGTAGGGTGATCACATGATCACATCAGCTCACCAACATCCAGAACACACTTCCAGTCAGAATGTTATACGGGTCATGTAGTACACAAAATAGCCTCTAGGTGGAGACAATCTACCACGACAGGAAGGATTTGGTACCAGGATGCTAATTTATTTCCTTACCCCTAATATCCACGTGCAAAATGTTATTCAAAGATATGACAAAACCTCTGATGATGTATTTTTATGAAACCTAGTTAATTTTACATAAATAAAAAACCTCTATGCTTGTCTTCTGATGAAGACATTTCTTTAGAGAATAGTAGATTGAGGGTCCTCTTTCTCCTTTGGTGGGATTGCTACCTGCAGATTCGCGAGATGAAGCTTCTCCTTAATATCATGCAGCTCCTGCTGCTGGGTTTTAATGTCGGCCTGCAAAATGCGCGTCCTCTCCTCCAGCTGTTCCTTCAGCTGGTTCATTACACCGAGCTGAGGCTGCTGCAGCTGATACACCGAGGACTGCTCCTGGGATTGTTGCTGCTGCTGGGATTGCTGCTGCAGAGAAAAAAATGTATATAATATCAAAAATAAATTATTTTATACTTGATTCAAGTTTCATTAATTATCTTTTTTGCCACTCATGATTTTTTTTCAAAAAAGAAAACAAAAAAATGCGGTTGCTAGTTATTGAGCGTGGTGTTGTGGTGATAGAAGCCATTTACTGTTACGTAACGTGAACGATTTCTTTAGAAACTTTTAAGGGAAAAAACTACATTCCAAATAAAACGATAGAAGAGAAAACCATTTTCTCTTCTCTTCTTTTTATGTTTTTTTTTAACAAGCAGATGATATGAAGACAGATGACAGCAACAGTCATAACTATCAGATGCAGCACACAGAACAGATGAGGGCAACTGGTAGGACAGGAAGTCTAAGCCCCAACCATTGTGGGGGAGTGCTTGCTGCAGGTTGGAGAAAGGGAGAGGCTCATTTGGGGAACAAGGTCAAAGGACTTTTGTCTTTGAGTCAAATTCTACAGGAGAAAATAAAACGCAGAAGTTTACAACCCAGCACCAGTCGTTGTTGCACCGACCGATTTCCCCCCACAGACAGATTTGGTGTTGGAGGAGTATAAACTGACCTTTGAAGCACTGGGTTGGAGTCTGGCAGATGACTTCTCGGGGCCGACAGAAGCAGCCTGCCATGACGGCGTGCAGGCCTCTGTGAAGGAGTTTGCAGCTACAGAGGAGACAGGTCACTTACAGGCTGTCTGACGACATGTTCGCTTAGTTTACCATCATTGTTTCTCTCTTGCTAGCTAAACACACTTCCAACGAGCTCTAATGAGTCAATTACACTCAGGAGATAAACAGATCATTTGCCCAATCACACGACACATTATAAGAAGTCATGCAATCTGTTAGCACTCAAAATCTACGCTGTGGAGGATTTTCAGCCACCAGCGCATCAAATTTAAAACTGGCTGAGTTGCAGCTATTTTTGTGTTTACTGGTTACCCCCCCCCCCCCCCTCCCAAAAGGAAGCTCCGGGCATCAGCAGAGGAACAACAGCTTTGCTGGGATAAAACCAAAACAACTTATTTTCTTTGGATGTATAGCACAGCTGCTGATTCATTGATTGCTACTTCATTCAGCCACTGCACTGAGCAAAAAAACTGATGAATTCAGTTGTTTTCGTTATAACCCCACAAATCAACCTAGACAAGAAACCAGCAGCTGTCAAAGTGCACTGGTGTGTGCATTAAGATTTCAGCTCTATGTTTGCTTTTATCAACAGCTGCTGTTGTCTTCATAAATATGCAGATGGAAGTGAGGTGATGGTGGGTGGAACAGCAGCGAGTCTGAAGGCTCAAAGTAACAGGGGAAAGCCAAAGTAAACCATGGGAGCATTTCCTCACGGATGCATCTTCACCCACACAAACATGGGGATGATGCTTAGTTTTGAAATTTGACCGTTTTTAAGCTCAATTTCACCTCATATATGATTTATTCACATAAGAGTACGCTGCTTAGTGAGTTAGCAGTTTAGGAAGCAGAGGATGACTCACACAAAGAGTCTGACTGCACCGTGTGGGAGGATTTCCGAGAGCTGTGGGAGGACACCGAACGTGCACCGCTGTTTCTGTCGCGGGTAGCGTCCAGAGTGGAGCAGATGTCCAGGTACAGCTCCTGGGCCTGCGAGACAGAGCAACATTCAGCACGGAGCCTCAAACACCTGAACGTCACATCGTACGTAATAAAGCTCCTGACTCTGACCTTCACAGAGGAGGGCGCTATCTCAGGTGGAGACAACTCTTCGAGTCCAAAAGCTCTTCTCCGTTCAGCTCGCACCTCAGCGTAACTGAACAGCAAACAGACAGATTTACGTTTGTCTCGTTTTGTCGTGTTTGTGTATTATTAGGACAGAAGAAACACACTAACCTAACAACAGTGTGAGTGCAGACAATGAATTCTGGTTTGGAGTTCCACTGGTGGTAAGTGATGTAGTAATGAGTCTGCAGCCAAATCCACTGCTGTCCTTTGGTCAGGAACCGATAATAGCAGGATTTCCCTTTTCCAAACTGCATTACTGAGAGCAAACAAAAAGCACACATTATTGTGTTCAAATCTATCATTTCTACACTTCAGATAATTTCTGATAAATTTCCACACTCTACATCTGAAGGTGGGATGCAATGCTGAGAGCAAGGGTAAGACATAGTGCACACCCTGTTGTTTTGAGTCATATTTAAGGGCCCTTTAATAGTTGTTTTAATGCATTAGGTAATGAATGTATGGTGTTGGAAAGAAAAAAAAACTATTTTACTAAACTAGAAATGTAATCATAAGGTGGGGCAACTTTGTTTTTCATCCTTTAAGACCTGCAGTTCACGGTGAAGAAACATTTATTTATCTCTGCTACTTTTGTGCCTGCTGGACAAAGTCCAACTATCAAAGACAAAAACAACAGCTATCATGTGCTAAAGAAGAGTAGACGCCGCTCACAGACTGTGCTCATTACATTCTGATGCTGAGAAGGAGCCAACTTTGCTTGATGCTTTTATAAAACAAGCGCTGCTCACGCTTAGTCAGTCTGCCTGTGGGACTCTTACATTGCTTGTGGCACTGGGCTATAAGCTCCAAATCATCCACGTGATAATAGTCATAGCCAGAAGTCCCAAGAACCTCAAAAGGTAAATAGCCAATGATGGGTGATGCTCTGAAACACAAAAGATAATCATAAACACTTTAAAAACTTAAATAAATCAATACAGATGATTATATGGATCATGTTTAGTTCTTACCTGTGATCTAAAAACAAGAACTTCCATTCGAGGCTGTGTCTGGATGTGAATTCATCACAGGGATCTTCCACATTACACAAATCCTAAACCAAAACAAAACTACTGAGACAGGATCTTAACAGCAAACCAAAATAAATTATATCTTCTTTTTACAATTTTACTCATGAAAAATTCTCAATTATATATTTTCACGCAAAGTTATTTTAGCAGGATTGCAATAATCAGACTAGGTGTTATCTCAAAACTACGGCATGTTGCTCCTCAGCATCAAGAATTTGGCAACATTTCCTCACAGTTTTGTTCACACTAAATCATTTTGTGCTCATATTTGCGTGTCACAGTTAAACAGATTGAATATTCTGAATGTTTCCAAGCAGCTGCGACCTTGAGCACAGATACTGTGAAGGAAAGCAAATGACAACTGGAATTAGTCTGCGAGGGTGAAGTGATGGGAGTTCAAGAGCAGAAAATTAAACCAAGGATTTGCTTCGAATCTGTTGGGATCAGAGGAGGAAAAAATATAAGTTCAAGTTAATTCTGGTCAGAGCTGTCACTGGAAATTATTAATAAGTAAAGGATTAGAGTTCAATGTCAAATATTTCACTTTCTCAGGGTCACGTTTTGTTTTCCTGTTGGAAATGACAAACGCTTGCAGTACAAGCTGTAAAACAAAGGAACGAGTCTGAACCAAACAGGTCTTACCTTCAGAAACTGAGGCGTGACTAATCGTACAGTAGCTATGAGGCAGACCTGCTCCTCCAGCGACGACTGCAAACTTCTTGGTAACGTCAGCTCCAGCCCGTTGCAAGAAGACGTAGGCACTGTGAGACAAAAGGAGGCACTTTAGTCACAAAGATCTGATCTAACCCACTCCCAAAACAAAACAAAAACACAACGTCTTACCATTGTTATGAAACTTGAAATCTCCGACAAACTTGACATACTCGTATACAGGCGGCTCCTTTGGGTCCATGCTAGCTCTGGCTATGTGACAGCAAAATTCAATATGAGACTCACCTAAAGGAAGAGAAAAATCATCTTGGTTATATACAATACGTTTATTTTAAAATCAGAATGATTCCTCTTTTTGAAATCCTTTTAATTTCAATAACAAAATTGTGACTAAATACGCAAGTTTTCTTCTGGAATCATAGTTTTACACACAACACTAGCTTAGATCACAACAGCAAATAAATTGTGAAATTCTCATCACAATTTAGTCACAATGTGTCATAATTATGTCCTAAATTTCAATTCATTCTAATTTGATTTTCAACTTTGTCAGTCTAAAAATATCAGATTCTTGATGTTGTCTCCAACTGGTCACAACTTGGTTTCAAAGCTCTCCAACCTCTCCCAGAATAGTTTACATTTGTAACACTCTCAGACTTGTAGAAATGAAATGGAAAATGGTTTCAGACACCTGACAGGACTCTATTTGGATGAAAGTTGTGTGAGTCCCTGCAGCTGTCCTGAGTTTAAAGACGTTTGTATGAGTCGGTAAAAAGAAGAATGCCTTCTCCGGGTCAGGGTCGAGGTCCTGCCTTAACCCTCCCACTGTCCTAATGGGTGTGACCCGGCGAGGAAAGCTGACCATTGAGCAGGGTTGATGGTTTTTCCCTTGGGTCCATGTGGCAGGGGTGAGGAGTGAGCACCACCTCACCCCTGCCATGTGGACCTCCAGGGATAAACCATCAATCCTGCTCAATGGTCAACCTTCCTCGCGGGGTCACCCATAAAGACAGTGAGAGGGTTAAGTGAAGTAGTTTAAGTATCTTGGGGTCCTGTTCATGAGTGAGGGAAACATGTAACGCGAGATTGACAGGAGTATTTGGTGCTGCGTCTGCAGTGATGTGGGAGTTGTACTGGTCTGCCATGGTGAAGAGAGAGCTGAGCTGGATGATCTACGTTCCTACCCTCACCTATGGTCACAAGCTTTGGGTAGTGACCAAAAGAACGAGATCACAGATACAAGTGGCTGAAATGAGTTTTCTCCACTGGGTGACTGGGCTCTCCCTTAGAGATAGGGTGAGAAGCTCTGTCATCTGGGAGGGGCTCAGAGTAGACCCGTTGCTCCTTCACATCAAGAGGAGCCAGTTGAGGTGGCTCAGGCATCTGGTCAGGATGCCTCCAAGACGCCTCCCTGGTGAGGTTTTCTAGACAGGTCCAACCGGGAGAAGACCTAAAAGAAGACCCAGGACAAGATGGAGTGACTGTGTCTTTTGGCTGGCCAGGGAATGCCTTGGGATTCCCCCGGAGGAGCTGGCCTAAGTGGCTGGGGAGAAGTCTGGGCCTTTCTGCTTAGGCTACTGCCCCCGCAACCCGACCTCGATTAAGTGGAGGAAAATGAATGAACAGATGGATAGATGGATTAATGATGGGCAGTGGTGATGCTTAATATGAAAAGTGACTTAAACCTCAAATGAAATTTGGTATAAAAGTCTGAAACAACACACTGGTGCTGTTAGAGTAATCCAGCATTGGTAATGACAAGCTTGTGTGTTTTGGATATCAACTGTTTGTATTTGACCAAAAAGATTAAAAAATATATTTAAGAAGATATCGGGTTTGACTGCTAAAGCATAAAAATACCAGCTTACAGCTGCAACTGTTGGTAAAAAAAAAAACTGCAAACAGCAAGCACAAGAGTTTCCAAGATGTCTCAAAACGTGAACATGTTCAAAGAGTTTGTGCAGCAGTTTTCCTCTCAAAATAGTCAGAATGTTGCTGCAGACACTTTGAACCTTTCTTAATTTAGTTTCTCTGAGTCAAAGTGTCAGAAATGTTGGAAAACTTTAATAGGAGTTGATAGTCAAATTATGAATAAAATTAGGACAGATCGTAAACAAATGAAGACACTAACAGTGACATCCTAATCAGCTATGTCCTTACAACGGAGAGATTTCCAACTAAGACGACGACTGCTCCAAATGTGGTTTTGGGACATTTTTTAAGTTATCTAACATTATCCTGAGACTCTGGTGAATCGCCGTCTCTATTTCTCAGAAAAGCCCAACAGAAACATCGGATTAAGGTCAGAGTGTTTGGCCTCCCATGGCACACTGCTCTGGATTAATGTGTTAACATAACAGTGATTTAAAGTCTCAACTATGATACTAAGCTAGCTCCTATTATTAGCCAAAAGTCTAATCATAGACACAAACTAATCAGCAATCCAATAAACCACAGTCCACTTCCTCTAAAAATACAGAGCTCAGTCAGAACAAACTGGATGGTCAACAGGATTGAAATGTTTATTTTTATACATGATAGATTTACAAAAATACTGAATTTTCTGCTAAGAATCAAAAAGGGGATGCTTAGATTTTGAAGTTTTTTTTAAAGTGGAAGACAATCTCTGAGCTTCAATCTTTTCTACTACTGCTGTGCTCAAACACGATGACCCAAACATAGGTTGTGCGATCGTGTGTGTGCGTGCGTGTGTGTCTGTGTGTAGGGAGTCTGCTCAGCAGGATACTCACTGTCAAGGAAGTCGGCAGCAATGGGGTCAGTCATCAGCATGTGGGATGATAGCAGCTTATATACCTCCCCGTGCTCCCGCTCAGGGAGGAAATTCAAGATATTTTGGTCCACCATATCTGACTGGTACAAAAACGGGGGGACGCACTCACATCAGTCAGTCAGTCTTCTGTTGCTAATTTAAAAAACTTCTAAACAGATGCTTCGTTTCTAAAACGTATAGATCACATCCATACAGGTGCTGGCCAGTAAATTAGAATATCATCAAAAGGTTGAAAATATTTCAGTAATTCCATTCAAAACGTGAAACTTGTACATTATATTCATGCAATGCACACAGACCAATGTATTTCCAATGTTCATTACATTTAAATTTGATATTCATAAGTGACAACTAATGAAAACTCCAAAGTTGGTATCTCAAAAAATTAGAATATTCTGAAAAGGCTGAATATAGAAGACACCTGCTGCCACTCTAATCAGCTGATTTACTCAAAACACCTGCAAAGGCCTTTAAAAGGTCCCTCAGTCTTGTTTTGAAGGCACCACAATCATGGGGAAGACTTCTGACTTAACAGCTGTCCAAAAGACAATCATTGACACCTTGCACAAGGAGGGCAAGACACAAAAGGTGATTGCTAAAGAAGCTGGCTGTTCGCAGAGCTCTGTGTCCAAGCACATTAACAGACAGGCGAAGGGATGGAAAAAATGTGGTAGAAAAAAGTGTACAAGCTCTAGGGATAACCGCACCCTGCAGAGAATTGTGACGACAAACCCATTCAAAAATGTGGGGGAGATCCACAAAGAGTGGACTGCAGCTGGAGTCAGCGCTTCAAGAACCACCACGAGGAGACTCATGAAAGACATGGGATTCAGGTGTCGCATTCCGTGTGTCAAGCCACTCTTGAACAAGAAACAGCGCAAGAAGCGTCTCGCCTGGGCCAAGGACAAAAAGGACTGGACTGATGCTGAGTGGTCCACAGTTATGTTTTCTGATGAAAGCAAGTTCTGCATTTCCTTTGGAAATCAAGGACCCAGAGTCTGGAGGAAGAGCGGAGAAGCACAGAATCCACGTTGCATGAGGTCCAGTGTAAAGTTTCCACCGTCAGTGATGGTGTGGGGTGCCATGTCATCTGCCGGTGTTGGCCCACTCTGTTTCCTGAGGTCCAGGGTCAATGCAGCCGTCTACCAGGAAGTTTTAGAGCACTTCATGCTTCCTGCTGCTGACCAACTTTATGGGGATGCAGACTTCACCTTTCAACAGGACTTGGCACCTGCACACAGTGCCAAAACCACCAGCACCTGGTTCAAGGACCATGGTATCCCTGTCCTTGATTGGCCAGCAAACTCGCCTGACCTTAACCCCATAGAAAATCTATGGGGTATTGTGAAGCGGAGGATGCAATACGCTAGACCCAACAATGCAGAGGAGCTGAAGACGACTATCAGAGCAACCTGGGCTCTCATAACACCTGAGCAGTGCCACAGACTGATCGAGTCCATGCCACGCCGCATTACTGCAGTTATTGAGGCAAAAGGAGCCCCGACTAAGTATTGAGTGCTATACATGCACATTCTTTTCATGTTCATTCTTTTCAGTTGGCCAACATTAGAGAAACAAACATTTTTTCATTGGCCTTTAGAATATTCTAATTTTCTGAGATACCAGATTTGATGTTTTCATTGGTTGTCACCTATAAATATCAAAATTAAACGTAATAAACATTGGAAATACATTGGTCTGTGTGCATTGCATGAATATAATGTACAAGTTTCACGTTTTGAATGGAATTACTGAAATATTTTCAACCTTTTGATGATATTCTAATTTACTGGCCAGCACCTGTATTTGCAGTTGAAGGATTTGGTTTTTGCATAGGAAGCGATAAAAACTAAAGTAACAGATACATGCTGATCAATGAAGATGCGGAGAGAGAAACATCAACAGGTGAAATATTTCACTCAGTAACTCACCGGTAAATGGCCAATAAGTGAAGACACACTGTCAGATACATATATGACGTTCCCGTCTGTCGTTAATGCGACCAGGAAACCATCCAGGGCCTGAAAGGAGACGATCCAACAGGACGATCAAGTTTTTGATCAAATACATTTATTGTTAGAAATTAAATTACTGGGAATAAATGTGTATATTTATTTTTAATCATTTTTGGACCTTTTAAACCTAAAATTGGCCTGGAATAAATTCATTTAAACAGGAATCCAGAACAAAATGATAACATTCCTACTCTTTGTCAATTTTGGAATCATTTTTCTTTCTCTTTTTTTCTTAGTCAGTCTTAACACCAAATCACCTGCTGCAGGAACCCATCCTGATGAGTTTTACCTCTAGCATTAGCTGAGTGAACTCCTCATTACTGAGGAACGAGGGCTTCCAGTCTTGCTTCACATCACAAATTTCATTCTGCGCTGTGATGTCTGAAAAAAGGTTCAGTTGAAATTAAAAGTCAATGATAAAAGATTAATAAATGACTCAATTAAACACAAATTGTTTAAACTACACACTGAAATCTTTGCAAATGCAAAATAACAGTTTGCTACCTTTCTGTTTCTGTAAAAAATCAATAGTCCGCTGCAGGATGGTAGATTTATCCATCTTGCGCGGGTGGCCTTGACCCTGCAGCATGGTGCACAGCTCCTTGATGAGCACATTGAACTGGTCTCGTCTTTTCTTCTCTGATTTGTTACGAGATGCCCTGAAGCAGAAGGAAAATGCATTTAAAATAAAATCAGAGGGAGTGTGGGTTTAAAAAAAATCAAATATAGCAGTTTTAGGTTTATTCTTTCCATTCGCCATGTCAATGAAGCTTAGAATAAACCATTAAAAACAGAGAGAATAAACATCTTTTGTGGAGAAACAACCTTCATATCAATAAGACCTCATTGGAGGACACTAAATGTCACATAATAATACCTAAACAAAGCATTTACAACACATACTGTATACAACCACTGGAGTTGCATACTGCATTTACCAAAGTCAAACCATTAGAACCAAAAGGTGTAAACAGAATTTGGTTCTATGTGGTTGAAGGGTTTAAGGGTTAAAATGTTAAGTGTTGGCACAGTTCCTGTTCAAATGGATCCAGAAAAGATAGTTTTGCTTTGCACACATAGCCTAAAATCTAGACAGTCATTTGTCAAAGCAAAATAATTTAGCTTTGTGTTTTGATCTAGCTCCATTGGAACCTCCGCAGCCCCAACCAGTATTGTGGCTGGCCAATCAGTGCGTTTGTTTAGAAAAAAAAACACATATCTTCGTTTTCTTCCCTGCTTCTTCCACAATGTGTGGTGGACTGCCCTGTTGATTGACATATGTGATGGTCCAATTACAGCACTGTGATTACGTTATCAAATAGCATGTGTAGACAGTTTAAAAGACAACTGTAGATCCCGCCCCACGAGTAAGAGCCATCAATAGACTATATCTCATATAGTGGATGGCTTGCCAGGCTACTGCACACATGGATCTGGTGCACAACTTTAAACTGTGTTAGAGATGAAACTTAAATGACCAGTTTTAGTTATTCAATTCCATGTTAGCTTCAACTTTAATGACATATTTTAAAGTGAATATTCACCTTATATTTTGTATTTGTTTTTGTAATTCTAGATGATTTCCTCCAGATTAATCTGTTGTTCAGCTTCTGCCTCAGAGAAATTGTATACATTTTTAAAGGCACACGTGGCAGTTTTGCTTGCTTTTAGCTCCCCCTAGTGTTCGTTATTAATTCTCTCCGGTCAAACCGAAAGCAAAAACTTCTTCGTTGTGCGTTCTTTTTAACACCTTAATCGAACTGCTGAAATCTCTCACTGGTTTCTATAGAAGCGTCGGGTATGTCAGCTAAATTTTTTCTAAGTCCCAATAGAGCAGCCCGCCAGTCTGAAGTTGTGAGATTCTGGCCACAGAGGGCGGTAGTGGTCTGACTGACATTTCTGTTTCAAGTCTGCAAAATACTTGTGCACACCTTTGTTTAATCGGTTGCTCACTCCAAGACACACATGCAATGTTTATGTATAAAGGTTAAACATGTAAACACAGAGGCTTAATTACCTTTTTGCCTTGTCCTTCTCATCTTCATCCATCAAATCTTCCACACAGCTGTTTGTACTAAAACACAACAACACTGTTAAAATGTTGTTCTGAATCCTTTTACATTATTGTTACACAAGACTGATAATATGATCCCTTCTTTCACACAGGCTTTTATTCTCAGCCAATTTAAGACATCATAGTGGGAAAATGTATGTGTTGCTTAAAAAACACAACTAACAATGACAGATTTATACAAGCTTCCCAATAAAGCATAATAGTGAATTTTCACATCAACGTTACAAAACTGCAACAGATTTGTGTCACTAAACCAACTATCACTTAACCATTTTACGGAGAAATTTTTATTTTTTCATTCATTTTGAGAATCCCAGAGAGTTACAGGAAGCTGGTGACCAGCTCTCTAGCAGTCACCAGGTAATAGGCGGGAGACACTATGGACATGTCTCCTGTCCCTCACAGAGACACATGAGAGAAACAACCACTTACTCACATGAAAGGCCAATTCAGAGTCTTCAATTAATGAAACATGCATGATTTTAGACGGCTAGAGAAAACCCACTCATGCATGAGAAGAACACACAGTGAAGAAATCCATAGCTGGGTGTCAAACCTGCAACCCTTTTGCTGCAGGACCCTGGTTGTCTCCCGATTTTTACAGGAAAATATGGAGTACGAGCAATCGGCTTGAATTTAACAAATCATTTGCTACAATAAAGGTTTTTACCTCTGTTACCCACCTAAAGAACGGATGAACGAATAAAAGGCATTCATTCAAATAATAAATGATTGTATTTTACATATTTAATGGTAAAATATCAATGAATGTTACAGAAAACAAGAAAAATCGTACGTAAAAATAGGATATGATACTCACTCCCATTCCCTGTGGCTGGATGGACATGGGCCGTCAAAGTCAGAAAGGTTGTCCATAGTCACTCCTTCTCCCAACCAGGCCATCTATGAAGACTCGACAGTGCCATCAGCCCCAATCTTGTTCGAAATTTGTTTTGTTTAAATCTAGCAGAGACCAGGTGTCCACCACCTTCTTACAGCCATAGAAGGAAAACCAAAACCTGTGGAAACAGATGGAAATTTATCTTAGCTTCATCTTGTTCCAGAGGATAAACTTTCATTTAAATGTTTGAGAAAAGTACACCATGGAGGTTTTGTTTGTGAGTAAAATTCCATTATTACAATCTTCTACTAACATAAATGGACCTTTTAAAGGGACTTTACGGAGTTTTGAATTTTTATGCTTGCGATTGCCCCCTCAGGCCAAAAGCGTAATGGCGGCTTCAATAGTAGGCTCGTGCACGAGGCGCGCATGCTGTACGTGCACACTCCTTAACTAAAATAACAGCTGAGACAGTCCTGTGTGTGTGTGTGTGTGTGTGTGTGTGTGTGTGTGTGTGTGTGTGTGTGTGTGTGTGTGTGGCCCGGAGGAGAGAGGACAGGAGAACACGCAGCTAATTAATTAAATAATTTGGTTCTGTACCTTTCTCTTCAGCACAGCCAACAAAGGTTTATGATGGGTCAGTCTTCCTGCATGCTCAGATCATGCCCTTCCCTTGCTTGAAAAATTGTTCCAAAATGAAAGTTGAACCAACATCTTTTTTATCTGTGAATTCAATGCCGTTCGGATATAATATTTATATCCTTGATTACAGCTAAAACAACGTTCAAAGAACGGTTCGGAGCGAAAATGGCTATTTTGTTGCTAATTTGCAGGAGATATCTAAAAGAAAGTAGCTAAGGGTCCTCAGAAATGTAGCTAGGTTCATCACTAGGCGTTAGGAACAGCGACAAAGTCGCTGAGTTGGCACTACCTCACTCTCTGCTGCTAAAGCTATGGATAGCAAATGCTACGGGCTATGCCTGAGTGTGAACGCGCATGAAGCAGCCTGCTCGACCCGAGCAGCTCTCTTTTTCTGTGATTTTACAGAAAAACAGGCAATCACAGTAAAAATGCCAGGGCTCATTCTACAGGACCAGGGCATTACAGGAGAATGTATGAAGAAGAAATTTATTATTTCTATACATGTTTTGGCTGTCAAACTTCCATAATGCCCCATTAATAGATGTTTTGCAGTTAATATTTATGTCATTTCTTACTTGTAAATTTTAGCCAAGTTCTCTCTAGAAATCTTGCTGATCATTACATTTAATGTACGCAGCTGGAGTTCATGAATCATCAGCGGTCTGCCTGCCGCTCTGCATCTCTGCCCAAAAGAATCCCCGCTACACTGAGTCCATGTAAATAATATAATATAATATGAGTAGAAACTGGATCTTTTTTGTGCTCCTTCTGGGTGTGTAAGTTAAGGGCATTAGGAGAGCCTGACAACCTTTAAGGAGAACCAAGTTGCTCTCCTGTAATTTGAACCCAGTATCCGAGTCCGGATTAGGCTTGGATCAGGAAGTTAAAGCCCGAGTCCTGATCGAGTCTGAAACCACGTGATCGGGGCCGATTTCCGATCATGTGATCGATCGGGACATCCCTAGAAAATTTCCACATCAGAGGAGAGCTTCAGACAAGTCCTACTTCCTGATATTTGGACATCTCGCCTCAGCTTGGAAAATAGCAAAGCGATTCTACCGACACATTTTGCTCTGCAATGCTGATGTTTAATTTCCACAAATAACTCAAGCCTGGAGGAGTTCTGCTGTGAAGGGGAGTTGTTAATGCTAACGGTTAGCTTCTACTAGCCAAGACGTTCTCTGCTGTTTCCTGGACGCTAAACCAACAAAAGCCTTCTCCATCATGAGTCAAGATGGGTGAGTCCACGAATGTTAAGTGACAGTGTGACGTAGATCTATGAGGCGTTTTCTGAACCAAGCTTTTTTTTTTTGGTCTATTTTCTTTCAGAAACTAATGCAGGAGATAGGTGTAGGAGACTATTTTCATGTTCAGCCTGCATGAAAAACTCAGAGGGACTGATTATAATCAGAAATAATCATTTAAAAATGGGTTTTTAGTGAACAACACCTTAAAAAAACTGCTATGTGAAACTTTAGGCAGCAAAAGATGATCAAGAATGCTAGATTTGTTTGCTCAACAGTGTCTGAAGTGTTGGTCCATTCATCTGAAATTCAGTCAAACTCAAACAGCCGTTGTTTATTCCAAATTAGCGTCACATTCCAGTGATTTAACTACACAAACTTTCCTTTAACTTTGGATTAGAAGGTGCAACACTAGAAATAAACAAAATCAAATAACATACAATGGTAGTTGTTTTAATTCAATTTCAAATCATGAGTTATTTTACAGCTAAATCAAAATAGTTATCGGGAGGAAAAAATATGAAACATTCATTTTATGTTTCACACATTCTTTCATTTTTAATTATGGGGCTGTGAATTCAGTTTACTATTCAGAGCATGAAATGGGTCATGCAGCTAATAAAGTAAAGAAGCATGAGGAAGCTGCAGAGCAGGCTGTAACTGTGAGGCAGAGATATTTACCACTAATGATTGCTGCACGTTCCTGCTGCACGCTTTAGATTTCATCTGTTTTGTTCATGGGGCAGCTAATTTGCACTTTGCTGAAATGAGACTCCTCCAAACAGTTCCAGTACAGTGTGGATGAGTAACCTTAGATTTCACTCAAACACTTCAGGCAGTTTCACACCATGCCTCCCACTCCAGCTCACTAACCTAGAGCTATATTTTTAGTCAGCCGACTGATTTTCTTATCTTTCCATAAAGTTCGATCTGTCCACTACAGAAGAACGCTCTCAATATGATGCTACAGCACTTAAGAAGCCAGTTTATTAATGATATATTCATGTAAGTCCTAATTATTGAAAATAAGCCAGTCTTTTCTTTCCACCCACAATTATCAAAACATACCACAAAGATGAAAAACAGCAAGAGAAACCTAGATTGTTAAAATCCTCCTGAACGAACAATAAAAGTGGAATAACAAGCTGTTACAGACAAGTCAGGCATAACATTAAAAGGACCATTTTAATTCTAATGTTTCCCAAGTTGATCTTAATTTTTATGTTCAGCAAATAAACCTTTGCAGTGGCTGAGGGATCACTAGTTTTTGTGTTTGAGAATCTTTGTAGTACGGGAGTAACAGAAAAGGTGTGATTCTGAATTGTTTAGCAAAAAGTGTGCTAAATCAAATAAAAATCACATGACTTTAGCGGTTTAACTGTGTGTGCGCGTGTGTGTGTATGTGTTCTCAGTGGTAAAGTGAAACCCTGTTCCTTTGCTGTGTGGAGGTTAAACCACACCTCACAGGGTTAACAGATAAACCGCATTAGCGTTTGCTTACATTTGTGCCTTTGGAGCTTTTGAAGGGAAACCTGAACTCCCGATCACTGAGGGTAAAGTTCATGATCAACACGTTACATGAACATGGTATAGAGGACAGAGCAACAGTGATGATGGTTTTCCTTCTGCTTGCACAGAACATTCCTGAAAGGAAGCTCGATGTAAAAACTTGTGGTTTCCTAGAAAGACTCAAGGTCCTTCTGGGGAAATAACTCATAACTGTCATCTCTGAGTCCAACAGCCCTGTCTAAAGGTGATCATGGAACATAATGTGCTGCATTCTGTGACACCGATTTGGATCAGCACCCTTGCCCTGTATTAAAGGTTGAATATGGAAGACGAAAACCAATGCGACCTCTAGTGTGTGGAGGTTGAAGTGCAACAATAGCACAAGGTGTCCAGCCCACGGGATGCCAGGTTTGCTGCGGATATGTGAAGTGACCAGCCAGCACCATGTCATGTCACCATGGTGAATTGTACAGTGTAAGGACTAATTTCTACTAATATGTTTATTTTACAACAGTATTTAACATTAGCCTTTCTATTACCAACATCTTCTGGCCTCAGAAGCAGCTGCTTTTTTAATTTAATTGATCCATATTCAACCTTTAATGCAACTATTACGGGATAAAAAAGTTGACTACAGATTTTTTTTAATAGCTCTGTGTTCCTCTTAAGTCTGTAAAACCAAAGATGAAACAATCTACCCACGTCAAGATCAGGATGAGGGTTGCACGGTGGAACATGTGGTTAATAGTGTTGCCTCACATACAACAAGCTATGATGTTTATTTCATTTCATCCATGTTCTCCAGCTACTCTGGTTTGCTCCTAATGTTCTAAAACAGTAATAGGTTAACTCTCGGTTCTATATACTGATTTATATTGAAGTGTGTGTATGATTGTCTGTTGTGTGTCTGTATGTCCGCTTTGTGGTGAACTGGTGACCTGTTTAGGGTGTACTCTACTCTACCCCTCACCCAGTGACTGTAAGGACTGGTGAGAAAACAGCTAAATCTACAGGTCCTTCTCAAAAAATTAGCATAGTGTGATAAAGTTCATTATTGTCTGTAATGTACTGATAAACATTTGACTTTCATATATATTAGATTCATTACACACAACTGAAGTAGTTCAAGCCTTTTATTGTTTGTAATATTGATGATTTTGGCATACAGCTCATGAAAACCCAAAATTCCTATCTAAAAATTTTTGCATATTTCATCCGACCAATAAAAGAAAAGTGTTTTTATTACAAAAAAAGTCAACCTTCAAATAATTATGTTCAGTTATGCACTCAATACTTGCTTGGGAATCCTTTTGCAGAAATGACTGCTTCAATGCGGCGTGGCATGGAGGCAATCAGCCTGTGGCACTGCTGAGGTGTTATGAGGCCCAGGACGTTTCGATAGCGGCCTTAAGCTCATCCAGAGTGTTGGGTCTGACGTCTCAACTTTCTCTTCACAATATCACACAGATTCTCTACGGGGTTCAGATCAGGAGAGTTGGCAGGCCAATTGAGCACAGCAATACCATGGTCAGTAAACTATTTACCAGTGGTTTTGGCACTGTGAGCAGGTGCCAGGTCGTGCTGAAAAATGAAATCTTCATCTCCATAAAGCTTTTCAGCAGATGGAAGCATGAAGTGCTCCAAAATCTCCTGATAGCTAGCTGCATTGACCCTGCCCTTGATAAAACACAGTGGACCAACACCAGCAGCTGACATGGCACCCCAGACCATCACTGACTGTGGGTACTTGACACTTCCTCCAGACTCTGGCATCTTGATTTCCGAATGACATGCAAAATTTGCTTTCATCCGAAAAAAGTACTTTGGACCATTGAGCAACAGTCCAGTGCTGCTTCTCTGTAGCCAGGTCAGGCGCTTCTGCTGCTGTTTCTGGTTCAAAAGGGGCTTGACCTGGGGAATGCGGCACCTGTAGCCCATTTCCTGCACACGCCTGTACACGGTGGCTCTGGATGTTTCTACTCCAGACTCAGTCCACTGCTTCCGTAGGTCCCCCAAGGTCTGGAATCGGTCCTTCTCCGCAATCTTCCTCAGGGTCCGGTCACCTCTTCTCATTGTGCAGCATTTTCTGCCACACTTTTTCCTTCCCACAGACTTCCCACTGAGGTGCCTTGATACAGCACTCTGGGAACAGTCTATTCGTTCAGACATTTCTTTCTGTGTCTTACCCTCTTGCCTGAGGGTGTCAATGATGGCCTTCTGGACAGCAGTCAGGTCGGCAGTCTTACCCATGATTGCGGTTTTGAATAACGAACCAGGCTGGGAGTGTTTAAAAGCCTCAGGAATCTTTTGCAGGTGTTTAGAGTTAATTAGTTGATTCAGATGATTAGGTTAATAGCTCGTTTAGAACTTTTTCATGATATACTAATTTTTTTAGATAGAAATTTTGGGTTTTCATGAGCTGTATGCCAAAATTATCAATATTTGAAACAATAAAAGGCTTTAACTACTTCAGTTGTGTGTAATGAATCTAATATATATGAAAGTCCAATGTTTATCAGTACATTACAGAAAATAATTAACTTTATCACAATATGCTAATTTTTTAGAAGGACCTGTATGTTTACTTTGCAAGTAACACATTAAAACTCAAGAAATTTTTATTATATTACATTATTAAATATTGATTTAAAATAATTTTAAATAGATGTTTTAATTATCTGGAACATTTCTGCTTTAAAAGTATTGTAAGGTCAGAGAAGTACAGGAATCAGAAGCTGGTATCAGCCTTTAAAACCAGAGTCAGTGCATCTCTAGTTATCAGTGAATAACAAGTTAACTTACTATGCAAATTTGGATATGATGTAAACATTTGAAAGAATATCAAGCAATGTGTTAAATATGAGCAGAAATCTATTCTGCAAAATGAAAGCTCAAAATACAGCAAGCGTTGATCACACTGCCAGCTGAGTATTTGCCATTTTTCCTCCTGCTGAGTCACAGAGCTGTGAATTATAAAGCCATTTCACATTTCATGTTAATGTTGCAATCCTGGAAAAAAACAATTAAAATATGTTAATAGAGAGAAAAATGAATTCAGGTAAAACACCGCTAATGAGAAGATAATTTCTGAATCACAACATTGCCTACAGAATACTGCAGCCAGTCAGAGCTGAAACACTGTTCTTGTTGTTCATGTGCTGAAAGACCAGTTCAAGATAACGGCTAATGAAACGGAGTCTGGGGTCCAAACAACAGCTGTGCTGCTGTATTGGAGGCTCCGGGTTGAGTAAACACTAACTGGGCATGGACTTGCTTTGTTTCAGTCACTTTAAGCAGGTTGTTTTGTTCAGGCTGGGTATTTTTAATTATACGCATTGTTAGGTTTGTTCAATGGCTCAAAATTAAAACACAAATTTATGTTACATAAACTCAAAAATCTGAATGCATACACACAGAATAGACATACATATGTCTAATTCAAGATGCAGTAAGACTTTTCTAAATGTCGATCTGACCATTTTACTATTTAAATGTGTCAAGTCTCACTTTTCAGTGATTTAGGGCAGAAACCAGGAAGCAACTCAATGATCATCCAACTTATTCCTAATTATTAGACCAAAAATTTTTCTTTTGTAAGTTCTCAAAGAGAGAAAATTTTCTTGGTAACAAAACCCCAGTTTTGACATTATCTGCAGGCAGGAAAACTGTGAATCAAAAGAGTTAGTGCTGCCAAGCTGGATAAGTAGACTTCTTTTACTTTTATTTTTATATTTAACATTTTCTCTCATGTTTGCTATGAATGCCAGTGGGGGCACGGCGGTAAAAATAGGTTATTTCAACCTAGTAACCAGGACATAGTCGGAGCTGAAAACATGTGAGGGGCGTTCAGGGGAGCTTGGAACTTCTAGACTCCTGTTACAAATACCAAGAAAAAGGGCTGTTTGGCTTTACTGAGGAAAAAAGAGCAACTAGAAGTAATAATGCAGCAGACCAGTTCTAATCTGAGAAGAGGCTGCAGTTTAAACAACATGAGGTACAAATAGAATCCCGTGGAGAAAATCTGAGCTTTACATACCCGAAGAACGAGTGTCCATAAATGAAGTCCCCCTCTTCACTTTAAACAATGGTTCCGACATTTTTTCCCAATACAATTACAACATAGCAGCTAAACTAGAAACGTCCAGCTGAAGCAGTAGGGAGAACTCAAAGCATTAAATTGCATAACAAGTTATTAATGAGCTGTTGTTAATCACCGTGTGCTCCAAACGAGTTCTGATTTATCCACAACTGTCTGCTAGTTTTTTCGTTTCCTGCCTTCCAGGTTCCTGCTTTAGTTGCGGGGTTAGTGTGTTAGTTTTCCAGGTAGTGTACTCCACATCCTCGGCTGGCTGAGGCTTGTAAACAGGACTGGGCTGCTGAGAGCACAGAAAGTAGGTCATCTGGTAGCTCAATACTAACGACGGCAGAGGTCTGAGCAGAGGCTGTGCAACACAAGTGAAAGAAACCTGCGGCGACAAGCATTAGGGCAGATTGTAATCTTGAACATGCGCCTGATGCATAAATAACATCCTTTTAAATGTCACTAAATCACTATGGATGCAATGTTACTGAATGATACTATCTCAAGAGCAGCTAGTCTAGTACGAGGTCCATAATTATTAAAAATAAATTATAATATTTTCCCTTAAATAAAGTAATGTGTAAAGCAACTCAGAATAAATCCTGCAATAAAAATGGAGCAGATCAAGATAACACTTCATTTCTACAAATGGGGCTAAATAAGCAGCAGCTAAAAAGATGACAATCATCCAAACAAGTTGAGGGTTTTTGTTGTTCCCTTCTATGCACTTCTTCTCTGAGTGTGTGTGTGTGTGTGTGTGTGTGTGTGTGTGTGTGTGTGTGTGTGTGTGTGTGTGTGTGTGTGTGTGTGTTTTAACAACTTCCTGGTTAGCTTTCCCCCCGATGAAGTCCCAAATGTGGGTCAGTAGTCTGCAAGACTTACTGGTTTCAAAATTACCTTTATGTAATCATTACAACACTCGCCAATAGTCAAAGGTTGTGTAGTGTAAGCTTTAAGACAATCAGTTTACTTAGCATTAAGATAAGGTGATAACTTCAAACGAGTCTAAGGGTATGATTGGTTCTATTATTAGTAGTACCAGTTTTTGATTTTCTAACTTTGTAACTGTTAGATAATATTACAATTTGTGTATGTTCAGGATATAATGGTTGAAGTTGGTTGAGGTTGAAGGTCATTTAAACTTGTTTAATCAATGCATTTGAGTTGTCTCTGGCAGGAATGAATGCTTTGCAAGCCGTATTTGAGACACAAAAACCCCAGAAACACCTGCATCACCACAGACAAGTCTGCCACATCAGTGGAGAGCTCAACACAGCAGGTTTTGAAGTCTAATTTCCTGATATTTGGACCTTTTGCCTCAGCTTGGATAAAAACGACGCTACTCCAGTGTTTCCCCTAGGAATTTTTCCAGCTGTGGTGGTGGTGATGGTGGTGGTGGTGGTGGTGGGGGGGGGGGGGTATGACATGTCTCACCTTAACCCTTTGATGCATAATGGTCACTACAGTGGACAGGTATTCAAAATTGTTTTTTTTTATTTAATTTAATTTTTGCTATTAAGCACAGCTGTTGAAGACTTTATTGCATTTGAGCCCCTCCATTTGGATTTCAGTAAGTCAAGCCAACATATTTCATGTTCAGAATGCACGCTGTCCACTGAGGCGGACATGTAATAAATTATTTGTAAATTAAATGTTACAAAAATATGTAAATATGAAACTACTTTCATTCACACCTAAAGATAAATGAAAAAAATTGTTTAAAAAATCATGGTTGAAGATTTCATAATTCATGCATCAAAGGGTTATTTCTGTTTTATGTGATGCACTCCACTTTGAACTGCACCAATCCAGCAACTGCTGCATTTTAATAACTAGTACTAAAGGTGAATACACCAATATTTGCACAAAAATAATTTTTGTTTTAAACTCTCAGTGACACACTTTGCAGGGGGATTTGGCATTAAATTTTTCTTGGCGTCTGGTAAAACATCACCTTCTGCCCCCCTTTATTTGACTTTCTGCCCCCTTTATTTTGGTCCAAGATCATTACTGGGCTGGCCCTATTAAACACATTCTACACCCCTGCTTAGTAGACTTAATGAAGTATTTTTAAGCTAGTATAAAAATGACTGAAACACAAATTTACATATTTGGCATTAATGACCAATATATTTGATTTAATTTATTTGTTATCAAGATGCATTACAGTGAACATTATAATAAAGTAAATTTTTCTAGTGCAGAGAGGAGACAACCCATAGAAGCACTGATTTGATCTCATTCAGAGAAAAATAGAACAGGTCAGATGCACCATATAAAATTACTAACATAAACTCAGGAATCTGTTTCTTTGCTTCATTGTTCTGGTGCTGAAAATATCACTAATGCGGATCAAAGGAGATACACAGATGAACGCAACTTATTATTTGGAAATTAGTGGGTGTGGTTTACATCAATACATTATTTTAAATCTGAAATTTATTTGGATTGATCAGAAGTTGCTATGTGTATTGTATTTACAGAGCAGCCTCAGAATTGAGATTAAATATTTTTGAATACAATAGTAAAGGAACTATTACAGAACAAGTTTTTCAGTAAAATCAGAACATTATTATTTAAGTGCATGAATTAATGCATATGAACTGCAGTAGGAACTAGGAAATATGAAATACTTGAACCATTTTATTTTAATTTGATTAAACAGATTTTTCTCCTAACGTTGTTGGCATTTTTCCCACACACAGTTAAACAAAACAATGTTGACTGAGGTGTGTGTGTGAGAGAGAGAGGGAGAGAGAGTTAAAATAATTTAAAAAAAAAACCCGACCGGAGCGGAGGCAGTGACCGACGCATGCACGAGCCGTTTTCAGCTCTGTCTTGTCAAATGCACCACATACGTTACGAAAAAAGTAACTTTAAATATTAAACCGAAAAAGAGGCGAGCTGAAGAAAACCTAGGGAGCACTGAAGAAACGTGAGCAACAGTGAAGCAAGCACAGAGAGTTCCGTTACTGTGTGTGTGTGTGTGTGTGTGTGTGTGCGCGCGCATGGATGGGTCGGACGGACTGAGCTCCCGGCTGCAGTTTTGTGTGTAGGGAGGGGCGGGCGCTCTACGTGACTGGCCAATCACAGAGCGTGAAGACAGTCAGTTACCCAATGAGGATTTTCCTTCAGCACGATTACAGATATTTACGAGTTTTACTCATTTCATGTTCGTATTCGTCAAAAATGCTTTATCCGTACCGGATACTAGTCTGTAATGAGTATCCGGCTCATCCCTAGCTGTAACCACCTTGCCCTGCCTCCTCCTCCTTGCTGCCTGCCGGCTGTGATCACAAGCAACAACAGAGTAGTTCCCGCTGCTTCTTCGGGAAACAGCGCAAAAGAAAAAAAAATCTATTAAACTTGGGATCTTGTAGGCGTGGCGCTGGGATTTCAGCCATGGCAGCCCACCACGGCTACGCCTATGTAAGGGAAACACTGTACTCTACAACTAACTAGTTGCTCTGCAACATGAATGTTTTATCTCCACAAATAACGCAAGCCTGGAAGAGCTTCTGCCATGTGGTTGAGTTGCCAATGCTAACGGTTAGCTTAGGTTTGCCGAGACATTCTCTGCTGTTTCTCGACGCTAAAACAACAACCTTCCTCGTTTCAAGCCAGTATGGATTGGTCCAAGCAACCACTTGACATAGATCTATCAGGCTTTTCCAATCCTAGAGTTTAACCATCTATTTTCTGTCAGAAGCTAATGCAGGAGATAGGTGTAGGAGACTATTTTCATATTCAGCCTGCATGAAAAACTCAGTGACCTATTATAATCACAAATAATCATTAAAATGTTTTTTCAGTGAACCACACCTTTAAAGGATAGATACAATCTTTTGACGCAGTTTTCTAGTGATGAAGTAATGAAAAAATTAGGTTAGCTCTTTATCTCACAGATCAGTTGTGATGACACAGACAAGCTGGTGGCTACTGAATCGTCCTCAACCAGTCTAATCTAGAAAAAATCTAGCAGTATATGCTATTGCATGAACTTTACATTACGATAAATTATGTATTAATTATTCCAGTAAAAATAATTCCATCTACAAGTGCAACAAACAGCTAGCACTGCTGCTAATTTCTGAAGCAAATAAACAGGAATTTGTATTTAAATAGAATATTTTCGTGTGAAAACTTTGGGTGAACTAAGGATTATAGATCTAGTACAGCCCAGAAATAAAGAGATTTGTTTTTGTCATTAATACAGCTTTGAAAATTATACAATGCTCCAGTGGTCAGCTGTTTTTTTCTTCTTCATTACATCTGTTCAGCAGGAACATTTTGCACCATTTTCACTATAATAGCTTTGTGTGCAGCGCTTTTCTTTTACTTTTGTCTGACTGTCTTTTGTTAAAAAGTCAATAAATCCTTCACAGTTTAGAAAAGTAACAATAAATGTTCAGGCTGTCTAAAAAAATCTTTTTTAAACAGCTTTTAACACAATGCTTTACAAAGGTCAGGCATCATGTGACTAGTGAGTCCATAACATCAGGAAACATTGCAAAAATATTAAGGTTCTAGGATATTTTCAAATTATGCTTCAGAGGATTTATTTGTTCAGCCAAAGTATTACACTCCGTTATAACAGAGGTTCTCTTATAAAGAGATCCCTGGCAGAAAATACAGTCGGTGAGAATGTAATTTCAGCAGCTGCTTCTGGCTCTGCCTGACCTCATTATTCAGCTTTTAATGAATAGAGTTTCTCTCCAGATGTCGAAGAACTTGAAGACGTGGTTGAGCTTAAGATACACACCTCGAGTTTCAACAAAATATTCCGACTCACATTCTGCTCTCGGCTGATTCAAACTGCAGCTGTTTTAGGACCGTGCCCTTTCTGATGGCTGGTTTGATTTACAAATGTAACAATGTATTCAATAAATTATGAGACAAAGAGCCACGTGATCACCACCAGTATTTATAGGTCTTCTACCACTAGAAAAATAAACTATTTTGACATCATAATATTTTATCACAATAAATAAAATAATTTTTCATTTAATGACATTATTTGAGTTGATCTGTTAAAATATATGATACCATCCCATCCCATCCCATACCATACCATACCATACCATACCATACCATACCATACCATACCATACCTATTAGGGAAGTAAGAAAATATCGATATGGCAATACATCGTGATATTTTTTCCTGAAATATTAGATCGATACTCAAAAGCCGTGTATCTAATTTTTGGAAGAATTTACATGCAAAAACTTGCGTATTTTCTTTTGTTTTGGTGCAATTCAAACATCAACCGCTAGTTGGCAGCAGTGTGCGATGAGTTTTGTGTCCACCATTGAAATGTAAACTTTATTATGGTTCAGATACCTCATGTTAAACATGTTAAGTATCAGCTTGGACTGTTTATTTAATTTTCCTACAATAAATTCAGTTTAAAAAAATCGCTAATAACGTCTGACTGAATGTATCGCAATATACTGTGTTACATTTAATCGTCCTCCCTGTATCGAGATATGTATCATATCGCCAACATCTCACAAATACACATCCCTAATACCTATGTTTATGTATGGTACGGTATGGCAAAATATATGATCTACAAATCTTGTCATGTGCTCTAATACTGTCAACCAAAGTCTGATCATGCTGGTTTCTCTCACATCTGAGACCCAAAAGTCAGTCATACTTACACTTAGCACCAAAACAAAACAAAATATAATAGCATATCCATAATATACCAACCAAATTAAAACACGCAGTTAACATCTGTTAAAGGGCTACAATATGTCTGCTCAGAAGATGCAAAGTCAGATGAGAATATGCTCTAAAAGGGGTGGCATTTGCTTTAAAGGTATGGAATACATGTTTAATCAATACATACGCAGTGGTCTCTAGAAGGAATGAATGCCTTGCAGGCAGAACTCAGGGCACAAAAAAGCCCACAGATCCCTGTCTCGGCAGGCCAAGTCTGCAGCATCACAGCTGAGCTTCAGACGACAGAATTTGGAGTCTTGTTTCCTGATATTTGGACATCTTGCCCCAGATTGGAAAACAGCAACATGACACTACCACTGACTTGCAACTCTGTTACTCTCCACAAATAACATAAGCCTGGAGGACTTCTGCCATGAAGTGAAGTTGCTAATACTAACAGTTAGCTTAAACTAGCCGAGGCATCCGCTGCTATTTGCTGGATGCTAAAATAACGACAGCCTTCCCTGTCGTGAATTAAGATGAGCGAGTGCATTAATGCTACTTCACATTGTGATGTAGATCTGTGGGGATTTTCAAATCCTAGCATTTCCCTTAGGGCTGGGCGATACGGCCTAAAATCACTATCACGGTATTTTGAAGATTTCACCTCAATAACGATAAATGGATGATAACTACATGAATGTGCAGAAACAAAAGTTGTCCACTAGATGTGGCATGTGGCTGTCACATATATTACATTGAGTCACGTTGTCACGTAACTTGGTGGTACAGCCTCTTAAAGGGACACGAATGTCGCCAACCTACACACATATTTTCATTTTTTTATCATCAACTTTATTGACATGTGAAAAACGATTTCTTGCCCAACTCTAGTTTCTCCATCTATTTTCTATCAGAAGCTAATGCAGGAGATACTGTACGTGTAGGAAGACTATTTTCATGTTCAGTCTGCAGAAAAACTCAGTGACCGATTAGAATCAGAAAAAACATTTAAAAAACATTTTTTCAGTCAACCACACCTTTAAACTTGTTCTGGGCATTTTCTACACCCAATGTAAAAGCAAGACATCTAAAAACAATGTCCTACTGTAAAAGGTAGTGTGCATGCTGCAGAGCTGCTGTTGCGTACTCTTTACCAATAAGATGCCCTGCTATTGCTAGTTGAATTTGTGAATACACACATACAGGTGGTATCGAAATAAACACAAAAGCTGCAATTGATGAGTCTCATCCACCATTCTCCACCTGCTACAAGAGACACATTTTGGATTAGTTTGTGTGTCCTGGATGTACTAGGCAGACACCAGACCGCACTTCCTTCCTCATATTTTACAGCAGAAGAGAGAAGAGTACATTACCAGTGTCCATGTGAACAGCAGCTGTAACAAATCCCGAAAAATTTCATCTGACTGACTTTATCGTCGGAATGATTTTGCTGCTAATGTTATTTTCATTATAGATATCTGCAGCTAAAATACTTAATGTGCTCATTTACACAGATTCTGATGGTTTATTTAGGCTTAGTTCCTGAGAAATCTAGAGAAACCGTAGCAGTAGCAAAAGATTTTGCTCTGCAGGTCGGTCTAGCCACCCTCTATTATAGCGTCAGCAGGTCTACCATTGGCCCAATCAGTTTTGTGTCTTGCTGATAACAGCGCTTTGTTTGTTGGGAGTACTTAGCACCAGAGCTGTGACAGAATAAACTATAACGATGGTGTCAGATCTGGGAGGGTAGTCGTTTGAAATTAGCCTAGTGAACTAGACCAAATTCTTGCTTTGCAAAGTTTGCAAATAATACATTTATTTAGTCTGGCTTGCCAGGCTAGTTTGATATGGCTTTGACATCAGCTTTGTACAGTTAAGACTTGGGCTTTTCTTTGAGACATGGGCAGATATTGATAGGCTACTTAAAGGTCCTATATTGTGCAAAATCCATTTTTTGGAGCTTTTGGCCATGTCATGTCATTATTTCCTCATGAAAAGTGTTTTTTTTTTTGGCTTCACACATGCATTATCCTGTCTCAGCTGCAAATCCTAGCTGGTGTGACCAGCTAGCTGCATTGAGCTGGATGGAATTGTTGCTGCGTCACCACGTCCTGCTCCTCCCCATCGAGGTACACTTAAATCTGGATCCCTCTTTGCCAACACTCTTTGTCTTTCCGTGTAGCTAGCAAGGTGCTTAATCACCACAGTTTTGAGGAAGTTATTTATTTCTCATCTAATCTGTACTTTAAATAATACCTAGAACCGTATAATGGATTTTTGTCTAAAAGAGGAACAGGATCCCTGTCCGGTCTTTCTGAATAATCGCCAGAAATGGTTAGATTTTATCTTATTTTGTCTGAGTAGGACATGACGGTGAATCTGCGGTCTCTGGGTCTGCAACTGTGTGCTATTGTGGAATTCACTTGGGTCAAGGCAGGACTGCATCGAATCTAAGCGACTTATTTCCTGGTTAAAGGAATGGCTTAGAGAAAAACTTACATTTTATAAACAGAGACATCTCAATAGAGCCAACGGTGATATTATCATACATTGTGCATACCGTTGCTCTGGAAGGTGTGAAATAGTATGAGACAGACCGTTTAAGTCATTTATTACAAAAAAGGTTGTATTTGCATCTTCTTCGACGGTGTATGGCAGGCAACTTTGTTGAATGATTTCCGTAGAGATGAATACATCACATTGTCTGATGCTCCGATTGGTCCTAGCGCTGTCCAGTCGTGTGTGGAGACAAACTAAAGACAACCGTAGATTCTGCCATACGGCCTATCTTCTTCTATGGTTTGTGGCCAGACTTAATATTTACATTGGCTGAATTGCCAGGCTAGATCTGTACTGCATACTATTGTACTTTGAAAAATATGAATTATTCATATTATCATATTAAAAGTAAAACAGAAATCTCATGGGCTGCCTTTCAAAGTGGAGACAGAGAAAACACCACACATGGTCAAATTTAGAGCAAACAAACTGTTGATCCTCAAACGTTTCCAGCTGCACCTCAAGTTTTACATTTGTGTCTGTCCGCACTGGTGAAATGTAGACAACAAATATGCTAAACTGTCAACAAATCGTCACAACGTCTTCTTATAGAAACACAACATACTTGTGTTGCTATCTGCATGCAGTACAGTGAGTGGTATCAAAACAATGATAAGAAAGTAAACAGAGCAAGTGTTGTTGATACAGATTTATTCCCAATTAAAGTTGTTTCTGTGCCAGCGATCAACAAGTGTGAGACATCTAAGATTCATAAAGATCTCCCACATTTCACTGCATTATTCACCATCCGCCTACGTAGAGATTAGTTAAGCTCCTTTATGTAGGTCATGCTATTGGATAATGAGATGACATTTTGTGCTCATAAGTAGGCATCACTACATAATAATTGGTCATTGTGTATGTGTGTGTGCATTTGTGTGTTTTATAATTCTGCACCTTTATCCAGCCTGTCTGAATTTGCACCAGTGAAAAGGGGGATTATTTGTTTAATGACTCAAAAATTAAGCCATATTGCCTCCAGCTACATGCGTGATGCTGGTATTGATGATGTCATCGCAGCCCTCTGCTAAAGCAGTGACTGTCATTAATTAGACTGGCACGGCTGTTCACTCTGTGTGTTCCCATGGTAACAATGTGTGGTGTCTACTTTCCCCCTAACCAGGGCAGCGACGTCCATCAAGCTGCTGGTTTCCATTTTCTTCAGATTGAAGAGATTTTACATACACAGCCTAGAAATCCATTCACTTGTCTGCTGAATATATAAATAAGCAGAAGAAAACCTTTCTGTCCGTTCGTGCTTTAATTATTCCTTATCTTCTGAGCTACTATATGATGCAAAAAATAAAAAACATTTAAATATGTAAAGAGCACAGCTATATGCAGGTGTAAGTCTTTTACTTTTTTTTATTTAACTGTTACAAGCTGCAGAGCCTCATGGTGAAAGTTTTAAATTCTTTTAAATTTTTTGCTGTGGAAAAACTGAGAAAGCTTCAAACCACTGAGCGTTTTCTTCCCCCAGAAGCACAAAAAAAAAAAGATATTAAATTGCAACAACCATCCTCTTACAATTGGAAAATGGTCTCATTTTATGTCATTTTTCTTCAAGTTACACAACAATAAATTCAAAGCAATTTTTTGCACCATATAACTAAGTGCAGATAGAGCACAAGTAAAAATTTGTGGAGAGTTTGTCCAAGTGCAGCAAAAAATTAATAAATAAAAAAACATGTTTTGGGGCATTTTGTTCAAAATGGCCATTTTTAATCACCTGCTGCCAAAAGTGACACTATGTGTGTGTGTGTGTGTGTATGTGTGTGTGTGTGTGTGTGTGTGTGTGTGTGTGTGTGTGTGTGTGTGTGTGTGTGTGTGTGTGTGTGTGTGTGTGTGTGTGTGTTAGCAAAAACTCTCTGAAGGGTTTTTAATGAAACTCTGAAAATAATTATGAAATTAAAATCTACAAATAATTATGCCATTGAGTCAGTCTGAATAAACACGGCCACCACAGCTAATCTATTGAACTATGACTCGTTCAATGTAAGAAATATTAAGCTAGAATGTGAAAATGCAGTGACTGAGTTATTATTTACGAGGGTTCATTTCAGATCACAAGATAAGATAAAACATAATGTTGGGTTAATGAAAACAGTATATATAAATGGTATATATTATATACATTTAAATAGTATAGTATAATAGTATAGTGTATATAGTATAGTATAATAGTATAGTATATTTAAAATATGTTGTTGAAGTAGTTGAACTATAAAGTGTATGTTGGGAAATTTTATTCTTGAGGGTTTTAAGCGTGTCTACCATTTCTGGACACTTGTGTTTTCTCCTGCATGCTCACTTGGGACAGAGGCAGCAGGGATGGAGAGATTTACTTTAGAAAGTGCAGACAGAGCTGCAGCAGGAGCCGCTGATTTAAATAAAAAGCCATAGATGTTGTATTTGACTTAGCATCACGTTAGCTGCTGTTGATAGCACTCACAAATCATTCGTCTCAATTCAATTCAATTCAATTCAAATTCAATTCAAAAATACTTTATTAATCCCAGAGGGAAATTGATTGCTGTAGTAGCTCAGAATAATAATAATAATCAAGTCACCAAAGAGTTATTGTATATTACAATGGCTGTTGGCAGGAAGGATCTCCAGTAGCGGTCAATGTTGCAGCGAAACTGAAGAAGCCTCTGACTGAAGACACTCTTCCGTTGTCGGACAGTCGTGTGAAGAGAATGCTCAGGGTTGTCCATAATCTTCTTGATTCTCAGCTGTCACTCTGTTGCCATTTCTCGATTTTTAACTTATCACTTGAGATTGTGCATTGTTAATCTCTAGATATGACTAAACAGCTGTCAACATTTCTCGGCATAGGGCTGATCTAAGTTAAAAGGATGGTATTCCTTCAATGAATGCTGGGGCTTTTAATTTTCCAACACTGATCAGAGAAGAACCAAATCATTAATGCTTCCCCACTGACGTGCATCCCCACGAATGTGAGTGTGTCTCAAGTTCAACTGAACAGCAGCTTTGCTTTAATCCTCCTCTGGTAACAGCTGAAGCTCGGCACCGTCAGAACACAGTTTAACACGTTTCCAACGGCTGTGAACAAGAAGAAAAGCACACAGCACATGTCGTTCCCTCCCTTTTTAAAACTAAATTTGTCCATGCACCTGTTGAACAACAAATTAATTATGTTAAAACAAATCTTGCCAAAATAGATCACATAAAAAAACAAATATTGGACGTTTTATTCCTGCAGTCAAACACATAAGAGCAGACATTCAGTCCTGCTTTGTCACAATTTCCAAAGTGTTTCTGTGGCGATGATTCTCCCCAAGAAGCCTCATAATTACACATTCAGCACACAGAGCTGAGTCTCTGTGGGTGGCCACATCCTTTTCAGCAGACCCATAAAAAAACAGGTAGACATTCTTAAATTTCCTCATAATTATATTCTTTCAACAATTGTAAACGAATAACCAAAATGATTCCAGCCTGTAGTTATAGTTGTCTGCTGCTGCTGCTCAAAACAAGCTCCAATTAGCTGAATCTCTGAGAGTCTGTCGCTCCAGATTAATTTTAGACTATCTTAAATATATCAGACAGGTCTGACTGGAAAACCTTCTGAGTAAATAAGCTGATTAAAATGAAAGTTATTAACTCAACCGTGCATGTATACCAAATGGCTTCTGCACAGGTTCTTGAGTGAACTCTGAGAGCCTTCTGCAAGGACTCTATGGAAAAAATGACCTTATGTCTCCATTCCTATCTGCTGCTGTTTCATTTTCCTTGTTATGAAACTCTGCCTTCCATATTTCCAAAGCTCTCTAACCAAACACACAAACCTCTGTCCCTCTCACTGGGAAGAGGGTGTTTTGTTTTTTTCAAGGAGAATAAAGCTGCTTGTAATAAAATGTTCTGTCCTTGATGAAAAGAAAGAATTGCAACAATAGGTCACAGACAGATATCTCTTCTGTTTTGTTATTCAAAGAACTATTATATTATACTTTTGGTGCATATTGAAAGAACATTTTATGTCAAGCTATAGTAATGATTTTTTAAAATCTTTTACTAAAATAAAGTCTTTACAATGTCATTGTTCCTGTTTGGATGACGTAGAGCTAGGGCACAAGGTTCTTAACAGGGAAAGGCAGAAATCCTGTTTCACTGTGATAATTATTTGGGATTCATCATCATCATTATCACCGTTTTTTTCTATAGCACCTTCTACTACCTGTAGCCCAAGGGGATTCATTCACTTTGTTCAAACAGCTTTGGGCTAGCCTAGTGAACTAGACCAAATTCTTTCTTTATATATGTGAATATATAGTCTGGCTTGCCAGGCTAACTTTGGGCAGCTCTGTTCAAAACATTTTATTCTTTAACCCTTTGAACGACAGGACACCATTTCCCCCCAGATCTGTAAATTATAGGGATGGGTACCGAATTTGGTACCTACTAAAGACCGATTCACATGGTATGAAACAGAGCCTTGTTTCAGTACCTGTCCTTTATTAACAAGAACTTGCGAGACAACAATTTGCCAAGATAGACAGCAGCACATGTGCAAGAACGTAATGTTGTCAGTCACTGCAGGCGAACTGTAAACAGAGCAAGCAGCATGGCAGAGAGAAAGCTTTTAAGGTAGGGCTGCATGATATTTGGAAAACCTGCGATACGCGATAACAATGATTAATATTGTGATGACGATTCTACTAGCGATAAATAAAAACTTTACTCAGGAACAAAAATAATCAAAAACAAAGAAATGACAAAAAAAATGACAACAATTTGCTAAAAATAGAAAAGCAAAAGATGCAAGGAAGGGGGAAAAGAAAATGATCAAGAAAAGGCAATCAGTGGATCACGGGAATAGCTGAATCAGCAGAAAGAGCAGAACAAAGCTAACTCAGGTGTTTGCTAACCATCAAAATTAAGTGTTGTCCACCTTGAGGACGGGCATTTAACCTATGAGAAACCACCCAATGGGCCAAATGGGTGAAGAGCTCTATTTGATTTGTTAAAAAAACGTCATGCTTCCGTTTGATTGACAGAATGCATTATGTGTAGCAAACATTTGAGCTGACCATCCATTGTGATATTTAGCTGTTCTTTGCGATATGCGTATTGCGCATGCTGATATCACGATAATGATATATTTGCGATATATTGCGCAGCCCTACTCTAAAGTTTGGGTTAATTTCACTAAATGCGACAATGATCTAACCCCCAAATTCCACTACTTCCGCTCCGCTGCGCTCCGCTCCGACACGAACGCCGGAGCAAAATCGGTCCCGTTGTAGTCAATCAGAGCAATTCCACTACTGAGGCCGTGCTCCGGCATTGCGGCGCCGTGCGCCGCCCTCTGTTCCGGCGTCCGGCAAAAATAGAATCGATCCTATTTTCGCCGGACGCCGGAGCACCTCCGCAGTAAATGGACAGAAATCACAACGGCCCAACAGGAAAAGGAGCAAGCACAATTTCCGTTTTTCACAATAAATCGATAAACAAAAGGCGTTTTTTGTTTCATATGCACAGGTTTAACAACTTTTAACAACTATCAATGGCGGCTGAAGTTTAAATGCACAAAAGTAAGCCATAAATACAGTTTCTACTATCAAAGTAGTCACACTTTGTTGATCCAAACACTGCTGATCTGTCAACACAAATGATGGGCAGATTAAACAGCTCATGCCGATGCTTCTCCCACACAACGGGTGTTTGGATCTAACTTCCGCGTTTATTGCTCGGACTGTATCGCAAGATCTCGAAAATCCCGCGCATGCTTGTTTGCCCCCCTCAGGTCTCCGCACCGGAGCGGAGCCGTTGTAGTGCGGGTAGCAGTAAAAATTGAGTTCGGAAGCGAGCGGCTGCGGAAGGCGGGGGCGGACCGGAGCGGAGCGGAGCGGAGGTAGTGGAATTTGGGGATTAGTGAGATATCATCATCTCTTAATCTGCTCCAGCAGGTAAGTAGACTGTTTAAAATAATGTTAGCTTGATGTTTTAGCTTCCGTTAACATCAGCTAATGGTGTGTTTGCTTTCTCCTCAGAACTCAAAAATTCTGACTTCAACTGTTTGATGATGATGATGTTGTATGGTATCGAAGTTTGTTTTAGTTTCATCATAGTTATTCTAGAAGGCATAGAAGAGGAATAGGAGTACATGGAGCTGGGTTTTAGTTTTTGCATCATTTAGAAACACTTGTGGTTAAAGGTTTTCAGATTTTTGTACAACACTATGATTAAATGCAAACAGCTGTATGTTATTTCTCATGATATTTACCAAATATGGCTATATATTGAGGAAAAATATATTTAGAGATTTAGTTAATTATTGAAAACTCAAAAGTTTCAAAAACTGGTACCGTTAAGTATCAGTATCGATTCCTAGGTACCGGGACTTTGTACCATATCAATTCAACTGTCAAAGGTACCCATCCCTTGTAAACAGTGGTGGGCAGTCAGGGCCAGCAAAGCCTTCTCTGCTGGCCTAAACGTACTCAAAAGCGTAAATGTATTTTTTTTCCTTTGGTAAATATTTTTTTTTTTTAATGTTTACTGGTCTATTTTCCTTATATCCTATTATACCCACTTGGCTGTGCTGCTTCCAGTGTTAAAATACCAAGGTTGGGTATTATCCAATCAAATTTAAGCTAGCTTGTGTTTTCAGGCAGATTAAGTCTTCCCCAGGCCTTCAGAATCAATCGAGAAGCCCACTGTCCGCTGTAAGTGAACAGAGACGATCCAGTTGCGATAGCCAGTCAGCTCACGAGTCAGCGTGGCCCAGGCCAGCTAGCTGGCCTCAAGCAAAAGTTGACATGAACGCATCCTGTGATTGGATAAGCAGTAGTTAGAACTTTTCTAGTGGCATTAAGCAAAATATCAAAACTAAATACGGAGATTTGTATCTATAGGCAGCTATCGGTGTGTTTTTGAACACATGATGACTGAAAGAGGAGAAGAGACAGACTTGGTTGCAGATTTACTTGCCACACCATTTTCAAGACGGACCTTTCAAGAAAAAATGGATCTTGTGAGAACAGGTCGTCTGACTCCAATACTAGCTGGCTTGTCCCAGCAGGGGAAAGGATTTGTTCGTCATTTTCAGGCAAGCAACTATGAACGGTACCCATGGCAAACAGCTTCAGAGAACCGCTGCAGGTTATTCTGCTGGGAATGCCTGTTGCTCGCATCAGATGGATTTGGTAGCATTAAAGCGCGTTAAAATGTACGCCAGAAACACGACCGGACAGACACGTCTTTTAGCATTAGCTTCCATGTTCATAGAAAAGGATCCACTCATGGACCTGAAGCGCACAGATAAACTGTACAGAGCCATTGAGGTTTTTCTGAGGAAAGAAAGAAGGATGGATTTTATTTTCAAATGAGCAGGAGAGGAGGAGATCCATGCTGGACATTTATGTTGGTGAGTAGAAACATTTTATTAGTATTTTTTAAAATGTTTTGTCATTTTATTTTGTTAATAATCAATAAATGGTAATGAAATCAAATGTCTAAATGAAATTATTCTGTGTTCTGTTTCTATGCAATTTATATTGTGTATAACGTGGTGTGCGCAGCTGCGCCAACATGTTCAATTGTTTCGCGGTGCCATTTTCTCCAAAACAAATGCAAATAATGTGTTTGCTTTACTTATTTATTTTACTGTCTCATCTCTTAAACCCGTATTTCATTTTTGAGATTTGACAGTATCCGTGGTCTTAGTTTCCTACTCTCAATTGAGAATGCGAGTTTGATTTTAAAGGCTCCGGAAATTACGTGGTGTCTGTGTGTGTGTGTGTGTGTGTGTGTGTGTGTGTGTGTGTGCGTGTGTGCGTGTGTGTGTGTGTGTGTGTGTGTGTGTGTGTGTGTGTGTGTGTGTGTGTGTGTGTGTGTGAGGTTTCTCCAGCTGTGATGTCATATTGATGGTATTTTAAGGTTAAATTAAATTAGATTGGACTGAATAGGAAATCACTGAAGGCCCAGGGGTGGAACGCACCGCCCGCCACTGCTAGTAAATGACCATATTCTAGAATGAGGAACTGCAATACTAGCTGATTTTAAATCTCAGAAATCTCTGGGCGAGAGGAAAATCTAAGCCTCTGGGATTTGGGTTTCGGCAGGTAACACAAAAACATTAAAAAGGTCTCTGTCGACGCTCCACAGGACTAGAAAGCATGACATTTGTGTGACTCCTGTTCAGTACGCACATCCATCATTAACGTTTTGTCTCTGGACATGACTCTGCGCTGTGGGAGTGCTCTTTTTAGCGTCTGGTCTGACATGCTCCTTCTTATGTACTTGACTCCTTAAAAACAAACAGCGCTGTAATACATATGTAGCCAACACCCAGGGCTAAAGAGCTGAGTCACATCTAGGTCACTCACATGGGCTGGGGCCGTATACATTGTGGAGACTTTTTCTCTTCTTCTGAAACAAACTGTAACCACACCCAGTCCTTCAACGTAACCTGGAGCAGATTAAATAAACACACAGAAAACCTAATATCGGTAAATAAGGAGACAATGCATCTATTTAGAGAAGATTAATACATTACCAACTATTTTAAAAGATACTTATTTATGTTAAATCATTTATAAAAAGGAATCACTAAAAAATTTCAGGTCAGCAGCCATTATTAATGGTATGAAACACTCGTTTAATCAATACATTTGCAATACTTTCTTCATCAGGTTTCTTGTAGGAATTAATGCCTTGTAAGTCGTACTTGGAGAGGGCCGGAAGCATCTGTATCAGCATGGAGAATTCAGCTGGAGGAGAAAGTAGCTTCAGACGGCAGGATTTGGAGTCTTATTTCCTGACATTAGGACATCTGGCCTCTGACTGGCTAACAGCAACACGACTTTACCACTGACTCGTTTGCTCTGCAATGTTAATGTTCTATCTCCACAAATAACACAAGCCTGACGGAGTTCTGCTGTGTGGTGGAGTTGCTAATGCTAATGGTTAATTTCTATTAGCCAAAACATTTGTTGTCTCCTGGATGCTAAACCAACAACAGCCTTCCCTGTTGTGAGCCAAGATAAGTGAGTCTATGAACGTTAAGTGACAGTGTGACATAGATCTGTCAAGCTTTTCAAATCCTTGATTTTAATCGTCTATTTTCTATCAGAAGCTAATGCAGGAGATAGGTGTAGGAGACTATTTTCATGTTCTGCCTGCGTGAAAAACTCTGAGTGACCGATTATAATCAGACATTATAATTACAAAGTGTTTTTGGTGTTCCACAACTTTAAATATATATATACTTGTTTTATTTCAGGGCCAACAGAGAAAATATGTTGATGTTTCTCTCTCTCTCTCTCTCTCACACACACACACACACACACACACACACACACACACACACACACATAGCAGGAATAAAATTAACATAATGTGACTAGCTTGATTTACTGAATGAAAAAAATCTTAATCATGGTGAAGTGGATCAGAGCCA
This sequence comes from Nothobranchius furzeri, assembly GCF_043380555.1. Lineage (NCBI taxonomy): Eukaryota > Metazoa > Chordata > Actinopteri > Cyprinodontiformes > Nothobranchiidae > Nothobranchius > Nothobranchius furzeri. The sequence goes on along the minus strand of NC_091750.1, from coordinate 49,114,339 downwards.
GAAGCTTCTGATGACAATTACAGCGCTCTGTGGTGCAAGAGCTCAGCATCAGCAGCACGGATGATGACGTCAGTAGAAGTTGTTATATAACTGGAGCTGAACATTTAGTCTGTCAAAGTTCCTAGGTTCCAAGGTTAAGATGTGTGATACGAGTGCCAGTCATAGTCTCAATAGTCATTCAGTACCAGTGGCCAAAGGAAACTGAGTGCTCCACAGAGCAGGAACCCCTGGAGTACACAAGGGACCTGAAGCAAATGTCCTCATTTGATGCCAATCATAAAAGCGTGGATCCATCCTGCCTTGTTTGAATGTCATGTTAAATTGGACCAAAATCTCTGAGGAATGTTTCCAACACCTGGTTGAATCCACGCCAGGAAGAATCAAGACAACTCTGAAGAGAAAAGGGGTCCAATCTGGAGCCAGCACTTAATAAAGTGACCACAGAGCATAGACTGCAGTTTTCACCAATGTTAACCAAAAAAAAACAAGTCCAGTGCATCCTAATTAAAGCGGCGACCAAACAAATATTCAGCTCAGCCTTTTCACATTAGTCTAAATTTAGCACACAAAGAAAAGTGGGGTTGTTCCCACTGATATTGTTGTGTAAGCAGCTTAACTACTGGACCACTGAGTCAGAAAGCTTGGGCTAATACCTTCACAGAGTCAGTACTAAGGATGTAAGTGAATATCGATACGGCAATATATTGTGATATTTTTTCCTGCGATATTATAACAATATGCAAAGCCTGTGTGCTGAATTTTTGGAAGAATGTATATGCAAACATTTGTGTGTTGTTTTCTTTTAGTGCAATTTAGGGATGAACAATATATCGGCATCAACATTGGTATTGGCCAATGTTAGTCATTTTTTTAAATATCTTTATCGGTTCGATAAATAAAACCGGGCTGATATTAACAACTTATATTTTTTCCATCTTGTCTCCATTTGTTTGCCTGTTTCAGAGGGTGAGGGGGGTGATGTGTAATTGTTTAGTCATGTGAATAGTGAATGTAATCATCTCAGAACCGTAAATGTGTGTGTTGTGGGTGCATAATAATGTAAACTCGGCTTTAATAATTTAATTCTATACAAAATCTGCTGATTTTAGAAGCAATAATGTCAGTATATCGGTATCTGCAAATATCGATTATTGGCCATAACAGTGATCTTAATATCGGACGTCGGTATTGGCCCCAAAATTTCATATTGGCGCATCACTGGTGCAATTCAAACACCAAACGCTAGTTGACAGCAGTGTGCATTGGATTTTGTTTCCACCACTGAAATGCAAATCCCTCTATTATGGTTCAGATACCTCATGTTAAACATGTTACGTATCAGTTTGGACTGTTCATTGAATTTCCTACAATAAATTCAGTCTAAAAACATCGCTAATATCATCTGGCTGAATGTATCGCGATATATCATATCGTCCCCTCTGTATTGTGATTTGTATCATATCGCCAGAATTTCACCAATACACATTCCTAGTGAGTACAGCATCTATATTTCACTTCTACTGGTACTCAAAATAACTTAAAACACTTAAATGGGATTCAGCCACAAGACACTGAATATTCACTATTCTTTTGATTTTTAATCACTCAAAATGAAAGAAAACAGGTGTTTTGAAAGGTAAAAGACAAACAGTGGATGTTTAAAGGCCCTCCCCAGATAAACACGTATCCTTGTGTTTTAAATGAAAACTAAGTATAATGATTTCAACCTGCTGTCCTCTTTACAAGGATTCTGCTGCTTATTTTACCTCAAATTACATATTTTAAACCATGAAAGCAAAATAAAAAATAACAAATCTGTCAGACATCTTTAATGGCAATGTTGTCAAATTCTACTCTAGTTTTACACTACCCCTCGCCTTGTCAGATTTATTTTTATAAACAAGCCTTTTTTATTATTATTTATGAGGTCTTAAAAGACTATTCTTCAGACATTACTGCTTTTTCACCCAATTTTGGCCCAGTTTCATAGTCGTTGTCATAAAACGGTTTGTGTCAGATGTATTTGTTAGACCAATCAACACCTGTGTTGTACCTAAACATCACAAGCAACTTAGCAAAAAATATGTTTTAAATCGTTTTTAAATTCTTTGTTTTCAAAATAATGATTTGTTACCATTTTCTTTGTTGCAGCTTCAAAACCTGGCAATTATGACACAATCTGAATGTCATTTCATCAACAATTAGCTTTTTCTTGCAAACCTCAATATGGCGTGTCCTTAAGAGTTTTAGGAAACAGCTGAGTGAAAGACAAAAGAATAAGGGACATTCTTATAAAAGCTAGTGATAGCAGATGAACAGTACCGGAGTGTCATGTCTCTAAGAAAATCTAAATCTCATAGAAATGTTTAATTTTTTTTTTCTTTTTTTTTTTTTGGTTGGGGGGAGGGTAGGGGTGCAAATAAAAGGAATACCAGATGCAAAGAAGTACGTCTAAAGAGCTCACTGTGCTGCATTATCTATAAGGTGGTGCAGATATTAAGTGTGTCGATGTGTGTTTAAAAGCATTTTCTAATTTTCTGTTTCAGGCTTCTGTGTTTTTGTTTGATACAGAGAGGGTGAACGGACCGTGTCGATCCCACTGTGAAGCACAGAAGAGGAGCTGTGATGATGTGCGAGCGCTTTAGATAGTAAAACTGTTATTGGGAGCAATTTGAAACCAAGTTAGAATCCAACAGGGTTACCACAGCATTCAGCCACAAACACAACATCGCAGCTGGTGATCATTGGTTTGACAACATTGTGAATGTTTAAATGTCATTTAATCAAGAATCAATATGATGGGGATTCTGAATCAGAAGACATTATAAATTATAATCTATTCAACAGCTTTTGAAATAAAAAAAACTGGATGGAAAAAAACTTGCTGCAGTTTGCACTGATGGAGCTGCTGTAATGGCAGGATGCAGACAAGGAGTTATTAAAAAAAAACTCAGAGAGCTATATAACCCAGACCTGGTAGTAATCCACTGTATGGCTCATCGTCTCGCACTTGCTGCCAGTGATGCAGCCAACTCCGTGCCACAGGTGAAACGGTTTCAGCAGGATTTGAGATCAATTTTTTTCAGTAATTCTGCTGTCAGAAGCAACAAGCTGCATGAATTGCAGAAACAGCTGGATGAACCCCAACTGAAGTTCACCCAGCCGCATGCAGTAAGGTGGCTGTCAATTCACAATGCAGTGTTAGTAGTGTGTAGATCACTGAAATCCCTGAGAGATGTCCTGGAGCACATGGCTTCCTCTAATGCACAAGATGCTAACAAAGCTAAAGGTCTGCTACTAGCTGGGAGACAGTTTAACTTTGTGGCCCTTTGTCACATGATGAAGGATGTACTGATGCATGTAGGCCTTCTCTCAAAACATTTTCAAAGAGAAGATCTGGACTTCTCCACAGCACAGCCAATGGTTGAAAGTACCAAAGAAGCCCTGAAGGAAATAACTGTCCACCCTGGCCCTGCAGAAATGGAATTCTTCAGTTCTCTTAATGGAAACAAGTTTAAAGGAGACAACATTTTTGACTGAATGAAGAGCAGATACGTGGGATCTTTAATAACAGAGATTGAGAGAAGATTCCCCTGTGAGACATGGTTCTGTCATGGTTTACAATTTTGGAGCCAAAAAAGGCCATTATGGAAAAAAAGTCAGAGAACTTTTCTCATTATGGCCTTGAAAAACTCGACAACCTTCTTGCACACTTCTCAAACTATCTAAGTGCAGTGGATGGACACTCTGAGTTTGCCTTGCTGAAGCAAACTATGGTTTCCAGTGACTCGAACGCCTCATTGACCTTCCAGCAGTTTGCAGAGGCTGTTTTGAGTGACCATAGGGGTGTGTTCACTGAAATGGAGAAGCTCATTAAGATCGCTTTAGTCATCCCAGTTGCCAGTGTGTCATGTGAACGTGGATTCAGCACGCAAAACAGGATAAAAACAAGATTCAGAAATTCTCTGAATAACACAAATCTCACCAATCTGATGCTGATTTCAGAGCTTGGCCCTCCGCAAGAGCAGTTTGATTTCAACAGAGCGTTTAGCAAATGGAAAAAGATGAAGCAGAAGAGACAGAAGACAGAGAGGAAAGAGGACCAAGCGGAGCGTGGGAGAACCCCGCTCCAAAACTAATTAGTACTGTGAGCTAACAGATACAATAATGTACATAGTTGCAGTCGTGTTTGATGCCACATCAACGAAACTGTTTGTGTTAAAAGTTGGGTTAATGAAAATTCATCAGTTTGAGATAGAGGAATTCAGAGACAGAAATCAGAGTAAGAAGAGAAGATGGAGACAACAGATAAAGAAGCACAAACAAGAGCAAAGATGCAGCCCAGAGAGTTGGACAACAAACTTCAGCAATGTAAATTGTTCAGATCATTTCTAATACCAGTGCAGCAAAAAGGAGTATTTTTATTTGATTTCTATACTTCAAAGTTATGACAATGGAATGCAGTGTTAGAGGCCAAGAAAAAGACAACATTCAGACAAAAGATGGCCACAGATGCACCTATGAGGACCACTAAGGAAGATTCAAAAAAGTTAATAAATGCATCAATACAACAATGTTAAGGCCTATTGTTAATCCCACAAGTAGTTCCTGGAAAGTTTATATTTCTTTTTTTAACTTCTGTGTGAGGAAAGAAATCAGGCAGAGGAGATGAAACAAAGAAAGGGACAAGAGCAACGAAGATGAGAATGTTGCAGGAGTCCAATGAAAGCTGCCTATAAACGTGATGTAAGGTATGGTTCAACATAGGACTCGCAAATTCTGTAACCCCCCCCCCCAATATATAAATTCCCCTTATACAGACATATGTGAGAGGGGAATTCCCCCCTGTTTTTGGAAGTGAATTTCAGGCCCTGTTCAGTAACAAATCGTACAAGGTAAGGACTAATATCTGCTAATAAGTTTATTTTACAACAGTATTTGACGTTAGAACATCTTCTGGGCTCAGAAACAGCTGCTTGACTTGCCAAGTGTGCCATTTTGCACAGTACCAGCCTCACTGTGCCAAGCAGACTTTTCACTGCAATGGTGCCTCTATTGGCTGGTAGATGTAAACTAGTGCTGGGTAATATGGCCTTAAATCAGTATCGCGATATATTGAGGATTTCACCTCAATAATGATAAATGGACGATAACTACATGCATGCGCAGAAACAAAAGTTGTCCATTAGATGGAGCTGTCACATGTATTACGTTAAGTCACATTTTTACGTGACTCAAGGTGGTACAGCTTCTTAAAGGGACATGAATGTTTCCAACCTACACACATCTTTTCATTTTTTTATTATCAAATTTATTGACATGGCAAAAATTATCTCGATAAAAGTCAGAAATTTCGATAACGATACATTTTCAATTTATTGCCCAGCCCTAATGGAAACACAAACCCAGTCAAACCCATCAAAATAAATATTTGATTATTTTTTTTTATTCAAATATAACTTCTATAGGAAACACTGTAGCTTCCTTCTGCACACCTCTAAAAGCCCTGCAGAGTTTTTTTTAATATAGTTTTTTGATAAACTGTTCCATACTCAAGGTGAAGCACATAAGAATAAAGTAAGATGACATCCTGTGGTCAAATTTGGTTACTGCAATCTCGTTCACTTCTGTTTCGTGAGTTTTGTGGCTGTCATCTACAGCTCAGCACCAAAAGATTCTAGGTAACAAGCACAGATGAGTCATACACAGTAAGTTGATAAATACGTTGTCATATCTGGTGCTAGCACTATTGGGTGTTTTACGTTAGGAAGCACTTCCTACATGTATTACGGTAAAATACCTCTTGCATACAAGAAGTGTTTTTACGGTCTGGCTGATAGATTAGTTATTGCTCTGAATGACTCATTCAAGGGAGTAAAGCGCCATATTTGACTCATTATTCACTTTATGCAAAAATTTCACTGTAATAAGATATTTTTAGAGCTGACTATTTGCTTCTAATTTACTGTTAGCATTGTTAGCTCAATGTTAGCCTCTAGCCGTCTTTACTTGATATTAGAGTACAACAAAAAGATGCCGTGGCTTCCTAGGGTTACAAGAAAAAAAATTTGGGTTGCTCTTGTTCCAGACTTTGGTTCTTTAAACAACTCTAGAGATTTTTGATGGCTGTAGTCGAGTTACAAATGCCGGCGCTGCAGTGTTAGCTCACACTCACTGATGCTAAACTGTAGCTACTTCCCTCCTTCTATTTTGAAAGGAGAAAAAAAAGACAACCCTGCCAGCCAGCAAAAAATTCAATATGTTTAAGGACAGCCTTCCTTCCAACATGACTGAGACATTAAGACTGCTTTGGGAAATCTTACTCTATTCTTACACAATGCACCTTTAAATTTATTTTATTTAAGATTTAAAGATTAGCATAAAATAGTTAATCCAAGACGACTGACTGAATTGAAGTCGATATTAGTCAAATAGCAACCTGTTGTCAGATTTCAATCAATTTCATGAGATCGATCAGCATAGGCTGAACATTCAGCATTCATTTTATGTGGATCACTGCTCTGTTTTCTTAAAGAGACAGAGCATTGCACTGATCCCTTTTGCTGCTACGCAGACCCACACCATTTGTGCATGCCTAGTCACACTAAGCAGCTCTAGCAACATTCAGACTAGCATTCAGTTTAAGCTTCAGGACATGGCCCAGTAACCTACTTTCCCCACAACATGCTCTGTAACATCAGAGACGAGGCTGTGTGTCATCAGTTAACTAACCTTCAGCACAGCACCGTTCTAGCAGGAAAAAAAGCCAAAGATATTTCACACACAGTATTGCTGAAGCAAAAAAATAAGTAAAAAATAGGAACAGAAGTGATCAGTTATGTCGCTGGAAAAAGAAATCTCCTGCAAAGCCCTTGTAAGGTTGGGCTAAAACTGAAAAATGTCTACTTATATTTACCGGTAATACATTTAAACAAGCAGCAAACCAAATTACATTACAAGATGACATTTTTTAGCAGAAAGCAAGTTCAAATGGAAGCTACCTACATAAATAATGCTTTATAAATTTGTCTCTAGCCCTCATTTATGAGTTCAAAGGACAGCTGAGGGTGACATGGTTTTCTTCATCAGCAATAATAGCCCCTGAACTATCTTCAGTCCAAGTTTCTATGTGAACACACCCTAAAGCAAAGCAGAAAATGTACTTTTAACTAATGCTGTACATGAATTCAGATTGTCCATTTTAGTAACAGTGCTAAAAAATTAGCTGAGAAGCAACATAGATGACATGAGTCATGAGGCTGGCCCAAATGTTAATCAGCATGATGTAAACAGGAACATATGGTGCCGTGAACACCCCATTTCAGTAATCATGGAACTAGGCATCCTGTCCCACTCAGCTGTTCGCATACATCCTCATCACAATCCATGTCTGCTGTGTCAGCCTTGGTGTTAACACATCAGGCCAGAAAAACATATCCATAAACAAGACAACATATGCATAGAAGCATATTGAACAATATATGTTCTTTTTGACAGCACCAAAGACTTTTATTTTGAAAATCAGAACTAGAACAGTATTGAGGCTTTTCACCATCATCATATGCCATGTATGAAATCTAGTTTTCACACCTGGATTACTTAATCAATTTTTGCATTCTTTCATATTTCATTAAGCCTGAAAAATGTACCAATCTCTCAATAAAAGCTCAGCTGTAACAATCAGGGCGAGTTTGACCAAAAGGAACAGCAGGTTCCCAGGTGGCTTTGTGACAACACACACTAAGCTTCATTATACACTAGTCACAACAAAACAGTGACGGGGTCAAGCTTTCAACTTCACTCAGTTTCACACAAAATCAGAAATGTTTTTTAGAAAGCATCCTCATAACATAATATTTTTTTAGGTCAGTGTTAGCTTGTAACTATTTATAGCAACAGGGCTAAAGTAATAAACCAGGAACGTCTAAAACACGAAAGAGCAAATATTAAACAGCTATTATAACATTTCAAAGCAACAAATGTTGTTGCTTTTATTTCTAAAACATGATTAATATCGCCTGTTAATCGAGATAGACAGAAATTTGGGGAAAATTTTAGCCGCTGTTAGCTTGTTATATGACAACTGTCAAACCTGTAAATTTGAAAACATAGAAGGAAGAGCTTACCGTATTCTGTTAAATAAAGATGAGATTCCAAAAAACGAGAAGATGTAGCGAGAGTGGGGAAAGTGGGCTTGAAAACCTCAATGTCTGAAAAAGTTGACAAGAAAAAATTGTATTGCTGGGAAAAACTGTAATATTCTCCGTATTTTTGGGATTAAACCCAGTCGAAGGGAGAGAAAATGCTCCGGCTACCGACACCGGCATTTTACATAATGATACTGAGAACCGCGGAGCTGACCAACACCGGGGTCTTGAGTCCACAGCTACAGAGACAGAGGCTGAATAAGCGACGTAACATGTCTTTGGGCTGGTCGGAGCCCCGCCCACTAGTGAGCACGCGCTTGATAATACTTCAAAATAAAATTCACCTCAGGTACATAACTATTAAAAATAGTTATTCATTAATTCATTCTTAATAAAAAAGGCAGCATTTAAAAAAACACTCAGTTTTTCGCATTTGCGGATCACTTGTTTGAGACTGACGCTAGCGCCATCATAAGGTGGGTGGGTTTACCGGGTGACGAAAAAAATTCTAAACCAGATTGGTCCGATGTATTCAATCAATTTTCTTTATTGAAGAAAAACAAAACAAATGGAACACAAACACCAGTAACAGGAAAATAAAAAAAACATTTATTAAATAATTACAAAACAATTACAGGTTTTGGGAACATGGGGGTCTTTTTCATGCACATTTCCAAAATTGATGTTTGTCCAAATGTTTATTGGCACTGTGTTCAAGTTACCCCCTAAAGTTAAAGTTAATAGCTTCTTTCAACTCATTGTATTGGTCATGTTTTTTTTTCATGATCTTGTGCGTAATTAATTGAAAAGTGTGAAGATAAAAATGATTTGTGAGGTTTTCCCATTGCTATTGTCAACATGACATGGCCCTGAATTTTTGGCATCCCTCGCTTTCTTAATGAAAGGTTAAATACGATTATAGTGTAAACTTTGACTTAGATAAGAGGACGTATTTTATGGGGTAAACCAAATGTGTTCTGGAACAATCCTGTGTGATTTAAGAGATCCAAGATGTTTCACATCTGGATGTTCTTTAATGTTTTTCTTATGCTCATTAAATTAGCATCAAAATCTCAAAACAAAGAAAAACGGACTTGTTTTCATAGAGAAGCTAGAACCAATCAGTTTGAGGCTTTAGAAACATTTAAAGGGTGTTAACTTCCTTCAGAACAGGTCAGGCTAGTTTTATTGAAACATGTGTATATGACACTGAGATTTGTTTTTTGGCAAAGAAATAACAGCATACCCATAAGTATTTATCAATCCAAGCTCCCATTACAGTTTCACCCACGTGACAGAAGTCTGCATTTAAATGAAAAACAAAATTGGGGTCAAACTGTAATTCTTTATTAAAAATCACATTGTTTTATTACCCAATTTGGTTTAAAACAAATGCAGGAATTTTAAAAAAAGTAGATCAGTACATGTGACTTGCAGGGTTTTCCGCAGGATGGACGTCAAACCAACAAATGGCAATGTAAAACATTACATTAGTGAAGTAAATAATAAACGTTAAGTCAGACAGTTAGTTGACTCATAAATTTGTCTGTCTAACTGGTTATATATAGCTCTTTTTTTTTTACTCGTCCTTATTTGCCTCCTAAGACTTGAAACCATCATTAAATACGAGCTGTTTGTAACTGTAATGTTAACCCAGTTCTGTTCTGTAACACTTTTAATGTTGATGACCTTGTTTTCTTCAACCAACAACGTGCAAGTGAACCCATTTTAAAACAATAACACAATTTAACAAATATAGTATTTTAGTAAAAACAGTGTGAGTGTAAATAAGCTGAAAACAACAACAGATCAACTAAAGCAGTGAATGCCAACAGGCGGCTCGTGGGCCACGTCCGGCCCGCCAGACCTTTCCACCGGGCCCCCATTTATTACTGACTACAAACTCGGCTCTCATTTAACATTTTTTTTAATCTGCAGCAGTTCTTAGATACTCAGTTTTTGCACTTTCTGCAATAATAGTGCATAATTGGGGTGTCTCGACAAAACTGCTCAGCAGGAAAAATGCAACACATGTACAAGTAAATAATATTTATCAGGTTGGTAGGCAGAGCCAACTAAAGGAATTATAATTGAAGGGATACTTTGCAACCTTTTCATATTTTTAAATCATTTTCATGAGCCAGTATGTGATAAAACGAGCCTTTACAGGGTCAGTGAAAGGCCTCCCAGCCCCTATTGCCCCCTGTGGCCAGAATATCGCACTTGCAACATCACAGTTGCCGGTCGGTCTGTTGGGTTTTAGAAAAAAATTGCTCTGACCTACCTTGCGCTGCATTCTAACTCCAGCACATTTCCTGCATGTTTCAGCTCATGAACACAGCTGATTTGTTTAATTTAGTGATGAATCACTCCTCTAGACCATATTTGTCAGACACAAGGCCCACAGGCCATTTTTATGTGTCCACTGATCTCAGACTCTAAATGAACTAGAAAAATACAAATAAAGTTTTTAAAATATCGTAGGAGAGTCTGGAGATATGTTGGTCAAGATAATTTTTAAAAGATAAAAATGCCTGGCTCCTTGAAAGCAAATTATAAAGATTCACCCATCCATCCATCCATTTTTATCCGCTTATCCAGAGTCGTGTTGCGGGGTCAGTAGCCTAAGGCGAGAGGCCCAGACTTCCCTCTCCCCAGCCACTTGGGCCAGCTCCTCTGGGGGAATCCCAAGGCGTTCCCTGGCTAGGTGAGAGACATAGTCCCTCCACCATGCCCTGGGTCTACCTTTAGGTCTCCTCCCGGTTGGACGTGCCCAGAAAACCTCACCAGGGAGGAGTCCAGGAGGCATCCTGACCAGATGCCCAAGCCAACTCAACTGGCTCCTCTCGATGTGGAAGGGCAGCGGGTCTACTCCGAGCCCCTCCCGAATGACCGAGCTTCTCACCCTATCTCTAAGGGAGAGCCCAGCCACTCTTCTGAGAAAACTCATTTCAGCCGCTTGTATCCACGATCTCGTTCTTTTGGTCACTACCCAAAGCTCATGACCATAGGTGAGGGTAGGAACGTAGATCGACCGGTAAATCGAGAGCTTCACCTTCGAACTCAGCTCTCTCTTCACCATGACAGACCGGTACAACGCCCGCATCACTGCAGATGCAGCACCAATCCGCCTATCAGTCTCACGCTTCAGTTTTCCCTCACTCGTGAACAAGACCCTGAGATACTTAAACTCCTCCACTTGGGGCAGGACCTCATCCCTGACCCGGAGAAGGCATTCTACCCTTTTCCGAATCAAGACCATGGTCTGAGATTTAGAGGAGCTGATTCTCATCCCAGCTGCTTCACACTCGGCTGCTAACCGCTCCAGCGAAAGCTGAAGATCACGTTCTGATGAAGCCTACAGGACCACATCATCTGCAAAATGCAGACCTGATCCTTAGACCACCAAAACGGATGCCCTCCACACCTTGGCTGCGCCTAGAAATCCTGTCCATAAAGGTTATGAACAGAATCGGTGACAAAGGGCGGAGTCCAACTCTCACTGGGAACGAGCCCGACTTACTGCCGGCGACCTAACTCTGACACCGGTCATATATGGACCTAACAGCCCGAATCAGAGGGCCTGGTACCCCATACTCCATGGAGTACCCCCCACAGGGCCCCCAAGGAATGCGGTCAAACTCCTTCTCCAAATCCACAAAACACATGTAGACTGGTTGGGCAAATTCCCACGCACTCTACAGGATCCCCTTAAGGGTATAGAGCTGGTCCAGTGTTCCACGGCCAGGACGAAAACCACATTGCTCCTCCTGAACCTGAGGTTCAACAATCCGACGGACCCTCTTCTCCAGAATGCCTGAATAGACCTTACCAGGAAGGCTCAGGAGTGTGATTGCCCTGTAGTTGGAACACACCCTGCGGTCCCCCTTTTTAAATAAGGGGACCACCACCCTGGTCTGCCAGTCCAGTGGGACTGCCCCCGATGTCCATGCGATACTGCAGAGCCGTGTCAGCCAACACAGCCCCACAACATCCAAAGCCTTAAGGAACTCCGGGCGGATCTCATCCACCCCTAGAGCCTTGCCACAGAGGAGCTTTACAACCACCTCAGTGACCTCAGCACCAGAGATTTGAGAGGCCAACCCAAAGTCCCCAGACTCTGCTTCCTCACTGGAACACGTGTCGGTTGGATTGAGGAGGTCTTCGAAGTATTCTGCCCACCGATCCACAACTTCCTGAGTAGAGGTCAGCAGCACATCGTCCCCACTATAGATAGTGTTGATGGCGCACTGCTTTCTCCCCCCTGAGGCGTTGGATGGTGGACCAGAAACTCCTCGAAACCGTACGGAGGTCTTGCTCCATGGTCTCACCGAACTCCTCCCATGCCCGGGTTTTTGCCTTGGCGACCACCCAAGCCACGTTCCGCTTGGACTGCCAGTACCCGTCAGCTGCCAAAAAGACCTGATAGGACTCTTTCTTCAGCTTGACAGCATCCCTACCCACCAGTGTCCACCAGCGGGTTCAGGGGTTGCCACCACGACAGGCACCGACGATCCTGCGACCACAGCTCCGGTCGGCAGTTTCAACAATGGAGGTACAAAAACAGGGCCCATTCAGACTCAATGTCCCCCGCCTCCCCCGGAACATTTTGGAAGTTCTGTTGGAGGTGGGAATTGAAGCTCCTTCTGACAGGAGACTCTGCCAGACGTTCCCAGCAGACCCTCGCGATTTGTTTGGAAAATGGTAAATGGCCTGTATTTGATATAGCGCCTTCTAGAGTCCTGGAACCCCCCAAGGCGCTTTACAACACAATCAGTCATTCACCCATTCACACACACATTCACACGCTGGTGGGGATGAGCTACGATGTAGCCACAGCTGCCCTGGGGCGCACTGACAGAGGCGAGGCTGCCGAGCACTGGCGCCACCGGTCCCTCCGACCACCACCAGCAGGCAACGTGGGTTAAGTGTCTTGCCCAAGGACACAACGACAGCAACAGACTGAGCGGGGCTCGAACCTGCAACCTTCCGATTACGGGGCGAGCACTTAACTCCTGTGCCACCGTCGCCCGTCGTGGGCCTGCCTGGTCTGACCGGCATCCTCCCCCACCATCAGAGCCAACTGACAACCAGGTAGTGGTCAGTTGACAGCTCCTCCCCTCTCTTCACCCGGGTGTCCAAGACATGCGGCCGCAGGTCAGACGAAACAACATCAAAGTCGATCATCGAGCTGCGGCCTAAGGTATCCTGGTGCCAAGAGCACATATGGACACCTTTATGTCTGAACATGGTGTTCATTATGGGCAATCCATGACTGGCACAGAAGTCCAATAACAAAACACCACTCGAATTCAGATCGGGGGGGGCCGTTCCTCCCAACGACACCTCTCCAGGTCTCACTGTCGTTGCCCACGTGAGCGTTAAAGTCCCCCAGCAGAACAAGGGAGTCACTGGAAGGAGCGCTTTCCAGCCTCCAAGGTCTCCATAAAGGGCGGGTAGTCTGAACTGTAGTTTGGTGCATAAGCACAGACCACAGTCAGAACCCGTCCCCCCACACGTAGGCGGAGGGAGGCCACCCTCTCATTCACTGGGGTAAACCCCAACATACAGGCACCAAGATGGGGGGCAACTAGTATGCCCACCCCTGCTCTGCACCTCTCAGTGGGAGCAACTCCAGAGTGGTAGAAAATCCAACCCCTCTCAGGGAAACTGGTTCCAGAGCCAGAGCCATGCGTTGAGGTGAGTCCGACTATATCTAGTCGGAACCTCTCAACCTCACACACCAATTCAGGCTCCTTCCCCACCAGAGAGGTGACATTCCATGTGCCAAGAGCCAGCTTCTGTAGCCGAGGATCAGACCACCAAGGTCCCCACCCTTGACTACCACCCGTCACACATTGTACCCGACCCTTTTGGCCCCTCCCACGAGTGGTGAGCCCATGGGAAGGGGGACTCACGTTTCCTCTTCGGGCTGTGCCCGGCCAGGCTCCATGGGTGAAAGCCTGGCCACCAGGTGCTCGCCAACGTGCCCCACCTCCAGGCCTGGCTCTAGGGGGGGGCCCCGGTGACCCACATCCAGGCAAGGGAACACGGTTTCCATTTATATAATTCATCATAAGAGGTCTTCGGGCTGCTCTTTGTCTGATCCCTCACCTAGGACCTGTTTGCCATGGGTGACCCTACCAGAGGCAGAAAGCCTCAGACAACTTAGCTCCTAGGATCATTGAGACACTCAAACCCCTCCACCAAGGTAAGGTGGCAGCCCAGGGAGAGGTATAAAGAAACATGGTTTGTTTTATAGGTGTGAAAACTTTTTTTTTTATCTGTGAAAATGCAGGAATTACATAAAGTCTTCCTTATCTTTTGATATTAAGGTTTTTAAATTTCATAAATTAATTTCTATTTAACACAAGAACATTTTATAATACTATCCGCTTTATTTTTGAACGAGGCCTCCTTGACCTTGCACTGAAAGGATTATACGTGTCTCTGTAGCACCACTACAAAGCCAAACCATCAAAAAGCATGTCATTCTTGGAAGATCTCAACCTACAAACCCAGAGACGCACACTCCTACCAGAAATGGATAAAATAATCCTGAACCCTGACACAGATTAACAAATTTCTAGTTACTCAGTAGATTTTCAAGAAATCTGTTTAGCATTCATTAACAATCATTCTAAAAAACAATGACAACGTCGTTTGAGAAGGTTATAACTTACATCTTACATTAATTTAAAAAAACCATAAACCGATTGATCTCTTTTTTTCAGTAAATCACAAAAGAATATTTAAAAGAGAGGTACGGTATGTCTATCATCAATGGGTCTCATTTATTCATTCTGAGACAGGAGCTACTAGTTTTTCCTTTTGTTGTATGTACTTGGTTCCATGGAAACACCATGTCAGGGACACTTTGACATGCAGACTGAGGAAGCCAGGGATCAAACTACCGACCTTCTGAACACCCACTCAGCTCAAGAGTCACAGTCAATAAAGTTATAAACCAGGTGTCACTTTAGAAAACATTGAACCTGAACATCTGATGAAACAAAATCATTTTAAAAAGTAGACTTTGTAATCTGTGTGCAACTTTAATTAAATCAAAAGGGATTGAACATTTATTGGGTGATGCTTATTTATAACAGTGCTATTAGAAACTGCAATAATAAATAAATTAAGGCTATTTGAATACACGTTTGTCATGCAGCTGCATTACGATACATTTTTTGTGGATGAACAAAATAAGGTTAAAGGAAGATTAGAGACCATTCTTCTTTGCCTGCTCTTCAAAGCTCTGTGACTTTTTCCATTCAAACAAAACCAACAGTATGACTTTTACTTCTTTTTTTAACTTGTTTAGTCTGAAGAGTTTCCCAAAATGTGTTTTATTTATTTATTTATTTATCTTGGTTTTTGTTGGGGGGGGGGGGGGGACTACACATAATGTTCACCTTTTCACTGTTTCCAATTTACTATTAAGGTCAAGGAGGCCTCTTTCAAAATCAACCCCAGATGCTCAAATGTAAAAGAAGCAGATAGAAAACCAATTTTTAAAAAGACCCGAGGAAAGCTACTCATCCATCAAAAGTCCATGAAGACTGAAGAACTACATTAAAATTACTTTAAACACACACACACACACACACACTACTTGACTCTTACTCCCCTTGGTTGAAAATAATAATAGGAGTAGTTTAAAGCTTCTGCACAACTAACTAACAAAAAGCATGTGGTTTTAAATAATCTCCATTGATGTTTTATCATTTTTAATCAAATGTGTGCAGCATGTGAACTTGTTTGACATATTTATTCATTCTTTTTTTAACCCTCTGGAGGCAGGCGTTGCATATTTGCAACAGTTAAAACCTACCTACCTGGTTACTCCACATACGTGTTTCATGAGCATTTTTTTACTGAGAAGTACCCCTGAAGGACTTAGGTGTTCATCCTTTTATCACAACTTATTTAGAGCCTGAGAGGGTTAAACATAAACATAAATGACCACTAGAGGGCGCTAAACAAAGCACCGAGTTCTCTGAGAACGACTAGGGAAAGGAGGAGGCCATTCACTAGCCTGTTAGCTTCTGTTAGCTCGCTGGCGGCTAACGAGCAAGCTAAAACACCAGTTTGGCTTCATGTCGTCTGTCCTATCAAGAGATGGCGAGAGAACAGTATTCACAAACCGAAGCTGGTGAGTAATGAGTATCCTTATTATAAGTGACATGACATTTTAAGTTAAACAATTTGTATTTCTATGTTCAGCCCGTTAATAGCTACTATTAGCACGTCTCAATAATATTAGCAAGCTAATAACAACTTATTTACTTTTCAGAACTTTATTACCTCATTGCCCGATTTCTTCAGTCTGGACCTTGTAAAAAAGCTGCACAGGTAGCATATTACCGTTGTATTAGTTATTTATATTTCTAAATTAGCTGATGTTAGCCTCCGGTGCTAACAGTGTGTGTGTGTCTGTTGTTAAGATTCTGATTGAGGAGCTGGAAGAGTATGAGGTAAGTTCAATTTCTGTGTTTCTCATGTGTGGTCTCCGTTATACTGCCTATCACAGTGTTTGTGCCTGAAGGTAAACTTTGATATTTTTAACATGAGAAAATTTAATTCAGCGCTTTCTTTTGTCGTGGCGAAGCTGTTAGCTTTATGTTATCTTAGTTAATTGGTTGTTTTTAAATTTAGTTGATACCGCAACGATGGAGTTGGGACGGGGAGAAATACAAACGGACCTTTCAAGACTGGGTGAGTGTCAGGAGCGACAATTATTATCACTTTAATCGAATCAGTAATTTTTATTAACTTGTTCGGTTTTTGTGGCCCATCGGATGTCAGCTTGTTTAAATACGTTTAAAACAAATGTGAATAAATGTATTTGTGTTGGTGACAATATAGTAGATATTTATAATATGAGCCTATTGATAAATAACTAAATAAGCTACGCTATTGTGTAGGCTAGCGGGCTGGTACGCAATAGAGAGAGGCAGGCTGTGATTGGCTCAACCGGATTCAGCGAGCTGTCCATCATCTTTTTCAGCCAATCATATCAAATATGCGTCTGCAATGAAACCGGAAGACTCTTAACAAACGCTTTTGATTTGCTGCTGTTTTTCTTAGTCCCACCTCTTTCATTCTACTGAAGATGATAGATAGATAGATAGATAGATAGATAGATAGATAGATAGATAGATAGATAGATAGATAGATAGATAGATAGATAGATAGATAGATAGATAGATAGATAGATAGATAGATAGATAGATAGATAGATAGATAATTTTGTAGTAAAAATATCTACATGAAACACAATGCACCTTGTTTATTTTGAGTAAAAGTGTTTTTGGGTAGAAGACAATAGTGAATGCAATTCCTTAAAATGTTGGTAATGTTGTAATTATGCAAATATGTTATTTTCATTTGAAAGGAGCTTTTATTACTAGTGTAAGTGATCATATTATAACTCTCCTATGAGTGACATTTACATTTATTTTGTTTTGGTTAAATAATTTTGTGAATTGTTTGAATTTATTGAAACTGGTCAATTTTTCTGATTATCTGAAGAAAACCAACAGCATAATTAATAACAAATTAGTGTTTTCATGTTCAGCCTGCATTTTAAACACATAGTGACCAATCGTTTTCAAAAATAATGAGAAAAATGGTTTCTCAATGAAGGACCTCATCCTAGTTGCCATGTCATTTGATTTGCTCATATGTTGGTGTTTTTCAGTTAATTATTGCATTATTTATTGGGAGTCCTTTGTGATGATTCTTGTTGTATTCAGGTGATTTTGAATCAGCACATTCCTGCGGACTATCTGCTTCTGGTTTGTCAGCGGATTGGTCCGCTCATAGAAAAGGAGATCCCACCCAGCGTTCCTGGAGTCCAAACGCTGCTGGGTCTGGGAAGACAGTCGCTGCTTCGCACCTCTAAAAGTGAGCATTGGGCCATATGTGTTTTATTCATTGACCTAACAACACTACTACAGTGGAAATAATTATTTTATCTTGTCTATGTGATTTAGGTTGCACTTACAAAGTTTGCAGTGGCTCAGCTGTTGTTGCACTCCACCGAGGACGCCCACCTGAACCTCCTGTCAGTCATGGAAGTGGTCCTAATGTTGGTATGTGAAACTTGCATTTAGGGATGTCCTGATACAACTTTTTAAACTTCCGATATGCCAATATTGCAGCCTTCAGTATTGACCGATATCAATCTAATATGATATCAGCACAAATCACACATACTTTTACCTATTTCATAGTGTGGAATGTATAAAAGGCTTCATCAAGTGACATTACTCAAACAGAAAACAAAAGCCAGCAACAATAAGTATAAAAAAACTGACCAATTTTTTATTAACCTTTAGTTGCATAAATGTGAACAGCTGAGGACATAAGGAAAGAACACAATATTGTTCACTGACCAACTGCTACAAGTTGAGTGTCTAAAGTTTCAATTTCACACACTGCGAAAATCCTCATGCAATGTTTAGTGATCCTGCTTCAAATGCACAATGAGGTTGGACGTATTAATCTTCCCTGGTTCTGTTTCACCACGGGAAACTTGTGCATGACAAGTGTTGCACTGAGCCAAACTGTCTTTTTGGGACTTTAACGAAAAATACAGCCACATAGCCGACATTGATTCTGATCACGTGGACTTTGCATGCTGGATCTGGGCGCTGCTGGATAGAATTGCTGGAATGGAATTTAAAGCGGAACATTCTGCTAATATCGGAGATTTTTGATTAAGTCCGATATAATCAGATACAGTGTTTTTGGGCCGATATCAATATCGGCACAGGACATCCCTACTAGGGCCTGCACGACTTTATTTTTTTTAAAGTCGACAGTCAAGTATTGAAAGTCGAGTCGACTTCGACTAGTCGTTGATGACGTCATACGCCGGAAGCGGAGGGGGGGGGGGGTCGGTTGGTAGGTTCGCTGGAGTTTTTGACAATTAAAATTGCGCCCACATTTTCTAAGTTAACACATCTCTTTTAACAACGGTACTTTCTGCTTCCTACTTCAGTCCTCTCCCCCCCTCCCCCTGCGCAGCGGCCGCAAACTCACTGATGTGCCTGCAGCCTCTCAGAGTTCCTGCTGCTCTAAACATTAAAATAATTATTTCATTTTCTGTTCCTCACTTCTGATTACCTTCAGTGGTGTCTGTTTGTTGCAACCAGCAGGTACAAAAGCAAACTTGTTTTTATTTGACTATTTTTCTGTCCTGTCTGTTTATTATCTTCCTGCATCTCCTCTCAATCCTAAAGAAAAACTGCTACCTGGGTTCATATATATTCACCTTATGAGTTACCTTTGAACTGCAGTTCTAAAAGATCTACCGACCGCAAAAACAGCGGAGTGCCGCTGCTCGCCGGCCGACTACAACGGGACCGTTTTTGCTGCGGAGTTCATGCCGGAGCGGAGCGGAGTGGAGATAGTGGAATCTTGGGGGTGCGTCACCGGAGGACAACAGCTGAAGAGCCTCGCTCCGCAGCAGCGAAACACATCAGGCACAAATAACAGACAGAAAACATGAAATGAAATGAGCCGACGTGAACAATCGCGTGTTTAATTTGTTTTTGAGGTGGTGACATCAGCTGATTTGGCGGTGCTTAGGACGCAATGTCTGGAGCGCACGTCAATGATCAGAGCGTTGCATGCGCAAACTGGTTAAGATTAGGATGGGGGTGAGGGGAAGGTTAAATTGCAAGAGGGAAAAGGTCACAGTTTGGTTAAAAGTCCGTTTTACCGCCGGTGTCAGTACCGCACAGCGCGTCGCCTCCGCCTCGATCCAGACACGCAGGGGCTCATCACCTGCTGTCTTTTCCGAGGACTGCATCTTGTCAGTCATTATCACGTGACAGCGACTAGTTGATGACAGGCATAAAAAGTCACTACAGAGCCGTGTAGTCGACTAGTCGACTATTTCGTACAACCCCTAATCCCTACTTGTTGTGTTGCCACTTTAAAGAGATAGTACTTAGTTGTTTGACTGTATAAAACATGAAAATCTTGAAGTCCATTCCAGGGCAATAGTTTACTAACCAGAGCTGACAGAGAGAGCACTATTTTATGAAAATAAAAAATCATTTTGTTGTTCTCTCTGCCAGTCTCTTAATTACTGCCATGTGTTTTATATCTAGTGCCCATCATGGGCGCTCGCCAGGCCACAGGTACGTCTCGATTTGGCCAGACCCTTCCGTCGTCCTCCTACCAACAGATGAAGATACACAAACGCATCCTTGGTCACCTTTCTTCGGTCTACTGTGTAGCTTTTGACCGCACGGGTCGACGCATATTCACAGTGAGTAATGCTGTTTTTTTAGGAGGTTTTAGAATCATTATTTTGCTAACAGTGCTTGTACAGGTTCTGTTGATACATCCAGCTGCAACAATCTCATTTTTGTTTTTTAAGGGTTCGGATGATTGTCTGGTGAAAATCTGGGCCACAGATGATGGACGGCTCCTGGCAACACTCCGCGGCCACTCAGCGGAGATCTGTGACATTACTGTGAACTATGAGAATAGTCTCATTGCTTCAGCCAGCTGTGACAAAGTCATCAGAGTGTGGTGCCTGCGCACGTGTGCACCCGTCGCTGTTCTACAGGCCCATGCCTCCTCCATAACATCCATACAGGTGAAGGATTTTGAAAAAGAAAAGCAAGTTTTACCTTCGTTTTTGCTCTTATAAATGGATTTTGGCCTTATCAAAGAATATTTTAGTGTGTTCACAAATTTTGGATTTTAAAAATAAATTCTCGTTTTGTTTTTCCCAGTTCTGTCCTGTAGCCAAAGGCACAACACGATACCTTGCCTCTACAGGTGCAGATGGCATGGTGTGCTTCTGGAGGTGGCACTCCCTCAGTTTGAAATTCAAGTATGTATTTAAGCATCTATGTAACTGTGTTAGCTTCCAAGTTTTTCAGTTTGACAACAATAGCCACCGCTTATGTATTTGTCTTTTTTTATAATTCAGTGATCAACCGGTCAAGTTTGTTGAGCGGTCACGCCCCGGAGTTCAAGTCTCCACGTCCTCCTTCAGCAGTGGTAAGCTTTTTTTTAGATCAGATGGAGCCAGTCAGCAACAGTGTTACTTCATGTTGTCACTGGTGGACTTTTTCCACCAAACAGGACTGGTGACAGAATTGGTTCTTAAAAAAAAGAGAAGTTAAAAACTGGTTTGGTTTTCCAAAACCAGAGCCACATCAGAGCTACTTAATTACATCTCTTTCAGTAAATCTCTTACAGTAAATGTTTGATCTTTTTGTTGTTTTCTGACTTTTTATAGAGGATCTCAGTGCAGACAGACAGTTTACAGGGCTTGTCTCATTGTGTCTGCAAACTGATGTCTAAATATCATCAGTTTGTCCTATAAATAATGTTTTAAACAATAGTTTGTGAACTTGCTGTATTGATCTGTCATAGGTATTTGTTAAAGACATAATGTGTAGTTTTTAACCTTTAATCTCTGGAAATATTCATTGAAATGTTCTTGGAAATTAACTAAATGATGCCCAGTTCTTGAAAAATATTGGCGGCTTTGTAACGTATAACCATAAAATCAGGTCTAAAATACATGGGAGCGGGTCGAAGTCTCAGGGTGACGCCATGTTTCCTTTTACGGGACTCCGTGAGGACAAAATACGTTTACTGATTTGTAACAAGCGGTTATAAAATGTTCACCATTCATAAACGTTGGGTGTTTCTCAATGTCAAGGAACCTTGCCTTGATGTCTTGGCCCCGCCCCGGTTGCCTAGGAGATACGTCATCAGGAGCCGCCAAGATGTGTTCCAATCGGTTCCAATGTTCATGTTCTACCGAGGCGTGTGTTCTCTGTTTGTTAGCCGTTTAGCTAGCTGAGCAAGGACACCCGGGAGGTGTCTTGTAGCCTAGCCTTGGTCAAAAATTACCCACAATACACCGCAGTATTTTCAAAAAGATGGCGGATCAGAAGCCGGCAGCTACTTCGGGGACAGTTTTCAAGTTTAAAAGTAAGTCAACTAATTTCAAATGTTTTTTTTAGATCCCAAGAAGTTATCTATGGTTGGTTAGTTGCTTAGTAGTTGCAGCTTGCGGGTAGTAACTCACTTATATTTTTAATAAACATTTACACAATTTAAAAAGTAAAAGCCTCGTTTTATATTTATATTGAAACTAATACATATAAAATATAACGTTATCTCCTGCGTCACGTGACGTTACGTGACCACTGTGGAAGCCGCGGCCACGTGATGCAAGCCTGTTCCATTTAACCGTTTTCTTTGACCAAGGAAGGACAGTGTCCTTGCTAGCAAGGCGCCTGGCCTCGCAAAACATCGCCTTGTAAGGCAAGGCGCCTTGACATTGATAAACAGCCGTTGTTTTACACATTTACCTCTTCACTCGTTGACAGTGATGAAAGAGAGTCTGATGTGCTTGTTGTTTTGCTGAAGGTTGAACGGTGTCATTTTTTTTTTTTACCCTAATGGTCATCCGTTTTTAAGGTCTTACTCAAGCACAAAAATACTACTTGCTCGCAATGATTTAGGTATGTACTGCCCCCTATCGGCAGGGAAAACACACACTGCCACTTAAAGTGTGTAAAGCAGACAGTGACTAATTTTATCAGACAAAAATAAACTTTTTGTCAAATAAAACTAGAATATAAATGATGATGAAATGTTATGAAGTATATGATGCTTTAATGTGTTATGTCAGCTACGTGTTCATTGATTTTACTGCGATAACAGGTGGTATGTTTATGACTACTGGTGGCACGGATCACATGATTAGAGTCTACTACCTCGGCGCTGAAACTCCGATGAAGGTCTCCGAGTTGGACGCTCACACTGTAAGAAACAAACACAATGGCACCATCATGATTTGGAGTTTGAAAGTTCAGTCATTTTCTTTCCTTGTTTGACTTTTTAGGACAAAGTTGTGGTTGTCCAGTTTAGCAACAACAGTGACAGGTGAGCGCAGACACTGGCTTAATGGATTTTAGCGTTGTTTACAAGCCTCTGATGATTTAATGTTGTTGTTTTTCCAGCCTGAGGTTTGTGAGTGGCAGCCGAGACGGAATAGCAAAGATCTGGCATTACCAGCAACAAGAGTGGAAGAGCGTTATTTTAGACATGACTACGAGGCTTCCCGGGTAAGAGAGCAAACTACAGTTTACGACACACTCCCAGTTATCCAACACGTTTAGCTGTAAGGGTTTAATGTTCTGTTTGTGCTAGGAGTTCTATCACTAATGGGGATGATAAAGTCAAGCTGGTGGTGACCATGGTAGCGTGGGATCGCACCGACAGCACCGTCATCACAGCTGTGTCAAACTACCTGCTCAAAGTGTGGCGCGCAACATCTGGACAGCTGTTGCATGTTTTGTCTGTGAGTGACTGAAACAGACTTGTTCCTGTGTTGTGAAAAGAATACCAGTCAAAGCTGTAAATGTGTGTGCCCTCTGATTAAGGGACATGATGATGAGGTGTTTGTGCTGGAGACCCACCCCTTCGACCCCCGCATCATGATGTCTGCTGGGCATGATGGCAACATTTACATTTGGGACCTGAGCAAAGGAGTCAAGATCCGCAATTTCTTCAACATGGTAACTGATCAGCAGAGAGAATCAAACATCACTAGTCGTGTTTTTTATATTAGTGTTGGTTTAATGATGAAATCCTGTTTCCAGATTGAAGGCCAGGGCCACGGTGCTATTTTTGACTGCAAGTTCTCAGCTGATGGGCAGCATTTTGCCTGCACCGACTCACATGGACATTTACTTGTTTTTGGCTTTGGCTGCAGCAAAGCCTACGAAAAGGTAACAAAGGACTTCCTCATAAAACATAAGCATTTCCCTGTTTTTGTAAGGAGTCGTGCAAAATAAATTTGCATTGGAATTTAAACGGACTTTATTTAATCACAACAAACAATATTGATTCTTTTATAGATTCCTGACCAGATGTTTTTCCACACGGACTACCGACCTCTCATCCGTGACTCTAACAACTACGTCCTGGATGAGCAGACACAGCAGGCCCCCCACCTCATGCCCCCGCCCTTCCTCGTGGATGTTGATGGGAATCCCCATCCTCCTCACTACCAGCGTTTGGTTCCAGGGAGAGAGAACTGCAAGGAGGACCAGCTGATACCTCAGCTGGGATACATAGCTAACAGTAAAAAGCCCAGTTTTCGTCATACAGAGGATTCTGAATGAGTTTGTCGCTGTAATGTAGGAAGTCTGACTGACAGAGACTCACATCCTGCTTCTTTTCTTGCTTAGGTGATGGAGAGTTGGTTGAGCAGGTACTTGGCCAACAAACAGCAGAAAATGGCGAAAGCCTGTTGGACAATCTCATCAGGCAGCTACAGACTGAGCAGGATGAACGGCAGAATCCAGAGCAGCCTCCTGAGGAGGCACAAGGTTTGTTTCTCTGTTTATGTAGACACACAAAGTACCCATGTTTCACACAAAACCTGCTCATGTAATCTTTTTCTCATCAGCTGCTGAAGAAGAGGTGGTGCCCTCATCTCCGGCTGCTGAACCTCGCAGGAGCGGGCAGGTGGGCGGGGTGTGGCAGATGCAGCACAATTCTCTACGTAGTCAAGTGGCCACAGAGAGAGACCTGCTGGCCTGGAGCCGCAGAGTGGTGGTAAATGAGGTCCCACAAGGGACGTTCAGGTGAGCTGGATGGAGGGAATTATCACTTTTAAGAGATTACATAAAAGCAGTAAAGATTTACGCACATGGATCTGCCTAATTTAAGAATACAAGGCCATTGGTTTACTATCAGGTATTGTTTTCATTGTGATTCTTTTCTTTGAAGAGTTTTGGAAGAATCCAGACAAGCCAAAGGTGACATGGAGTGTTCTCTTTACAACATGGAGAGGAGGAGGAAACCTCTGACCTGCACACCCAAGGTACACTGTTTCAGTCTCACACACAGGATGAGCTCCAAACATCTGCTTTATTCTAACACCACCCATCTTCGACTCTGCATAGAGCGACCCTCTTGCATCTCGCCTGCGTTCCCTGCGGCCCACCAAGAAAAAGCAGCAGCGCCACGCCTATCAGACTCGATCAGCGCAAGTCCGCCGACCCGCAACGAGGAGTCGACATCCAAGCAACAGGCGTAACTCGGAGAGCCAGAACGACTCGGACAGCGGAGATGTAAGTTTCACCAGAAACCAGATGTTGCTGTTAACTGAGATTCACAGTAAAAACGTTTAACTTTATGTGGACAGGCAGCAGAACAGATGGAACAGTCTAATGCCTCATCTGAAGAAGAAGCTCAGTGGCAAAGTGAAAGCAGCTCCAGGTTAATATGTCTAAACTATTATTGATTACCTAATATTCTCCTTCTCACCTGCCTAACATCGTCTACCTTTGACTCGCAGTGACTCGTCCAGTGAATATTCCGATTGGACTGCAGACGCCGGGATCAACCTGCAGCCACCAAAGCGACCAACCAGGAGACCCGTACAGCCTGCAGGTTACAGCAGCTCTGAGGAGGAGGAGGAGGAGGAGGGTGGTGATGACAAAAAAGAGGCGAAGAAGAGAGAAAATGAGAAGAAGAAGAAAAAGCCAAAAGAGACCAAACAGGTAAGACTGCTACATGCAGTCTTAACTGTACTTTTATAAAAAATCATTAGTTTTTAGTACTTTATTTGCTGTATCATGATCACACATTACTGTGTTAACTTAGAAACCCACATCTTCTCTGGATGGACTCAACGCCGAGGAGTGGATGCCGCCGTCATGGATAATGGAGACCATCCCACGCCGATCTCCTTTTGTGCCCCAGATGGGAGACGAGGTAAGAAACCGTACCTCTGATGATACTAAGGAGCAAATACACGGTAACATAAACACAATTAAACTCTTGTTCTGCTGTCCAGCTCATCTACTTTAAACAAGGCCATCAGGCGTACGTGAGGGCTGTCCGAAGAGCCAAGGCTTACAGCATCAACCCTCAAAAGCAGCCGTGGAACAGACTCAACCTCAGGGTGAAGAAAAGCATCCTCATCCACAATCCATTAGAATTATTTGTCCAGTCGATCCAGTTTATTTATTCAGTAATCAATTAATCTTGTGTACGAACAACCTGTGATTGTTAGTTACCAAAAATATTTAACGCAAAATCTACATTTAGAAAATATAATGCTGTTATTTGCCACAAACTGTTACAGATGAGCTCATAAAGGAAAGCCTTGGTCATTCTGAAGTGTGCTTTTGTGGTAAAGTTATTTAAAAATACAGTTTTACTCTTTAATAGCTTTCTTCTGGGAAATTTGGGAGATACTTCCATCTTTGCTGCACTTTAACTAGCGGTTAGCTCATCAGTTTCCAAAGTGAAGCCATTCAGGCTGTAAACAATTCAAAATTTGCTGGAAGAAAACATGAATTCTTATTGATCATTCTCTTCTCCCTCCTCAGGACCAGGAATCGGTGAAAGTGGTTGGAATTAAATATGAAGTGGGACCGCCCACCCTCTGCTGCCTAAAGCTGGCCTTTTTGGACCCAGTCTCAGGGAAAATGACCAACGAGTCTTTCTCCTTAAAGTGAGTGTTTATATTTAATCTGTACATAATAATACATCATGCAGTGTCTATAATTAAAATAAAAGTGCATTTCACCACATTTTCTATCCCAAACTCCCAAGGTATCATGACATGCCCGATGTCATCGACTTTCTGGTTCTGCAGCAATTTTACAACGAGGCCAAAGAGCAAAACTGGCAGCCAGGTTTGTCGTTACTCAGCGGTCCTTTTAAATAACATGCTACTTGTTGTGGATCTTCCTTTGCTAATGTTTGATCCTTTCTGCAGGTATGAGGTTTCGCAGCATTATTGATGACGCCTGGTGGTTTGGATCTGTGGAGGATCAGGAGCCACTGCAGCCTGAGTATCCAGACAGCCTGTTTCAGTGCTACTCCGTGAAGTACGTCCACACACAGCTGCCTCTCTGCTCCAATAACAGGTTCCTGTTTGCTTTTTAAGCGTGAAATTATGTTGAGGCTAATTAGGATGTGCATTTTGGATTTTGTATCAGGTGGGATAATGGCGAGCGGGAGAGAATGAGTCCCTGGGACATGGAGCCAATTCCAGAGGAAGGTCGGTGATCCCCTTACACCAGCGGCTCCCGTGATCATGTTGTTACTCTGTTGTTGGCCATTAAAAATATATGTTTTTTAGCACAAAACAAATTTATGCTTTGCTGATTTTGTGATCCATCAGCTGCCCTGCCAGAACAAGTCGGCGACGGAGTTGAGGTGTTCGAGGACGAGCTCCAAGCTCAGCTCTACAGACCTCAGGAAGGAGAGTGGGGTGCTCACACACAAGAGGAAGAATGTCAAAGAGTCGTCTGTGGCATCGATCAGCTTCTCACACTAGGTAGGCTCCTACAGCTCCAGCAGAGGTCTGTTAATGTTTGTGGTGTCTGATTGTTCCTGCGTTTGTTCCCAGATGTTGCCAAGGCGTTTGCATCACCAGTAAACCTACAACAGTACCCGCTGTACTGTACTGTGGTGGCTTACCCCACCGACCTCAGCACCGTCCGCAGACGTCTGGAGAACCACTTTTACAGGTGGAGCAACACTCAGGAGTTCACACTGTAAGTCCTGATGTACCGCTGCTGGTTTTCTAAGCTGGTGTCTTTTTCTTGCAGGAGGATCTCTGCTTTAATGTGGGAGGTGCGGTACATTGAGCACAATGCTCGTACTTTCAATGAACCCCAAAGCCCGATTGTAGCAGCTGCCAAGGTGGTCACTGATGTTCTTCTCCACTATATTGGGTAAGACCAAGCTGAGTGTGTTTTTATAATCACTGATACTTCACTACCAGGCACATATTTGACTTCTTGGCTCACTGTTTCTTTCAGAGACCAGAGCTGCACAGACATCCTGGACTTGTATCAAAGACTGAAATCAGAGATCAGCAGTGGAGAAGAAGTTGAGGTCAGATGTGTAACGTGTCAAGTTTACAAAGGTTTGATTATCTATTTTAGACTGTTTTTGCATTAGAGTATGTTTATGTTCCTCTGCAGGTTGACTTAGATGTGGACTTTGACACTCCGGGGACATCTTCAGGACACCGGGTAAAAAAACAAAAGAGACAGCGCATGGTGATATTTAACATATGCTGGTTCGTTCATGGTGAATTTTAATTTCCTTTTTTCCAGGGAGCCAACCCAAAATCCAAAACCCGAGGCGTTTCTATGGATGCAAAAGCATGGCGGGGTCAATGCCGGGAGCTGCTGCGTCGAATGTTCTCCTCAACAGACTCCGCCCCATTCAGACAGCCGGTGGATCTCTTCGAGTATCCAGTAAAGCCATCTGAAACAACCAGTATTCAATTAAAAGGGATTTGCCTACTGGAATATATCAAATCAAAAAGTCAACATTTCTGGTTTTGTTTTGTTTTTTGTTTTTTTGCTCAGGATTATCGAGACATCATCGACACGCCCATGGATCTGGGCACGGTGTCGGAGACCCTTGTGGCTGGGAATTACGAAAATCCCATGGAGTTTGCCAAAGATGTCCGCCTCATTTTCAGCAACTCTAAAGCTTACACTCCTAACAAGAAATCACAGGTGAACGTTGTTTTCCTGAGCTGAAAAATACACTTAAGTCTGATAAAATAGTCGTGTTTTAATTAAGATCTCCTGTTTCTTTAGATCTTTTCCATGACCCTCAGCTTGTCGGCCTTCTTTGAAAAACACATCATCTCCATCATCTCCGACTACAAGTCTGCCGTTCAGAACGAGCGTCGGAATCGCCAGAGACTTTCTTACAGGAGCAGATTGCACAATGGGGGCAGCTCCCCACCTAAGGATTCGTCACTCGGGTACTGAGCATCATTAGAAACACACAAACACAGTTTTTATCCTCGTGTATGAAGGATTCAGCTAAACTGAACTGCTTCAGAAATATTGATTTCTTCTTTATTATAATCTAAATATGTTTCTAAACTATGTGAGTTATCGGCTGCTAACTGTTGCAGTTGCCTCCGTGTTTACTTGCTGTAAAATAATATAAAATGTTCCAATTTTTCTCTTCTTTTTCATGTCCAGTCCTAAAGGGAAGCACAAATCAGGGAAGGGAAAGTCCCAGACCTCAAAGAGGCCTTCTCAGGGTATGATTGCATTTGCGTGCCTTTTTGTGGTTTGTGTCTTATACTTTTTAATTAAGTAATTAAATATGAGTAATTTGTCTTGTTTCTTCAGCTCAGCAAAGCAGTGATGTAGCAGAGGAAGCGGAAACCCCACCTTCCTCCTCAAGTTCAGAGGCAGCCATAGAGGAGATCAATGAAGGGTCTCACCGGGCGACCCGCAGCCTTGCAACCCCTGTGAAGAAATCAGGTATCATGAGCAGCATAATCTGGATTATTCCAGGTCAGTTTTACGTTACGGTACAGATTTAACCCGCCTTGTGTTTTGCATCAGGGCACCGGCGTAACTTGCATCTTAACATCGGCTCCAAGCAGCATCATGAGGAAGAATCACCGCAGTCTGATGACGACGATGAGAAAGCTTCTGGTTCCAACAGCTCCTCGTCGGAGTCCTCATCTTCATCATCGAGTTCTTCTTCCTCTTCATCTGACAGTGAGAGCAGCCCTGATTCTGAGGCAGAGGAGTACGTGGAGGGAGGAGACCACGACTACAGCAAAGCCCCCTGCCTAACGCTGCGCCTCTCAGCCAAAGGAAACGTGTTCACCTCTGTGAAGAGGAAACTCAAGGGAGGTCCAGATATGACACAGGGACCCAAACGGGCTCGGGTGCAGCTGCCAGAGCAGGAGGAGGAGGAGGAGGAAGAGGAAGAGGAGGAGGAAGATGAAGATGCAGATGCAGAGGAGGAGGATGAAGAGGAGGAGGGAGAGGAGGAAGAAGAGAAGGAGCAGCCACAACAGATTCATGTAAGACATGTGCAGGAAGAAGGAGAGGATGATGATGACGATGAAGAGGAGCCTGAGGAGGAGGAGCCTGAGGAAGAAGAAGAGGAGGAAATCATGGAGGTACGGAGAAGACCAGCATCAAACTGTCCTAAAGGGAATCGGTGCAGACCTGGTCGGGTCAACACACGGAACCAGGGCCGCAGGACAGTCACGTACCAAGACGAGTCTGAGGACGACGGCCACGGGTCAAAGGACGACCCCCTAAACCTGGGCAGGTCCCGATCCGGTCGAGTTCGCCGTATGACGGAGAAGGCCCGGGTCAGCCACCTCATGGGCTGGAGTCACTGACACATCGCTCCTTTTCAGCCCTCAAACATAAACTCTAACCAGAGAGAAACATCAGGGATTTTTTTGTGTACAAGTGTAAATATAAAATCTAAATATATGTTTTTCTCTGTCTGAGATTGCTAACAAACCTCATACTGATCGCTGGTGCTCGTTAACTGTTGCCACGGATCGTCCTCGTCTGTTGAACAGAGCTGCTGCTGTCCCACTCAGACCCTCTGGACTAACTCACCTCAGCCTTACTGGAACCACGCTGACCCAGAACTGCTCCTCCTCCTCCTCCTCCTCCTCGGTTCTTTACCGTACAACACTACATACTTCATCCCTCCCTCGACTTTTCTGACTAGTCACCAAAGAAGGATGCCAAACACATGGTGGTCACATTGTCGACTTAAATCATCAATAATTCAGCGAGACTTCAAATGGTCAGCATCAGCAACCTGGTGAATAATCACCTCTGGTATCTGATGTCAGCCCATCTTCGAGGCTGTTGTTTAGCCTCGCTACAGCAGCTGACGTTAGCTTTTAGAGCTCACATGTGGTGGGGTCTGGTGATTAGCAATACTTGAAGGACTTCAGTAAAGTAAACCATAATTATATTATTTTTGACACTTTTGGACGATGAATGTTTGTTTTCCGGGCTCTCTTTTTCTGAGCATCATATTTTGGATAATTTTCTATTACAACTGGGTGCTTTTTTTTTATTATCTTTTTCTAAATTAAGAGCTTTTTTGTTTTTGGGTGAAAAACCACTGCATCCTCGTGGTGTTGGTACTCTAACCTGCTCCTTTTTACAGTTGCTCCTCCTCCTCGCTGTGTTCACCTAAAACTCTTCCACTTGATAATATTTATTACTTTTTTCTAGTGTGAGATTTTTGTTTAAGTGTGTGTCAGTGGTGATGAGGAAATATATTTGCACATTTATCTCCTCCACACGGCAGCTGATTAATAAATATGGAGATGTGAGATGAAACCTCATGCTTTTTACTTTTAAACATGCTAGCAAACTTTTAGGTTTTTTTTTATTTTCTATTTTGCTGTTTGAGCCGTTTTTGTTTGTTTTCTGCGTATTTGAGGGGAAAAATGGCACATTTTATTTTCTCTGTGTTTTAAACCATTGAGGGACTGATGTGTTTCTAACATTGAGTAGATCAGATACCATCTGATATATATAAATATACACACATATGTGTTTCATGTGCCATCAGAATTAAACACTCTTTTCTTTTTTTTTTCTTCTGGTGTTTACATGAAATCTTGTGCTGTCAAAACTTTTCTGGTCTGAAGATGACCAGAAAAGATGCCTCGTATTTTTTTTTTCAACACCAGGCGATTGATTCCAAAAGCACCTTTTTGTCCCCTTGCATAAGAGACTTTTTAAACCTTTTTTTACAGTATTGTTTTAATCAAGTTCTTAGAAATGAAACACACATTGGTGTCACTCGTAGGGTGTTTTCTAGCTGCATTAACTGGTGTTTTGGGATTATTGTGACTTGAGTGCAAGATGACTTTTTTTTTAGTCTTATTTTCATAAGGTATGGGTTCAGATGAGATGAGGGAAAATACAGTCTGACATAGGTGGACAAGTCGTTTTTATATGAAATGTTTCGATTGTATGTTCCATTTTTTAAAATAAAAAATAGAATTTCATTTTAAAACATCTGCATTTGAATTTGTCAAAGGATTTTTTTATGGCTGGAATAAAAACAGCCTGCAGAAGCCCGAGGAGCTGCTCACCAGCAGCGCTGGGACTGAGTCATCTGTTGTCTTTACAAAGGGGCGGTGAGCATCGACTGAAGGCAGACATTTTCAGAACAGTGAAAATGCCGGGTCTGTCCGTTTACTGTGATGGACGCTTGCTCATAAAGTTGAATGTACTCAACGGCAGCATTAATGCGCTGAAAGCTGGGGCTGACTCAGACGAGGAACAAACAAGGTTAAATGATGACGCACTGGGCTCCGACACACCTAAGTCACAGAGAAAACTGGCTTTAGGGTGATATTAGATGGAAATTTTGTATAAAGATTATCTAATCAAATTTTACAACATCCTGATTGCAATAATTTTAGAAAGTTGATTACAGTGACTAAAATGTGATGATTTAAAGGCTGAGTTTCAACAGGAAGAGCAGATGTTGAACATCTGGATTAGTAGAGGATTAGATACTCAGCTGAGCAGAAGAGATGCAGTCCGTATTAATCGTCATCTAGTTGAATATAAGCAAAGGAAAAATAAAGTAAGATGTGTTACCCTTAAAACACTTAGTGAATATGTCAGGAGTGATTCCAGGCCTGATCAGATATTTTAAAACAAATGAATTTGTAGTGAACTTTCCACAAGCAAGCCCAATTTAATACATTTGCCCTCTTTAAAATTTGTTTAAAAGTCTCAACATACTTCTGGTACACAGGTGCTGGTTAGAAAATCATGACAAAGTAGATTTATTCCAGTAAATCCATTCATAAAAGGAAACTTGCATATTACATTCATCCATTACACATAGACTGATATGTTTCAATTTCTTTTTTCATTTTGAAGGTTGTAACTGATAACTAATGAAAATCCCAAACTCAGTATCAGTAGGTTCAATATTGAAGAGCCCTGGTGCCACACTCTAATCAGCTAATTAACTCAAAACACCTGCAAAGACCTTTAAATGGTCTCGGTCTAGTTCTGTAGGCTACATAATCGTGGGGAAGACTGCTGACTTGACAGATGTCCAAAATATGGCCATTGATACGTTGCACAAGGAGGGCAAGACACAACAGGTCATTGCTGAAGAGGCTGGCTGTTCACAGATCTCTGTGTCCAAGCACATTAATAGAGAGGTGAAGGGAAAGACAAGACGTGGTAGAAAAAAGTGCACAAAAACAGGTACAATGGAGAGGATTGTGAGTCAAACCCCATTCATAAATGTGGGAGATTCACAAAGAGTGGACTGCAGCTAGAGTCAGTGGTTCAAGAACCACCACGTACAGATGTACTGTGTGCAAGACATGAGTTTCAGCTGTCACATTCCTTGTGTCAAGCCACTCTAGAACAAGAGACATTGTCAGAAGTGTCTCACCTGGGTTAAAGACAAAAAAGACTGGACTGCTGCTGAGTGGTCCAAAGTTATGTTCTCTTATAAAAGTAAATTTTGCATTTCCTTTGGAAATCAAGGTCCCAGAGTGTGGAGGAAGAGAGGAGAGGCACAGAATCCATGCTGCTTGAGCTCCAGTGTAAGGTTTCCAGAGCCATTGATAATTTGGGGTACGATGTCATCTGCTGGTGTCTGTCCATTGTGTTTTCTGAGGTCCAAAGTCAACACAGCCATCTACCAGGACGTTTTGGAGCATTTCATGATTCCTGCTGTTGCTGACCAACTTTATGAAGATGCAGATTTCATTTTCCAACAGGACTTGGCATCTGCACAAAATGTCAAAGTTACCAGTACCTGGTTTAAGGACCATGGTATCCCTGTTATTGATTGAAACCCACCTGACCTTAACCCTGTAGGAAAACCATGAGATTTTGTGAAGAAGTTGCAATACACCAGACCCAATAATTGAGAAGAGCTGAAGGCTCTCAGAGTATCACGGGCTCTCATAACACCTGAGCAATGTCACAGACTGATGAACTCCATGCCACGTCACATTGCTGCAGTAATCCAGGCCAAAGAGCCCCAACTACATTTTGAGTATATGTTCATACTTTTCAGTTGACCAACATTTCTGAAAGTCCTTTTTTTTTTTTTTGCATTGCTCTTAATCGATATTGTAATATTCTGAGATATTGAATTCAGGAGTTTCATTAGTTGTCACAGTAATCAAAAATAAAATAAATACACATTTGAAATATCCAAGTCTGTTTTTAAAAATGAATCTGGATTGACTGAAATAAACCTACATTGTCATGATATTCAAATTTTATGACAGCACCTGTAATTCTGTCAGTATATTTTTGGTAGAGTTTATTTAAATTGGTTGGTTTCCTGCGATATCTGTTCAATCAAGTTAAGTTGGGGTTGTAAACAGAGAGCTAATGCTAGCCTGTTTTAGCCAATTAAAAACAAGTTCTGATTAGGATCATAGTTTCCTCTGAAACCCGACCATCTAGCAAGCATTTCATTCACTTTGTGCACTCCAATCATGTTGTTACCACCGCCGTGCTTGACAGTAGGCAGTGTTTTAGCCTTTGAAAGCTTTTTATAGTCATTTAAGCCACTTAACTATCACTGTCATGTCTGAACGAAACATTCTTTATGAAGAAGACCAGGAGTGTGCTGATTGTAAATTTCTGATCACTGCGATAGTATTTGTACAAATGCGTCTAAAAATAAAAATCCTAAATTTCTGATGGCAACTGGTAGAATTTGCAGAGACTGTACCTTCCTGCTGCCCCAACAACCTCGACCAGAAGTTCCAGGTTGTTCTTTGTCATCATTTTGACAAGACAAAAGAGGGACCCGCAAAAATTTCAGTGGTCATAATGTTATGGCTGACCAATGTACCAATATCTTGCCCAAAGCAGCGAGAGATAAAGGCATGAGATCCATCCTTTAATCTTAAACACTAAAACAGAGAATTAGAAGAGAAAACTACGAACAGAAATCTCATTTATTACATTTATTGTCACATTAACACAACAGTGTGAGCAACAACAGATCATAACATGATTATTTGATCGTTTTATATATTTTTTACAATTATGACAGTTCCTCTAGAGCACACAACAAACCTTAAATAAGTTACACTTGGAACAAGCAGTTTTATACTTCACAAGCATGTCAAACACCTCCATGACTCCACAATATCTAAGTTCATTTACATTGTGCTTCGATCGTCGTGAGGTCACATGTCCTCACCCGTGCATCGGTGTGACCTTTGTTTAAAACACTAAGCACTGTTTCTGAACAACCACATGGAGATGGAGAGGAATAACACTTCATCCAGTACTGCAAACATTGCACACAGTCTGTGAGCATCACATGAAATGAGCTTTGAGAAGTGATGGAGCCAGAGTTCAGAGATCTCGATCAGCGGTGGTAGCCATCCTGATTCGGGTTAAGAGTTAACCAACAGCAGACGAGCATCCAGTGAGTGATCCATGTGAGATTCTGCTAACAAACAGAACCATCACCGCCTGACTCCAAAAGGAGACAAGAATCTAACGTAGACCTTGAGGTGAACTCTGTCGTGGATCTTTCATCGTGCTGATCATGGGAGATCTTTTGGAGCTTTTTATTATTGATGCAAGAATTCACAGAAAGAAAAAAATAAAACACTCCACATGTTAGCCACACAATCTGTATACTAAACCTAGAGGAAGTTTCAGTTCATTGCTGTTTTAATTCAAATGAGTCACTTTTAAGCTGGTAATTGAGCAGATTTCTGCTTTTTAGTTAAGATACCAAGAAGATATAAGAATTTAAGTGACAATGTGTAGTTTTACCATTAATCTCTGGAAATATCCAATGAAATGTTATTGAAAATTGATTGAATGATGCTCAGTTTTTAAAAAATATTGGCAGCTTTGTAACAAATAACCATATAAACCGAGTCTAAAACACACGGGAGCGGGTCTTAGTCTCTGGGGGACGCAATATTAGACGCCATGTTTCCTTCTACGTGAGCCCAGGATGACAAAACACATTTACTGATTAGTAACAAGCTGTTACAAAACTTTTGCCATTTATAAACGTTGTTGTTTTACACATATACCTTTTCGCTCATTGCCAGTGATGAACGGGAGTCCGTCATTTTGCTGGAGGTTGACGAAGTACTCATTCAAAAATTGCGCTCTCTGTGATTTTTGGGCCTAATGGTCATCTGATGGTATGGTCTTAGTAACACAAAAATATTGATTGACTGCAATGATTTAGGAACTGCTAGCCTGGCCTGCCAGACTCGTCCTCTGTTTAATTCTGCACAGAGAACTAGTCTGGTAACTCACAGGCAGAGAGACAAATGAGGGGCGGGACTAGGCAGCTCAAAAATAACCAACCAGAAAAAAGACGGAAATGCGAACTGTACTGCGTGACACTGTAGTTTTTTAGCTGTAGTAAAAAGAAAGACGTCTGGCAATGGCGCAAACATCTTTTACTTTTTTAGAAGAAAGGTTTTTAGCGCTTCTACTTGTTGTGGTTTTAAAGACATTCAAGTCATTTAGAAGAGAGGAAAGAGCCACAGCGAACCCCGCCGCTGTCTTTGTTGTTTATGAGAAACTGAGTGTCGCTGTGTGTGACGTCAGCAACGCTGTAGTTTTATTGCTGTAGTCAAAAATGGCGTCTGGCAACAGCGCAAACATCTTTCTTTACAAGAAAGGCTTTTAGCGGTTCTACTTGTTGTTTTAAAGACATTCAAGTCATTTAGAACAGAGGAAAGAGCCGCAGTGAACTCCGCTTCAGTCGCCATGTTCAACAAAATCGGCAATGTGGTGTGTGACGTACGCCACTCAGCGCTGATTGGCTCGGTTAGATTTCTCACGGGGTGGGGTTATTTGAATAGGAGAGTTCCCAGACCCTTTCTCTGTGCAGAATTAAACAGAGGAGAAGTCTGGCAGGCCAGGCTAGCGCTGCTGCCCCCTATAGTCTCAAACTCAGCTGTTTTTCGGCGCTGTTGAATCGACTGCTTCATTTTCAAAAACAAACCTCCTCAAAACCAGAAAAACCACCAACTAAAAACAATCTTATTTTGACATTAAGTTTTAAAATATTGGAAACATTTGTTCTGTTTTTGAGTCACACAATAAAACAAAAATATACAAAGCAATATCAGTGAGCACAATACCAACTGTGATAGTCTAGATTGTAGACATTAATTGAAAAAGAAGGCCCAGCAATTGTGAGTTTAAATTACTGAATCATTAATGAATATTGAAAGAAAAAGCAAGAACAGTAATACGTGTGTTTACTGAAACTTATATTTTTACTATATTTTCTCACGTCGCTTCAGCTTTACACTACTTTTAGCTTCGGTTAATTAAAAAATCGGATTGTTTTTAGCATCTTAGCAGAAGCATTTCCTCATCGGCTAATTTTTTTTAAGTCAAAGAAAACACAAAACCTTCCTCTGAACGTTCACAAATACACAATTTACCACATTATGAAAGTACCACAATCTAATTTATACCCACAGAAACTCTGTTACGTCCACACAGATATGGTCACACGTTTACTCCATAGAGACGAATGATTCACAACAGCACAACAGTGGCTTTTCTCATCGTGACTCAAACTTGATCCAAAACCAAGATTTTAGAAGCCATCAGGTGTTTGACGGGATATATTTCATAGATTGGAGAAGTCCAGCCATAAAGACCGAGCACATTACAACCCCTTCAGTACAGCATCGGCACAGAGCCCTCCAAATCTGAACCAAAAAGTCCTTCAACTTTGATTTGAAAATCCTCTCCGACAGGTCTTTGACAGGGTGCACGTCCACCTCCAGGTCTTTCTCAGTCCTGACCTCTCATCATCTCTCATGTTATAAGCAGGAGGGGTTTAAAAACATGAACACTGCACCCGAGGATGCCTGTTGTTGCTAAATCTTCCATTTGTGCCTCTGTTTGCAGAGCACCATGCTGAAAGCAGGCCACATGCCAACACGAGAGCAGTTTAGCTACACTAGTCCAGTTTGCATGTGGACATGCAGCGGGTAGGGGTGGTAGACCAACGGGGGCTGGGCCTGAGTGATGTAGTAGCTGTTGTAAATGGGCTCCGTCATGTAAGGCGCCGGCTGGTAGAAGCAGGTGACGTTTGCTGTGTTGGGGATGGCGTTCTGTTCGCCCAGCACCCTCAGAGCCAGGACCGTGATCATGTTAAGGGTCTGCCTCCTCTCGTGTCCCATCAGACACACCGTGCTTTCATCTATCACTCGCCGAAGGGTCATCAGATAGTCATATTTGCTTGCCTCCTCACTGCCGATGAAATGGCACTGCAAGTAAGCCTCGATTTTACGCTTCTGCTCGCTCACATCGGGAAAGTCGATAAAGAAGCGGGAGCACATGTAACGCTCCAGAGACTTGATCTCAGCCTCGCTGGCCGGCCTGAAGTTCCTCACCAGCAGGTCGCTGTATTTCAACAGTCCGCCTCCACGGATCTCCTCAGGGTTGTGGGTGGCAATGAGACGATGTCGAAGGTGGTCCATCGCCTGCTCAAAGTCCCCATACATGCATTCAGCTTCAACGGTGAGGATGGGCTCGCCTTCTGCCCTGACCCATGCGTCTGATCCATTTGGGACAGTGTCTGCTGCCTCAAAAGTTTCCTCGGCTTTTGAGGAAATGTTTGGTGCACATGTCTGACTTAGAACCTCTAAATCGGGAGGCTTCTTTAACTGTTTCGGCCTCACAATTCGCTTTGCATTTTCACCAGAACCCATCCCTTCCTGAAGTGCACCGACTGGACTGATTGTGGGTACCGTAGGGTCCTCTTTTCCTTCAGTGTGTTCTGACTTTGAGCACAAAAAAATTGAGCCTTGAGTTTGTGCATTATCCTCGAGAGGTTTGAGTAATTGTAAGGGTGGAAAGAGCTGCGTCGTAAGGTCAGATACATCGGTCAGTAGAGACCACTTTTCAGGCTTGTTGATCAGCTTCCGAGACATTTTTCTTTGTAATTTCGGTAAAGGGCAGTACTCCGGGATGATATCTTGTGATGTACTGCAAGTCTTTTTAGCTGGAGGAGGAAAGGAAAATTCAAATTGTGAATCTTGTGGAGCTGAGGAGTTTTCAGTCCTGCAGAACGCGGTGTCTACTTTTAACTGTGAACTATTTTCACCACGGGTTTGTTCCCGTGAAGCAGACTTTTCAGCAGCTACAGACTCAGAAACCAGTGCCTTGCGCAGGTCTTCATCACTCTGTAGTTTTAAACATGCATGTGTCACCAGTGGATCCACGCCATCTGTGGATAAACGTTCTGGTTCTAAGGGGACATCATGACTAAACAATTCTTTTTGTTCTCCGCTTTCTGCACAAAGTTCAAACACTTCTGATATGTCCTCCTCTGAATGAACATCCTCAAGGCCGTCTTCTTCCACCTGCTGCACAGGGTCTCTTACAGGTTCCAACACCTGCTCCGCCTCACACCTTCCATCTTCCTCTCCACATGGAAGATCTTTAGCTAATCCAGAAATGGCCTCTTCAAGATGGGGAGGATCCAAGCTAGCAGTCATTGCTGAATCTTTCCCCTCTTCAGCACTTTCAGGACCACATGATTGTTCTCGCTTTTTGTCATCATCCTTGTTGCTGTCACCTTTAGACAAACGTCCAGCATCCAGCACCATCTTCCCTTCTTGTTTCCTTTCAGTCTCCCAGTAGGACTCCAGCATGCGATCCAGGATTATCTGGAAGGAGTCCACGCTGAACTCAAACTGCCTGCGAAGGGAACTGACAAACCTGAGCCCCACCGTTTTAGCCCTGTTGTTAGAAAGCAAGATCAGGCTCCATCTGTCGTGCTCATTGAAAACTTTCACCATCTTCTGCACGTATGCTTCCTTCATTGTGAGACATGTGATCTTCCGCCTGTTGACCCCACACGGGAGGAGGTCTCGCAGGCTGCCCAGCACCACTTCCTTAATCACCTGGAAGTCCTCCTGTCTGGGCAGTTCTACTCCAAAGATGATGTCTAAGTC
This sequence comes from Nothobranchius furzeri, assembly GCF_043380555.1. NCBI lineage: Eukaryota > Metazoa > Chordata > Actinopteri > Cyprinodontiformes > Nothobranchiidae > Nothobranchius > Nothobranchius furzeri. The sequence continues at coordinate 49,074,385 of NC_091750.1, read as the reverse complement.
TCTGTAGCCTAGGCCATTGTCCCTCACCAGGACGTGACTGGCGGTCGCTCCGTTAAGGCGTAAGTCTTTAACCTGGATGTCTCTTTCCATCAGCCGATCCTTCACCACGCGAATGATGTCCTTTGCTCTCACCTGGAGGGTGGGGAAATTTCCCCGTCCGTGGATAGGGATCACCTCGGTCAGCACTTTGTCGAGAGCTTGGACTTGATCAAGAGTTAAGTTGTGGAACTTCTTCTCTGTTTTAGGCTCCATCATCCTCACCTGTGAAACGAGATCTGACATCACATTATGATGCAAAATGATGCAGTGAAACTAACAGAAAACACGCCAACAGCTTTTCTTTTTTATTTTCCTTTTTCAAAATGTATCAATAGATTTGTCAATTTTATACTGCTGGTTTTAAAATGTTGCCTTGCCTCCATAAAAACTTAACTGTGAGCTCTGAGGACATTGGGCGCTTCGGTTTGTAGCTTTTCTGGTCAACTGCCTCTAGATGGCAATAAAATAAAAATATACAGCAAAAAAAACTTAATGAATCCACACACACACACACACACACACACACACACAAATGCTATGTGGCCTTGCATTCTTCTGAGCCCTTAATATAAAATTTTCTTTGGGAAATGTGGGTCAATATGTTGCTAAACAATGAGAACACAGGTTTCACAACAATTATTTAACTTTAACGGTTAGAACAAATTAGGATCAGTTGACAAGCAGAGAATTGGAAAAACACGATAGAATATTTAAAAAAATACTAAATATATCATCTCATTTATGTTATTGAAACAGATGCCATACAACAAAACTGAGTTTCCCTTTATAACGATTAAAAATAAAGCAAAAAAGAATAAATTATAATTGAGAATCTTGAAGTGAGTGATTTGCAGTTTTAACTGCATTTAAACACAACATTGTGAACATATTGGTTTTCATGATGCTTATGCAGATTTTGAGCTGAGTTATTCCTCATTTCTGCATGTTACAGGTGACTCACTGGTCTGCCATTCACCTGGAGACAGACAAAGACTCTTCATGTCAGATTTCAGGTATAAACACAGAACTCTGTCTACCATCACCTCCTATTCAGCTGAGCTGATACACCTGTTTTTTATATGACACTGTGTTCATGAGGCTTTTGAAATATTGCTAAAAATAAAGTTCGTACGTCATCATTAATGTACACTGAGTCATCAATTAAAGAGCTCAACCCTTTCAAACCAAAACACTTCAGAAAAGTGATCAGGCGTAAACATTTAACTGAATCTGAAGGACAAATTATTTATATACAGTTTTTCCACTGATGGTCCTATTTTACACAGCCTTGTCCTTCATAAATTTGGTAACAATCCTGCAGATATTATTCACATTTATATTAAAAGTAGAAGAATTTCCATGGATGTTGATTCACTAGCTTATTCACAGCCTAAAACACATCGTATTTGACAAAAAATGTGCATTTAAAATAAAACCATTGTGAGCTGCACATTTAAACTCTGTTTCTTTTTGAAAAATGAAATTGTGTGTGTGTGTGTGTGTGTGTGTGTGTGTGTGTGTGTGTGTGTGTGTGTGTGTGTGTGTGTGTGTGTGTGTGTGTGTGTGTGTGTGTGTGTGTGTGTGTGTTACTGATGCAGTCAGAGGCAGCCTGGGGCAGAAGGACGCACGGCCCACAGCAGCCTCTAGTGAATCTCTGGGGTTACATCAGCTCGGTCCTGCAGCAGGACTGCTCCTCTGCCACTTGGCTTCTTTATAGATAAGACTATATGAGTCATACAGGCGCTGAACAAAGCACCACACACTGGCTCTCCTGGATTCTTTCCATGTGCGCAAAAACAACCACAAATGCGCAACTAACTATACGTGCAATCAGGGCCATAACATGAGCCAGTGAGCTGTATTAAACATAAAAATGTTCATGCACATGATTTTGCACAGGCCACTTTTTTGTTTCACTGCACCTATTATCTCTACTCCAGATGTTTTCCGTGCAAGTTTAGAAGCAGCATAAATTGCAACATCTTGCAGAAATGACACGTAATAAAACGGCTGCACAATTAAAATGAACGGTAATAAACTCACCTGTCTGCTGCTGAAAACACAGAAAAGTAAACCTCAAAAGAAAAACAAATATTTATGGATATCCAACAGGTTTGTCCGACCCTGTTGGGGAGGTTGATGCTGAAGTTAACGCGGACAATTTCCTCTCAGCGCTCGAGCACTGTTTCCATGGAAATTAACCTGTCACGAGACTGGCGGTAAATCACGACGCTGGGTCTCTCTCCAACTACCAAGTGACAAGCACTGGAGTTTAAAACAAAGCCCTGGTTAGACTGGCCCTGAGCAGGCGGCGTAACAGTTTGGTAAAGTTTGCCTTTTATTGGTGGAGCGCAGCGATGTGTCAGGCTGAAGCAGCGGCGTGCCACCGCACTGCCGAGCTGTTGCGGGGTGAACATCACATCAGACGGAGTGAGTCATCCTCTCTCCCCGCCGTGATCCACACAGTAAATCTAATCATCAGACAACCTGTTTCACCGCCCACCACAACAACGCCACGCGCACTTTTTGTACCATTCATGTGTTCATTTATTCACACAAACAGGCAAACAAACGTGTTTTATTGTTTTCTCCGTGTTTCTTTTTTTCATTCTCCTTGTATTTCCATTCACATTTGGAAAAGAGGCGGAGGCAGTTCGCTCGTGACGTTTGAATAGAATAGGACACCATTAGAGGCAAGCCAATTGATCATATAACAGGATACCGTACAGAAATTATTGACACAGTTCATTTTAGGAAATAACACTTAGTAGCTCTCTGGTATTTACAAGGGCATATAATTACCATTGTGAAATTAATAAATTATGAAGAAGTGTCATTATTAGAGTCAAATGCGAGAAATAAAAGTTAAATTACTATATTTCCAGAAAATAGATGGAGGCAAAACCCCATTGTGCTCCTAAATCTAACTTTATTTGCTTTGTTTAGATTATCGTTTTACCAGAGATTCAAAAAGTGTTTCAGTTAAGCAAACTATCAAACGTGAAACGTTTTATTGAGCAGTCTTTTGGTGATTTCTGAACCAACTTCTACAACAGAACTCTTCCTTCAAACCTTAACAATATGAGTCACAAACAAGCATGTACCTGAAAACATCTGAAGCTTATAAAATATTTAAATAATATTGTTCTCCTGTCAAACAAAATATTTTCTAAGCTTCAGATGTTGTCAGGTACAAGATTCTGACTCTTCTTGTGAAGGATTGCAAAAAATTCATATGGCTTCTCCGCTGACATGGGCACATATTTATAAATAGCCAAAAGTTTAATAAAATAATGGAATGGCTGCTCTATCTTGTTGAGTGCTAGGATCAGTATTTACGGTTTACCTGAGGAAACCACACATGAGGCTATGTGTTTTGACAAAACACAGCACAAAACATGCGTCATGTTTTCTATTTGTGGCAGTGTGAGCGTCCTGTCAGCGTCCCGATTGATCATGCGCCCTGGCTACTTGACCAAGGGGGATGTCCCTTTGGCTGACTGGTAAGCGCGCATGACTCTCACCCGGTAGTCTGGGGACAGAATCCCGCCCGGGTCCTCGTTTTTCCACCTTGCCACATACTTAAAATGACAAAACAGTAGATACGATCGGTTTTTAGGAAAGAAAAGGAAAATAATTTCATAATGGAACATTATTTCACTCATAAAACAGAAATGCAAGATTCTCCTACTTATTTTCTTATTTGTGTAATTTTTGTCCAGGACAAATTATATTTGAGACACAATTGTTGGATGAGGATAAGGATGAAGTTCTTCAGTATAGCTCAGATGTTCAATTTGACTGGAGAAGTTGAAATTGTTGATGTAACATAAATCCAGTTTAACAGAGTGTTAAAACTCTTCAGATTTAGGTATTTATTCTTAATTTTTGTTGTGCAGGATATCTTGAAATTTATTGCATATTTTACAGAAGAGAATTGGGGCCTCAAGTGGAGGAGTTTAAGTATCTCGGGGTCTTGTTCACGAGTGAGGGTAGGAGGGATCGGGAGATCGACAGGCGGATTGGTTCAGCGTCTGCAGTGATGCGGACGCTGAGCCGATCTGTCGTGGTGAAGAGGGAGCTGAGCCAAAAAGCCAGGCTCTTGATTTACCGGTCGATCTACGTCCCAATCCTCACCTATGGTCATGAGCTTTGGGTAATGACCGAAAGAACGAGATCACAAATACAAGCGGCTGAAATGAGTTTCCTCCGTAGGGTGGCCGGGCTCAGCCTTAGAGATAGGGCAAGGAGCTCGGACATTCTGGAGGGACTCGGAGTAGAACCGCTGCTCCTCCGGATCGAAAGGAGCCAGTTGAGGTGGTTTGGGCATCTGGTCAGGATGCCTCCTGGACGCCTCCCCGGGGAGGTGTTTTGGGCATGTCCTGCTGGCAGGAGGCCCCCGGGTTGACCCAGGACACGTTGGAGAGGTCACATCTCCAATCTGGTTCGGGAACGCCTTGGGGTCCTGCCGGAGGAGCTGGTGGAGGTGGCTGGGGAGAGGACGGTCTGGAGCTCCCTAGTTGGGATGCTGCCCCCGGAACCCGGACCCGGACCCGGATAAGCGGAGGAAGACGAAGACGAGAATTGGGGCCACTTGGGGAAAAAAAGAAAAGAAAGATAATTCTGACTTTTTTCTCTGAATTCTGTCTTTAATCTCAGAATTCAAGCTTTTTTTCTGAGAATCCTGACATTTTTCTCAGGATTGTAATCTCAGATTTCTGACTTTTTTCCTCAGATTTCTGAGTTTAATAATTATGAGAAAAAAAAGTCAGAATTCCCATTTTCTCTTTTCAGTGGCCCTTGTCCTCTTCCGTAGTAACTTGTTGTAAATCAAGTTTTAAATATTAGTTATTTTATTTCTTCTTTATTTTTATTCTTAGCAAAGAAAGATAGGAAGAAAACAAATGTAAGAAAAGATAAAATAACGAGGATGGCAAGCAGCATCACTGTTTTTGTTTTGTTTTGCGTGGCTGAACAATTATATGCTACTACGGCCTGCCATTACTACGTAACCATGACGTCGTTGATATTTTGGTAGAACACCAGGAAGTGCGGAAGAAGACGAGGACCGAAACCAGAAGGGCTGAACTTGACAACTTTTGTTACATTTTTTGTGGGGGGTTTTCTTGAGTATTTGGTTGTTGGGTTTTCAGAAAGCTTCTTCAAAATGCCGGCTATGGAAAGTATCCTTTAAAACCGGAAATGGAGAGAGAATACTGAAGTGAAACAGTATAACAGGGGCTAAAGTAGGAGCGGAAGAACAACACGCTAGCTTCGTTTTCATGGTGAGATTTATGCGTGACAGGCGTTTGAAACACTCCTGTATGTGTCAGATACAATCCAGAGACTGAGAAAATGTTTCGATTAACAACCCGGACGTTAAGGACTCTTCTGAGTCTTTAAACAGTGACAAAGCGACGACAGAGGCCTTGTTAGCTAATATGTTGAAATACAAGAACCACTTCCCAGCTTAACGTTGGAGTCCTGATTTCACCAAACACGAAAAGTTCAGGCGAACAGCCTTTGAAAATAGTTTGTTTTAATCTGTGTCACTTCTTGTTTAGGAAACCATAACTATTCAAACGACCAGAAAACTTTTGAAATACCATTTGTAATGGTTACAGAACCTATTTTAAGTCAAATGAAATATCTACATTGTATGTGTTATCTATAGTTTCATTCTGAACAGCATTCCAGTTTATTAATGCTGGAATTAGCATTTGAGAGATAAGAAAATTCAGAATTTAGATTTACTCCTTTTTTTAAATTTTATTTATTTATTTATTTTTTACATCAACTGTAAAAGTTTATGTTTTTTAGGTTAAATTAAAGCAACCTACGTGGTAAACCATTATTTGTTCTTTTTCCAGTTAGGTAATGAACTTGTCAGTGCTCTCTTGTGGATAAACCATGTAATGTTGATGGCAGTTGGGGACTACCTCTGGGAAATGTCTTGACATTTTTATGTTTGAGGCAAATTATCTTCATTCACACATCAAGAAGAATACTGTAGCCACATTGTGTAGAATAACCAGGCCTATTTTTATTTTCCCTGTAAATATAGCATTTTCCCATAGTTCTGTTTAGACTCGTTCTTCTTAACTTCATACCTCAGAACATCTCTTCAATCTAAAATTTGCTGCCAAGGAGCTCCAAAGAAATTCAAAGAAATGTGACAAAGAGGAAAAAGCAGAAAAGACGAAAGTTAAGAAGGTGGGTTTCAAATCTGAAGTTGCTCGCTGGGCCAGGCCGTTTAACGGACCACGCTTCTACCTCTAGGCCATCCAGAAGGGGAACATGGAGGTAGCACGGATCCATGCAGAGAATGCCATCAGACAGAAGAACCAGTCTGTGAACTACCTGAGAATGAGCGCTCGAGTCGACGCAGTGGCAGCTAGAGTCCAGACGGCTGTCACAATGAACCAGGTGAGCTGCATCAGTCGGAGGCCGAGGATCAGTGCTGAAATGTAGTAATGTTTAATTTTGTCCATTTGCTAATATTTTTGTTTTATCTGACAGGTCACAAAGTCTATGGCTGGAGTGGTGAAAGGCATGGACGCTACTCTGAAGAGTATGAATCTGGAAAAGGTACACGTAATAATCTGAAGTATTTATACAATGTTATCAATTTGAGTTTGTATCATATTCATAACAATAACATGAAACATTTTACTCTTTTTTTTAAGATCTCAGCTCTTATGGACAAATTTGAGCATCAGTTTGAAACTCTGGATGTTCAGACAGCCCAGATGGAGGACACCATGAGCAGCACAACAACCCTCACCACGCCGCAGGTGAGCATCTCCGTTCTGCTTCTGTCTTATTGCCCAACAGTTCCTTCTAAAGACTTTTACTACAAATATAGTGTTTAATGTTTGTTTCAGAATCAAGTGGAGTCATTGATGCATGAAATGGCTGATGAAGCAGGGTAATCTTCTTCACTTTTGTCCAAGTATTCTTTATTGAATAAATCAATTGTTGGACAGACAGACCTTTACCCTGTTATGTGCAATCTTACTTAAGTAAGCAGAGACATTTGTTAAAGAGTTGGTTTGTGTTTTTGCTCAGTTTGGACCTGAACTTGGAGCTACCACAAGGACAGACGGGATCAGTGGGTACCAGTGTTGCTTCTGCAGAGCAGGTATTCAATGCCTTTGAATAAATACGTCCTGCTGGACTTGATTCCTTGTAATAATATGAGGTGTTTGGATGACATGGGGAGACATTTTCCTCATCTTTGTCTTTTTGACTAAAATCAGTCTCTTTCTCTGTTTAAAGGATGAGCTGTCTCAAAGACTCGCAAAGCTCAGAGATCAGATGTAAAGAATAACGGCAGTGGACTGACACCAGAACTCAAAAATCTGCAACATCCCTACACTACCTGAATACAACTCTTGTTTATGTACATCATGTCTTTCTTTTCCTTCCTCTTTTTTACATCTTATATATCTGTTAAGGAGAAATCATTTAGAATGTTTCTCCTCAGTGAAAATGTCTCAAATTCTTGTTAAGCTTAAGGCAATTTAAAATCCTTACGGGAAACATTTTTATTATTAAATGAGATGTTTGAGAGACACGCATAAGTCTATTTACAAAAAAGCTACTTAATTTAACAATTTTGTTAGATACATACATTTTAGAACAATAATAAAAAGTCACAAACATTATTTATTGGTTTATTACATACACAATCAAAATGTTTTGTGTAGTATTTGAGGATCTTTAGAACATTTCCTTTTTTTGTGTTGACTTTTTCTATTTTATTTGTGATCATTATTTTAAGAAGGTCCTGGCATGTGTCTGATCACCTTCATAAGTTTCTCATTGTTTTGGAACAGTTTAGAGTAAACAATAAAGTTTTATAATACTTATTCATTATTTCCATTCAAATTAAATTCTCATTGGTGAAGATTTATCACATAATGTTTTCTCAGGTGTAAAATGTGCCAGAAATTGCCCATCTTTTGAGATACATTTTTTAGGACTCAGGGTGTAAAAAATAGCGTTTATGCAAAATATGTAAAGGGTAAGCAGCTTCTAAGCAAAAGGTCTGTGGTTTTAAGCCTGATTCATGCTTAAGCAAAGGCACAAAGCAAATTCTTTTATTGAGCAGAAGCTGCTTGAGCTAGAGGAACAAATGTTATTAGAGCACAGCGAGAATGACGAAGGATTGGCGTTGGTGGAGTGTCCGTCCATTGTCAACACTCGCGCTGTTTACATTTTTAAGGGACGCTACGTACACACACACACACTACGTCCTGCCGGAAATGACGTTGTTTTTTTTTTTGGCTGACCAATAACAGATGTCCAGCATACAACGCGGCCGTCGGATGTTTATGGGCCATTCCCATCTGTACCGGGTCGGGCCGGGCCGGGTAGCGTAGGTTGTTTACATATCTGGGTGGCCTGGTATTTTTCCGGGCCAACCAAGGCTCATTCTCGGCCCTCTTCTCGAGGGGGTCTGCTTCAGGCTGACCAGGGCCAACACACCCACTGCTGACAGCAAATTCACACTTTCCATTAGAGCAAGCCTCTGATTGGTGGGTAGAATCAGCCCACATGGGCTTAAGGCAAGGATGTGTGGAATCAACCGGGCCAGGCTGGGGCCGACTGGGGCTACCTGGCCCGGGCCGACCCGGTACAGATGGGAATGGCCCATTAGAAAATAGAGCTCGACTCCAACCAACCCATACAACGTCGCATCATTGTGATCCGACATGCTGGAGCAGTGTCAGTATGAATCAGCCTTTAGTCCGTTTCTGTTTAATGCCCGTTTAAATCATCTCTTTACAATCCAATTTCATATTTCTTAAATGTTCTTTGAAAGAGATATGACATTTGAATAAGTTACTGTATTTATGATGTGGATAGTAAAAGACATGTTTTTTTAGTTATTAATTTTTCTGGCTTTTTCTCCAGACTAGTCAAACACCACGCTGCTGATTAGATGAAGCCATGCCACTATTCGTTAGGATTGGATGCAAAGGTCATTTACTGTGCAAAGTCCTAAATGCTAAGTTCAGTTATTTGTGTCGTGTGCTTGTCTCAAATCAAAAACTGTATATAAAAAAGTTCATCTGCAATTTCAATACTTTGCAAATGTGCTGCACTTATCTTAATCTTACTTCAGTAAAGCCCTAAAGAGCAAATCACCTGACATGCAAATCAATTAAGAGAAAAGTCAATCACATTATGAAGGCCTTTTAATGCATGTTCTCCAATATTTCAGTCACTGGTGGGTGAGTTTATTTTTTTTTACCTGGACCTCTCACATTTTTTTATTTATAATTTTTTGGACCAGCTATGACGCTTCGTTTCCCCTTATTTTGAAAGTTTCTGTTCTGAGCTTTTGTTTCAGGGGTGTGTTCAGGGAGTGGCCTGGGGTAGCACATGCCACCATCGGAATCTGATTGGCCACCCCAGGTGCCACCACACTAATTTACCTTTAAATAGGCTTTTCATTGTCCACAAAAGGCTTGGGGGTAAAACAAAAAATAAAGCATAACCATTGGTGCCACCCATGCACAAAGTTGTGCCTCACCTGGGCCACCCCATTTTAAAAGATCTGGACACGCCACTGTTTTGTTTCTCTCAACAGATAATGCAGCTGAATAAAAAAAACTGCGTTGTTAAAATACTCATTTTCTTAATAAAAACATCAAAGAAAATTAGCAAACATGTTGAGTAGCATTTCCTGTGCAGCCCTTCAAAATAAATCTGATTTTAAGAAATACATAGCTGTGGCTTTAAAACTAACATGAAGATGCAAACTAATTGATTAAATAAAGAACCCCCAACGTATTCCAAAAATGTTTCCACTATGCTGACACTAATCCGTTAAAATATAAGAATATCAGCACCAAATGAGAAAGGGTTTCTTATGGGTGATGTGATTTTCCTAAAAAATGTCTTGCTAAGCGTTTTACTTCAAAACTCAATCCCATTTTCACAACTGTCTGTTTAAATTTCATTAGCCTAATTAATATTTTAAAAGGACAATTATCTTTAGGGGCAAACAATTCAATGTAGTCAGTTTTTGCCTGATGCAACCGTTAGAAAAAATTTGCCTGCGAGGTAAAATTCAGGGATTAACTCCCATATCCACATCATGTGACTTTTAGCGTAAACAGGAAGCAGCTGATCTTTACTTTAGTCTGCTTCTACCAAGTAATCTGTACAGCGAAATACTCCCAAAATAACTCAAAGCAGTCTTGTAAAATAGCTCGACCATAAGTAACTGTGCTACCCTCTGGGGGTAAGTTGGAAATATGATACTACATTAGTTCTCAGCCAGCTCAGCCGTTTAGTTTGGGTAAGATAACCGTATTAGCTTAGTTAGCATTAGTTTAAGTGTTCACTCGGAGGAAAGAAACTAATTTTAGCGGATTTAGTAATCCAGTTATGGGTTCTTTTGTGTCTAAAATATAACTTATTTCTAAATATGTTTGTTATTTCGTTATTTAAGTAAGTATCCACAGTGAAGCTAAGATAAGAGCTAGTTGTTGAAACTGTTTCACAGGAGAATTAGAGTCATCTGACCTGCAGCTCAGAAACATACTCTCCTTCGTGTCTCCTGAGGGGGATGTCAGGCACAGCTATGAAGAAAAAGGTAAAGCATCAAATATTAAACGTCAGTTTTTCTGTGGAATAACCAAATGCAAAATTTCTGTTCGATTTAGTGAGCTGTACACTGTAAAATGGCTGGTGATATAAATGATTACAAAAAATTGTGAAGATATACATTTTAAGATGTCTAAACTGCTCAAGTTTAAATGTAAAATTTAAGGTTTATGTTTAAACAAAAATAGATATGTAAATTCTTACTTCCACCAAATTAGTTAACTAGCAGATTACCCAAACCAACAGATGTTTAACACACATTAGTAGAACAGCACATGCTTTTTTAAGTTAACTTACATTTTTATGGCAATAATTTAACGTCTATTCATGATTTAAACCAGTATGTTAGTTTTTACAGTGTAAGAATACAACTCAGTAACAGGTACAGTTTATTTTTACTAAGTCATTTCTTTATCTACTATGTTTTTGCTTTCAGGTGCTCCTGATGGGGAAAAGTGGGTCTGGAAAGACCAGCATGAGATCAATCATCTTTGCCAACTACATAGCTCGGGACACACGTCGGCTCGGAGCTACGAGTGAGAGCGCTCTAAAGGAGTTTTCATCTTAAACTGTGACATTAGTTATTTATGTTTGATTACCTTCGTTTACAACTGAAACTTCTGTTATTTTTAGTTGACGTGGAACACTCCCATGTTCGATTTCTTGGCAATCTGGTTCTAAACCTGTGGGACTGTGGAGGGTAAAGCCAATTTCCCTGATATTTAATATTGTTTTGGTCCACTTTGGACAAGTCTTCCAGGTTGATTAGTTCTCTGTGTTTCGATTCTCTAGACAAGACACGTTCATGGAGAACTACTTCACCAGCCAGCGAGACAACATTTTCAGAAATGTTGAGGTTCTAATTTATGTATTTGATGTTGAGAGCCGTGAGCTTGAGAAAGACATGCATTACTACCAGTCGTGTCTCGAAGCCATCCTGCAGAATTCCCCCGATGCCAAAGTGTTCTGTCTGGTGCACAAAATGGACCTTGTTCAGGAAGACCAGAGAGATCTGGTGAGCATTTGCTGGAATGTTTTTGGTATCATCAGTTCTGCTTTCAATCTCAAGAAGAAACTGAAAAAGTCTAAAGAAAGACAGATGAGTTGCATACAAAAAACAAAAGATCTTTCCATCTTATAAAATGTTGTTCATTTTTTATTTTTAAATAATAATAAAACATTCAGATTTATGGACTTGAAAACTTCACTACTGTGATTTTAATTATTTTGCATTCTTATTGACAATTTTAGTTTTTTTTTTTCCCTGAAAAGACCTACATTTGATAGTCCCAGTGGCTTAAAACAAGTTAGTTTAATTTGGATGTGATTTTAAGTAAGTTGCTGCAGAAAAGGAAAATTGGAAGGAATAATGTAGCACTGATGTGAAAAAGGAGAGAACATTAACAGTTGTTGTGAAAATGAGAGGTTTGTGAAGGGTGGACAAAAACCAGGTTTTTTTTCTTTTTTGACTGCAGGAAAACCATGAACTGCTCCATTTTGTGCATCTTCTCTGTTTGTACAGATCTTTAAGGAGCGTGAAGAAGATCTGAAGAGATTGTCCAGACCTTTGGCTTGTACATGCTTTAGGACATCAATCTGGGATGAAACCCTGTATAAGGTTAGGAGTCTGATGTTTTGTTTTAAACACTAGCTACGTTTACATGCGCCAAATTCCCCCAATCCGATTCAAACTTTGGTTGATCGTAAATCCCAAATTCCGGTTTACATGGACACTAACTGAACTTGTCCGATCATGCCGTGAGTAAACATGCACCAAGCCAGGTTAAATAGGTTGAGCATGCGCAGAGTTGACTTTCCCAGAAAAAAAATTGCTAACCAACACCATCTTGTTTGCACGTCTTTTCCCTCACATTTTATTTTCTTATTCTCCATCTTTGTCCATTGACTTACGTTTTTTTATCCCGTTTCTGTTTACCTCCCACCGTGTGAGCGTCTGCAAAGGCATTAAGATGTCACGCTGAAGTTGCACACATGCGCAGTGGGCATTATTTTACTCCCAACAATCCAAATGAGTGTGTGCGTGGACGTCAATCGGAATGATGATTGGACAAAACCACCTCTCTCAATTGAAATTGCATTTCATTCTGATCGGATCAGAATATTCAGATTAACATGTTTACACGAAGAATTTTTGATCTGACTAATTGTGCCCATGTAAACGTAGCTATAGTTGATGAAGTTGTTAAAAAGTGTCTAAACTGGTCTTTTCAGGCTTGGTCAAGCATAGTGTATCAGCTAATCCCAAACGTCCAGCAGCTGGAGACAAACCTGAGGAATTTTGCACAGATCATAGAAGCAGATGAAGTTCTCCTGTTTGAGAGAGCCACCTTCCTGGTGAGAGCAGCCACCTCCTGCTTGGGACGATCTTAAATCTGGATCCTTATTGAGTTTGTTGTTGTTCATGTTTTGTAAATGCAGGTGATCTCCCACTATCAGTGCAAAGAGCAGCGTGACGCCCACAGGTTTGAGAAGATCAGTAACATTATCAAACAGTTCAAACTCAGCTGTAGGTAAGACCACTTAAAACATCTTCTCCCCACACATATAGTCTGTTTACCGATTTATTTAGTTTGTTTGAGTCCAAACTTATTTGTATATTCTTTCTGTTGTTTTATTCCAGTAAGCTTGCAGCCTCTTTCCAGAGCATGGAAGTGAGGAATTCCAACTTTGCGGCCTTCATTGATGTCTTCACTTCCAACACCTACGTGATGGTCATCATGTCGGACCCGTCTATTCGTAAGTAGCAAAGAAAACACTTCTGCAGCAAAGCACAATTAGAAAAACAATTCTACAGCTTCTAATTTATTATTGGTATAATAATCGTTTGTGTTTTGCAGCGTCTGCAGCAACTCTCATCAACATCCGCAATGCTAGGAAACACTTTGAGAAGTTGGAGCGGGTGGATGGACCCAAGCACAGCCTGCACATGCGGATGCGTTAGCTGGAGCTTCTGTTCCTGGTGGATTCTCTCAGCCAATCAGTCCATAGCGTGCAGACAGCATGGCGCAGTCTCGCAGCTCCCATAAATATGATCAGCCCTGTGTCCTATCTGCAATATCTTCACATTCAATCACAATAATTATTATGCTGAAGTATCCTGATAAACGTTATGTTGAAGTACTTGTGATAACGTGTCACATTAAAGTAAGGCAAAGAGGGTGGCTGTGTTTGGGGTCATACTTTGTTGAATAATTTGGAATTGTCCATTCCCTACAGAGGATTTCGGTGATTGGGAATGTTGGCTCCTGATGAAAAGTGGCTGACACTGTTTGATTTGGAGTGTGTTTGCTGTCCCAAACAATACAATACAAACTATTTAGAAACAATTAGGAAGTGTCTTTTTCTTTTTTGCTATTACAAATTTCAAAGATACATTGTAAACAAAACTTTTGACATTATTTGTTGCTTTTTAGTTTTTGAGTGAATGCTGGGTCCACTCATCACTGCACCAGCTGTTCTGGACATGTGACAAGAAGCACCTGTCGGCTAAGCTGACAGCAGTGTCAGGGCAGCTGGAGCAGCAGTTAGATCATTTGTGGCTGCGACATGACAAATGGCTGCCTGGGATCGTGAAATGAGCTTTCATTTTTTCGTGTCTAAAACAATCACTTCCTTTAAAGGTTTTTTTGTAAGGAGCAAAATTCTTCATCAAACTATTGGATGATGGGTCTGTTTTAAATTTTAAAATACAAAGTCTGACTATTTGGAAGTAAAAATAAATTCAAAGCTTCGTGTTTCTTGAAGGATTTTAGTCACTTTTCATGCCAGAGTTTTAGATCTGATTTTACGTTGGGAAATTCTGACGGTATAGCTGTTCTGAGCGCATCTTGAACAAGTGTGTGATGTGAAAAACTGCCACGCTATACCCGTAAAGTTGACTGGCAACTTTTGTGTTTGCTGGAGTTTATTAGTAGCCATCGAACTGGGCGGACTCCAAGTTTCACTGTAATCCATCCAGTGGTTTATGAGATACTTTCTAGTGAAAACACTGCAGGCAAAATGACATCTAGAAAGATCTATTAACCTAAATCACTAGTAAATTACGAAACAAAAGTAAGACTCAAGACTGATCAAATTTAAATCTTCCTCTGGGAAGTTACACGTCTAGACTGGGATCAGTTACAGCAGGGTATCTCGTACAATATCTCCATTTGTTGCTAGTGGAAAAACAGGTTGCGTTTATTTTGCCGTAGGTAAAGACTGATGCACGACGTCCTCGCCTGCTGCATGGTGAAGAGTCTGATTACATCCCTCCTGCAGCCGCCCCAGCTACAGACTGGACTCATTGTTCCAGAAGGCCTTATCATCACCGCTCATGTGGTTGAGTTGTATCCTGGAATGCTAAGGCTGAAAAACTGGAAACCCCCAATCCTTCTCGTCTGAGGCAAATCTTACGCAGAATAAGTGAACGTGGCTCAGTGCAGGACCTCAAAAGTGTATAACCATCTCTATAAACATTGATGTGAAACAGAAATGAATTCTCCTTAATTTTTACTCAAGTAAAACTTTGGTTTTAAAACAGGAAAACAAATGTTTACGTCCTTCACAGCAAGGACTGGAGAGAAAACCAAATCCATCACTGTTGTGTGATTGTACAGGTCTGACTGTGAAAATGAGGATGCTGGAAAAATAATTGTGTGATCAAATCTCTTTCTGCCATCTCTCTTTAGACCTTTTGTTCCCAGGAGGAGCAGCGGGAGTCGGTGTTTACCAAACCAGAGCATAATATATGACATGGAGAGGGAACTGAATCCCTCTGCTGATGTAAATAAACACAGTCATCACAAGGAGCTGAAGAAGTCTCACTGCACCATATGTCCATTTATTTAATTCACTTCCAAACGTCATTCACAGGTTTTCTTTTTGTGCAATTTCAAATTTATTGTCTCCCTTTAAACTCACATCCGAGTCACGCTTTTGTTCACGTGGATAGAAACGTCACTTTACAAAATAAACAGGTTAGTCTTCCTGAAAGTGAAAGTCTAAAAGAGGTGTAAAGAAATTCAGATTTTTCTAAAGTCAGTCAGTGTTGTGATTTTGGACTCCTTTTGTCCCACGTTTGTACACCGCTCCGGTTCGGTGACCCGTTCGTGGATGCAAGCGGCCCAGGGTTGATTTCAATGGACATCTCTGTGTTTGCGCCCTTGCCATTGTTTGCCTCGGCGCCGCAGTCTGTCTGATTCAGCTGCCGCTCCAGCAAAGTGATGCGCTGCTTCAGCCGCTGCTGAGTGCCCGTGTATTCACTCAGCAGGCGGGAAAAGCGGGTCTGCAGAGTGTCCAGAGAGGACTCCAGTCTCTCCACTTTCTCCTCCGTGTCCTCTTTGTGTAGGCCTCCCCTCTCCGTGCTCTCATCTAGGAGACCTTCCTTCTTCAGGATCTCCCGACCCCTCTCCTCCAGCACCGTCTTAGCATCCGGGTACTCTGTCACTGCCTCCATCAGGTCGTCCTTAGAGAGGCAGAAGAGGTCGGAGTAACCCAAGCTGCGGATGTTGGCCGTTCGTCGATTTCCCATTTTACTGCCTTTTATATTAAGGATGCTGATTTCTCCAAAGCAGCTACCAGCAGTGAGGAGAGCGTATTGTGTGACCCCATCATCCGCTACCACAGCCAGCTTCCCCTCTTTAATGATGTACATCTCCTTACCGATGTCTCCTTTCCTGCAGATATAGTCTCCTGGACTGAAGACTTGAGGGCGTAGTTTGAGGACAAGCTCCACAAGCAGTCCTGCCTCACAGTCCTGAAAAATGCGGACTTTCTTTAGAGTGTCCAGGTGGACATTGATGGCAATTTCAGCGCGTAGTTTGTTCGGTAGGTTCTTCAGCACCTCCTGCTCATCCACAGCTTTTTTGTTGGTCCAGAGGTAGTCGAACCATGTAATGACACGAGACTCCAGTTCTTTGCTGACTTTCCTGAAGTGCATGTAATGTTTAATTGCATCAATTCGAGCCTGGAACTCAGCACGGGTGGCGTTCATGTTGGAAATCATTGAGCCTACGTTTCCTACAATTGTTGCAAAGATCAGCACACCAACGAGAAAGTCAAAGACCACAAACAGGTACTCTTCATCTTGCACAGGTGGAGGCATCTCTCCAATGGTGGTGAGAGTCAGAGTGGACCAGTACAGACAGTAGATGTAATTCCTTGTCAAGGATGAGTATTCCGGTAGGGAGATGTTTGGGAACACCCATGTGTCCGATCCAAACCCCAGCGACTTGGATATAGCGTAGTAGATGCAGGCGTTCCAGTGAATGATGACCAGGATGTAAAGAACCAAATTGCAGATGCGGAAGATGTTGGGGTAGTTGGTGCGAGTCTCCGTGCGGTCGAAGAATTCAAACATGCGCGGGAAGCGCAGCAGGCGATTGAACCTAAGTTGCGGTGTGTGGATGCCAGTGTAGATGTAAACCAGGTCCGTAGGAAGGATGGACAGCACATCCAGCTTGAACTGAAATGTTCGAACGTAGCTGTCTCTGAGCTTGGCGTGGTCCTTCACCAGCAGCCCCTGTTCCAGGAAACCTGAGACAATAACAGAGAGAAGAATCCCCCATGTGTTGTTTTATTTCACCCTTTTACCGATGACATCAGTAAGTCATTCACCTTGAAATACTCACCTGTGCAAAGTCGAACGCAGGTGTCCAGGATATACACCGTGTCAGAGAGGTAGTCCAGTATCAGCCAGCAGATATAATAGTCAACCTGTAGATCGTCAAAGCATGCCCTGAGAGTATGAAGGAGGAAGAAAACAAATCATTTAGAGCTTCAGTTACAGAGGTGGACACCCAGTAGCTCCCTTCACCCATCAGCCACGCCTGCAGGGCAGCACATGTATAGCAGACTGTGGTGGGATCATTATTACCTCACAACAACAAGGAACCAGTTGTAGAGCACCGCTGTGGCGATAACAAATAACCATCGGTAGTACGCGTTATCCGATGGGGACACCACAAACAAATCCCAGGGTTTCCTGAAAGCAGTAGGAGGTTGGAAACAAAGCAACCAAAGAGGTCTTAATGAGACATTTTGACTTAAATACAAATTAAATGGTCATAACATGGTGGCCATACAGGAGTGTGAGGAAGGTTAAAGTCAAGAATACCTAAAGATCCCCTTGGCATTGTTGCCGTTGACATCTGGCTGTGTGTTGCTGGTGCGACTCGGGGCGGTTCTCAGCTCGGGGCCACGAAACCGTTCCAGGAAGGAGTCCGGACGCTCCTCCTCCTCCAAGAGACTCCTGTGTGCCCATTCCCTCAGCCGTACCACCAGGTTCACCAGTCTGACACACCAGATTAAAAACAACTGTCATGCACAAAATCCATTTTTAAAAGCCAGATATTCCAAAACCCTAAAAACCAGAGATGTACAACGATTTTCTAGCTTCTGAATCAGTTTGAAAGCTCAGAGGAGGATAGAGACATGTTGACTTGTTAAGAGTTTCCACCTTGAGATGGCTCCAATTCTCTGGAAAGAATTCCTTGAATTGCGTCTGTTGGCATCGAGATCAGCAACTCTTTGTAGCTCTGAGGACGTGTCATCCCAGACCGACGGGACCCTGGGATGAAAAGTAAAAATAAAACCCACCCAAGCCTTAATATTTGATAAATCTGTCTCATCTTCTGCTTCTCTGAAAACGACCTTGGAAAACATCCTGAGGAAGTTCGTGTTACCTGCTCAGAATACTGTCTGTCCTCTCGACCTCCTCCTCTAAAGTGGTCTTCACCGACAGGTTGTTGGGCGACCGGTCCCCCTCTGTCACCTGGCCCGTCATCCTCGGGTCTGAAAGTGTCAACCAGCAGTAAGAATAAGGTCCAACTGGTCACCATTTAACCCATTTTGCTGCTGGGTGTGTGTGGCATGTTTCCCTGCTGTGTTCTGTTGCAGGAGCGAAGTGTGTTTATGGTGCGTTTGTCAGTTTATAGTCAGGAGACGTGAGGACAACTGGGACTGCCTGCCACAGTCCCCAACCAGAAGACATTAGGTGAATGCCTGTTGCCAAGGTGATGGAAACAGCTACAGAAAACACTCAGATATTCAAAGCAGTATTTCCCCACTAAAAACTTCTATTCTAGTATTTGAGGTATAATATGAATGGCTCCCAATTTTTTTTACCATAAACCCCAATGTTCAGATAATGATTTCACTTATGCTATTGAGTGTGTATTTAGTTATGAAATAACTTGTTTGCATATTTAAATAGAACATTTTATGGACAATGATAAAACAATAATGCATTTTTATTTTTAAAATGTTTACAGCGTCTTTTCATAAAATCTCTGTATGTTTAAAAAGTCATTATTTTAAAACAGAATCTGGTAAATTTAGTTAATAGATTTATTATGCACCATAATATGTGATCTATTTTTAAAATAAATAAATCTTACTGTAGACCTGTGACTTTACAGGTCAGTTTCTGCCCAAATTTGAAAGGCAGATAAAACAGTTAATTTATTTAAGTTATTTCCCTTTTTTCAAAAGCTGAAATATATAGAAACATTTTAAATGACCTATTTTTTTCATTTAATATCAAGTGTATTTAAATGTCTATTCATATACTTACAGGAACTTTTATTACATCTACTGTATTATAAAGTGGCTCTTGCAACATGCAGTTCTGAGATTCTCCACTAGAGGGCAGAATACTTCATCAGGTTTTTGTGGAAAACACTAGAATTCTTAGAGTAAAAAAATGAATATATAAAAAATTTAAATGTTTAATTTAACGTTTGAGGAAAATCATTTATAGCTTTGTGCAGCATTTTTTAGCCAGTTTTTGTGTCAGATGACATAAATCCTGTTTGTTAAATAATAAAACATCTGAGGAGGAACCAAACTCTTTTAGCAGCTCAGGTGAAGTCTGAACTGTTCAGTATTTTTTTTTCATCAATTATCAGCATGAGTGGACCCTTCCACCCCACAGCGCAGACGGATGATGAGGTGTTTAGACAACTGTAACCTCTGTGTGACTAATTGGTGGATCATTAATGACAACACAGGCGTGGGCTGCCTGAAGCTCTGCTGCTCTGTGAGCCAACCAGCAGCTCTCCCTCTGGAGCGGCATCACTTAGGAAACCAGCAGAGCAAAATCGTTACATCACAAGGTCTGCTGGAGTAAAGAAACTCAAAGTTACCCTTCACTCTGATTCTGATTGAAGAGTCAATTTCCCATCTTTTGTAAAGTAACCGTATTTTTTCACCTGTTCTGATCAAGAGTTAAATCACACCTCATGTTAGGTGATTTTTCTAGCTGTTAAATGCAATCAAGACAAAAGTCTAGTCATCAAGCATCATTATGTTATGGTTGTTTAGGATCTTACCTCCAGCTGTGACTTCAGAAAGCTCCTCATGGTGAATTCACACACCCACAGGTCTTCTCGTCCAAATCGATCCTCAATAATCTAACCTCTAAAGGACAACCAGAAGAGCCGCTTCACAGCATTTTCTCTGAGTGATGGCCAGAGCACATGGCCATCCTCATCCTCTGATGAGGGCACGTTGGAGGCAGGCAGGGAGGGAGGGAGACAACGAGGAGGCGGGTGTTTTCATCAAATTAGAATAATGAAGGAGCCAGACTGCAGGTCTTGGCAGGGTATTTTTCTGTAGACCTCAACTGGAGGACATGAGAGACTCATGAATTATAATTTAGGTTTTAAAGGTGGATATTCGGACGCAAAGATCAATACGGAGCCTGACTGACGGCCAGAGAGAGGGCAAGGGATGTAACAAATATCAGAATTAAATTAAATGTTAAGTACAGAAAAAGGAAATTCAAGCAGAATTTTATTTCTTCAGTCTGAAGAAAACTGAGCTCATCAGAGCCCCTCATCATCAGTCATCTTGACTTTTCTAATTACAACTTCTGGATATTTTCTGAGTGAAACCCTGGAGGACTTCACATGAAAACAAATTCCAGGCCGCTGAAGCGTGAACTACATCCTGTCAATGAGCAGTGAAAAAAATAATCCTGTCAGTTAAGATGCCGCGGCTACAGCCCTCTGGTGTACTATGTAAAACAGACAACAGGTTTTATGATGTAAGAGCAACAGGAACCGAGATAAGAGAAAGGAGAAGCAGCAAAAAGAGAATGATGTGAACAGACTGTAAACGTGAAGTAATGCATGAGTTTAAAACCTAACCCAAATGCTTTTTGTACATTTATGACTTTTTATATCATTTTATGATTATAGTAGAAGATGTGAGCATCATTTCTTACGTTTTGGATATTTTCTAGACAAACTTTGTTATAGTGCGTTGCTAGAAAGAATTGTACAATTTTTTATCATCAGCATCATCAAGTCTTCAAACTCTTGCCCTGAGAGATGTGAGCTTTTATTTTCTGTTGAATTTACACCGACATAAAAAGTGTTATTCAAATATTTAATTTAGACATTTTTACCAAGTCATCTGTATAATAACAGATTTCAACTGCACAGGTGGCAATGCAGATACATTCTGATTCTCAGATTATTCATGCAAAATAATAATAATTTGATTCTTTGCTACAAACAAAAAGTTTTATGAGACACCAAACTTTCCTGCAAGTTTTTAAAATAATCTCAACCCCACATAAAAGACAAAACTCCAAACATGTAATCGGTTTTTCATCGTCATTTTTATTGTTACTTGTAAAGCACTTAACTGGAGGAGTAGAAATGAGCACGAGACCAAATTCTACTTGGTCGTAGTCAAGGATATCGTGGTGCTACCTGGAATGATGCTACAGTTTGTATTTGGTAATGTTGGATATGAGAGATACACACAAAAAAAACATAAAAAACAAAAAACAAAGAAAAGCTCAACGCACGAGTCACTTCTGAGACTAGAAGGCACAGCAAAAGTGTGGAAGGTCAGCCTGCTCCTCATCCAATTTACAGGAATGACCAAATTATTAAATCCCCAAAACAACAAAGACCAGAAACCCCAGAGACAGCATTTACAGGACGTCACATGATAATCCCAAATATATAAACAAGAGCACAAACAGCACATCGTGTTGGCCATCATAAACGCACCTTTTTATGGCTTCTGTGTACAGATACGACAGCGGGGCAGCCGCTCACTAAGACACTTGAACTTCATTAAGAGAGGACGTTTGGGTAGAGCTCCCGACAACATCCAGCCTCTCAGACTTCTCATTTTTGGCCTTCTGTAGCACGTATTCAGAGTAAGTTAAGGTTTTCAGGAATGTCTCGTTTCGTCAAGGCGATCATTTCTTTATCAGTCTGCCAGAAAATATGTAAACAACCTTGCATAATTGCTTTGAAAAACAGCATTCATAAGCGTGTAGAGATGTGCGTTCTGAGTGTAACAGATTCATGAGGACCGCCTCTAGAGATGATAGTAGTGCAGCCTCACCTTCAATAAAAGGACGGCACATGATCCTTCCCAAAATACCTCTGCTGGTCAAGAGGAGGTAAAGAGTGCATGCAAATCTAGGATTCTGACCCATTCAAGCCTTCAGAACAATCTTCGTGTGTAGCTGGGGGAGGCCTCCTGAAGCGCTAGAGCTTTGTGGGTCTGGGGCGATAGCAGGCTGCTCAGACGCGCTTCATCCCCCGGCCCATCAAACAGGCAAACACCGTCATCACCATTTTGGGTTTGACCTCCACCAGGTCCTCTGGGAGAGCGTAGACACGAGCTCCGATCTTCCTCGCCATCGAGATGGCGTATCTGGAACAAAACGCGGATTTAACAATACTTTTCAGGTAAAGCAACCGTCAGGGTATCCGTCGCCACGTTCTTACTTGGCGTTGTTGAGTTTGTCGTCTTCAGAGAGGCCGCCGGTTTTTACCAGCTCAAAGTTGATGCTGCCAGGTTGGATGGCATCGATCAGTTCCAACACCGCCAGACTGCTGCAGATTTCCTTGTCCTGATCAGCGCGCACACACACACACACACACACACACACACACACACACACACACACACACACACACACACACACACACACACACACACACACACACACACACACACACACACACACACACACACACACACACACACACACACACACACACACACACACACACACACACACACACACACACACGATGGTGAACATTCACACAAAGCTCATGTTTGCAATACAACGCTGGCAGAAAAAAACTGATCGTTACCTTAAAACTTGAAATCTTTGTGGATTTTCCAGCCTCTGCCAATGTTTTGTTCACCCATTTTACAATGACGTCATCATTTGCTTTCTCTCCATCTCCCAGATCCTCCAGCACGTTCAGCGTGTATCTGAAAGAGAAGAGCCAGCAGGTTTAATAAAAATGAATCCAAACCTTGTTTTTGCTTTCCAAAGACATCTGCTGCTATCTGTGTTGGTGTATCAAACTTGTCAAAAGTATTTTAGAGGTTAAAACGCAGCGTTAAGTTTATTTTTTTAATGGTTCCATTTCCTTTTTTCCCCCTTCCTCCATGTTTCACCTCCTCATGAGTTGCCACACCAGCGCCAGAGTCAGAGTGGCGTTGCCATCATTCAGATCCTGCCCGCCGATACCAACAAGGGAGAACTTGGTAGATTTGCCCAGGTCCACCGCATAGTTACAGTTCTCCAACTGAGGGGTAAAATAACAATTAGAACGATGAAGCCACTTAAAAAAAATAAAAATTTAAGAAGAAAGCAGGCAGAATAAACTTTATGTACTTTTTTCATGTTGGTTCCCAGTTTGGGGTAAGGCGGCTTGTTGACTTTGTTCCAATCGACCGGTACTTTAATCTTCTCATAGAGCTGAAGGATGACGATGGCATCTTGTAAGTCCCTACAAAAACAACAGCGCTGTGCTTGATGATCATTTACATCAAATAAAGGGGTAGAAGAAGAATTAGAGCAGTCCACGGATGTCCTGGTCTGTTAGGAGATACGTACACATAGAGATGATTCACAGTGGGGTTCACTCCCAGGGAGTTCATCCAGTTTCTAAATGTTCTCTCTTCTCTCGTTTCACCTGATCAGGAAGAGATCCTTTAGAAGAACTATACCAAACATGAATGACATCATCTATAAATCATCTAATGAAGTTAGATGCCCATACATACAGTACAGATGTGTTTACTCACCCTCCAACAATCCCCAGTCAATATCCTGATTATCAGGCTTCGTCAGGGCTGGGTACTTGTTGAACAGATTGGCCACAAAGGCCAGATTAAGTTTGGGGTTTCCACTGATGACATCAGTCGGGGTGACAAACTGTCGACAGCCGAGTCTGTCGGCCTGCTGCAGCATAGCTTCTGCCCTCTTCAAGTCGTCCCTCTCCTGAACAACACACACACACACACACACACACTGTCAGCTGTTGCTCTGTGCTGGAGATGCTCAGCTGTTGGGCTGAAGGTGCTTACGCTGAAGCCCGACATGTCAATGTCGATGCGTGGATGATCGTCCTCGGTGCCTTTCGGAGCAATCTGGTTCAAAATGTGGAAGTAGGCCCTCGAGTCCTGGAATAAAAATAAATAGACTGAATACCGGCTTTTAAAGGTGTGGGACACCCGTTTACTTAAGACCTTAGCAGTGGTCTCTAGCAGGAATGAATGCCTTGCATGTGGTACTCGAGGAGGAAAAACAAAAGCTCGGACGTGACTGTTACAGGCGCCAGCAGAATCAGAGGAGCACTCAACTCATTTATTCTCATTTCCTGATATTTGAACATCTTGCCTCTGATTGGATAACAGCAACACGACTCTACCACTGACTCAGTTTGCTCTGCAACGTTGATGTTTCATCTCCACAAATAACACAAGCCTTAAGGAGTTCTGTTGTGTGGTGGAGTTGCTAATGCTAACGGTTATCTTCTACCAGCGGAGATGTTCCCTGCCGTTTCCTGGACGCTAAACCAACCACAGCCTTTGCCGTCGTGAGCCATGGTGGATGAGTCCATGAATTTTAAGTGACAGTGTGACGTAGGTCTGTCAGGCTTTTCAAATCAGAAGCTAATGCAGGAGATCGGTGTAGGAGACTATTTTTATGTTCAGCCTGCATGTTAAACTCAGAGGGACTGATTTTAATCAGAAACATTTTTTAAAAATGTTTTTTCAGTGTTCCACATCTTTAAATGTAACGTTGAGATTCTGGTGATAAACATAATACTTGTAGCTTTTTTTATTAGAATTGTGGTTCTTCCAAACGTACAAGCACTGGCCTCTGAGTGGTAGACTCACACTGATGTCTGAGCTGAAGTTGTTGATCTTCTTCCAGCCGGCATTCTCCAGGTGATAGTTTGCCCAGCGCAGCAGCAGCTCTTCTGGGGACAGCTTCATCAGGTCCTCCAGGGTTTCACCGTCTCTCAGCAAGGCCGCCAGCGCTGTTGATGAGCGTTAATCACCTGTTCATCCACTCGACATCACACTGATGAGACTACTGATGAAACTCAAGCACCCTCGATCTACCTTCGTTTCTGCTGAGCTCGATGTCGGCAAACAGGCCGATCTTGATGATCTGCCATAGCAGACCCAACACCAGATGGGGCTTTCCTTCTTTCAGGTCCAAAGCACCGATGTTCACCACATGGCAGCCGATGGCAGACGCGGAGTTCAGGGCCAGGTTCAGATTCTCCTGGAAGGTCCAAAACAGCAGATGTTAGAACATCCTTATTAAACTATACACAAACCCAGGTAATCCAGACTCACCTGTGTCGTAAAATGTGTAAGCTTCTTCTTATTAATGGTTCGCTCGTCAATCGTGTCTGGCACTGACAGGTTGATCATTTTGCTGTTTAAAAGTAGAAATAAATTATTAGGCATTTCAGGTATGGTGTCAAATATTTATTCCACTAAAAGACAAAATACTTTAAATGGTTTTACTGAAATGGAAGGAGCCACTCCCACCCATGGGGCAGTAGGTTAAAAACTACTGGGTAGAATCAGATACGTGCCGCCAAGACGCTCAGCTCATGTTTTAACAAATGGTCAACTGTTTAGCCATTTTGAAAACACAGATGCTGACAGCTTAGTCTTTGTATCATCTTCGTTGACGTTTTATTTT
This sequence comes from Nothobranchius furzeri, assembly GCF_043380555.1. NCBI lineage: Eukaryota > Metazoa > Chordata > Actinopteri > Cyprinodontiformes > Nothobranchiidae > Nothobranchius > Nothobranchius furzeri. The sequence continues at coordinate 49,048,725 of NC_091750.1, read as the reverse complement.
AAAACATTTTATGTTTATCTGTCCACTTTATTTGGTTTGGTTATGGTTGTATTGTTATAGAAAGGCAGAGTGTTGGCGAGATGAAAAATGTTTATTAAGATTGTTGTCAAATTTAATAATTGTTTAATAAAAAAGACCGTGATCCCACAAAAATATTAAATTTTAGGTGTGTGTGTTGGCAAGAATTTGCTGATACGATATGTATAAGAATGCACCAGAGACGATATTACCATACTAAAAGCCTGATGATTTTAGCAAATTTTTTTAATTGAATTTAAATGGAACACGCAGGCCAGATGCTACCATGACACCACAAAATCTCGTTCCATCAGGGTGAAGATAGTGAAAACTGCTGCCACACGCGCAGTCGGAGTTTGAATTGCACCACACAAAAATACAGTTAATGTTTACATGTCAATTCTTAATAAAAAGCTTTACATCCCTAATAAATACTAATCAACTCATTCACTTCCATTGACGACTAAAGTCGTCATTTGCATTTTTTTAGGCATCGGAACGAGCCCCCACACCGTGAGAACAAATATCTCAGCTCTAAAGCCAATCTTCATCCACGTACGTCACACGTCACCTGATCAGGAGGCAGAAAATCCATGTGTTAGGAGATCGTTTTGGGCCGCTGCTGTAAAAAGAGTGAGGCGCGAACCGGAAAAGCTTCTGCCGATCACAATTCAGCAACGGATTAAGAAAGAACGGATAAAGCTCAAAACGCGCTGATTCTTCCTGATGTAAGAGGTGAGTCTACTCTTTGTTTTGGTTGTTTTGGCGTCGACATCATCCTAGCGCGCAACGTTCTGTGACTCTTAAAACAGTAAAAACGGTGAGAAACGCTGGCGGCGAAGGGCTTTACCGATCAGGAAACGGCTAGCAGCGAATGAGTTAATATCTAATTTTATGAATGCAGCAACATCATGAAAGTGCACACTGATTCACAAGCCTGGAATAAATAATGTGTTTAGATTTGTTTTAAACCTATAAAATATAGTAAACTTGAACCACAATGCAGCTCCCTGTGACTAAATCCATTACAACTGCAGCTCATGCAAACATTTTGGCATCTCTGGAGCTCCATACATGGATACAGGAAACTGCTTCATCTCCCACCCGAAGCTGCGGTTTGTTTTGTAACCTAACATGAACCACGCTCACAGCTTGAATTTGAATATTTATGCTACCAAAGTGTTTTATTTTTATTTTTCTTGGCTTCAGAAGGGGGATCGGAAACTCTCACCAGAGCACAATCCCATCTCCCAGAGCCGTGAACAGAGCATCTGTGTTGGGATCCATGGCCAGAACATGTTGACAGTCCGGATCCTTTTCCAGAGCCGTGTTGATCCAGTTCACAAAAGCGTATCGCTCCTCCTCTGTGCAGATAAACGTGAAAAAAGGCATAAAATTAAGGAAAATTTTTAAAAAAAATGACATCATTATCCATAATGTCTCATTACGGAAGGTCATTTTGCCTTTTGTAGTTTTTTTTTTTTATCTGTAACTAAACTGAGGGTTCAAAGTCAACAGCTCAAAACAAACATCAGCAGAGTTACCGACCAGAGTAGGAGTGTTGTGTGCCTTCGCTAGACAGCTCCGACGTTCCTCCGATAGCCAGGATTCCCTCTTTTCTGTTGATGACCTTCCGGAAGGTTTTAGCTACTTGGCTGCCCTTTAGCTCCTTGATGAGCTGAAACCAAACGAAATATTTAGACAACAAATACCAGCAGACCTACAAGAAAATAACACCCCTACAGGAATACTTCAGGCTTCTGTTTGCACAGTCTGTGATGGGTTTTACTATTTACTTTCTATGCAGCTGTGCTTCCCTGAAGAAATTTAATGCAACAGTTTTGCAGGAAGTTACACCGGTGAGAATCTACTGAGCAGGACTACACGACTGCCGTAAGGTAAGAATTTGTAATAAAATGAACGTGGTTTCATCTCATCACCATAGAAACTATTGTTTATCTTTCTAGCAACAGGTGTAGATGGATGGACTTGACCGCTGACATCAGCAAAGGAGAGGTGGGAAAAAAAAAACGGAGTGAACCTAAGAAAACTGTTTTTATCCCAGCTGGATATCAGTTACATTAGTAAACAGAGCCAGCTGAAGTACAACACAATGTAAATAATTACAATCTGATCTACTTTGCTCTCCAACATCCTCAGCTGAAGGATCCAGACACAAGACCAACAGGAAAGTGTTTCTAATCCCAGGTTTCCCGTTTTAACAGGTGTGCTCGAACTTCCCATTAAGGCTGATGTCAACTCTGCAGACCTGTGATATAAGACCTGAAGTATGCATTTCTTTATGGTTTCAAGTCACAGGTATGTTGAAAATGAAAAATACCTTCAGGTTCTTATAGAGGTTGCATTCTTTGCACGTTACATCTGGCTGCAAAAACCCCAGACACTAAAATAGCTTTAAAAGAGTAGACGTGGAGGTGGCTACTGCTGGGGACAGCGACTCTTTAAAAGTTGTCTTTAGACCTCAATCATTTTCTTTTCCTGTAGCCTTCCCAATCTCCTGGAAGCCAAACTGGCTGTCTCCATACTGGCATGGAATCATCCCACCCACCCGCCAGTTAAAAGGCTGAGAGGACGTAGTAATTCAGTAAGTAATGGCGCTGAGTGGACGGCTCATGATGACATTAGAGCTGCTGCAATTGTAATCTAAGGCCTACAGTGCTGAGAACATGTCATTAACAGGGAACGAGGGCACCACATCTGTCTGATCCCAACTTTGGATAGACAACACCACACCAGATCGGTCAGAGATCTGTGTGTTTCGGTAGAACACGCTTTGAGGACACGTGTTGTATGGTACCAAAGTTACTTCCTGCAGCTGAGCTTATCGATGCTCCAGCGGTGACCTCAGCTCTACAGGCGGTATGCAACCAACATACCAAATGTTCAAAAAGCAGCAGCAGCCTCCACCACAAACACACAGTTTTACAAGGCGACATTTTTGAGCACTCCAAACTGACCACAACAAGATAAAAACCATGCAGTCAGTCTAGGAAAAAGCCTTTTTTCACCTTAAACATACGACTGGGATGTAAAGAGGTCGTTTGTAACCATCAGATGTGTTTAACCTGAGCTATGGGGATAAAAACACATTATCTGGAGAGGTGTGACTGTACTAGAAGTCATTAACTGCTCCATCATCACTTGTGACCTTTAAAAAAACAAAGAGCTCACTTCACTTAGCTAAGGTCATTTCCACATTCCTGCATGTTTGCGTCTCTCCAGCATGTTTTTGCATCAAGGTCCCACTCAGATAGCAGACGTGCTTCTTTTTAACAGTCTTACGTACCGCCAGGAATTCATCAAAGCTGATTTTATCGTCATGGTTGCGATCGAGTTTCTGGAGGGTGTCTCGGACCTTGAACCCAGGCAGCGGGTGGCCAGCCTCTCTGAGGAGCTCCCCGAGTTCGTAATCACAAATAAACCCATTTTTGTCAAGATCTGAGGGGAGAGAATCAAGCAGTGTTGGTGATAAAAACTACATCTACATGATCAATAACATTTTTACTAATTATTTGGTCTTTAACGTATCGGAGGTGTTAAAGGGAGCGACTGAGCTGAAGGCAAACGGTAAAAACAAAAACAAAGATGTAAACATTCATCACACAGTTCAGATGTCAGATTAGAGGCGTTACTCACCAATTTTCTCAAAGATCTCCCTCATCTCCTCCTCCTCCTCTCGTGTTATTTTTCCAGACATTTTTCCGCGAGTGACCAGACGTGGTCAGTCAGAGACAACGAGTGACTGCAACGAGAGGGAGAAGCATTACCTGAAGAGCAGCTCCACCTCGCGTGTTCCCAAAAATCAGAACACCTCCTCCTCCACAGAGCTTCTCCGTCAGGTCTGACCTTCCTCCACTTGTAGAGTTGGCTCTAGTTCTCTTCCAACTATGTTTGTTTTGCCTAATCAAAGTAACTTCAAGTCCATTGTATGGATACAAGGCCTTACTGTAGTAAAACCTTATGCGGAGCCCAACAACCTACATGCTTTTCATTCATTTGCCTATCACATTTCTCTCGTCATACAACCACTTTCATTCTCAGTTTGGTTCATTTAGCAGCTTTAAATGAGCTTTTAATTCACTATTTGTAGTAAAATAAACAGATCAACGCAGGAAGGTTTTACGTTTTATATTAAGAAAAAGATGCACACCACAAAGGAAACCTAAACATGCAATGACTTGTGCCACAGAACGAGACATTGTTGCTAAACAGAGAACATCTCCGTGCTTCCAGTCTCTGCTGATGCAAAGAAACAGTCTGGATTTTTTTTTTTTTTTTAGAGAACAAGGAATTTCACTCAGTGCTTCCTTCCCGTTCTGGAGTGTTGGAGGAATGCTCGAGGCCTGGGCAGATCGGGCTTCACTTACAATGAGGTGAGCTGGGCGTGCTGCCTCACTGGCTGAGGATAAACCGGAATGTCGGCATTCCCCTTCTACACAAGAGATGGGGAAACAAAAAGAGAATGCATCTCCGCAATTTGGGATCAAAGACTTCTCCAGACTTTTTATTAATAGGCGACATGTTGATTATCACCGCATATTAGCTAGAAATCCTGGACAAACACTAAATGACCTACAGCGCTTTTCTGACTCCCAAATGCTTTATATTAGATTCACACACTGATGGTGTTGAGCTACACTGTAGCCATTGCTGCCCTTACAAAAGCGACGCTTGCATCATATAAGGACCACAATCAAACACAGAATGTAAAAGAAATCCTTTTATGGAAATAACAGCTTCCTATTGGCTCAGCGGCCTTGGAGCCAAGTCCTGTAACCGCACACCTAAGAATAGTAGTCAAAAAAGGTGATTCAAAAGTAGCCACGTGGTCCCCGAGGTGTGACTCAGTTGCTATCCAGCTTTTCTGTCAGACAAAACAAAGGGATGAATTAAACACAAAGGGCAGACTAGCTAAGAGCAACAATAGATTAACCTCTTTAATCAGCCACAACATGAGCGAAGATAACCAGAAACGCCTCGTGATTCTGAGGAGCCTTTGGTGAAGGAGTCAAGCCCCCCCAACCAAACCGTGGGGGAAACGGCGGTGCCAGCCGTGCTATATTTAACCTCCTCTCCCTGAGGACGGGAAATGTGGTCGCTGATGTCGGCCCAGCTGCAACAAGGGTCGACAAACATTACCTCACTTGTCGGGCCCTGGTCACACCCTCCACGGGGTCCGAGTGGAAACAGAAGAGGGGTTAAGTACACGGAGACAGAGCACAGATGGTGGCAGACAAATGCGAGCCATATCACTGGTGGCACAGAAGAATGGGGGCTTTGTAACCACCGGCTCAAGCCATGGCAATCAATCCTGGGTTAGGCTAGAAAAATGAGTTCCAAGTGTCAGGCTCCAGAGACAGTTGTCTCTTTGACAGCTGGGAAAAGATGTCAGTGTAACTGTAAAGGCTCAGGGGGATAAAACTCAAACAAGTCATTTTAGGATCATTTAAAACTCAAATTAGTCATTCGTGCCATGTGATGAGTTGTTCTCAGAAAATCTGACTTCAGTCATGGCTCAAATAGCTCCAGCTTACATGCAGAGGCTGAAACAACTCACTGACACAGTTTACAGATGTCTTTGGTGAATTTGATGGAGCCAATTAAAAACTAGAGGGCTGAGTGAAACGGGAAGGGCCCGGCACACCCCGACCGGCCCGCGCCTCTTCCACAGTTACGTGGGAAATGTGAGGCACACAAATAGAGCGGGCACCCTTCCCAAGTGTGGTCACGCTCAAACGCACACACCCTACACAGTCTGCAAGAACACAGACTTTTTCACAGTCGCAGATGTGAAGTGAACGGAGCCACAGGCACCAAACCAAACTGTTTGTCACACCAACCGTTAATGTCCTATTCAGCACAAGACAAGCACAGGCATGGTGGAAGGTAAGGAGGAGGCGATGACAACAAACACTGTGTGGAGTTTACACAGCTCCCAGCTGCGAGCATAAAACCAGGACCATGTTTTAGGGGTCGAAAACGATCACAAACTGGATTATCATAAATATACACAAAATAAACCTGCTTTTTAAACTGCTTTAGGTTTTATCTTCACGTTTTTAGAGGATGACCACGAAAGGAAAATGAAGAGCTGTTGAAATATGAAGGTCAACACAATATGATGTTGTCAAAACAACACACACACACACACACACGCACTTAAGAATGTCATTAAACAGGTTACAAAGGTGTTGCTGAATCAGTTAGGTTGGCCACCAGTAAGCAGACACACCCACAAATGTTTGTCATTACCGAACAGAAGCTTTGTAAAACATTATCCTTTAAATGCTGCACAATCATGCAGCACCGTCATGCGACACAAACACCATCCTCTCAGCTACTGGGATTATTCTGCTGAAGTGCCTTTAAGCAACTCCTGATGTTAAAAACAGAACTAATAACTTACTGCAACACCTTTTTCACGACGTTTTCAGTGACAGTTCTGAAATGGACAAACACGAAACATCACACACAATAAAATACAAAATACAGCCATTACTCAACAACAAACAAACACATACAAACATTTATTTAAGACAAAGGAGATAAAATAAGCTCAAAATTGCATTTGAATGATTTTCATCCATGTTGCATAACAGGTAGAAAGTAGAGCAACCTGTTCACTCCCACAGGTGTGAGCAACAGTTAGAACAAATCTACCCCCTTTTTCCTGATAGTCTGGTTTTTCTTTACAGTAACGTCAGGCAGTCTGCATGGATCCCATCTCATTCCACAGCATGAATAAGGAAACTCCATTTTACTTTAACATACCACACATTCATTTAGGGCCAATATGACCACACCTGCTGGGTGAGTTTCAAAAGGGAACAGAAAGAAGTGGATTTTGATTCCCTCGTGTGCTGCAGACATCTCCAACACGATATTTAGGTCTAAAGAGTGCCTGTAGTCACAGCTATCTCTTTGTATGAAGTCATAATATTTTTTTAAGTTAGAAGGTGGTTGTTTTGGGTGGACTCAAGTAGCCTTGTTGTTCCAGTTCAGATCCACAACTGGGATGCCAGATGTTAAAGCTGCTGCTGCCTCAGATGGACCCAGGGAAAAAAATAATCTGGTAAATCACTCAGAGCAGTAAACAAGTTTACACAGACCACTGTTTAGTCCCCCCCCCCCCCAAAAAAAAATCAACTATGTAGGAAGGACTAATGTGCTTTTATTTTGAAACGCAAAACTTCACTAAGGCAAACTAAAACAGAACATCTGTGAGTAATATTGCTTAAGAGTATCAATCCTTAAATTCTGCAACATAAAATCCCACAAAATAATAATAAATAAACAAACGTTTACAAATAAATGCAGGTTAATTAAACATAAAGTAACGCCACCTTCTTCCAGTAGAATAAATAAAAAAATAAACAATACAGGCTTCACTTATAGCTTCCTGAGCCGCCAAACACTGATCCACCAGCGACATTAATAAAAGTAAAAAATATATTTCAAAAGTCCCAAAGAACATCTTTGTTTTATTTCCAACGCATATTGCTTATCTGTCTTACATTCAGGCTCAATTATTGTTTTTTCCTTCGGTTAGAAACGTGATTTAAGTCTTATTAAAGCTACTTTATCACAATTGAACTAGATACCACTACTATGAAATGTATTAACTACGTCAAGGTATATGTCAGGGTGGTGAGAATGAATAAGCAACGGAGAAGGTGTGGCTAATGCTAGTCAGCTAGCGACAGACATGCAAGTTTTACTATCCGTTTGTTCTTGGGAGACCTTCCTATCCAAAGGAGGATGCTGTCCATGAGAGGACAAAAGTGGACAACAAAAGCTGTTCCATCGAGAAAAAATTAAGCTGTGAGAAGCAGTTAAACAAGACAAGTTTGTCAGGAAATTGGTACTCACTTTTCGGTGCGTCTGAAATTCCAGACAGCGTCCCGTCTGGTGTCCAGGCTCCTCCACGTAGAGACAAAAGTAGACGGCAGGAATGCTAGCCCCGCCCTGCCGACGTCACTGTTGAAAAGTATGGAGTACATATTGTGCCTAAAATTTCATCCATGATTGGTGGGGCAAGGGAAAACAAATGAATAAATATTACATTTCATCAAAAATAAAATGAAATTTACAGAGATTCCCTTTAGCCAGTCATTTGCAACAAAATTTAAATGATGGTAATAATTTTGCTTCTTCTGACAATAGTGATAAATCTGACAACATACTGTAAAAAAGGCAAAACAATTTATTTTAGCTATTTATTCTATAATTCTTCAGTCTTACCACTAGGACTCTTTGAAATGTGTTTTATTTTTTTCCAAGTTCTGTTATATATTTTTTTCTTTCTTTTTTAAAAAATTTGGCATTTCCACATAAACCGTATTTATTTGTCTAAAAAGTGTGTAGCTATGAAGTGCGAAGTGAAAGAAAAAAATTAGTAGCCACAGAATTATAAATTTAAACACTGTTATTTAACTTTCACAAACATACAAGTGCTGTGTTTAGGCAAAACATTGTATGATTTTGAATGTATTTACTCAACTTTTTTTATAATAATGCTTGTTTGCAAAATTTTATTTTACTGTATTTTGTTCTAGTTGTTTCAAGAACTACATATGGTGAGGAGTGATGATATCAGAGAGACCTCACCTCCGCTCACCTCACCGTCAAGCACATGACAGAATGAACCGATCAAACGGATGAAACTCTCCCCTGGGAGTACCTGCTCCGGTGGCTCACCCCGAGCCACCAGACAGCTTCCCCTCCTCCAACGCCGCCTTGCCGCAGACGCCGCCATCACGTCTCGGCAATCCTCTCCACCCTTCCGGAGCCAGATGGGAGGTTGGACTGGGAGACGCAGCTGGACCGTTCCTGTTATGTGGGCACCAGATTGGCTGTGTGCTCCCCCAGCGTTGGCCCACGGCGCCGGGAAGGTACCCGGGCTCCACCGACACCTCTAGCCCCGGAGCAGCACCGCAGGCTCACCGCCACCCCGGCTCGGCGCGCCGGCTTGGACCCCCAGCCTCTGTCTTCTGTCCAGTCGGCACCTCCCTCATCTGCAGGGGGAGGGACCAAGCCGGCAGCCCATCCAACAGAGCTCGCCGGCTTTCAAGCTGAGCTGGTCCGGCTCCGTCAGATCCTCAGCCACCAGGAGTTCCAGCTGGACACTCAATCCTCCCTGGTTCTCCAGGAGGCATTGCCGGTCCAGTCAGCGGATCCGCCCTGGCCCAGCCTGTCCAAGAGGCTCTGCCCCCAGCCCATCCTGTCCAAGAGGCTCCGCCTGCAGCGCCTCCGCCTGTCTAAGAGGCTCCGCCTGCAGCGGCTCCGCCTCCAGTCAAGTCAGCGCCAAGTCCGGCACCTCCAGTCAAGTCAGCGCCACGTCCGGCGCCTCCAGTCAAGTCGTCAGCGCTGCCGGCCAAGGCAGCAGCCCCGTCTGCAGCAGCTCCACCTCCACTCAAGCCGACGCCTCCCCAAGCCAAGTCAGAGGCTCCATCTCCACTCAAGCCGGCGCCTCCTGTAGAATCAGCGCCCGGTCCGGCGCCCCCAGTCCTGTCAGTGCCTCCGCCTGCAGCGCCTCCAGTCCTGTCAGCGCCTCCGCCTGCAGCGCCTCCAGTCAAGTCAGCGCCTCGTCTCCTGTGCTCCAGACTCCGACCTCCCAGACTCCGGTGTCATCTTCTGTGCCCCAGACGCCGGCCCCCCAGACTCCGGCGTTGTCTCCTGTGCCCCAGACGCCGGCCCCCTACCCCTAGACTCCGTCTTGGCCTGCGTTGGGCGTCCGGTGCCACCCTTTAGAGTGGGGGGTACTGTCACATTCTGTCCTGTCTCCCCGTTCTGTTCAGTCTGGTGTCCCTGTTAATTTCTCCCAACTTCCTCTCGTCACCCAGTCACCCAAGGTCTCAGCTCCTCCTGTATTTAAACCCTGTCAGTCCTTTTTGTCTTGTCGGTTCATTGTTTCCATGTCAGCGTGTTCTTTATTCAAACCTTTATTCAAACCTTTCATTTCTGTGTGCCTGCCTACCTGCTTTCCCCTGCGAATGGATCCTCACCTCCGCTCACCTCACCGTCAAGCACATGACACATTGCTAAGCTGAGTCCCAGTTATAACCTAGAATCTAGACCTTCATTTGCTGAAGCAATATATTCACAAATATAGGATGGCTAATTCTGACACGTTCTGAACTTGAAATTATTATACACACGTTGATTTCCTCATGCTTGAACCACTGCAACCTCCCTTTCAATTGCTACTGGATAGGCGGAGATACTGGCTAGGCCAATCAGGAACTGCTAGTGGTTGTCCTTATCTATCTGAGGGTTCCTTCTCTGTGGCCGTCTCCAAGCTTCAGTCCTCCTTCACCTCCCTCATCCGTGGTGTCCCACAAGGTTCTGTGCTGGGGCCTCTACTGTTCCTCCTTTATCTGCATAATCTCCAGCACTTTCTCTTTTAAATTAATCTCATAACATCTATACGCAGATGACATTCAACTGTACATCTCCTTTAAGCCCCATGAGATGTCTAAGCTGCAGTTGTTGCACAACTGCTTAGACTATTAGAAATTTTCTTGGAATTTTCCACAGCTGAATGCAGATAAGACTGAGCTCGTCATCTGTGCCCCAGACAAGCTGGTTCCCAAAGTCAGAGACTTTCTTTGTCAACTTGCTTCTCACACCAAACACTCTGTCAGGAATATTGGTGTGACCTTTGACCCAGCTCTCCCCCTGGATTCTCATCTCAGTTCTCTTGTTTGCTCTTCCTTCTTCCATCTCAGTTCAATTCAAGTTTATTTATATAGCGCCAAATCACGACAAGAGTCGTCTCAAGGCACTTTACATGGTAAACATTCCAATACATTCATTAAGCCAATCAGAAAAAAAAATCCTATATAAGGAGGAACCCAGCAAATTGTGCATCAAGTCACTGACTGGTGTCAGTGCCTTTACAGCAATCCTCATACGAAGCAAGCGACAGTGGAGAGGAAAACTCCCTTTTAACAAGAAGAAACCTCCAGAGGATCCTGTCTCTGTATAAACAGCCACCCTTCACGACTCACTGGAGTTCGAGAAGCAGAGCAGACACACGCATACACCAACACTAGCCCACACACACACACACACACACACACACACACACACACACACACACACACACACACACACACACACACACACACACACACACACACACACACACACACACACACACACACACACAACATATATACCAAGTAGTGTTTCTATGGTTACATTGTGATTTCTTAGTGAATATTCTATTTGGTGAGAGATAAACTTTATTGTATTTATCCCAGTGAATCTATAATTAAACAGGTAAACTAGTAGTAGCACATTCACTGTCAAAGAACGCTGGCTCAGTATAAGGCTTAGGACATTGCTAAGCTGAGTCCAAGTCTGTCACGCTCTGAACTTGAGATCATCATCCACACCTTTATCTCCTATATGCATAGACTACTGCAACTCGCTCACTTGTCTGAGCAAAACCTCCCTGCACCATTTACAGGTGGTTTAGAATACCTGTTCTTGTCTTCTGACAAAATCGTCAAAGCATGCACATCACCCCACTTTTCTTCCAGCTTCACTGGCTGCCAGTCAACTTCAGGGTTCATATAAAGATCATGGTCCTGGTTATTAGGGCCTTAGAAGGACAAGCACCGTCAGACATTAGTGATCTTCTCAGTCCTTACACCCCTGAGGTCCAGTGAACAAAGCCTACTAGTTGTGCAGCGCACCAAGTTAAAGACCAAAAGTGACAGATAATTTGTGGCCCCCAGACTCTGTAACTCTCTCCCCCTGTGCCTGAGATCATTGGACTCAGTTGTCTCCTTTAACCCTCCCACTGTCCTAATGGGTGTGACCCCACGAGGAAAGTTGACCATTGAGCAGGCTTGATGGTTTATCCCTTGGGGTCCGTGTGGCAGGGGTGAGGACTGGGCACCACATCACCCCTGCCACATGGAAACATAAACAAAAAATACTGAAATACCCCCTGTGTTCAATGCATTTGTACATGATTTTAGATTGTATCTAAGCATAGGCGTCATTTTAACCGGGGACGCCGGGGACATGTCCCCGGCAAAATTTATGATTGGCAGCTGTGTCCCCCCACTTTCAAAAAATCCTGCTGATGAGGATTTTTGTTTTACCAGCTCAGATCTCATACCAGGGGTCGGCAACCTGTTCCCATCAAAGAGCCATTATTACCCGTTTCCCACAGTAATGAAAACACTGGGAGCCACAGCAGCGCAGCGTTGTGGGCGGGGCCTACCCTCAGACAGCAGAGAGCTGCTCACAACCAGGTGACAGCAGCCGGTACCATGGGCGTCGCACCCGTGGGGGATGCAACACCCACACTTTTCCAGCTGTTTTGCTCACCTCCACTCCAGTCTGGTTTCTTTAGGTCGCACTCACTCTGTTTGCCTCATCTCCTTCTTCACCTCCCCTATTCTGACAGCCGATGTCGGGTTCAAGGAGAGCAGGAGAGGGGGGGACGGAAGAGCTCGACTGAATTCATAATTTTACATCTTGACATTAGCTGTACAAAGTCTGAGTTTGATCAAGTGAAGAACAATAATTTGCAGAGGTTTGTAACAGGCACAGCGCCAGGTTTTCACTTTTGGGTGGGCCACGGTAATTTTGGACGGACCTTAATAAGCAGAGACTTAAGTGAAGCAGGCAGGTCGCGCTAGAAAATTTTGTTTAAAAAGACGTCATAAATGTGTTCCCCCGTCATTTTTATTTCTAAAATATGAAGTAAAAACTCCCAATTTAATTTTCATTCATTTGTCATTAATATGTAGTCTACACCCGTGCGTTAAGTGGACTATCTTCCAGTAAAAGCAAAGCATCCGGCCCACCTCTCCAAATGCGTAAAATGTGCATCACAGCCACTAGGCGCACCGCGCGCACCGTCAGCTGTCAGCCCAGACAAGAGCAGAGCAACTAGAGAAAGAATAGAGGATAATTGTGTCTGGATGTGGATGGAGATTACATTTTACAGCAGCCTGATCATCATTCAAACACTTAAACCATCACCTGTCTTCTAGTCCACGCTATCAGCATTATTTTAATTGGTGTGTGTGTGTGTGTGTGTGTGTGTGTGTGTGTGTGTGTTTTCCACTTCAAACACTGGTCTAACCAACCAGACCAGCGTGTCCAGTAACATATTAATGTTACAATTAAACAATTTCACTTCATGTAGGCTAGGAACATTTCACCTGCCGTGGCCCGACCGCTTCTGCTCCACACTTTGAACTTGAACTTTGTGCGTGATCAAATATCTCTACAGGTGTTTTATGAGCTGAAGAGGCGACTGGATGCATCATGCGTCTCCATATTGGAGACAGGAACAAGCGCTATTCAGCCAAACTTTCATAATTTCATAAAAATAACATTTTTCCAAGTGACACATCCCTCAGAGAGACCGGGTTTCCAGACCGCTTCAGTGGGAGGAAATCAACCAACATCCTTGAGTTTATCCGTCAAAATAAACAGTCAAATGGAAATATCTGTAACCTGTCATTTAACTCTTTTGCCTTCTTGTGAAGATTGTTGCAAAGAGAAACAACTAAACCTGATTAACCCCAGAGCCACGCGCACTGCACTGTAGTCCGTGACTGTAAGGGGGAAACGATTTAATCGGATCATTTTCTTTTTAACATGGTTTAATGTAAAGTTTCATTCAGTACAAACTTTAGTTGCACCAATCTAACGAGACAGAGTCTGGATTTGTATTCTGAACAGTTTAAACATGTTTAAAACGGAGACATGCGTGACGCGTCTAAAATTCGCACCTGCTCCGCTATTATGGAATTTAAACTAACAAGATGAATAACATAATTATTTTAGGCACATACAACATCCCCCACACTTTTGAAAAGCTTGCAACGCGCCTGGTCGCTCGTGTACGTCAAAGTTATCTTTCATAAAAAGATAATCAATAAAACGATTAAATAAAGTGGATCCAGAAGCTGTAGCCCGTCTCTGCCTTCAATAATATTTTACTGAGCAGGTGCCACTTTTGTCATACGTTTCTTTTTAAAACATGTTTACACTGTTCAGAATACAAATCCAGGCTCTGTCACGTTTGATTGTTGTAATTAAACTTTGTAGGTGGGGAAGGTAGGAGAGCAGCTCAGAAGCGCATATGATTACGCACAAGCGTGACCCGTCAACCCGGTCTCACAGTAAGACCGGGTTGGACCTGTTCAGGTTTACGCAGACAATCTTTACATTTAGAATTGGCATACAGATGTAAAATTAATGCAGTAAAATATAAAGCATTTTATTTAAATATCCAGTCATTATTTTATAAGCACAGAGAGCTGCATCAGATGGATGGAGGAGCCGCATGCGGCTCCAGAGCCGCAGGTTGCCGACCCCTGTGCTAGCCTACTTTATTGTCCCCAGCAATTTTTAAGCCCCACTCAAGTGTATGGTTATTGTCCCCAGCAATTCTGACAACAAACTGACGCCCTTGTATCTAAGATCTCTTAAATGTATCAATAATAACAGCTATGAAGATATGTATAGACTTTTTTGTAGACTTCCTGGAACTGTGTAGTGGTCCCTTGCATTGTTTTTGTGGGGGTTTTTTTTGTTTGTTTTTTGTCCTCCCCCTTTTCACTGACTGTTCGATTGTCATCTGAATACATTGGCATGTTCACCTTATTTGTAATGTAAATATGCTTTTCTGCAATTAAAGAAGAAGAAGAAGAAGAAGAAGAAGAAGAAGAAGAGTGGATCCTTCCTCCGGACAGCAGGGGGCGACACTTTAAGCGCTTGAGGAAATTCAAGAATCAATTTTAACCCTTTTGCTCTGCTCTGCTAAGGGCTAATTAGCGTCGTTTTGTCGTAATATTTTTGAAATGTGAGCGTTTAAAACAATAAATTACGTAGAATACCCTCTGGCTTTGCAACATGGCTGCACTAAGGTAAAAAATTTAAATTTTAAATGCGAGTTTCTCACGACATTAGTGAGTAACACGAACAAACGAAAGATTAGCCAATTGCTATCTGAATAAGCTAACAGCTAAGCTAAATGCGGGAACACACAAAATAACAGCGGGGACTAGGAGGTTTATTAAGTATATACTATTAACGGAAACTTTATTTGTTGTGGTGTATTAAGGTATTCATTAAGCCTGTGTAGGGTTGCCAACTCCCTCAAAAATAAATAAGGGACACCTCGCGGGCAGGGCCGGCCGCTCCAGGCCACCCTTCCCAGCGTGGTGATTTTTTTTGCTCTTTTTTTGTGTGTGTGAAAGGATTATTTTTTTTACTATTTGACTTGAAGTTGGTTTAAGAAGATGCATATTCTTTGTGATATGAAAACATGGGAAACAAATGATCATTTAGCCATTTATTTATGGCGTGAAATTACAAAATTATTATAAGTAACAAAGGTAGTTTTCTTAAACAGAAAACTGTTATGCTCAACTTTTTGTGCAAAATGACAAAAAAAAAGTAGGTCTCTTTCTTAAACGGTAGCCTGTTATGCTTTACTTTTTAGAATATAAATAGCTCTCTTTAAAACAACTCTGTTCTGCTTAACTTAAAATTGTATAAATTAATAGAAAACAACAGAAAGAGCAACGCTGTAACTGCACATTGAGTGCAATTAGGAAAGTGCAAACAGAAAGTCTGTGGAGAAGCTGTAAACATATTTGTGCCTCAAAGGCCTTGACTGTAGCCTGCGGTTGAACTAAAAAAAAAAGTCCAAACTCATGAACTCAAAAGCTCAATGCTACATTATGTGAAAACAGACTACTTTCTCCATTTGTATTTCTTTTGAGATCTTGCTGCATTTAGGAGTTGTTTGTCTTTCAGTACTGCAGAGTAAAACTCTGAGCAAGACATGTCACAATTTAGAGTGACAATGAGCTCACATTTAATTATTTCAGTAGAACATTTGTTCCGCACATCAGTCCACTTATTCTTCATGAGAGAGAAAATCCTCTCTGCCAATCCAGTGGAAGATGGGATGCTGAGTACAAATGATACAACAGGCTGGATGTTGGAGAGGTCAGCTGCCTGAAGAATTTCTATACACTTCTCAGCTGTTCCCTTGGACTGCAACTTTTCCTTCTCCTGAGGTCCTTTGGTGAGGTGCTCCAGAAGGCTGGTTGCAGTGACACACTCGTCATAAAGCTCATCCATAGAGATGTTTAACCTGCCAATGGAGATAAGAAGTAAACCTGGGTTATAAGCACCACATAGAAAACTTACAGTGGTAAATAAATGGAAAACATTTATTGTATATTTATTGCATTGTATAGCTTTTATACAATACAATAGTTCACTTTATTTATTATGTATTTATCCATCCTTTTAGTTTAAAATTATCCAAACAACATATAAACCAAGACAAGGCTACATCAAAACTAAACACCCAAGTTGAAAAAAAAAATAGAAAAACGAATGACAAAACAGACAACAAAAATAATAAAAATAATAGTAAACAAGCCCCAACACAGTGGTTTTTTTTCTTCATATAAATACCTTCACTTTAACCAGAGGGTTTAAAAAAAGCAATGTTTACTTACCATATCTGCTTCTGCCCGTGGCCTTGTGGACGACAAACGGATCGAGGGTTCGCCGTGCTTTCACGTCCTTTATGTTTTTCATGTGGCTACTACTAGAAGCATGTTGCTTGAGGTCAGTCAGTCCACCATGCCCTATGGAAAAACTGCGCCGGTACACGGTGCAGTGCGCTTTATAGGCGTTATCGCGCAGTAATTCCAGCCAGGAATTTTCCTTTTCCCATTCCTCCCTGTATTTTTAAAGCCTTTTTTCTTCTTTCTCGGAGGGGTACTGTCGTCCGAGACTTGTACAGCAGTGTCGGCGTTATTTTCCCTGTTGGCCGTGCTGTTTGCTGTCGTCTGTTTTCTTCCGGTATCTTCTCCCCTAGCGACCATTCCTCGACCAATGAAATAAGCGGTAATCTGTATCGTCATATTCGTGTGTAAGCATGCGATCAGTTCATTGGTCACAGAGCAGGCGAAGGGCTGGCTTTCAAACAAAGCGTTAATTCCGGTAATAGACTACAGACTAATTTTGATCCATACTATATTACGGGACAAAGTGCGTCCCTTTTGAGTTCAATACGGGACGTGCACTTTTGTTTCTAAATACGGGACGATTCCGTTTTTCAAGGGACGGTTGGCAACCTTAAGCCTGTGGGTGTTTTTCCGGTCAGTCAGCCAAACGTACTAGTACTACAACAGTACTACCAGTCACCGGTACTATTGAACATAGGGCAATTTTTAGGTGTGTCTTTGGGTATTTTTACATGAACACCATTAATCTATCAGTGATTAGTTTTTCAGAATGTAGAGGAGTATGTACACGTTTGTTTTGTCCTCAGTGAAGTCTAGAGTTTTTCAGACACCAGAAAACCTTTTTCTGTTTTCATGGTGTCCTATGAAATGTATTCATGCTGTTTCACAGCTCTCGACTACGTGGGTTCCTTGTTTCATTCTGGCTTTTCTTACAGTAACATTTGAACTATAATCAATATTTTAGGTTGTTTGGTGATTTACTGTGTTATAGTCAATCAAACATAAAGTGTCAGGAACCAGCATGCTTATGTATAATTTGCAGTATTAGCAAACTAGAGCTGAAATTGACAGTAAGCAATAGAAAAAATGATTTGTATGAAGACAACAATTATTTTTTTCTGAAGGAGCTCTACAACTGTAACATGATTCAGGTTTTGATCATAATTTGCTTAGGGTGGGCAAAATATGTCAAATTTGTATGTGTTATTTGCCCCCGATATAGATAAGATATGGATAAGCTGTATTGCTTGATACAACTGGATTTTTAGGTGAAGAAAACGTTTTGAAGTGATGCTTTGAGTCTATACTGACAAAAGTTCCACCACTAAGATCACCTGGAAGTTATTTTTGTTTTATAATGTTTAAACAACATTAATCAAAAGTATAAACCTGCTGTCTTTTGTTCTTTGGCTGTAGCACCTCGACAAGCAAGCTGAATGTTTTGGTCAACAGGCTGCACGAGTACTTGGCTCATTCCAACACCAAAGATGGCAATGAAACGCCAACATCAGAAAACGCGAATGGTATATCTATTTACAAATCAAATTAAGATCATGCAAATGATTCGGATCATGTGTTTTATTTCTCTGCAATCTTCTGTTTACAGGTCAGACAAATAGGAGCCGCCGTGTTGGGAACTCAATGGGTCATACTGTCTCTGAGGTAATTTCACATTGAGAACACTTTTCAGTGGTTCTGATGTTAAAAACATTGAAAAGAGAACAATAGTCCACAATCTTTTATAGAGGCCGACCGATATGTTTTTTTTAAGGCCAATACTGATTTTTAAAGAATTTAGTTGCAGATGGCCAATAACTAAAGCCGATTATTAAGGCCGATATATATACACTTTAGCAGCACATTGATTCAGAAAGACAACTGAACACTCACTGTGTGCAATGTAAATTAAATAAGTCAATAAATCTCTTAAAAATTTTTGAATTTCAAAATAAAACTTACTCAAAACATTAAAAAAAATCAGTGTGTTGGTGTCCTTCGGATCCTTTCTTCAGTCTTGTAATGAAGAAGAAGAAGAAAAGATCTTTTCTTTAGCGCCTCAAGATAAAAATCCCAAAACCAAGAAGGTAAAATATAATTTTTTTTTTTTAGAAAATTATTAAAATATTTTTAAAATGAGTGAAAAATAGACAACTGTGATTAAAAAATGTAAAGAAAGAGGGAGTGAATAGGAAAGAGGGAAATCAGTGAATCCTGAGGAAGGTGGAATAGGTAGGGAGAGCAGAATAAGGAGAGGGTGATGAAGGTCACACCAAAGCCTGCTTGAACAGGTGAGTTTTCAGCTGCTTTTTAAAGGAGTCCACTGATCTCAGGCTCAGGGGGAGAGAGTTCCAGAGTCTGGGGGCCACAGCAGCAAATGATCTTTGGTCTTTAGCCTGGTGCTGCACAACCAGTAGGCTTTGATCACTGGACCTCAGGGACCTGCTGGGGGTGTAGGGACTGAGAAGATCACCAGTGTAAGATGGTGCTTGTCCATGTAAGGCCCTATAGACCAGAACTAGGATCTTGAAATGAATCCTGAAGTTGACTGGCAGCCAGTGAAGCTGGAGGAGAAGCGGGGTGATGTGGGTGTGTTTGGAGGACTTGGTCAGAAGCGGAGCACAGGTATTCTGAACCACCTGTAGACGGTTCAGGGAGGTTCTGCTCAGACACGTGAAAAGAGAGTTGCAGTATAAGTGTGAGGAGATGAAGGTGTGGATAACTGTCTCAAGTTCAAAGCGGGACAGAATGGGACTCAGCTTAGCAATGTTCCTGAGATGGAAGTGTGGCAGTTGGCCACACAGGTGCCTAATTCAAAAAGTTTTTTTAAATTGGCTTTTAAAAATAATTTCGGCCAATTTAGAAAGAATTGAATATATAGGACATGTACCATCCCTTGGGACCTCTTAGCCAGAAGCAATGGCTGATTAAAAAAAAAAAAGTGAAGAGTAGGGCTGCTTAATTAATTGAATCATATCAACATAATTTGAATCATATCACAATCACGGTCTGGGTTTTGAACTATTATAAAAACAAAACAAGCTGATCATTTGCTCCCCCCTTGCGGTTAACTTCCACACTGCTCTGAGTTGCAAATGGAGCTTCCCTCTCACACAGCGTTGCCAACTTAGCAACCTTGTTGCTATTTCTAACAACTTTTCAGATCCCCTTCTTGACTTTTTATTTCCCAAAAGCACCTGGCAACATTTCTGAGGACCCGTAGATAATTTCTCTTTTACTTCGTCGTTGATATTCCCCGCAGGTTAGCAAAACACCCAGCCAATGCTCCGGACATTAAGAAAGGGAATGATGTGTGCATGTGCAGCATGATCACATTACATTGATTGACCAATCATACATTTTTCTTGGCGGATGTCACAGCTGTTTTACAAGTTCATTAACTCATTAACAGCCAGCGTTTCACAGTTTTTTTAAGAGTGACAGAATGTTGCGGGCTAGGATGATGTCGATGCCAAAACTACCGAAATCAAAGAGGAGACTCATCTCTTACATCAGGAAGAATCCGCGCGTTTCGAGCGTTACCCGTTCTTTCATAATCCTTGTCGAATTGTGATCGGCAGAAGCTTTTCCGGTTCGCGCCTCACATTTTTTTTACAGTAGCGGCCCAAAACGATCTCCTAACACATGGATTTTCTGCTTCCTGATCACTTGACGTGTGACGTATGCTGATGAAGATCTGGGATGTTTGTTCTCGTGGTGCGGGGGCTCGTTCCAACGCCCACACAGTAAAAAAAATGCAAATGACGACTTTAAGTCATCATTGGCAGTTAATGAGTTAAATTCAAGACATCTGAAGTGGGTGTTTTTTTTATCAGGGCTACAAACTCTCATGACTATGAGACAGTCTTCATGTGCTCTCACACCACACCTCCAATTTATCAGGCTAATAAATAATGATGCTTTTCCTATGACACCGCTAGACTGCGCTAGATGGTTATTATACAGCAGGTTGTGGAAGTTCACTACAACATAGAAGTTTATATATTTCTATTTATTTTTACAATACAAACATTTGCACTGTATTTCTCTTTAGTTGTCATTTGCAGTATTTGTTTATTGAATTGGGTATACATTGGGTAGGCATAAATAAGTGAAACTTTTACTTGTTCGGTCATAAACTATGAGTAAGTGTGTTGGCTCTTTTACACGAAATCAGGAGTTGTGTTTGTGATTATCTTGTTTCTTGTTTACATTTAGTTTTCTTCTGATTTTGCCCTGTGCAACGTTATAAATAAAACCAACGTTAATTAAAGATCGTCAGACATCGTCTCAAATAACTGAGATCTCTATTTCAATGAAAATAATTGTGATAATCCATTTTGTCATATTTGAGCAGCCCTAACGCAGAGCAGAGTTTTAACCTGAAAAGAGATCAATAATGACAGATTTAGGAACTTTTTTTAAAGTTTAGTTTAATTTTATTTTTAGAGGGACAATGCATATTAATGGACATGTATATGTTTGTACATATGTATATATGCAAGAATATAGCCAAGGCTAATAAAATAAAAACAATTTACAATGATCCAAAAACTACAATAAAATAAGATAAAACAAACAGCTTTATGTAAAATTAGCAGCAAGGATAAATAATTCCATATTACACTATGCATTACAAAAATAGTTGCTTTTGTTTACCCAAGGATTAAAATTTAAAGTTAAAACTAGCTGCACAAGTAAAAAAAATTTCACATGTACACATAAAGTATAAAGTATAGGCATAGATAAAACTATAATTGCTGTACATCAGTTAGTACAGTTTTATTTTTAGATGCTTTTAAATGCCAAAATGCATTTCTACAGCACTATTGGACACTTATTTATACAAAAATAAGTCGATTTAGGGGTGACTTGCTCTTTAACACAAATGCAATAATTTAGATCTAATGCAGATATTACAGAGAGATGTAGTACAAACTAAATGCAACTTGGAAAAAGCAATAAATGCTGCTGTGGGAAGAAATCTGTTTTCTATATTCTCTGTGAAGTGCTTCCACATTTTATCCATCTCTTTTGCTCTCTTCTGTCTTATCACAACCACCCCCCATCCTTCTCCAGAGTTGTTTTTAACTGGTGGGTGGTGTTGAGTCTTTGCTAACAATAATAGATGCCTTCTCTGTAGTTATCTGTGGAAGGTGGAGTTGATTTTTTTTCTTCGTCTGCTGTGTTTTTTTTTTCCATTTACTTTTATTGCATTGTGATGAAGTCCTTTTCCTGAACCACTTCTGTAGAAATGTGTCAGTTTGGCTTTGACAAATAAACCATGAAACTGTTTTGTTTACAGACTGGTGTGGACGCCAGATACTCAAGGAGGTGAGTTCACTTGTGCTAATTTATGAAAAGGCAACTTTTCAGCCACAGTGATTTTCAGATGTTTGTTTTATGAGTAAGTTTTCCTGTTTTGTGGTTTATGTTGCAAATTTGTGAGAATCACATTCTCCCTGTTTCACTGATGTTATAGGAAACCGTTGGTCGTCATAAAGCACTCCGGACTGGATGAATCTGGAGACTCAAATGCAAGCGAGGACTTGAGTATACCATTCACTTCAAATGGTCACGTTGATGTCACCAGATTACCAAAAGGCAAGTTTGCTGCCACATAGCAATAACTGCATTTAGTCTTTTTACCTCCAGCATTAACTGTGTGTTAAAAACTGGAACTTGTTACCAACTGAGTTGAAGAACTGGTCTCTATTAACTGAATTCACTTCAAAGGTTCTCGTGGCTGAGAAAAGAACAAATTGTATCCACCTGTAGTTATTAGTTAATGAGAGGGATACAGACCGTAGATTAGTGAAGTATGTGTTAGATTTTATTTTCTTATGTTGCTTTTTTAATATATTTCTCATTTTTTACTGTTGGATTAACTTTTATGATAAATTTTGTGTTTTTAATATTGTGTAGGGTAAGTTTTTGCATAAATTTGATGGTTTTAGTTTAGGACATCTCCTACTTTAACCTTTGTTTTTATGTAGTCTTAATATTGTTTTTAGTACTGTATAAGACTGTTTTTATTATTAATTCATTTTTTGAATGTTGTTTATTATTGTTTAGGAAAACCCAACCAGGGACAGGAGTTGTAAATTAGCGCTAGCTATAATCTCTGAATGTGTCGCGTTAGCTACATCCTGTACTATGATGGACAGCAATGTCCCTGTCAAATAAAATGGAATGAATGAACAAAATATATTCTGATTGACACATCTGTCATTATAAATGCTGACTTTATTAGGATGTGCAAAGACTTTAGGCCAATGCTCATCTCTTACTTATGCACACTCATTTGATTTTTTTTTTAGTTAAATATAAAAAAATAAATAAAAATTTGAATTGTGTTTTTGTTTGCACAGGGACAGCGCTGGTCCGACCTGAACCAGTGGACAGTGGACGAGATGATTTCAGAGGTCCTGAGTTTCGCAGTAGAAAATCCAACGTTCTGCAGAGAGAGTTCTCAAGAAAACGTGGAGGTCGGTCAATACTACAAAACAAGTTGTTTTTATATTTACTAACAGAGTTCTCCAACAAACACTAGAAATGTTAACAGTTCTCAAAAAGTTGTAGCAGATGTGTCATACCTCTCTTACCCATCCATTGCTCTATCTATAAAACACCCCG
Organism: Nothobranchius furzeri; assembly: GCF_043380555.1. NCBI lineage: Eukaryota > Metazoa > Chordata > Actinopteri > Cyprinodontiformes > Nothobranchiidae > Nothobranchius > Nothobranchius furzeri. The sequence continues at coordinate 49,025,524 of NC_091750.1, read as the reverse complement.
GAAGTGTAAAAAAAAAAAAAAAAAGAAGCTGTTTTTAAGACTTGGATTTCAGACTAATTTCAGTTTGCTTATCATTGTGTGAAATAACTCACCCTAGTTCGGTGCTCCTCATTCTGTGGTGGATTAAAATAAATCTGACAACCGGATAAACGGTCCAGCTGACCATATTCCCAACAGTGCTGTTGCTAATGATGGAGTTGTTGTTTCCCAGGAGGGCAACCTGTGGGAATTGTGTGTTGCACTGCGTGTGGTCGACAAGTTAATCACTTCCGGAGAGATTCCCTTTATCAACACCCAGTTCTGAAAGTACTTATTTGCAAGGTGAGTCTTCAATACTTAATTAATGAAACAAATGTAAATGGAAGTGCTAAAATGTCAAATTTAAATGGTTTTGGGTTTATATGATTGGTTGAACACAATACAATGATCAATACTACCCCTTTTTTTGGAGAGCAAATAATAACCTAGCACATTTCTGCCTTAATTCTGTTTTTATCCATCTTCAACAGATGTGTACTGGCTTTATTTTAGGTGGTCTGTTCATTCAAACCACCAAGACCTCTAGTTTAAACGTTACCACCCTCTAATTGTCGTTGTCTTTTCATTCTTGTCACTCCTAACATTTGATTACTCCGTCATCGTTTCTGGTTTGAGATGACTCCTTAGAACAGCTTATGAAATACATTTGATTAATGCTTTTTCACTAATACTGCGGTGAATGAAGTGTTGTGTAATTTGCACACACATCTTATGTAAATGCCAGAGAGAGCTATGCACAAATGTTTCCCAGTCAACTCCCTAGGTTTCAGTCATAGTCCCTTCTTCAGGCTTGAGACAACAGCTGAAGTTGTTGGTCTGTGAGGTTGTATAATGCCATTGATGGAAAACTCTGGAAGGGAAGGTGGATGAAAAGTTATATCAGTGCCAGCAGGCCATCTGTCTGCAGGACATGTTCACTGAAGATGTAAATGTTTCTCCTCTCATTACAATCAGAATTAAAAGTTTGTTAATCAAATCCAGGATGGTTTTCTCACTTTTATAAATTTCTAATAAAATCCTACAAAATTTACCAAGAACTAAAAACTTATGTTAGTTTTTTCTCTTACTTTGTGAATCATCGTGGCTAATTTCAGCTCTAATAGGCAACAGGAAAAGAAACAAAAGTTTTAAATGAGAAACAAACAAACAGTTACACAGTGTAGTTATAAAGTAACAGCCTAGACTTAGTCTGTTGAGTATTAGTCCTGACCTGCATGGTAATGGGTTTGGTCAAAGCGTCTTCCTCACTCTTTTAAATTCAGTGTACCTCAGCGCTAAATCACAACATGGAGCTCCACCACTAAAGATGGCACCAGTGCACATACCTATTTTCTTTTCCTGTCTGTCATCATATGCCTCCTGTTTGCTTTAATCAATGTTGCATTCATGCACAGTGCTGCTAATATTAAGTTCATGGGTCATGGTGGAGAAACAGCACTTCCTAGAGCGTGTAGCATTGGTATTCAACAAAGGCATCTTTCAAATTTCACATCTAAAACCAATGACAAAGGTAATCCAAGAAGCCAAACATAATATTCAGAATTATATGTCAAAGCTTTTGTTTATTAAGTCAATGGTGCAGAGTAATCTGTTGAAGACATTAACTTAATTATTAGTTCTGCTTCAACATTCTCATGCTTTTTATGCTCAGCTTGTCTAACCTGAAATTTTTTTCTCATTAGACTTGCTACAATTATTACTCAAGTGATGACATCAGCAAGGATGGAGATGGAATGGACGAACAGTGCCGGTACGATTTGTTGCATAAAATATTTAAACAGCAACTTAGGTACTTCTGAACATATTGTAAGCTAAAGTTGATGTTTCCATTTGCAGGTGGTGTGCTGAAGGGGGTAACCTCATATGTTGCGACTATTGTAGCAACGCTTTCTGTAAGAAATGCATTCTGAGAAATCTGGGAAGGAAGGAGCTGTCTGGCATCTTGGAGAGCAAGTGGTACTGCTACGTGTGCAGTCCAGAGCCTCTGTTTGACCTGGTGATGGCTTGCAATGCCGTCTTAGAAAATATAGACAATCTGTGCTCTCAGCAGCGTAAGAAGAACAGAGTAGAGCCAGACAAATCTGAACTGTACATATCGCCACTCTCGCCACAGAACATTCCTTTGGATAAATGGGACCACAGCGGTATGGATGGAAATGTGGTCTTCAACTACAATACACTGCAAGTTTCCAAGGGCATCACCAAAAAGGCCAAACATCTAGTGGACTCAACAAACACCTTAAATCAAGCATTTTTAAAATTTATTCAGAATGTGACAAACAAACAAAAGCCTAGAGTTCGTATGCTGTTTCTGAACTCTTTTTTGGCTGTTACTAAAGGCTTACGAAAGTCTCTCACAGCACTGGAGGAGAGCCTCAAGGAAGAATTTAGTGACTTGGATGTGTTAGGTAGTTGGGACAAGATACTTAGCAGTGGTCTTGATACTGTTCCTACAGATGGGGAGACTGAGCTGGATATTTCTGAGGAAAGATGCTTGCGTGGCTTGCAGAAACTGGCATCTGAGCATGTTGACGATAATGACTCTGATGGGGCAGCTCCAAACGCCCACTCTGGGAAGAAATTGGGTGCAGATTCACAAGAAGCTAGATGTAGAGAACAGAGAACGTCTGTAAGTCAAGGAGATGTGGTGAAAAAACTTGTCGTACAGCTTACACCTGTGTCCATGGAGGAGTCATCTTCTGAATCCCCGAAGTTGGAGGATTTCCAGAAGAAGGAAAGTAAAGCAAAGGGAAAACTGTTGTTGGATGAAGAAGCTCTCGCTGTGAGCCCGAATGCTGAAAGTAAGATGAGCAGTGACCTGTCCAATGCTCATCTCCCAGAGGAGGAACAAGGCAATAGGCGATCTCCTCGTGTGAAGACGACTCCTTTGCGCAGACAAAGCGATGTCAAGACCAAAACGTGTCTGTCAGCAGCAGACAGTGACAGCGACTCTGACCCCGAAGGAACGGCGGGCACTGCACCTGCCGCCAACGATGAAGAGCAAAATCTGAGCAGAGAAAGGGACGATTCTGATTCAGATGAAGTCCCCGCTGCGCTGCTTGTACGAGCAAATATGACTCAAAGTTCAGATGAAGAGGAAGATGGTCATGCATCACCGAGCAAAGTGGCCAAAAAATGTCTGTTTTGGCTCACCAAGAATAGCCCAATGTCGCCGGAGAAGATGCGGCAGAAACGTAAGATGCGGGATCGCGCCTCAGAGTCAGAATCGAGCTGCAGAGTTATCAGCGTCGAACAGGAAAGCGAGACAGATTCTTCCAGCGATGAGCAGGACTCTCAGAAAAAAATTCAGCACCTAAGTACAGTGAGATCAATAGGGAAGCCCCAGCTTGTCAAAAGAGAAGAGAAAAGTGGCGCTAGAAAGCAGAGAAGACTACAATCCAGCAATTCCAAAGCACAGCAGGAAGCAAGTGATTCATCATCTCTGCTGAGTGAAGATGAGCAAGATGATGACTCTGAGAGTGATGGAAGTGTTCAGAAGATGAAGCCGATCACAGAAAATGTTTCTTCTTTAGGAGTAGCAGCATTCCACCAGTCATCAGGTTTGTCTTTCAGTAGGTTTTCTTAATGGGTATTAGAGAGCAGTCTCTATTGACTTTGTGTACATGGCTGAAATGAAAGTAAATTAGAAAATATTGTTTAGATAAGTTAATTAAAACTAAAAATGCTATGTTTGCACACAGAGAAATATACTAATTAGATCAATAACAAGTATGTATTTCTTTTTGTAGGAGATGATGAACAGTCCAGGCCCTCATGGGCAGCAGAAGATGATGATCCGGAAAATAGGTACAGTTCAAAAAGCCCGGATGTTGAGTTTGTAGAACACCGTACGTGTGAAAGAAAAACTGCACCTTCCAGTCATAGTTTCTGTGAAAAATCTGGCAGTCCGCAAGTTATTAGAGCTCAGCTCCAGCCTATTAGGGAAAGGCCTAAACGTAGCTGCACAGCCCAAGAAATCAAATACACGTTCTAGTAATTACACTGAGAGGATTGTGGTCCACACGATGGTTCAGTCAGACTCGCTCACAGCAGCCTTGGGACTGAAAAGCAAAGTGTCCAGCTTGGTTTTGTTCTGTTTAGTGTTCAGTTGTGTTATAAATGCTTGAGTTTAAAATAATAATCACTACCATTTATTATTAGTGATTATCTTGTCTATACCCTTGGCTAATGCTAAATTTATATTCTTTGTTGACCTCTTTGATCTGGAACATTAAAAAGTGAATGAAGGTTGTTCTGCTCTACTAATTTATTTCTGTTAGTGCAACACACAGTTGTTTCCAGTGACAGTATTCTAACATTTACAGAAAGTGTTTTGGTTCTGTTTTCTGAAGAATGCACATTTAACTGTTTACCACCCTAGAGCAAAAACGTAGGCAAGTGAAGTATTCTTATCTCTAGGTGAAGTATAAAGTTTGAAATCTGCCTGCAAAAGTTTTAACAAATACATTGTTTTCACACAAGGACAAGCCTTTATGCTTCGTGTCTTTTTAATATTTGTGTTGTGGCGTGACAAAATATATTTTTCCACATTTGAAATGAGACAGTTAAGGGTTGTTTTGGCTCTTTTTGTGTACCTTTGGATTTGTTCAGGTTTAGGTTTATTTTAAAATTATTTAGGGCTGCAGGAGGAGCTGACGCATCATAACTTTTGTTTCTGGTTTGAGATTTATTCTAATAAATGTTAAAATAAATTGATTTGATGCTGCAGAAACACAAAATATAAATAAATTTGTAAACTGAAATGAATTTCTTAAGTTTTGAACATCTGCAACAATACGTTTTAAGTGGTAAATCATGCTAGGTTAGGGTAACCCTAACCCTTGGTCCCCATGATGAAATGTGTGTGTCATCACAGCAACAAGAACATGTCGAGTCATTTGTAGCACTGGTTTAAGTTAAAGTGCATTTACAAGCAGAGATGATTGGTTATTTCACTGACTGATGACCTTTGTATATAAATATATAAATGTGTATTATTTGAAGCATTAACTTGTGAATGCACCAATCAGCCATATAATTATGATCACACACTTAATATTGTTTTGTTCTTCTTCATGCTGCCAAAGTACATCTGATGGTACCGGGGTGTGTGTGGTACCAGGACGTTAGCAGTAGATGCTTTGGGCCCAGTTGGTTTATTGGGGTGATGGGGCTTCCTACAGATCCCATCAGAACCTTTTGCAAGTGGACTTTTTTGGAGATATAAAGCCGCAAACATCTTGGGACTGTTTTGTTTTTTGTGCCTTTCTAAGAATTTCTTTGTGCAGCCCATTACTGTTTTTCTGGGAGACGGTGCTGCTTTAGGTAAAGAGTATACAGCAACCGTCGTGGGGTGGGGGGGTGGGGCTCCTTTCACACAATGCTTTCAACCTGAGATGCCTTTGGAAGGAGAAATTTAGGATGATCTGAGGCCTAACCAGAACCCCTCTTGGACAGGAACAGCTGTAGTCATGGAGCCAAGTTGGTGAGTAGGTGTGATGTGGGGGGGGGGGGAGGTTCCTGCAACACCCAGTTTTAACTGGAGCTGCTGTTACTGGCTGGGGCCCAGTTCTGTTGCGCTAACTTGATATACATAAGTAGATGTCGTTGCAGGACATGGCCAGCAGGATAAATTTATGCAGAAATGACCAGAGGACTTTAGATTTCAGATTTTAGTTTTTGTACATGTATGAGTATCTGTGAATAGCAGTTGTCCTTTGTGTGTATACATACCTGTGCTTTTACTTTCTATTTATCTATTTCTAAAGCTGCTACAAGAAATGTCCATTTAAATTTAGATGTATTACTTAAAAGAATAGACCCATTTTTGGTGCCATATTGTTGAACCATGGTGTGAAAGGGGCTTCACTTTGCATTCTGTCGTATTATAGTGAAGGAAATGTGATTATTGATGCTCAGAGTTAAATCCAATTTAATCTGTTGGATTATTGTTTTCTTTCTTCCTTGTCGGGCAGTTTTCTGTCTTTGCCTGGGAAATATTTTGTTCATATCTTCTCTGATAAAGTGGATGTCCAGTTATGGGTCCACAGCTTCTGTTTAAAGGATCCTTCATCAAAATGATTTGCACACTTTTTATTTTATTGCATTCATGAGGTCAACGTTTGTGTTTTTGTATTTAACACATGGTTCACGGGATCCGTATAACTGGTTTCTGCTCCATTTTCTACAGAATATGCATCACTGCTGACCATTTAAATTGTGGAGACAATTTTTTCATTGCAAAATCTGTGGTCTTAAACCGTGTTTAATGACCTTCTCACAGATAAACAATTATTCCAGATTAGTGCTGTCAAATATTCAGACAGGGTTCTACTTCCTTTGCAGTCTTACTTATAGTATTTTAGAGTAATAGCATTCAGACAACAAGTATTCAAAATTATACTTCCTGCAAACAAAAAAATCTACCTAAACAGGAAAACATGTTCCTCAAACTGATGAAAATGATCAGGAAATTTTGAGCCTGGAATTCTAAAATGGAAAATGCTTATGATGGAGAAAGGTGTGACACACAACCTTTGAAATGCAAGCAACCAAATTTACGTAATGCCTTTAATGACATCCGTCTACTTTTCTCTGTTTTTCTCCCATGTGGGAATTTCTGTCAGGACAACAATGAAAACAGGGCTGTTACCCCGGCTTTCCACAGGAGCCGTCAGCAGCACGTTACTGCAGCAGCACGTCATAGCTGCTGATAGGAACCGCTGTGGTCAACAGAACCTTTTCCACTGGAGCCGTCAGCAGCGCGAGTCGGCCCCGTCTCAGGAGCAGCATGTCGCGGCCTTTACGCGCCGGTTCTATTTTCTACGCGCGACGCCTCTGAAACGGGTCAAGTTCGACATTTTTGGGGAAGGAAAGACAGGAAATCGGACGCGGAAACGGAGCGAAGCTCCCGAGATTTTCAGAATAAAGAAACGTACTGCCTTCTGGTTACTTTACTTAAAGAGCAAGTCACCCCCAAATAAACTTTTTTTTGCTGATAAACTAAATAAACGAGTGTCTAATTGTGCTGCAGACACGTGTAGTCAATAATTTGGCACCTCAGTGCATCTTTGTTAAAATTTAAATATTCTGCCTAAAACTGGCAGTGTTGTGCCGTTGTCAGGTAAAAACTTTGCACTGTATTTGAATTTAAATCTGCCACCGCTATTGGCTAAGAGGTATGCTATGATGTAAACTGGTACATTATGATGTCACAATGCTGTTGTGAGTCTGTGTGTGTGTGTATTTGTTAGCGGCTCCACCCTCTCGGTCTGCCAGGCAACAGCATTTGTTGCATTTTTCAAACATGAAGTGAGAGTGGAGTTAGACTCTGGTAGGGGTTGACTTGCTCTTTAAAAAAAATTACGGCCCCGTGAGAAGTTATCACCTAGCTAGCGGTCACCTTTGTTTTTCAGGTCCGTATTGGCGATTATAAAACGGACAGAACATAAAACACAAACCTTTTGGAGCCATGTTGTAGTTTTCTCCTGCTTGTTGTTGTGTTTACTGACGAAGTCACTGGTGTGACTTCGTGCTCGGTCGGTGACAGCTGCCCCCCTGCTGCTTCGCGTCTCGTGGGAAGGGCCAAGCAGCAGCTTACGCGAGCAAGACGTGCTGCTGACGGCTCCTGTGGAAAGGAGTCTGTGTTATGTCTGTGTTTCTCAGTGTTAGTATGTTGTAGTACTAGTCTGTAGTAGTAGTAGTAGCAGTAGTGGTGGTGCAAATTAAATGGTCAGCAGAAATGTAAAAGTTATATTGTAGCATAAAATGTTCTTTTTAGCCTAAATCCAAGAAGGGCTTTCCAGAATCACAGATTGTGATTATCAGTAGTAATTATGCCAAAGTCAGACGTGTTTTTGTTCGCTTAAAAGAAAAAGTCTTGGTTAGTGTTGCATCTTATTTGTTTAGATGAATGAAATGAGTCAAACCGTGATGGTGCTCCTCATTAATCCTTTTCTTTTCTCTGCTGTACTGTAATACTTGTTAATATTACAATAAACTCACACCTGAGCTGTTGAGTCAAACAGCTAAGTTCTCCAAACTGTCAGGATCACAGGTGTTTGTGATGGACGCGGTAAATAAACTCTCATCTGAGCCCATGTCACAACGTACTGTTTGATTCTTAGTTTTTATGACTATTTGCTGGTTCTTGTACATTTTTTCCTTATTTTGCATATTATAATGGTCTTACACACAATTAGAATTATACCCTTTTTACTTTTGCTATATACTACAAAAGTATCATGTTTTTTACTGAATGGGGAATTTTTGTCCATTTAATTTTGAGTAATTTAAATGTAAACCTCTGTATTTTACTTTTGGGGCTATTTTGTTTTACTTTGCTAGTCCAGTGACTTTTTTGCCTTCTGTTTTAGAAGTCAGAGTGCATTTTCATTTGAAACAAGTCAACCTAAAACAAGCAAATAAAAAAAGTCAAACCCAAGAACCAACTATGGTAGATGAGAAGAATATGTACTTGTTTTTATTTTATTTTTTTAAATAAATATTTACTCATTTGTTGTAATAAAAATGTGTTGGGCTCATTTTTATTCTTTATGCTCTTATTTTGGTAATATGACACCTTGATTGGATAGTTTATCACCTAATCAGGAGCGACAAATTAAATTATTTTCCTGTTAGCAGCTCTTGGAACGAAGGCGCCAGCGAATCTATATTTTGTCATTTTTCTGTCTTAAAGTAGAACAATATCTAGCTGAAAATGTTACCAAACCCCAAAGCATGAACCTCTGGTGCCTTTTCCTTTCTTTTACTTTTGAAAGAATCGCTAAGAAAATGCTGTTGGCCAGCATTAAAGCCAACTACTCCTCGGATGATATTTCTTCGGGTGAAGAAACTCCTGTGGATGAATCTGAGTCAGATGACAACAATGAGGAGAAAAAAGGCACAGAGGATGCTGGAACCAATCTAAATGGTGAGTCGTTTCATTTTGATACCTCATAGTTTCAGAGAATATCCTTAACGGAGTCTGGATTGTGAAGGGGGAGGAAATGAAAGGGTACAACTCTGCTGCAGGAGAAGATGAGGCATCGGAGTCCTCTGACAGCACGTCTGATAAACCAAAGTCCAGACACCACCTCCTCCGCCACAAACTTGCGTTGGATGAGGGGAGGAGTGAAAGGGCTGAGAGTGATGCAGAAAAGCAGGAGAGCAAAGGAAGAGCCAAGAGGAAACGACTGAGCTGTGAGTGAACGTCGCAAAGCAAAATACCTGAAGAGGGAACACAAACTCTGCAATATGTCCTTTTGTGCTTTGACAAGCTGGTGAGAGTGGTGCAAACGGCTGTTCCGACAGTGAGGATGAGGTGAGCGAGGAGTTGAGCCAGTCTGAAGTGGAATCTGATGAAGATCTCCAGAGGTGAAGAGTCGTTTTTCTTTACTGAACAGATGAAAGTGAGAGTTAGTACAATTTATACATGCTCAGCAGTAAGGTGTAACTTATTAAAACAGGTTGACTTGGTTTAGTTTTCCATAGATTTGGAAATTTTGTAATAACACTCGTTAATCCCTGTCATGCTGAGCAAATTAGAGCAGGAAATTCTCACCTTCAGATCTACCTTTGCAGTGTTTTAATTATTCTGACCATGGCGACCGTAATTTCTCTCCCATCTGTTTTCACACCAGATCAAAGACGAACAAAAAGGAGGAAGCTTACGGTGTCAAACCCAAGAATGAAGTGCAGTGCATTTGGCTGTCTGACTCCAGCAGTGAAAAGGTAGATATGTTATTTATCATTTGTCTGAAACCTGAGATACTTCTGTGTGGGCTTGTCTTTTGATTGTTCAGAGATTGTTCTGTAAAATTTCAGCAAAGCGAGGAAGAGACCGTAGAGGTGGACAGTAAAAGCAACACACCCAAAGGACGCAAGAAAATTCGTAGAATTATTGACGATGTGAACCTGTGTTTGGAGAGCCAGGAGGCTCTCAGAGAAGAGGAGGAGAGACGGAAGCGTCTCGCTAGCAGAGAGCAGCAGATGGAGGATAGGAGAGAGGTACGTCTGCATAAACTTCGCTCATCTTTCCATAAAACTTTCTCTTAATAAACATGATTTCAGAGCTTTGTGATTTAGGTGAGAAGATAACCGAACGACTGACTGTCCATCTTTATTTTCTGCAGATAATTGTAGTGGAGGATGAACTGTCCCAAGTGTCATGTCCCATCACTACCAAGCTGGTCCTGGATCAGGATGAAGAGACCAAGACACCACTTGTTCAGGTGCACAGGAATCTGGTCACAAGACTGAAGCCTCACCAGGTGGATGGTGAGCCGATTCATCGTTAACTGGTTACGTTAGTTATAGTTGTGGGCTTTACTACATTGCTGTAAAAATGTGATGCTTGAAGGATCTTGCTTCTGTTTTATAGGAGTCCAGTTTATTTGGGACAGCTGTTGTGAGTCAGTGAAGAAGGCCAACTCTTCTCCTGGATCAGGGTGTATTCTGGCACACTGCATGGGTCTGGGAAAGACACTGCAGGTGAGTGTTTCACACAGGTAAACATTTAAGTGTTTGCTTTTAAAGTACCCTGTAATGTTGCTAGTTGCACAAAAATCACAAAATGCTTAAATCTTATAGGTTGTAGCGTTCCTTCACACGGTGCTGCTCTCATCACACCTGAAGTTCAGAACAGCCTTGGTTGTGTGTCCACTTAACACCATCCTCAACTGGGTCAGCGAGTTCCAGAAATGGCAAGATGACATGGAAGATAAGGTCAAGGTGAATAAACAAAGCTGAATATATGAAAAGTTTAAGGGTTGTTTATATGTTGTAGTTTCAACACAAAAATATGTTCCAGGTTACAGAAATGGCCACAATCAAGTCTCCTTTAGAACGAGTCAGAGCTCTGCTGAAGTGGCAGAGAGATGGTGGTGTCATGATCATGGGGTACGAGATGTACCGCATGATGTCTCAAGGTAATAAAACCAACAGTGAAGACATCAGGAGCGAGCTGAGGAGAACGTTGGTGGATCCAGGTTCAGAAAACTATTTTAAGTTACTAAATTTATTTCAGACGTGTGCCATTTCTTTGTTCAATAATGCGTTTTTCCTTCTTAGGTCCAGACTTTGTGGTTTGTGACGAAGGGCACATCCTTCGCAACGAGTCCTCCAGAATCTCTATAGCTATGAGTGCAATCAAGACCCAGAGAAGAGTGGTGCTGACGGGCACACCGCTTCAGAACAACCTTGATGAGTGTAGGTCGTTCCTACAGATACTAGTCACACTGGCTTTAAGTTTTCAGAACAGAATAATACACAAACTCTTTTATTCCACTGAATGAAAGGCACCACTTTACAATATTTAGCTCACTATTTAGCAGGAAACCAGTCTTTCTCTTTGTTGAAGCAGATATTCCGAGTGTTTTCTCAGAAGCCACCATCTAGAGGTGGAAAAATGTATTGCATGATTAAGCCCCTCTACTTACTACTACGTGGTTGAATTCTCCTGTGTGGGAATATATTAGACATATTCCCACACAGGAGACTTCAACTGCTTCCTAGGTGGAAATGGAGCTGTAGTGATAAATATAGATTTATATCTATATTTCAAATGTGGCGTAAATTTAGCTTATTTATAATCTTATATTAATTAATCGGGGCACCACCAGTTTTTGGAACTGGCCCATTGGATTTAATATCTATATCTTCGCAATGTAATCAGTCTCAGAGTTAACACCACATTTTAATCCAAAGGATGAATTCTTGACAGAATGTGCCGATTATTCCCGAGAATTGCTAGACAATGATCAGGCGTTATTTACATTTTGTGAATTTATTACAACATCATTTAATACATTGACAAAAGGACCAAACACAGCTTATAGTTTCATGCATGGAATTAAGAAAATTGTTACCCCAAAGCTTTATGGCAGTGATAGGAAATAACTGATCTGTAATAAATGTGGAAATTCGGTGACATCAGGAATATAGGAAAATGGGAAATAATTTCTAAAGGGGGACAAAGTGAAATGTTCATGTGGGTTTAGGTGAAATGGGTGTGTGTGTGTGTGTGTGTTGGTATAGGTGCAGGAGGGGGGGTGTTCATGTGAGTGGATGCAAATGAGAGTTGGTGTGTGTGTGGATGCGAATAAGGATTCGTTGCGGCAGAAGAAGAAAGGGGGTCTTGAGAGCTAAACGTGAATGTGGGATCGAAATAAACAAGCCATAAAAGAAATGGACTAATATGAATTCACTAATCGGGCTTAGCACAAAAGTCAGCCAGATGAGATGCTTCGCAGACCTGCTTTCCGTCGCCGGAAGGGTGGCCAGCGGCTCCAACAGCCTTGGGTTCCTGGCTCGTGGCCTTTTTGGATTAAATTATGCTGGCTCCCTGGTCGGTCAACGTCGGTCGTGGAAAGGGGAGGATGTGGTAATCCTCGATCGTGGCTTAACTTTTCGGTTCCTTCACCTCTGCGGCCTCGAAACGTGGAATTCAGATCGCGGGCCCAAATTATCCCAAACGGAGCTCTTTAAAATCTTTAAAAATCATCTAAAAACTCACCTTTTCATCCAGGCGTTCCCTCCCTAAATGTTTCAAAAAGATGGCTTTGTTCGGGTTCACACCTTCACTTTGTTTATACTCATGATTTTATTTTCTACGTTTAACACTGCTATTGTTTTTCTGATGTTTTTATTGGTTAGTGGTATTTGCCCTGATCTTCATCATGTTATACAGCGCTTTGTGATTTATATCTGTGAAAGGCGCTCTATAAATAAACTTTTACTTACTTACTATCAATGGTGCAAAACAAATGGAGTCAGTGGTGGAGTCAGGAAATAAGACTCCAGATCCCACCATGTTCGAACACTCTGTGGCAGAAGACTTGTTGGTACTGATCCAAGTATTTCTGTTTTTCTTTGCCCTGAGTACAGCGTGCAGGGCATTCATTCTTACCAGAGACTGCTGCAAATGTACTGAATAAACGAGTGAACCCCATCTTTAAAATGGGACATCACAGTTTTTACAATAAAAATTTTAATCTCCCCCTTTTATTGTTAGTCCAGCTTTAGGAAAACTTAAAAATCTAGAGGAAAGTGCATTTGAATGTAAAATGAATTGACAAACTCAAACTGGAGGCCATGTTTTTTGTTTCTGCAGACCACTGCATGGTCAGTTTCATCAAGAAGAATCTGTTGGGCTCTCTGAACGAGTTCAGAAACCGCTTCATTAACCCCATAAAGAACGGACAGTGTGCGGACTCCACCTCGAAAGACGTCAGGATCATGAAGAAGCGAGCGCATGTGCTTCATCAGATGTTGGAGGGATGTGTGCAGGTAATTACAGCTAGTTGAGATGTTTGTGCTTCAATTTGCAGTTTTATGGAACTGTTAATGTTTCTTCTAGAGAAAAGATTATTCAGAGTTGGCCCAGTTTCTGCCTCCCAAACACGAGTATGTGCTGGCAGTGAGGATCACCCCCCTCCAGTATAAACTGTACCGCTCCTACCTCGACCATATCTCCGGTGAGGGTGCGGTGACCGACAGACCACAGCAGAGGCACGGCGCCCACTTCTTCAAGGACGTTCAGGTCCTCGGTCGCATTTGGAATCATCCCTGGTCCCTTCAGCTAAGCAAAGGAAACAAGGTTGAAAAAAAAAAATTTTTTTCATAAAATGTTGATTTATTGATTTAACGTGCTGATTAATACTCATCTGTTTTCACTGAAACATTTAAAGAAGAAGAATGCAGCTGGAATGGCAGCTCAGGCTATAAATGGAGAGACCATCGTGCTTGAGAGGTAACTTATCATTTATTCTTAATTCAGTGAAAGTACTCAGACTTTCCTTGTGCCAAAAAATTTAATTTTTTAGAGGAAAAAGGAAATAAGCTAGGTTTATTCATACACTTGTGCTACAAAATGAAGACATTTTTTATTGCAATAATAGACTAAATATAATCTGACTTTTTAAAACATAAACAAACATCAGTCACTTCTGGATCATTTCTATTTACCGACTTCTCAGGCCTGTACTAGGTTTCTATTCATCTGTATTACGTTTATGCTGCAGCGGACAGAGAGTGAACGAGGGGAAAGCGGTGGAGAACAGCAGCATGGTGGCTATCGACGCTCCCAAAGACCTCCCGGTGGTGGAAGGTACTACAGGATGTCACTCCGTTTCAATCTGTAACACTTGAACCTGTGTCACTGGTTCTTTTTTCTCTGTAGGAGAGAAATTAGGCTTCAGCTCGAGGCCTCAGATTTCAGATGCGCCCTGGTTCAGAAACTTACTGACTGATGATGAAGCCAGAATCCTGGAGCATTCTGGGAAGATGGTTCTTTTGTTTGAGATCCTCCAAATAGTAGCAGACCTGGATGAAAAAGTGTATGTCTTATTTCATGACGCAAAGGATATTTTTTAAGTTTGTAATCAGACTTCACATACATCCTAATCCCAGTTTACATCCTTAGGCTTGTATTCAGTCAGTCTTTGACCACGTTGGACCTAATTGAGTACTTCCTTAAGGCTTCTCATGAAGCCAGAAAGCCAACATCGTCACATAAAGGTAAAATTCTCTTCAGTGGCATGACTTTTATTTTTGTGCCATTCCTGTTTTGATTGTTGTGTTCTCTTGCTTTAACAGCCGACTGCTGGATCAAAAACATAGATTATTACCGCCTAGACGGCTCCACCAGCGCTTCAACAAGGAAGAAATGGTCTGATGAGTTCAATAATCCCGCCAATGCCCGGTAGGTGCTAGACTGGAGTAAAGCAGGAAAGAGCGTTAGACAAAGTCACCATAAAGCTTCTCTTCTTGTTTGACTTGATTTCAGTGGAAGATTATTTCTGATCTCAACGAAAGCTGGATCTCTTGGCATCAACCTGGTGGCTGCTAACAGGGTGGTCCTCTTTGATGCATCGTGGAATCCCTCGTATGACATCCAGAGCATTTACAGAGTGTATCGCTTCGGTCAGCTCAAACAAGTGTTTGTGTACCGCTTCTTGGCTCAGGTAAACACTTCAGTTTACTGTGCACTTATTTAGTTTGTGTTGTTTTTTAAACCTATAGATGGTTTAATCTTGTCTTTACAGGATAGACATTATACGTGTTAGATTTTAATTCTTCTTCTCCAGGGCACCATGGAGGAGAAGATCTATGACCGGCAGGTGACCAAACAGTCTCTCTCCTTCAGAGTGGTAGATCAGCAGCAGATTGAGAGACACTTCACTCTTAATGAGCTGAACGAACTCTACTCATTTGAGCCAGACCTGCTCGATGACCCAAACTCCAAAAAAAGCAAGAGACCCACCCCGATTCTACCAAAGGTGACAGTCTTTCCAGGTTCGCCACAGCGATGGGTGGAAACTCTGCAGCACAGCATCTGAGTTTGCGTGTCTTCTTTTCTCAGGACAGCGTCCTGGCACGACTGCTGCAAACTTGTAAAGACCAAATAGTTTCGTACCACGAACACGAATCTCTGCTGGACCATAAAGAAGAGGAGGAGCTCAGCGAGGCAGAGCGCAAAGCTGCGTGGGCCGAGTATGAAGCTGAGGTGAAGACTTTCATAGTGTTAAACGTGAGGAGAGCATTGTTTCTTTTCTGCTCTCTGTAATTAAAATGTGATGCTTTTTCCCTACCAGTCAAACTCCACCAGCCTCTCCAGCAGCTCCAACCAGGACTCACTGAGTGGGAAGACCAATGAGGAGCTGATGGTAAAATAAATAAATAAACATAATTTGTAGTCTAATAATTGCTGCTGATTCTGTTTGGATCTTCTAAAACATTGCACGCAATTGTTTGCAGGCACTGCTCAACAGAAGCAGATCAACTGTAGCAACAGCCTTCCAGCTGCTGCAGAAGATGAGGTCTGCCTCTATCGAGGAATATAAGCAGCAACTGGTGATGTTTACTATAAATCCTCCCAGAATAACCCCCAAAAGTAGGAAGCTGTGTAAGTCGTCAGAGTTACCGTTGTTTTTTTTCCCCACAGCAACTGCAGTACCCCCTCTTGCCTGAGGACACGTTGCTGATTAAAGCTGTGACTTGGAAACAGTTTGATGATAAGAAGCGGGACGTCACACAAGCCTTTTATCGAGACGCTCTTTCTCAGCAACAATCAGTGAGTCTCTTTTTAGATGTGTGTCTACACGCATGTACAAATGACCTCCTCTCACATCTATGCTGTGTCCCCCCATAGCTGACGCTCAAAATCCAGGCCATACTCAACAGTCGAAGAAACTTTGAGATGCAAGTGAACCAGCCAGGAGACGTCAGCAGGAACTCTGTGCCTTAATAAAGAAAGATTTGTCATATTTAGTTTGATGTTATTATAAATATTTGATTTATAATCTGCACTAAAATCACCACTGAAAAGTCTCACATTCTGATACTTAACACTATTTGCTTTGAATGTTTTGTGGTTAGTTAACATTTGTGTTTTTCTTTAAGGAGTTAACATTCCAGTGGATTTAGTTCTTACATGCTGTGTTTTGGTGGCGAGTTCTTTTCTGCTGACAAATCAAAATGAGTATTTTCTCATAAAGATGTGTTTTTTAGTCCAACAGATACAAAAGGTAGTCAAGAAAGAAAATGTCTGTTTACAACATATTTATTATCAAGAAAAACTTGGCAATTCACGAAAATGTGAAGTGTTCATAGTGATACAGAATTTAATAAACATTACTTTTTGAAGAAAAAGTTTTTTTTACTTGAACGGGGAGTTGTCTCCAAAAAGTAGAAAAGTAATCAGAGTAAAGCACAAGTGGATCAGTGAGAGCTGTAAAAAATACACTCGAGCAGCTTAGGCAGGAATAACCGAACGGGCACTACTGGTAACATACAGTCAGCTGATTTGGTTGTTCCTCTCAGGAGAATGTGTGGATTTTCTGTCATAAAATCACATTTATACTCGAGCACCATAAAATAAATATGACTAAAAAGCAGATTGGGACCTTTAAGAAACTTAAGACAATGTTTGTGTTATGATCTGAAAAACAAAGGTGTTGGCCTGAACCAGTGTAAACATTAAACGACAAACTAAACAGTCAAGGAGAAAAGTATTTGGCTTCTGAAAAACATTTCCCAGTTCTTACAAATTTGTATACATTTATATAGAAATAATTGCACAAAGAACTAGATTTAAGTTATGATTAACAATGTACAACTTTAAATTATAATTTGCAAAATAAAACAAAATCAGTCCAGTGACCTTCAGAGTCTGGAGTTTCTGCAGATCGGAGTCTTGACATAATCTGGTCAACACGGTGCTCAGATTTAAATCAGGGTTGGTTGGTGTTATGGAAATTTTATGATTATTATTTCTTGATCATTGATCCCCCCCAGGTTGATTCTTTTTTATATTTCATTAGATTACAATCTTCTGCAACAGCTCTTCTACTGTAATTTTTCCTGTTACTTATAGGTGATGTAAATCACTTTGTGTTTATTTTCAATTTTCTTTACACCGATTATGGTTTATTTTTGTTAGTTTGTTTAGTCTTTTGTTTTGTTGTTTTATGCACACTGTGCTGCACGACTGTCCCCTGCTGATGTAAACTGGCAATTGCAAGTTCCTTGGGATGGGTATTTTTCACATGTTGTGTGAGGTCCAACTTTTGCTTCGGGTTAGTGCAGTGCTTGCCGGTATCGGACCCTTTTTGTTAATGTTTTGTTTCTGGTGAGCCATGAGTTGCCTCAAGCCTCAAGCGGAGGGAAGGCTGATAACGATTACCTCACATTATTACACTGCCTGGATGGAAATACTTTAAATATTGGATGATAAGGATTTTTGCTGAAAACAATTCAAAATCGATAGTGATCTCCCAGAATTTTCTTGTGCTTTTTTGCCACAGGTCATGAAACCAGGAAATTGGGTTTTGATGAAGGTGCTGAAGCAAAACAAATGGGGCAGTCAGAGGTCCATTCGAAGTACTCATCACTCCCACTGCTGTGAAGATTGCTGAGAGACCATCTTGGATTCATCTATCGCACTGCAAGCTTATCAACGTCAACCGCTACTAGGGCGGCATTGAAGTCCAGCTTCACAGGTGTGTTGGCAACAATAGGTGTTCATGTCTTAACCCCGGTGAAGATCAAGATAAGATAAAGATCTGCTTCAAGCTTGCTGGGTTCACCACATTACTGATGTTGGTGCATGTACATGGCCTGCATTTGGGCTGCCTCTCAGCACCTGATGGAACAACTGAGACAGCAGCATTTGAGGGGGCACTAGAACTGGAACTGAAACGACGGATTGGGGCTCCTTCCTGACCGTGCACCTACATGACAACGTAACCTGCATCCACCTCGGCTGACGACCCCCTGGACGCAACTACAACAGGACACAGCGAAGAAGAGACGCTGGAAAAGGATCAACTACTTCAAGCACCTGCACCCAAATATCCAGACAGGTTTCACGGTCAAGGACCTGAAGGACTTTTCGGGGACAAGATCAGCTCCCTGACAATTGGACAACCGCCTTGACACGTCACAGAAGGACCCTGAAGTCTTTGAGAAGTTGAACTGTGCGCTTCTACACCACAAACTCCATTATTGCACTCCGGACCGGACTTCAAGATACTCATCAACGTAAGACTGAAACCATCCTGACCAAACCTATTCTCCAACCGGGACCCTCCGTCCATGGACGAGCCCTTTGATGAAGAACGCCTGGTTTGCCTCAGCTCTGCCACAGTTAGAGCTGCGTAAATTAATATTACACGTTCATTTTTCCTCCTTCACAGAAAGACTCGTCTGCAACTTGAAGCTTTAAACTAAATTCACCTGATGTTTCAATACACTGTACTGATGTTTTCTGTGTATTATATGGTTTGCTAACCCTTCCCAGTCTCCTTACAGGAACTGCCATAAGTCATAGAATTGTGCATCACAATAAATTAATTTCAGTATGTATGAAATAGCTTTTCTTAAGGTTATAATTGTGTTGATTTAGCTGATTCCATTCTCTATCTCTGTGAACTGCTGTAAGATATTATTGTCAGTTGTGTTTGTCTTATCGTGTTTATTATTTTATTTGTTCTTATTATTTTGCTGATTTTTGTATTAAACTTTGTATGGAATGATTCTTTGGACGAAGTTATCAGGATTGAGATTACGATCCACAATAGGCAAACTATTGCAGCACCACATGCAGAGATTATTCTGGTCTGACTGAACTCTGCCCGAGTGGTTATTCTTTTCAACCTCTGGTCACTTTGCTTCCTTTGAACTGCAGCTGATTAAAGTCAGGCGTAAGGACCTGTTCTACTGTGCTGTGGTCTATCGTCCACCTGGTCCAAACAGTTCTTCCTTCAGGAGTTTAGTGACTTTCTGTCCTCCATTGTGAAGCTGTCCAGACTGGTGATTGTTGGTGATTTTAACATCCATGTTGATGATCCCTCTGATCACTTTGCCATGAATTTCTCCAGCCTTATAGACTCCTTCAGCTTTACCCAGCATGTCTCTGGCCCCACACACACACTAGTGGGCACACTCTAGACCTTGTTTTTACCCCGAGTCTAAATGCTGACAGTGTTTGTCCTGAGGACGTTTATAATTCTGATCACCATTGCATTTTCTTTAACTTGTCAGTTTCTGCGTCCCCACCTCCTGCTCGCCGTATGGTTAGTTCTCGTTTTCTTAATGAGAGCACAGCTAGCAATTTTTCTGCTGCTTTTGATCCACCCTGTTCTTCTGATAATGACCCAGATTCCTTAACTTCTCAGTTTAACGAGCACTGCCTCTCCATTCTGGACAACATCAGTCCTGTCAGAACCAGATCAGTTCCTGCAGTGAACCCTACTCCCTGGTTAAATGACAGCCTGAAGCCCCAGTGCAGAAAAATTGAGCGCTTGTGGAAGAAAACCCGTCTGCATGTCCATCTGCTGCACCTAAAGGATCTTCTGACATCCTTTAACTCTGCAGTCAGAGACGCGAGGGTTTCCTATTTTTCCAACCTGGTGTCCCAGAGCAAACTGAACCCCAAGGTGCTGTTTAACACCATCAGCAGCATCGTCTCTCCTGCTTCTCCTACAGCCTCCATCCACTCTGTTGCAGACTGTGAGAACTTTCGGTCTTTCTTTGTGGACAAAGTCAATAAGGTTAGATCTAGCATCTCTCCTTCAGCCTTATCGCTGCCTCTCCCGACTCCAACCAGGCCCATCATCCTAGAAAGCTTTGCTCCTGTTTCTTTGCCTGAGTTAACCAAACTAGTTAACTCTATGAAGACCTCTGCATGCCTCCTCGACATCTTACCCTCATCTTTGTTTAAAAGTGCTTTTCAGTCCATCGGTCCCAGCGTGCTCTCTATAATTAATGCTTCTCTGGTTTCTGGTCAGGTCCCTGCTTACTTTAAGAACGCTGTAATCCACCCGCTTCTTAAAAAACCGAGTCTTGACGCCTCTCTCCATAGCAGCTTCAGACCCAACTTCCGTTCATCTCCAAGATCTTGGAAAAGATTGTGGCTAAAGAACTCACAGCTGCTCTAGCTTCCAGTCAGGTTTTCGTAGAGCTCATTCTACTGAAACAGCTCTTCTTAGGGTCTCTAATGACCTTCTGACTCAGTGATGACTGTGCTGTTCTGGTCCTGCTGGACCTGACTGCAGCCTTTGACACTGTTGACCATCACCTGCTACTGGAGAGGCTGAGAGACTGGGTAGGCCTATCAGAAACTGCTCTCACAAGGTTCTGTGTTGGGGCCTCTGCCCTTCCTCCTCTTTCTGCTTCCTCTTCAGCACATCCTGAGCTCCTTCAAAGGAATCTCCTACCATCTTTATGCAGATGACATCCAACTGTACATCTCCTTTAAGCCCCATGAGATGTCTAAGCTGCAGCTGTTACACACCTGCTTAGAATCTATCAAAACCTGGATGGCTGGGAGCTTTCTTCAGCTGAATGAAGATAAGACTGAGATCCTCATTTGTGCCCCAGACAAGCTGGTTCCCAAAGTCAGAGACTCTCTTGGTCAGCTTGCTTCTCACACCAAACCTTCCGTCAGGAATCTTGGTGTGACCTTTGACCCAGCTCCCACCCTGGATTCTCATGTCAGTTCTCTTGGTCGCTCTTCCTTCTTCCATCTCAGGAACATTGCTAAGCTGAGTCCCATTCTGTCCCGCTCTGAACTTGAGACAGTTCTCCACACCTTCATCTCCTCACGCTTAGACTACTGTAACTCTCTTTTCACGTGTCTGAGCAGAACCTCCCTGAACCGTCTACAGGTGGTTCAGAATGCCTGTGCTCGGCTTCTGATCAAGTCCTCCAAACACACCCACATCACCCCGCTTCTCCTCCAGCTTCACTGGCTGCCATTCAACTTCAGGGTTCATTTCAAGATCCTGGTTCTGGTCTATAGGGCCTTACATGGACAAGCACCATCTTACATTGGTGATCTTCTCAGTCCCTACACCCCCAGCAGGTCCCTGAGGTCCAGTGATCAAAGCCTACTGGTTGTGCAGCACCAGGCTAAAGACCAAAGGTGACAGATCATTTGCTGCTGTGGCCCCCAGACTCTGGAACTCTCTCCCCCTGAGCCTGAGATCAGTGGACTCAGTGGTCTCCTTTAAAAAGCAGCTGAAGACTCACTTGTCCAAGCTGGCTTTTGTATGACCTTCTTCACCACTCCCTCTTTATTCTGCTCTCCCCACCTATTACACCTTCCTCAGGATCCACTGATTTCCCTCTTTCCTATTCACTCTCTCTCTTTCTTAACATTATTTTTATCACAATTGTCTATTTTTAGCTCAGTTGAAATATATTTTTAACCATTTTCTAAATTCTTTTTTATATTTTTACATTTCTTGTTTTTGAGAAGCGCCTCGTGATTTTTATCTTGAGAGGCGCTATAGAAATCATATTTTTTTTTTCTTCTGTGTTCTCACTCCATCGAGTTGATTCTGAACCTTTCATATCTAATCGTAGTGTTTATTGTTATTTTTCTTGCTTTGATGCTTATCATCTTTGTCTCGAGTTGCTTGATTTGTACCTATTGGTCCTTATGACTACCGTGATGACCACCTTTCCTAGTTTTACCCTTTCCCCATTCCTTAAGCCGTGATTAATGATAGAAAATCATAGAAAATGGTGACAAGTTATGAAAGTGGATAAAATTTCATGCATGTTATGTAAATATCCCATAAACAGGGGGGGATATGTTATGGAAATGTTATGATTATTTCTTGATCATTGATTCAATCACCTGGACGTGATATGTATTTCTCTATGCCTAAATGCATGCTAATTTATTCACACACACACACACACACACACACACACACACACACACACACACACACACACACACACACACACACACACACACACACACACACACACACACACACACACACACACACACACACACACACACACACACACACACACACACACACACACACACACACACACACACACACACACCTCATGTTATAAATGAACAGAATTCAGGAGCTCGGGGCAGTAGCCTTGTAGCTTCTGCCTCCTCATTGCAATCTGGATACTTGTCTGTCATTTGTTTATTTTTTTCTGGTTGCAGGCACTGGGTTGTTGATAAAAATCCTTGACAGTTGGTTAGCCTGAACTCCGACTTGAGCTGAACTTTAGTGTCCTGTGTCCAGGTCCCTCATGTATTCCTGAAGTGCTTGGAGCCTTGCATCGATCTCCGACAGCTCAGCGCCCGTATCTAGAGAACTCACTAGGATTTTTAACATGAGATTAGATGATTGTGTCAGGACTTTAATCTTAATATCAGCTCATTTTAACTGATTGAGTTACCTTTGTCTTTTACTCTCTGCGTTGGAGTGCTGCTAAATGGCTTTCTGGTCATAAGGCCTCTAGACTAAAAGGGGTAAATGTATAAAGACAGGATTAATAATTTTTGTTATTACTGAATAATCTCAAGCCGAGCAGACTGGTTAATCACTCACCACGTTAGGTTTGTTGTAGGTCTGCTTCCTTCCCCTGTGCACAGATCAAAGGGACAGTAAGTAACAGTAATGCTGCACTAAACCCTCCAGTGTAACCAAGTACCTGAACAAATTTTGGGCCATTTCATCCATATCCACTAATGAGCTCTCAGAGGAGTTCCTGCTGCCTCGTCGCTCCGTCGACAGACTCCTGCCTCTGCTGCCAGACCGGACCACCTGAGGATAGGCCTCTCTGGATCGGGAGCGGCCCCTCTCAGGGATGATCGGCGATG
The DNA here is from genome assembly GCF_043380555.1 of Nothobranchius furzeri. Classification (NCBI taxonomy): domain Eukaryota; kingdom Metazoa; phylum Chordata; class Actinopteri; order Cyprinodontiformes; family Nothobranchiidae; genus Nothobranchius; species Nothobranchius furzeri. The sequence goes on along the minus strand of NC_091750.1, from coordinate 49,002,342 downwards.
CCAGCATGTCTCTTCTCACCTTCCTCTGTCTGACAGGAATCAGGGTAAAGGCTGTTCATTTAAACACTGCAGTAACATAAATATTGATAACCAACTTTTTGAGTTCCGCCTCTTTCTGCCTGCGCTGCCTGTCCTGAATGTAAGCAGTCGGGTCAAAGCGGGGCCCCCTGGACCCTGCAAAACAGATTTTATAAACACATTTTAAAATTTTATTCACTGGATTAACAATCAACACAAACATTTAATTTGATGATCTGGAAGTTCCCACTGAGCAGCTCTCATACCTGTGGGTGAAGGCGATGGCCTGGGTATGCAAGCCCGAGGTCCTGAAGAGTCCGCTCTTCTTCCTCTTTCCACTGATCGATGCCGACTGTCCTCCGACCGCTCCCTAGATCCGGACCGAGCCCGGGCTGTCCCGTAACCAGATCTTCTCTCACGGGAAACAGAGCGATAGACTTCCCCATCGACCGGAGAACCAAAGCGACCCGAAACCGGAGTCACTCTGCTGCAGATGTGCCAAAGAGAAATGTGCTTGATAAGTTAATAACATTCAGGTGATAAAAGGTTCTGTTTAAAATGTACATGAATGAATGAAAGAGAAAGTAAAGGTAAAGTACGCGCTTAGATTGTCTAACCCTCTCCGCAGTAACGCCAGTTCATTGGTGAGACTTTTGACACGAACACGAAGAGCACACTCGGACGCTCTCAGCTCCTCCAGCTAAAGAGGAAGGACGAAGGTTAAAAAGAAAAAACAACACCAGAAACCTTTTCCAGAACACTCTCACCTGCTCCATTAGAAACTGCTGCTCCTGGCACCTCTTATTTGTTGACCTCTGACTTTTGGCTCTCTCCTTGATGAGCTGTTCCTCCAGCGTTCGCACCACATCTCTGATCCTCCAGTCCTCCTGCCCGGCGATGGACACGTTTCCACTCATCTGAACTCGCTCCAGGACTTTGGCCATGGCTTCCTTCTCTTCTTTTACTACAAACAGCCTAGGAAATGGCGCTGGTATTTAAAAGGAAGCTCAGCTTACTCACATCAGTAAAAAAATAAGTAACTGCAATCTACTCTTGTCGGAGCCGCTGTATTTCCAGATCTGCAGATTTGTTGACTCCATGGGAGGTGAGAGCGCTGACCTCTGCCCGGAGTGCTCTGATCTCCTTCTGAAGGGTAACTGGGTCAGGCTTCCCCACATAGGGCAGCGGTAATGGGTAGTGTATCCTAAACACAACAGAATAGGTTCAACATGCAGCAGAATCCAACAGCACTGTCATAAAAATAAACACAAACCTGTCAAACTCTACAGTATAGATAAGGATGAGGTATCTTTTAGAAGTGAGAGCAGATGACTGCTGATGGCCACGAGGACGGCTGACCACTCCTGCTTTTCTGTTGCGTAGAAGCTCAAGGTCAGCATAGGTCAGGAGGTCAAGTGTAACCGAATCACTTGTCTGCAGGAGAGAAAAATACACTTACAAGGAAAGAAATTCTAGGGGAATGGTCGAGAAAAGGATTGACCTATTTTTGACAAAATTTTGGATTCCTTAAGTCACAAAAGCCTCGGCCGCTGTAATAAATCACTGCATGAGCTGACACATGAAATCTCTAGATGTACTCATTTACAACTGCTCAACAGTGCCTGTCTTTTCTTCAAGGCCTTGTCTTTGTAACTCACAGAGAAGGCGCCGGAGAATGTGAAAGCTCAGTATAACTGAACATTTCTCACTCAAGTGGAAACATTGCACTCCCATGAATGAGTTTCCTCTGCTAAAATGGCCTCAAGCTAATCTGTCTGCTTTAATCTTTTTATTGACTGTGCACGTTCGCTCAACCACTAAAATGTCACTTTAGAGCATTTGCGAGAACATGGACGTTACCTTTCTGACGGCAGATTCCAACATGCTGCAGAAAATTGGGAACTGTTTGAAGTTGCCCGTTTTGCGAGTGAGGTCTTCGATATCTGAGGATGAAATAAATCAAAGCTAAAGAGAATAACGTTCACAATCCGTATCTGTAATGTCATTTATGTATGTCACTTACATGCTGGATCAAATTCTCCTCTCCACTGATCTGCTGTCATGGAATCAGAGACTTCCACTATCAGCAAATTCTTGTCCAGCTCTATCTTCACAGAAAACTCCACTCCTCGAAACACAATATCCTCCATCACCTCAGAGCCCTCCTCCATTGGTCTCTAGCAGAGAGGTTGATCACAAAGCCAAATTAAAGAGACGCAACACATTCCATGTAACAGATTTTTTCTCCAGGGCTACTTTTATTGAATTATTTTATAATATTTTTAAAATGAACCACATTCTCATTATTTTATATGGTTTGATTTAAAGTCTTATTCAATAAGCCACCACAAGGGGGCGGTAACGAGCAGAGTAATTTTAAGAATTGACATTTAAACAGAACATTTTGTGTGGGTGTTGTTGAAAAATAAATATTGTTTTGTTTGACAATTTAAAAAACACAATTAGTGTTTTAAAAATCAGTCACATTATGACTAAAGCAGAAATCAAATGTATTAATGTACCATTTATGAAGCCAGCTGTTTATTGTGACTGTGTTGCCTTAGATTACTGTTAAATTACGTGTTTTCCTTCATTTTCTCATGATTCAGTGAGGAAAACGTGAAACTAATGTAAACATTATTCTTCGTTTACATTAATCCTTCAAGGAATGAAAACTGTTCACTTAGTGAGTTGATTAAAAGAGACCCAACTGAGACTGATAAAACAATGTTTCCCGAATGTTAATGTCAGGTCATCTAGCGACTTTTACAGGGCCAGTTAGCCTGGAGGAAAATATTACCTTTCCTAACAGTTAGGGAAAGTAAAATCTGTGCTCCTGAGCCACATGAAAGCGTGAGGAAAACAAAAGATTGTTAGTTACCTTTTTGTGTTGCAGAAATGATCCTGAATGCTACAAGATCGCTGTTAAAACATAGTCAGTTGTTAGGAATTCATCGCACTGGTGGGGCTCGCTTTGAGATATAAACTAAACAGCTAGTAAACGAAGTAGTTTTGCTTTAAGTCCAAAACAATTAGTCAGTTACCGATGGCCCACTACAGGGACTGGAGCGGTTCACAACCGGGAATCGTTAAATTCTTCTTCGGGCTTTGCTGCTCTTCCTCTGGTTCAGTTTGACTGAGGCTATCGGGTCCATTACTGACCCCTATAGGCTTTAACTAGAACTGCAGGGTGTCAACGTTGAACAGGCATATTGGATATTTCATTTGATATTGCAGGTGCAAAAAAAGTGCAACAGTTATGTAACCGAGTAAAAGCAAACTTAGTTACTGCAAATCTCCTGAGCCAGTGTCTCTAGCCATCATCAGAGATGGCCAGAGACACTGGCTAAAACATGTCAGGTAAAAAAAAACATACTTTTTTTTTAGTCGGACGGTGGAAGGAATACTTTGAGGAGCTCCTCAATCCCACCAATGCGCATTCCGAGGAGGAACCAGAGCTGGGAGGCCTGGGGATGGACTGTCCGATCTCGGGGGCAGAAGTTGCTGAGGTAGTCAAACAACTACACAGCGGCGGAGCCCCGGGGGCGGATGAGGTTCGTCCTGGGTATCTCAAGGCTATGGATGTTGTAGGGTTGTCATGGTTGACACGTCTCTACAACATTGCGTGGTCATCGGGGGCAGTTCCTAGGGAGTGGCAGACCGGGGTGGTGGTCCCCATCTTTAAGAAGGGTGACCTGAGGGTGTGTTCCAACTATAGGGGGATCACACTCCTCAGCCTCCCTGGAAAGGTCTACTCCAAGGTACTGGAGAGGAGGGTCCGAGCGATAGTTGAATCTCAGATAGAGGAGGAGCAATGTGGTTTTCGTCCTGGCCGTGGAACTGTGGACCAGCTCTATACCCTTGCAAGGGTGATGGAGGGGGCATGGGAGTTTGCCCAACCAATCCACATGTGTTTTGTGGATTTGGAGAAGGCTTATGACCGTGTCCCCAGGGGCACCCTGTGGGGGACGCTCCAGGAGTATGGGGTGGGTGGCTTTCTGTTAAGGGCCATTCAGTCCCTTTACCAGAGGAGCGTGAGTTTGGTCCGCATAGCCGGTAGTAAGTCGGACCTGTTCCCGGTGAGGGTTGGACTCCGCCAGGGCTGCCCTTTGTCACCGGTTCTGTTCATCACTTTTATGGACAGAATTTCTAGACGCAGCCGTGGTGTGGAGTGTGTCGAGTTTGGTGGCAGGAGAATCTCGTCTCTGCTTTTTGCGGATGATGTGGTCCTCCTAGCTTCATCCAGCTCTGACCTTCAGCTCTTGCAGGGTAGGTTCGCGGCCGAATGTGAAGCGGCTGGGATGAGGATCAGCACCTCCAAATCTGAGACCATGGTTCTCGACCGGAAAAGGGTGGCTTGCCACCTCCGGGTCGGGGGAGAGGTCCTACCTCAAGTGGAGGAGTTTAAGTATCTCGGGGTCTTGTTCACGAGTGAGGGTAGGAGGGATCGGGAGATCGACAGGCGGATTGGTTCGGCGTCTGCAGTGATGCGGACGCTAAGCCGATCTGTCGTGGGGAAGAGGGAGCTGAGCCAGAAAGCCAGGCTCTCGATTTACCGGTCGATCTACGTCCCAATCCTCACCTATGGTCATGAGCTTTGGGTAATGACCGAAAGAGCGAGATTGCGGATACAAGCGGCCGAAATGAGTTTCCTCCGTAGGGTGGCCGGGCTCAGCCTTAGAGATAGGGTGAGGAGCTCGGACATTCGGGAGGGACTCGGAGTAGAACCGCTGCTCCTCCAGATCGAAAGGAGCCAGTTGAGGTGGTTTGGGCATCTGGTCAGGATGCCTCCTGGACGCCTCCCCGGGGAGGTGTTTCGGGCATGTCCTGCCGGCAGAAGGCCCCCGGGTCGACCCAGGACACGTTGGAGAGGTTACATCTCCAATCTGGTCCGGGAACGCCTTGGGGTCCTGCCGGAGGAGCTGGTGGACAAGGCCGGGGAGAGGACGGCCTGGAGCTCCCTAGTTGGGATGCTGCCCCCGCGACCCGGACCCGGATAAGCGGAGGAAGACGACGACGACGACGACATATTATTGCAGGACATGATGAATGGGATCATGGCAGAAGAGAGAGGAAAGTAAACAGCAGAAAAAAGCAGTCCAAAGACCAGAAAAGGGAGACAAGGAAAATAAATAAATGAAAATAAATAACTACATAACAGCAATAATAAATATTTGCAAGTAATTGTGCATTTTACTATTGTTTTAAGTTGACAAAGGCTAAATATTTGTCAGTTGTATGCACATTTGTCAACACGGGGTTCATATTTTCAACATGTTTCTAAAATTTTCTTGAATTTCAATGAGTTTTATAAATGACTGAATTAATTCTGCCTTCTCTACTCTTTTCTACTACAGGTGCTGTACACGCAACAAAGATCATTCAAGACTTGGAAGACCAACTGGGGTTTGTGGCCCACCATCCCCAATCTTGAGTCAATATTGTGCTTCTGATGCTCAAATACAATTCTACACAGAATTACCACAAGTGTCTGTGTTAAAGATCTTCTGGGAATATGTTGCTCCATCTGCTTCATGTCTGATTTACCGGAGCAAAGCAAGGAGGATGGGTGAAGAAGCTACTGGAGACACTGCCCAGCCTCTCTTGCAGGATGCCATTAAATAATGAATTGCTTATGTACTCCATGCAGACCGCTGCTGGCTTGAGGGTGCAGCTCTTAGCTGACATGTTTCAGTGTAGTAATGCCACAGCTGACAGAGTGACCAACACTTAGCACTTGTTGGAGTCACCCCCAATGGGTTTGTGTCCATCTTTTCTGAGCTGTACTCTGGATGCATTTCTGGGAAAGGAGATAACACAACTCTGTGGAATTCTTCAGCTGCTGGAGCCAGGTGATGAGGTGATGGCCGACAAAGGGTTTGTCATTGATGATCTCCTCTCTTATAAACTTATATCCCCCACTTCAAACATTCTACTCAAATTTAGTAAAGAGGATACAGAGATGATCAAAGCCATCGCCCATCTCAGGATAGTCGTCAAAGAGAGTAATGGGCAGGATTAAATCCAGTCGCATCTGGGACTCGTCTATTCTTCTCATTTTGATCAGTACAGTCAGCCAGATCTGGTACAATTGCTGTATGATGGTCAGTTTTCAAGGACCTCTATCCTGTGAAGAGTATTTTGCTCACTTTGTATGAAATGGAGCATTTATAAAACAAAATATTTGTAAAAAAAAAAAAAAAAAAACTTACCTAACTTTTCTTTAATTCAGTGGAACTTGCGTTCAACTTTTAATTGTTAAAATGAAACTCTCTCTTTGTCAATGCTCCTTCACTGGGTTAGTTCAAGGCAGAAATAGCTAATTGCGATGGTGATTTCGTTCAACACCAGGTGGCAGCAATGAGCTGTCTTTACAAGTAATTAAATATTTTCATTTTTATATGTATTCCATTTAAAAAAGTATTTTTGCATATATGTATTGTTTTTTTCAGTGTACATTCTTTTATTTTTCTTTATCTTTTGTTCTTTTTGCTCAGTTTTTCAATGTGATAGCTGTTGTGACAAACAGTTCCCCACTGACTATGGACAATAAAAGGAAATTCTGTTCTATTTAAAACCACATTTACACCACTGTGGGGTAAAAGCATGGTCTTGCAGCTTCATTTCTGAATCTGTAAGTAGTACAAATGGACTAAAAATAGAATTTTTAATTTACCCAACTTTGTTTAACCAAGTTTTTCTGTTTAATTTAGCCAATTTTCATTTAGCTTAAAAAAGTCGAATTTTTAATTTAGCCAAACAAAAATTAGAATTTTTCATTTAGCCAATTTTTCGTGTGATTTATTTTGTACCATTCACGCGTTTTAAACGTTTTATTACTCGTTTCATCCTATGTTTAATACATGGCCCACACCAATGATTGCACCAATTTTTTTAAACTGTTTCACCCATGAATGAAATAAAACCGTACTGTCACTTTAAGACATCGTCATTTTTCGGCAATACCACTGCGCATGCGCATCTGAACCCGTCGTGTTGGGAAAAGGTATGACGTTCAACCTGGGCATTGTTGAACGTAGTTTGTTATATAGACGGAGCTAATGTAACAGAATTAATGGCAAATGTTGTTCTGAAGGTAGAATGTGGTTAGGAGTCATTTGGGTATAAACTGGGAATACATTTGAACAGCAGAACCGTGTTTGTTGAGTTATGGCTCCTTTTCGTGTGCTTGTTTGCTAACAGGAGAGTGAAGACTCGTATGCTAAAGAAACGGTACGTTACAGAATATTTCTGCTGTGTTCATTTGTACAGGGTGCTGCTGTTAGCTGCCTTGGTTAATGAGCAACCAGCAGATATTCTGTTCTGAATCTTCGACCAGCAAAACAAAGAACAGCTTGACCTGCGTGCATCAGCTTGGTGATCCCAGCAGCAGCAGCAGCTGGATGCAGAGGTGGAACATATTAGGAAAAAATAGCCTCTTATTAAAGTTAAAAAGAAAATGAGTAACAAAATCCAAGACGATGTTTACAACCCTCGTGATCAACTGCGCATAATAGGTTTGTATATTTTAATTCTCTCTGTGTAATGTGATGGTTTTATGGAGGATTCTTTCTGCCAAAGTAGACAATAAATGAATGAATGAAGGAACGAGGAAACATACAACAAAGTTGAGAATACATAAATAAAAATGTTGTAATTAATTATTTCCACATTTATCTATTTATTGTTATTGTTGGTAGTAATTGAGCTATAGCTGCACTTGGAGCAACGTCAGCTGTAGTTTAGGTTTTTATGGGCAGAAATTTGAGATGCCAGAAACTGATTTTCAATACTTAATATTTGCATTGCTCTGATAGAATTGCTATTAAACTTTTATTAAATTTAATAATTATTTATTAAATAAAATTATTTAAAATTAAGAATTAGTGTAGTTTGATATCCACTTTGAAATGAGTGTTACCAAATTCAAAACTTAATTTAATATTTAGAAACTGATTTAATTAGCTTTGAAACTCTTTCCTTTATGAAGATTCAGCTCTCACCATTCACTTTCTGTTGTATGGTTCAATTTTAATGCTTGAAATAAATTCTTTTGGGTCCTTGAAAGCTACAGAATAATCACCAGTGTTCCCAGAGTGGGCTGGTATGGTGTTGATAATGGTTAAGGTTACCGTAGCCACCCTATTCCTAGCCCCCATGAGCCCTTGTGTGAAATACGTGACCGGCTTTGGTCCGGAGTTTGTTCCCATGGCGATGATGCAATGGAGAAACAAAGCAATAAAAAAAGAAACAATGTTTTATATATTATAGATCTGCATTTTCCCCCAATGTTGTCAGAACCTGCCCTGAACATAATTAGGAGCACAGCTATATCGTTAAAGAGTAACTAAACCCCAAAATAACTTTTTTTTGCTAATTAACTGTATAATTTGGTCTTTACAAATGCAATCTTTCTATTTCTGTGCATTTTTTGAAATGTTTGTGTAAACTTGATTAAATCTAGCATCTAAAGTCTAAAAACGTCTTAGTGCTGCCCCCTGTGGCAGAACAGCGGCAACTGCATTTTAAACTTGTGATTGACCGGGGCTGGAACAATTTCATGTCATTGGTACAGTCTCCTCCCACTCCCCCTCCCTCCCAGGATGGAAATCCCCCACACTTGGCCATGCCACTCTGTGCCTCCTGGCAACGCCCACTTTCATGGCATTTTTCAAATCTTGACTAGGGGTGGAGTTACATTTACTGATGGTGTGCAGTCCCTCTTTAACTTTATATTTCGTTATGACATTAACTAGCCAAAATACGTCAACACGACTGAACTGTTTAGTCTCTTATCATCAAAGATCACTGTGTCCTCCATATTTTCTTTCATTTTTTTGGGTGTTCATTTAAGAAAAAATATTTTTATCAGCCACATCCTACCTGTTGCATGCAGTAGGAGGCTAAAGCTACACAAACATTAGTTGTTAGCAGACAGTACGGTTGCCATGACTGATTGGTCCAGCGTGGAGCATCACTTAGTGATGGTCGGTTCATCTGTTCTCTGTTGAAGCTTCTATTGATCTGCTCTCATACTGAGGAAAAGTTATTTACATATATTTAAATATATATTGCTATAATCGAAGAACCCATCTTGGTCAGTCTGCATCCGATGTTCAGTTCTGTGTCCTAACATACCTCAGAAGGTTGGAGAGGTAGACAAACATCCAGACCTTTCTTAAACGACTCATTTAGGGCAGCAGCTATTGAATAGTTAAAAAATTAATTAATCTGCCACAGTAATCCATTGAATAATCAGATAAACATTTATTTTTCTTTTGCTTTTAAAATGTGGTCGAATTGTAACAGAGCAGTTTTATGGGCCATTCCCATCTGCACCGGGTCGGCCCGGGCCGGGTAGCCCCAGTCGGCCCCAGCCTGGCCCGGTTGGTTCCACACATCCTTGTCTTAAGCCCATGTGGGCTGATTCTACCCACCAATCAGAGGCTTGCTCTAATGGAAGGTGTGAATTCGCTGTCAGCAGTGGGTGTGTTGGCCCTGGTTGGCCTGAAGCAGACCCCCTCGAGAAGAGGGCTGAGAATGAGCCAGGGTTGGCCCGGAAAAATACCAGGCCACCCAGGTATGTAAACAACCTACGCTACTCGGCCCGGGCCGACCCGGTACAGATGGGAATGGCCCATTAGTTTTAAGCAGATGTAAACAAATAGTACCTGTAGTTACAGTCCTCTTTATAGGGAGCAAGTGTCCCAAGTGAGACAGAGATGTGTTTTGTGTTTATATAAATAATTTAAATGATCCGTCTAGGTGTTGTAGCATAGCTGAACATTTATGATGAGCACTACGGATGCAAATATAATAAAAATAAATCCATTTCTGCTCAACATTTTCAGGTTTCTGACTGTGGTCCAAACTGTCTTTTATTCTTTGCACTCTGTGCACTTTGTTTAACGTCACAGGAACTTTAATTTGATTATATTAAAGTTGACAAATAGCAAGACTGTAGTCCAAGAAAAACTATGTGTATTAAAAAGGACATGCTCCTATCACCTAGTTAATAATTTGTTGTTGTTATGGTTCCATTCTCTCTCACCTCCTCCACTTAATAGGTCTGCAGAGCAGCATGCAACCACAGTGTAACTGAAAAAAAGTGACCATATGTTTTGAAAGGAATTATTAAAAATGTGATGTGTTTCAGGTAGACTAAGTGTGACATCCACAATTAGATTATTTTTGGACAATCAAGCAGTGAACTAAGTGTACTCAGTGACCTTAGCAAGAAACTTAATGTCCCAAAATGCATGTGTTTTAGTGGTTCCTGCAGATGGTCAAGAGATGGTATTGATTAAAGAAGAAGCTTCTGGATGTTGGAGTCCCAGTGTGAACCAAGAGGATTCTAAACCCTTCTACATAAAGGAGGAACAGGATGAATCGTGGACTGATTTGGAGGAAGAGCAGCCTGACGTGGAGGAGACTGATGCAGTTTCTTTAAAGAGTGAGAATGATGAAGAGAAACGTTCATTCTCAGAAGTTTGTGAGCACCAATTGGAAGATGGAGATCTTCCAACCAGCAGTTCAGTCGACCAAACGACAGCAACAGTTGATGGAGAGGACTGTGGAGGAGCAGAAACTAGCAGATACCCAGACTGTTCCAACTCTTCAGAGACTGAAGTCAGTGAAGCTGATGAACATGAGAGCTGTTCTGACTCTCAACTGAATTTTTTGCCACAGTCAAAGTCAAAAACCAAAGGCAGCGAGAGGAAAGAGAGCAGGTCTTGCAAGTCGAGTGTAAAGAAATCTTTTATTTGCTCTGATTGTGGGAAGCAGTTTGTTAACACCCGGTCTCTTCAGAGACACATGAAACGTCATTCAAAAATAACATCTTCAAACTGTTTAGTTGATGACAAAAGTTTAAAAGTGGAGGAAAAAGTCGACTCTCCAAAGAAAGTCCAGACAAGTCAGAAGTCATTCAGTTGTGATTTCTGTGGTAAAATATTTAACAGAAAAGATAATTTAAACACACACGTGAGAATCCACACGGGACAGAAACCGTTTGGCTGTGATGTTTGTGAACGAAGGTTCGGCAGTAAGACTCATTTGAACCGTCACATGATAATCCACATAGGCGAGAAACCATTCGTTTGTGATGTTTGTGGACAAAGATTTAGTGATAAGAGCAACTTAAATGGACACATGAGAAAACACACAGGGCAGAAACCTTTTGGCTGTGATATCTGTGGACAAAGAATTAGCGATAGGAGTAGCTTGAGCAGACACATGAAAATACACACAGGACTGAAACCATTTGGTTGTGACGTTTGTGAGCGAAGGTTTAGCAGCAAAACACATTTAAACACACACATGAGAATCCACACAGGACAAAAACCCTTTGCTTGTAATATCTGTGGACAAAGATTTATTCAAAAGCCACACCTAAACACACACATGATAATCCACACAGATGATAAACCGTTTAGCTGTGACGTTTGTGGACAAAGATTTAGCTATAAGAGTAATTTAAAAAGACACATAAGAATCCACACAGGAAACAAAACGAATGTGCAGTGACCGCCAAAACACAAAGGACTGATGTAGGCAGAAAAACCATTAAACATACACAAGTGTCCCAGTTTCTTGTCAAATAGGATGCATTATTTATAAGTTTTTCTTTTATGCATGCACATTTTTCAGCCTTTTCATTGACAGTCATCAAAATAAACTAAATAACTCTTATGTTGTGTAGTATTTAGTTACAAGTTGAAACTGAAATGGTTGTTTTGCAACCAAAAATAACATTTAGCAAATATTTCAAACGTTTCCCTAAAACACTTTTTTTTAATTAATTGGAGAAAAATGTTTTTTTTACTATATAGTACAAAATTTGTTTATGTAATAATAGTTGAAGTCAATACAAATTTAAAAGGTGTGATTTAAAAAAATTAACAAGCTTGAAGAAGACGCTCATGTTTTAACAAATGCATTTAATATAGATAAACAAATGCTTTTGTTGTAGTTATTGAGAAGTCAACTTCAGAAGAAACTTATGACTATGTCTGCATGTCCTTTTTCTAAATAATGATTAAAATAACAATTTCAAGGAAAAATACAATCTGGAAATGTATCGTTTGTCAATAGTGTAGTGCTGCAACCGCAAACTAGCCTTTCTCTTGTCATCTGTATCAGAGTTATTTAAATGTAGAATAAAAATAAGAATAAACTTAATGTGAAAAATCCCACTGTGGTGTTGCTACTACTCAGTTGTTTGGGAATGCATTGCTCACTGATCAATTTTTCAGCATTTTGTTGTGCAAAACATTCAACATTCTCTGATTCAAAAGTCAAAACATGAGCAACTAAACTTCAAATGTGGAAAAATGGCTTAAGGCAGACACTTTCCGTGTGGCCTTAATTTGCATAGGTTACTGTGGCTGAGAGGGAAGAGCTGGTTGTTGGTACTGACTTCTGCAGTTCTCATCAGGACCCCCCCCCCCCCCCCCCCCCCCAAAAAAACAACAACAAAAAAAAAACATTGCATTACTTTACTTTTATTCTTCAAAAATATTACAGAAGCTGCTACAGTTTAGTCGAATTATAATGAACGAAAGCGTGTTTTGTAAAGAGGTTTACGTTGTTTTCTAAACTTTTTTCGAGAGTAGGTCTTTTGAAATTTGTTGTAATACAAATAACCACCAGAGGGCGACAAAAGCCAAAAATGGCTGTAGTCGGGATTAAAAGACCATTTTTCTTATTCTGGCTCATTATGAATCTGAACTTAAAAAGAAACATATAATATGTTTTTTTTTGTTACTAAATTATAGTATATCAAGGGTAATATTATGTTTTCTTACAGAAAGTGGACATACATTTTATGTGACTTATACTAAAACTAACCCACGCAAGAAAACTTATATTCCTAAATGAATGAATTAATGTTTATTTATATAGCGCTTCACACAACCCAGAGGGTGATCAAAGTGCTTAACATTAAATGTGGAGAGAAAGAACAAAAAAAAAAAAAAAAAAACAATTAATAACCTTTGTAAAAAAAAAGTAAATAATCAGAGCCAGTTTAAAACAATTTAGGACTAATGTAAAAGTAATAAAAATAAAACCAATATAAAATAATTGAAAAAGCACTATAAAATAGTAAAAAGAATAAGCACAGTTTACATCACTTCAGGATTTTCAAAAGCCATGTGAAAGAGGTGCGTCTTTAATCCAGAGGTTACGTTATCAGTCGTTGTGCGTAGGTGAAGTGGGAGTTTGTTCCATAGCTTTGGCGCTACCACCGAAAATGAGCGACCTCCCCACTGATTGTATTTAGATCTCGGAACAAGTAAAAGAAAATATTTCTTAAAAAAGAAAGGGAACACAAAAATAAGACATCCTAGGTCTGAATGAATTAAATATTCTTTTTAAATACTTTGTTCTTTACATAGTTTGTAGAGGCTAAGCCAATGCTTTAAGCCACTGGTGTGTTTGTAACCAGAATAATGGCTGACGCGCTACGTTGCTTTCGATGGAATAAACACTGTTCAGTCGTTGTCCATTGCTTTTAAGAGATGAATATTCGTTTATTTCTCCATTCATTTCTTCCCATTGAAATGTTGAATAAAAGGCATACTTTGACAGCACATAACAAAACGCAACAAAGTGAAACAAAGCGGTCAAAACCAATTACCCTCTCCGGCCAAACGCATACACACCGGCAGGTAATTTCCTCTTATTATATACGGGAACACTGATAGGCTCCCACACACCGGCCCCTAATTGTTAGACCTAACAATTTCTAACACGAGTTTTGTTTTACAAACAAAATATGAACCCAGTAACAATATGACTCCACATGAATAATTACACTTCCTGAAAGAGACACAATTTGGTAATTGGACGTTCAAAAACACCATTTTTTGTTTGCAGTTTTACAGAACGAACAAAGCCTCTATTATCCAATATTAAAAAATAAATGCATTTGTGAGGAGAGCGATTCAACCGAAACAGCATTCGGGATTTTATTTAGAAATATGACGACCAGGAGTATGTTAGCGTATGTTAGCGTTGGGCAACACTGGATTAGATGGGATTTATTTTTTTATTTACTTACAATGAAACCATAAAATCTGTTTACTCGCTGACTTTAGTAATGACAGGCACGAGTCAATATAAAGATAATGTCAACATGGACTTGTGTTTCAGGGGTCCCTGCAGATTTTCAGCAGCAGATTAAAGAAGAATCTCCTGAAGAATGAAGTCCTGGTGTGGACCAGCAGGACCCAGAACCGCTCCACATGAAGGAGGAACTTTTGACCAGTCTGAAGGATGAGCGGCTCGAAGTGAAGGAGGAGACTGATTATTTTAAGTGTTCATTCTCTGCAATTCCTTTAAAATGTGAGGATGATGAAGAGAAACCTCGGCTTCATCAGCCTCAAATGGTAGATGGATATCTACCAACATCAGATCTCAGGAGCTCAGCTGGAGGAGCAGAAACTAGCAGGGACCCAGATCTAAATATTCATGATGATGATTGCAGCTCCTCAGCGACTGAAGTCAGTGAGGATGATGAAGACGGGTGCAATTCTGACTTTCAGTTGAAACCATTGTCAGACTCGAGGTCAAAATCTAAAGACGGTGAGGAGAAGGAGAGCAACACTACTGAGTCAGGTGGAAATACTTTCAAAAAGTCTTATTTTTTCTTCCTTATATTGAAGAGCGAAGAAGATCCTCCTAGTGAAGTCCAGACAAGTTTGGTTTCATTTGGTTGTGACGATTGTGGTAAAACATTTTCCAGAAAAGATAATCTGAGCACACACATACGGCTCCACACAGGAGAAAGACCTTTTATCTGTCAGGTGTGTGGAAAATGTTTTTGCCATAAGTCAAATTTAATCAGACACACGTCTACTCACCCAGGACAGAAAGCATTTGTTTGTCGTTTTTGCGATGGAAAGTTTACCATTCAGAGTCATTTAAGGAAGCACATAGAAACCCACTCAGTGCAAAGGCCCTTTTGTTGTGATGTTTGTGAGCAAATGTTTAGTCACAAATCAAGTTTAAACTGACACATGAGAATCCACACAAGACATAAACTTTGTGCTTGATGTTTGTGAAATAATGTGCAGCACAGTTAATTAATAAAAGGAACAAAATAGTCATTTGTAAGGATTTAGAAAATGCACAGAGACAGAGGGAAAAAAAAAGAATTCCTTTGTTTTAAATTACACATCCAAGCTTTATCCTAATCAACACATCATTTAAATATCTGCATTCAAATCCCATAATGGGTTTTACCTAAAGTTTATATCCATTCATTTTCTGAACTACTATGGTTGTGGGAGATGGTGCCTTGCTCCAGCAGTCATTGAGCTAGAGGCAGGGGACACACCCTGGACAAGTCTCCAGTCCATCACAGAGACCAACACCACATATACATTGGGACATTTTTGACTTGTCCATTATCCTAACATGCATGTTTTTTGGCCTGTGGGAGGAGAAAACCCATGCATGGGCAGAACATGCTAACTCTAAGCACAGAAGCCACAGTCGGGATTTTACAGCAGCTTCTTTACTGCAAAGCCACAGTGCACGTGTCCCCTCTAATACTGAAGGAAAATAAACATTGTAATGACATCTCATCACTGCATCTTCCTATTTTCATGATTAACTGAATAAATATAAGTTTTTCCTTGATTTTTTTTCAGACAGTGGATTTTTTGACCATGTGTGTGTGTGTGTGTGTGTGTGTGTGTGTGTGTACATACACTAAAAACTTTATAATTGCACCAGGTTCATGCAAACAACAGAAAAAATAACAGAGGTTTCTTAAAATAAGTGATACCATTAGGATGTTTGATTTTAGAAGGACTTGAATAGCTTCTTCTACATCTTCATGCTATTTCTCTTTGATGTAACTAATATGAACCGTGAAGCTTTGCTCGTCACCATGAACACGCATCTACGTTTCTCCAGACACCTGCTGCAACTGCTGAGTTTTATTTGTTTACACACCCCTGGGTAGAAATTTTCTTTTTATTAATGTCAATAACATCGACTCATCAGACCATCGTTTATCAAGTCATTTATCAGATGCTGATAAAACACGATCGAAACCAAAGAAATAATAATATGGGATTATTCTGATAGCTGCATCAGTAAATATGATTTTTGTTCATGAAGCCAATGGAATCCAACCCCCACTTTGTGTTCTATTAAATTTCAAGTTAATTTCTCAAAACACGGAACATCCGTTGCTTCCTGGTAAATGCTTACAAATCAATCAATCAATCAATCAATCAATCAATCAATCAATCAATCAATCAATCAATCAATCAATCAATCAATCAATCAATCAATCAATCAATCAATCAATCATCAATCAATCAATCAAAGCTTTATTTATAAAACGCCTTCCGCAATAAAGAATTTAAAGAGCAAGTCACCCCTTACAAACTTACTCCACACCCACTTCATGTTTGAACAATGCAACAAATGCTACTGCCTGGCAGACTGAGAGGGTGGAGCCGCTAACAAATACACCAACAATTTTAGGCAGAATATTTTAATTTTAACTAAGATGCACTAAAGTACCAAATTATTGACTACACGTGCACAGCACGATTAGACACTCATTTATATAGTTTATCAGCAAAAAAAAAAAGCTTTGGGGGTGACTTGCTCTTTAAATTGGTATAAACTCTTAGATTAGTAAGTTTAGCTTACTAGGGAGATTTAAACATACATGTCTTTGTCACTCTGTGTCTGATTAACCTCTGTGCAGTGCACTTTGTGAGTCATCAATTCATTTTCTCTTGAAAGCAAGTGTGAGACTTCTGGTTTCAAATAGGCATAATAATAACGGGGTTAACAAAACTCTATACTACACTTAGCATTTATGATAATAATACACTTACAGAAGGATTGTTATGCTTTTGGGTGTTATCATTGGACTGCAAGGTGACACAGCTGGTAAACCTGATATCAATGCAGTAACAAAGTTGTAAGTTCGAATCCCAGCTGCAGCCTTTTGGCATGGCGTTGGTATGGTCTCCTCATATACACTTGACATGTATCCAGGTTCCCCGTGTTCCTCCCGCATTCCAAAAACATGCATATTATGTTAATTGGAGTATCTAATTTGTCCCTAGGTGTGAATGTGTCATAAACATTGTGCAAGGAGGGAAATGTTATTTCCCACAATATAAAAACAAAGCAAAGTAAATGAAGTAAACGGCACATATTACAACAAAATTACAACCAAATACATTAAACCAAATAAATAAATAAATAAACACCAGAGGTGTGGACTCGAGTCGGACTAGAGTCATTATTTTAACGACTTCTGACTTGACTTAATAAAATCTATAAAGACTTACGACTTGACTTGGACTTGAATTGCCAATGACTTGAGACTTGAATCAACTTGCATCTGTTGACTTGATGACTTGAGCATATTTGATTTTGATTTGATTTGATATTTAGCACAAAAGTGACACGACATGGACAAAAGTCATAAATCATTCTTGGTTCTGGGTTAGATCTTGTTCTGCTGAACGCAGCAGCACTTTGTTTATAATCAGTTTCAGTTGCACTTTCTGCTTGTTTGAGCAAATAAATGAAGCTTTAAGAAGATTTATTTCTGGAATTTATTTATTATCATTGTCATTAAATTGAAGTTGGCCAGATGACTTGATTATGACTTGAAAATTCAAAGTTAAGGACTTGGACTTGACTTACACTTCTTTGGACTCGACTTGGACTTGGTTGTCTTTGACTTGGACTTAACTCGAGACTTGACTGGAAAGAATTGTGACTTACTTGTGACCTTGCAAAGCAGTGACTTGGTCACACCTCTGATAAATACCACTTGAAGACTTTAGTCTGAGATCCACTTTTTACACTCCTTTGTCCTCAGCTTTACCATGATTATTTCAGCAAAACAAAGACTCACTTCTGCCTTGCAAAACGTTCCGTAATGTCACAACGACGGCAGATCATTATTGCAGATAAAAAAAAACATTTACTGTCACTTTAAGAGATCGCCCATTTCTGAAGACAGCACCGCGCATGCGCCCCACTCAGTCCCCAGTATCCTGTTTGAAGAGCGATGAGATGATTTTATGGTCGAACACATAGTTTTGAAGGTGGGACGGTAAGAACGTGCAGTTTAAAGCGGTCTCTTAAAGATAAAACAGTGATTTAGATTTAAACTGAGATTGAGAAGCAGAGACGTGTTTATGGGATGTATCTAATAGCAAAAACGTGACGAGGGTGGTGAAACGATGCGGTTGTCTGGTTCATGTTTGGATTAAACTCCATGTTAACAAAATGTGTCTGTATCCCTTTGTGCAGAGTGCTGCCGCCAGCCATTAAACTACAACCAGCAGAAACTGGGCTCTGAGTCGTCAGCTGTCAAAACAAAGACCACTTCAGGTTGAGAACCAGGAGGGATGAGGCAGAAGCAGATGATGCTTTGGGTTTTTGAAGAAGAGCCTCATGAAATTTAATTAAAATGAAGTGACATAATAGGTTTGTATATTTTATCTCTGTCTCTGTGTGATTGGTTTAGGTGCAATCTGCAGAGCTGGAAATTGCTTTGCCAGAGAAATGCGCAAAATATTATTTTATAATTCAGATGTTTACCAATTTCATGCAAACCAAATAAAAAAAAAAACTACAAGGTGCAACCTGGGTGCAACATTAAGGGTTTGGGATTTACACAATAATAAAAAATTAAAGGACATCCATCACAGGAACATGCACCGCTCTATACAGCTGCATATTGAGGATGTAAACAATTAGAAAATTGCCACTATTTTAAAATATATTCATAATATATACAAGTTTCTTATCAATGTAATTCCTAAGCAAGTGATGGTTTTTGGCTGATAAATAAAAAATTATTTAAAAACATGAAATAAAGAAATACTTGAATACCTGATCCACTTTTTTCACTCCTTAGTCCTCAGCATTACCATGAAGCATCTTTAGACAGTTCCTGTTTCATGATTATTTCAGCAGAACAAAAACCCATGCTGCCGTGCAAACCACGCAGTAATGGATGGCGTGTATGCATTCGTTTTAATAAGCTTATAGGGAGCCTAAGTCGCCTCCCTTTCCGGTTGGTGCATTGGTCCCCGGGAAAACGAAAATATGAATGCAAGTCAACTAGGCTAAAAGCTATTTTTTAACCTGCATCCCGTGAATCGCACATATTTTGCACTTTTATTTAAATGAAAAGTAATGATGCCTGTTTCGACCACGCCTGTCATTTACTTTAAGATTTACCAGCTTGTAAAAATTCGTAATTATTATGACTACAAATCAGACATTGACATGTCGCATATATGACATCACCACAGAATCTCCTCTCCCCTAGCGTAGCTGCTAACCAAATGGCCAGATTCATGGTGGTTCTTTCCTTCTGAAGGAAGGATTGGATGCTCGCTGATTTTACAGCCATTTTTCCGCTGATCTTCTCCATGTCTGGTTTGATGACATCAATATGGTGATGTGCGTTTGTAGTCCTGGACTTATTTTCACATAAAACCTATTTGAAAATAAGCACGTTCTTGGCATCGAAATGCATCTTTAAAATTCACGGACATCATGTGTGAAATCCATGGCACATAACAAACGGGATTAGAAAATAGCTATTATTGCCCCATTGGCGTGCATTCATTTTGTAGTGCTTTCGGGGATCTGTGGTCTGGAAGTATATGGGCATGACTTCAGGCTCGCCCATCCACTACAGTTCTGGGATGTAGCTAATAGCAAAAACGTGACAAGGGTGATGTAACTATGCGGGTGTCTGGTTCATGCTTGGATTAAACTCCATGTTAACAAAATGTGTCTGTTGTATTGTTTTGGCAGAGTGCTGCTGCCAGCAGACTCCAGTAAAGAACAACCATCAGAAACTGGGCTCTGAGTCTTCAGGTGTCGAAACAAAGACCACTGAGACAGAAGCAGATGATGCTTTGGGTTTTTGAAGAAGAGCCTCATGAAATTTAATTAAAAATGAGCAACATGACCCAAGGTGCTGTTTTCAATCCCAGATTTCAGCTGCATGTAATAGGTTTGTATATTTTAATTCTGTCTCCGTGTGATTGATTTAGGTGCAATCTGCAGAACTGGAAATTGCTTTGCCAGACAAATTTGCAAAATATTATTTTACAATTCTGCTTCAAATAGTTGTTTACCTATTTCATGCAAACCAAAGAAAAGAAACAAACTACAAGGTGCAAGATTATTTAGGGGTTAGAATTGATTTACAGAATAATAAAAAATTAAAGGACAAATTGGATGTGTTTTCCTTTCTTCTTATTTTATTGCTTTGCTGAAATATCGGATCAAGACTCTGTATTGGCAGATACTCAAAATCAAAGGACTTGGACTTTCAGGAGTATCCATGCTGCCAAATGTTAAGGCCATATTAGTGTTTCCATCATGATTTTCTGGCCTCTAATAAGGATTTCTGTCAGAAATTAATTTAGTTCCTGGAGATTTTCTTACATTTATGATTAGTAGTAAGTAAATTTTATTTATATAGCACTTATCACAGACATAGAATCACAAAGTGCTTCACATAGATCAAAACAAAATAAAACAAAGTCATAAAATCATAATGATCTCAAAACAGAAATAGATTAACATCAGAAAAAATAAAGTCATAAAATTATAACATTTCATAAACACATGAAAGATAAAAAAATTTGAGTTAAAAATAGGAAAATAAAAGATTTAGGTAAAAGCAGCTGTAAATAAAAGGGTCTTTAGCTTTTTTTTTTTTTTTTTTTTAAAGTGTCCAGACTGTAAATGCTACGTAAAGAAGATCATTCCAAAGTCAGGGTGCAACAGTCTGGAAGGAGTGATCACCTCGACTTTTGTCTCTGGTCTTTGGAACTTCTAGAAGGTTCTGGTGTGCGGACCTGAGGGCTCGGGTTGGAGCATAAGGCTTTAACAGTTCAGTAATATAGGGAGGATCTTGATCCTGTAGAACATTGAAACTTATAGTCAGGATTCTAAAATGAACTCTAAAGTTAATGGGTAACCAGTGCAGAGACATTAGGATAGGAGTGATTTGTGCTCTTCTGTTTGCTCCATTAGATTAGATTGTTTTGACAAACTGTGAACTTGGTTTACTTTGACTTAAATTTGTAATAGTAATAATGTCCAAAATGCTTTTGTGTTTCAGTGGTTCCTGCAGATGTTCAACAGCTGACTAAAGAAGAGTCCCCTGAAGAATGGAGTCCTGGTGTGGACCAGCAAAATTCAGTACCGCTCCACGTAAAGGAGGAACTAGAGGAAGTGTGCACCAGTCTGAAGGAAGAGCAGCTTGAAGTGAAGGAGACAGATGACATCAAATGTTCATTCACCACAATTCCTGTCAAATGTGAGGATGATGAAGAGAAACCTTTGTTCTCACAGCTTCATCAGCATCAAATGGTAGACGGAGATCTTCCAACCAGCAGCTCAGTTGATCAGATAACGGCAGCACCTGGAGGAGTAGAAACCAGCATTAACCCAGATCTAAATAATCACGAAGACGATTTCAGCTCCTCAGAGACTGAGGTCAGTGAGGATGATGAAGATGGGAGCAATTCTGATACTAAGTGTAAACTCTTGTCAGATTGTGGGTCAAAAACAGAAGACGGTGACCGAAATGAGAGCAGATCCTCTGAAACAGGTGTGAAAACTGTCAGCAAATCATTCAGCTGCTCTGAGTGTGGGAAGCAGTTTGTTAGCAACCGGTCACTTCAGAGACACGTTGTATGCCATTTAAAAATAACATCTTCGAACTATGTGGTGAAAAATACTTGTTTAAGAGTGAATAAATCTATAGACTTCCACAGGAAAGGCAAGAGAGGGCAGAATTTATTTTGTTGTGATGAATGTGGTAAAAGATTTATCAGAAGGGGTCATCTACATACACACATGAGAGTCCACACAGGACAGAAACCATTTGGTTGTGGTATCTGTGGAAAAAGATTTAGCAATAAGAGTAATTTAAAGCCACACATGAAAATTCACACAGGACAGAAGGAATTTAGTTGTAATGTTTGTGAACAAAAGTTTATCAAAAAGATCAATTTAAATACGCACATGAAAACCCACACAGGACAGATGCCATTTAGCTGTGGTGTTTGTGGACAAAGTTTCACTCGAAAGACATCTTTGGACATACACAAGAGAATCCACACTGGACAGAAACCATTCAGTTGTAATGTCTGTGGACAAAGTTTTGTTCGAAGGACAACTTTAAACAGACACATGAGAATCCACACAGGACAAAAACCATTCAGTTGTAATGTTTGTGAACAAAAGTTTTGTGATAGAAGAAACCTAATCTCACACCGGAGAGTCCACACTGGACAGAAACAGTTTGGTTGTGAATTTTGTGATAAAAGATTTACTAGAAAAGATAATCTAACCAGACATATCAGAGTCCACACAGGACATAAACTACTTAGTTGTGGGGTTTGTGGACAAATGTTTCCTGAAAAGACATCTTTAATTACCCATGAGAGAATCCACACTGGAGAGAAACCATTCGGTTGTGAAGTTTGTGAGGAAAGGTTTTCTCGTAAGACAAGTTTAGATGCGCATATGACAAGTCACACGGGACAGAAACTGTTTGGTTGTGGTGTTTGTGGACAAAGGTTCGCCCAAAAGAAACATTTAGGCACTCATGTTAGAATTCACACGGGAGAAAAACCATTCAGCTGTGATGTTTGTGGACAAAATTTTACCCGAAACGGAACTTTGAGTGCACACATGAGAATTCACACAGGTCAGAAACCATTTGGTTGTGAAGTCTGTGAACAAATGTTTAACAGAAAAGCTAATTTAGACCGACACAGAAGGGTCCACACAGAGAAAAATACATTTGGTTGTGACGTTTGTGCTCAAAGGTTTAGCCAGAAGAGTAAATTAAACAAACACATGAGCAGTCACACAGGACAAAATCTGGTTTTGACTTTGGTGGATGAAAGTGTAACTAAACTATTTATGCAGGAAACAGGAAGCAGCAGTTAGCAATAGAAAGAAGATATCGATAAGCTGAAATACTGCAATATTTCGTATTACAATACTGAATTAATATTCAAAAGCAGTGCATTTATTTTTATTGAGAATTTACATGCAAACATTTACAGGTGCTGGCCAGTAAATTAGAATATCATCAAAAGGTTGAAAATATTTCAGTAATTCCATTCAAAACGTGAAACTTGTACATTACATTCATGCAATGCACACAGACCAATGTATTTCCGATGTTTATTACGTTTAATTTTGATATTTATAGGTGACAACCAATGAAAACATCAAATCTGGTATCTCAGAAAATTAGAATATTCTAAAGGCCAATGAAAAAATGTTTGTTTCTCTAATGTTGGCCAACTGAAAAGAATGAACATGAAAAGAATGGGCATGTATGGCACTCAATACTTAGTCGGGGCTCCTTTTGCCTCAATAACTGCAGTAATGCGGCGTGGCATGGACTCGATCAGTCTGTGGCACTGCTCAGGTGTTATGAGAGCCCAGGTTGCTCTGATAGTCGTCTTCAGCTCCTCTGCATTGTTGGGTCTAGCGTATTGCATCCTCCGCTTCACAATACCCCATAGATTTTCTATGGGGTTAAGGTCAGGCGAGTTTGCTGGCCAATCAAGGACAGGGATACCATGGTCCTTGAACCAGGTGCTGGTGGTTTTGGCACTGTGTGCAGGTGCCAAGTCCTGTTGAAAGGTGAAGTCTGCATCCCCATAAAGTTGGTCAGCAGCAGGAAGCATGAAGTGCTCTAAAACTTCCTGGTAGACGGCTGCATTGACCCTGGACCTCAGGAAACAGAGTGGGCCAACACCGGCAGATGACATGGCACCCCACACCATCACTGACGGTGGAAACTTTACACTGGACCTCATGCAACGTGGATTCTGTGCTTCTCCGCTCTTCCTCCAGACTCTGGGTCCTTGATTTCCAAAGGAAATGCAGAACTTGCTTTCATCAGAAAACATAACTTTGGACCACTCAGCATCAGTCCAGTCCTTTTTGTCCTTGGCCCAGGCGAGACGCTTCTTGCGCTGTTTCATGTTCAAGAGTGGCTTGACACACGGAATGCGACACCTGAATCCCATGTCTTTCATGAGTCTCCTCGTGGTGGTTCTTGAAGCGCTGACTCCAGCTGCAGTCCACTCTTTGTGGATCTCCCCCACATTTTTGAATGGGTTTGTCGTCACAATTCTCTGCAGGGTGCGGTTATCCCTAGAGCTTGTACACTTTTTTCTACCACATTTTTTCCGTCCCTTCGCCTGTCTGTTAATGTGCTTGGACACAGAGCTCTGCGAACAGCCAGCTTCTTTAGCAATCACCTTTTGTGTCTTGCCCTCCTTGTGCAAGGTGTCAATGATTGTCTTTTGGACAGCTGTTAAGTCAGAAGTCTTCCCCATGATTGTGGTGCCTTCAAAACAAGACTGAGGGACCTTTTAAAGGCCTTTGCAGGTGTTTTGAGTAAATCAGCTGATTAGAGTGGCAGCAGGTGTCTTCTATATTCAGCCTTTTCAGAATATTCTAATTTTTTGAGATACCAAATTTGGAGTTTTCATTAGTTGTCACTTATGAATATCAAATTTAAATGTAATGAACATTGGAAATACATTGGTCTGTGTGCATTGCATGAATATAATGTACAAGTTTCACGTTTTGAATGGAATTACTGAAATATTTTCAACCTTTTGATGATATTCTAATTTACTGGCCAGCACCTGTACCATATCTGCTATGTCTGCTGCAGTTCAAGCTCCCGACTGCTAGGTGGCAGCAGTTTCTACTGTCCTAATTTGGACAGAACAATGAGATATCATGTTTATCATAGACATGAATACGTAGACGCCACATACGGAGCCTATGTCTCCTCCCTTTCCGGTCGGCTCATGGGTCCTCGGGGCTAAAAACTGTATTTTCTAAATTTCTTTGCTTTAGACCCTGGATCACACATATGTTGTACTGCAATTTAAATGAAAACTAATGATGTGTGTTTCGACCATGCCAGTCACGTACTTTGAGGTTTATCGGCTTATAAAAGTTCGTAATTAGCATGACTACACACCAGAAATCGGCACGTCGCATATGTGACGTCACCACATAAACTCCTCTCCCCTAACGTAGCTGCTATTTACCAAATGGCCAGATTTATGGTGGTTCTTTCCTCCTGTGGGAAGTTTGCCAAATGTAGAGCCATTTGCCCTCAGTGTTCGTTTGATGACATCACTTTCGTGAAGCGCATTTGTAGTCCTGGACTTATTTTCACACAAAACCTAAAATAGCGTTTTCCCTATTAAAAAATAAGCGTGTTCTTGGCATCAAAATGTGTCGTTAAAATTCACGGGCATCATATGTGAAACCATGGCACAAAACAAGCGGAATTAGAAAATAGCATTTTTAGCCCCATTGACTTGCTTGATTGTTTTGTTCTTCTGGGGATCTATGGTCTGGAAGTAGATGGGTGTGACTTAGATTCCCTATAGGGTGCTGTTGAATGAAACAGCGTTGCCGCCGTGTTGGATGGGTTCCTTACTCTCCAAACCCAACTGGAGTCAATGCAAAATGAGCGACCATGCTCATTTTTTGTGCTGCCTACGGTTGCAACAACCGGCGTGTTGAAAACAGATCACGTGGGATTACTATTGACTTTTCCAGCCTACCTGTTAGGATTATTTATTTTAACTTATTTTATTTTATTTATATTTTGACTATCATGCCATACCATATGTCTAATTTTGTGAAAAAGCATGATAAAATGTGCTTTTTTCGGGGTGAATGGAGACCTAGCCAAGATGGCGGCCAGCCACTACCACAGCTCCAATAGGCAGCGCCAGTCTACGGGACATCATCAGAAGTGTCTTTTAAGTTTTTGGCCTGAGTTTTCCAATTAAATTCAGTCTTAAAAACATTATTTGTCCTGAAGTTTGTAAGTTAATAGTTTTTGTTTTTATTAACAAATGTTAGTAAATAATAAAAATAATGTTTGCTTAGTAAGACGCTACCTTTATTTGTAGCGTCTTACAACTGTGGATGCAGCAATGGAGTGAATTAACTTAACATGCATGTTTTTTGTCTGTCGGAGGAAACTGGAGTACCTGGAGGATGCCCCCCCCCACCTCACCTGTGTTGCAACAGCAGATGTCTGACCACGTCTCTCGACCTGTTTTCTATTTCTAGAAACATACAGACCACCAATTATTAGCTAGAAAAATGGCTTCTCTGGCCTCAGGTGTAAAACAAAAAACAGTTTCTTAACTTGGCGTGCTTTGTCTCATCTGTTAGAAGACATTCTCCCAGAATGTTTGTTGCTTGTCAACAAGCATTTTGGTAAATTTCTGATAAATTTTTTGTTTTTCTGTCCGTCAGAAGTGGAAATCTAGGTTTTCTTCTATTTAAAAAATATGATTAATGGAGTCAGAAAGTGATGTAAAAAGTAAAAAAGAAAGACATCAAACAGTGCAAACTCATGGTTTTTAATGTCAGAGCAGATGGACTGAGTGTCTTTCACACCTGGCTGCTGCTGTCCTTCAGCCATCGGTCGACTGGCGAACGAAACCTGTGCCCTTACCTTCAGCACCAGACAAGATTAAAGGGATGAACAGAGAGAAAAACTGATAGTCATCCTCAATAAATCCTCCCACACAGTCTGCAGAACAACAAAAAGCACTCAGTGAGTCTGGAAGCTTTAACTCCATGACGGTAAGGCGAAATGAGGAGGGAGCTCCTTTTTCCAGTTCACATTACAGGACTTTAGTCCTGAATAAACACTGTTTTAATTACTTATTTCAGTTTGATTCAGAGAAAGTCATTTACTTGTGCTTTGTTGATGCAACACAGTTAATTGTTTGTACAGCTGACAGTCAGAGGAAACCTTTATGTGGGATAAATGGTTTGAAAAAAATAAAAGCTTTTTTAAATAAAGATGCTCCAATCAGAATCGGCTAAAAAAAAAAGGGTGGGGAGCTCACAGGAGATGATGATGTCAGCGTGTTAGGATGAAACATCAGACAGACTAGTTGACACACACACACACACACACACAACACAAGAGGCTTGCTCTCATCATCGTTCAGCAGATCCCGAGGGAATCACACACAAACCGCCGGCGCTCAGGGAGAGGACTCTCATTGTCCAGTTGATGTGCGTTTTTTACTTCTACAGTCCGAGGGCATTCTGTTTGTAATAATGCATGGTGACTTACCTCTTGTTGGAGTCCTGATCTTAACACCTGAGGTTAAGTTTGTCATGTTTTCAGTCAAATATTTGTTTTTCATATGAGAAAAATGAAATTGTGATAAATCAAGTCCCATCCTACGTGCACTCAATTGCTTGTTCTGTGTCGTTGCAGAGTTTTCCAACTAAAGGAGAATGTTTGGTCTGCGTGTGCGGCAGCGGTCAGATGTGTCATACAGAGTAGAGTGAGGGTGTGAGCTGGCAGCACTGGCAGCAGAGGTGCATCTTTTGTGGTTTTGCTGTGCGGCTGCTCTGCTCATGGCTCAGAGGGCTGCAGGCGGCTGCTGCCGCAGGACACCCCTGAACGAAGACAATGCTCGTTTCTGCCTCCTGGCTGGCCTCATCCTGCTCTACTTGCTGTGCGGGGCTGCCATCTTCTCAGCGTTGGAACACCCCTCTGAGCTCCGTGCTCGCATCATCTGGAAACAGCAGCTGGACAACTTCACCAGGCGACACAGGGTCAACTTGGGCGCCCTGCACACTCTGCTGCGGCAGTATGAGGAGGCAAACGGAGCTGGGATCAGGGTTGATGCACTGAGGCCACGCTGGGACTTTTCCGGAGCTTTCTACTTTGTGGGCACCGTGGTTTCAACAATTGGTAGGAGCTCATGGTTACAAATGTTTAGACAACTCCAAATTTCTCAGATTCTACAGCTTTGACCTTTTGCATGGCTTTTCTCCAGGTTTTGGCATGACCACACCAGCGACCATAGCAGGAAAAATATTCCTAATTTTTTATGGTCTTGTTGGCTGTGCTTCCACCATCCTCTTCTTCAACCTGTTCCTGGAACGGATCATCACCATGCTAGCATACATCATGCGCTGGTGCCATGAGCGTAGGCTGAGGTGTGGTGGAGTGGGGGTGATGTCCAGTGGAAAGGAGGCACGAGAAGAGGAGGACAGCCTGGAAGGCTGGAAACCTTCAGTCTACTACGTGATGTTGATCCTGGGACTGGCATCTGTTGTGATTGCGTGCAGCGCCTCCACCCTGTACAGCTCCATGGAGAACTGGAGCTACGTGGACTCTCTGTACTTCTGCTTCGTGGCCTTCAGCACCATCGGTTTTGGGGACTTGGTGAGCAGTCAGAGAGAGCAGTATGAATCTCAAGGGGCTTATCGACTTGGAAACTGCCTTTTTATCCTAATGGGAGTTTGTTGTATCTACTCGCTTTTTAATGTCATTTCTATCATCATCAAGCAAATTCTCAACTGGATCCTGGGTAAGCTGGTCTGCTCAGGACAACATCAGCTCTGTTCCTGCTCGACACGAAGCTGCTGGTGGCTCTGCTGCCCCTGCCTCCAGAGCAAGAATCCCAACCAGAGGCGTTCAGCGGCACGCCTCAGACCAAAACGCATGAAATGCAACACGGTGCAGCCCGTCTCATCCCAGTACCCTGCAGGCAGGCACCGCTACACTGATGGCTCAGTGGAGACCGTCTGCGACAGTGAGATGGATGGTGCAGGAGCTGAAGTGCACATGGATCGCCGTCTATCAGGAGAAATGATCTCTGTTAATGAGTTCATGGTGTCCAATAAGGTGTCTCTGGCACTGCTGCAGAAGCAGCTGAGTGAAACTGCTCACCAGGGCCCACGACAGAGCCATGGCCACCAAAACGGTTTCTCTGGTGGGGTGGGGGCCTTGGCCATCATGAACAATCGCTTACAGGAGACCAGCGTGGATAGATAGCACCAGAACTATACATCAGTTCTTGTGCTGATTACTTTGGTCTATCTCAAGCCTCAATGCAGCATGTATCTTCTTTAGAAAAACCATTTGCCTTCTTTCAATGACAACCCCCCCCCCCAAAATGTTTAGAGCAGAATAATTTTTTGTGACATACTTTTTTTTACACTTGTGACTTTTTTGTCACAAGTGTCTTTAGTCCTCAGCAGATGCCCAACACATACTCTGCAGAGTAAATAACCAGATTGTTTGGTTCTGAGAGTTGACAAAGGGATAAATTTAGCTGAACAGACTTTTATGGTCTTACTGAAGAGGGGTCTCATGTCCTTAAGTAACAGACTCATACCAGAGCAATCAGACGAAAGAAGCAGTGAAGAACCACTTAAAGAAGACTGCTGATTTGAGAGAGCTGCACATGTGGCTGAGCATCCTCCACAGTCAGGGTTGAGTTGGGTCAGAGTCGATACTGATGATCATTCAAACACAACATCTAATTAACTAAGATATTTAAAATGTGATCTGTTGCTAAACAAAACTCTAACAAGCACCAGGAAGCAACTCAGAGACAGTTTTACCTACAGATTACCCATAATATCCAAACTCATCATTTCATGTCGTTGAAATTCATCATCATCTTAAAAGACTTCCAAGGCGTTTACTGGAAGAAATCTAATCAAACGCAGCATCAAGAGGACACTCTTCTGATAGGACATGATTTTGTGCCGCTGTTAGGGATCATTGTAGCACGCCACTCCATCATATAGGTGAAACTCGAACAATTAGAATATCATGCAAAGTTAATTTATTTCAGTAAAAGGAGCCAAAGCCAAGTATATGGATGATTCATCCATCCATCTATCCATCCATTCATTTTCTGAACCCGCTTTGTCCACACAGGGTCGCCGGGGGTGGGGGGGGTGGGTGGGGGGTGGCGGGGGGGTGGTATCTCCAGCGGTCAACAATCAGGAGGGGTACACCCTGGACAGAGAGCCAGTCCATCGCAGGGCTGCATGATTCATATTTTTCATGTTTCTCTATTCAAAATCCTTGTTTTATTGATTTCCTGCAATATTCTAATTGTCTGAAATTTTGAATGTGGGGTTTTCATAAGCTGAAATCCATAATCATCCCAATTAAAGCAAATAAAGGTTTGAAATACCTGGCTTTGCATGTGATGAGTCTATCTCATGTATTAGTTTCACCTTGAATTACTGACACACATGAACTTTTGCATGATATTCCATTTTTTTGAGTTTTGAGAGTGAAACTGGATCTTCAAAGCAGATAATGATAAATAATTTCTCCTTGTTAAAATACATGGTTTCTTCTTTTCAATCAGCTTTTCAGGTATTTCAGACATATTATGTCATTTCTCCCAGTCAACTAAATTGGGCTTTTTATGACCTATTCAACATATTGGGATAATTAAGGCGTCCCAGATTTGACCTGGAAATTTAAATTTATTGACAACCACAGTCCAATAAATAATTTAAATAACAATAATAACAACAAATCATTTAACACAGATTTATAATAATCATGGAGATGGTGTAATGTAAACAATCTTAGCTCTATTTACATTTCGAGTGAAAAAAAATCCTAAATTGTTTGCAGTGACTAGAATCTAGTCCTTTTAACTTCCACAGCAAATAAAAAGCAATAAAACTGTATATTTTTGTATTGTAATTAGTTATAATATAATGCATGGCAGTGGTGGCTGGTTAAAAATGTGAAATAATTACCATTTCAGTCAATAAGTATTAAACTGAACAGTTGAAAACTATTCCAAAACAAACAATAATGTCCCACCTCCAAATAAACAGTGTTACAGAAAGTCAATTTTCTAATTTACAGATTAATTACACAATAAATGTGTGACAGGGTGAGCGTCCTGTCGCTGTATCCCGATGGACCATGCACCCTGGCTACTTGGCCACCGGGATGTACATTTGGCTGACTGGTTAGCACTCGTGACTCTCACCCAGGAGTCTGGGGATCAAACCCTTCCTGGGCCTTCATTTCCCCACATTGCCACAATTGTAGCACTAAAATTAAAACACAATCCTGTGCGAGCCTTTAGTAGCCTAGCGAACCAGACCAAATTCTTGCTTTGCAAAATTTGGTCTAGGAACACTTCATTGGAACTTCTGCAGCCCATAGCAGCATTCTGGCTGGCCAATCACAGCTCTCTAGATGGGATTCAAACACAGAGAGCTGTGATTGGTCCACAATAGTGGGCCAATCACAGCACTATATCTGCTATGTGGACTTATCACAGTGCTTTACCGCTTTGTGGGCCAATCTGGGCCCTCTATTCGTCTGGTGGACAGGATGATGCAACAGAGTGAAACAAGGTGGCGACAGCTAGTTTGAAACGGCTTTTACATCAGTTTTGGACTATTTGGACTTGGGCTTTATTAGATTCAGAGGCAGAAAAATGTATTTAAGTTCTTTTTTTAGAAAAAAGGATGCATTTTCGCTTTCTTCAACTGTGGACCGCCTCGTTTCCTGACATAGCTTTTTATTAAAATGTTCCATAATCTACCTTTAAGGTGATACTAATCTAAGGTGATAATGTGTATACCTTTGTTCAAACATCTCCATTTTTATGGTTTAGTAGCTTTTATCCAGTCAAATTCAATGCATGTTTGATACAAAATGGAGACCAAAATGAGCTGCACCATGGTGAATAAAAATAAGGTAACACAATTTAAGATGTTTAGGATTTCAGATACCTTAAAATTGTTCTTTTCTTAACAAATGGCTTCACTTCCTCTTCACGTCTTTCAACAAAATAATTATAGATTCAAATAAATGGTAAATGGCCTGTATTTGTATAGTGGCATCTTTAGGGTTCTACAATCCCCCAAGGTGCTTCACAACACAGTCAATCACCATCACGCTGGTGATGATGAGCTACGATGTAGCTACAGCTGCCCTGGGATTAACTGACAGAAGTGAGACTGCTGAAGACAGGCACCACCGGTTCCTCCAACTACCACCAACAGGCAAGGCGGGTTAAGTGTCTTGCCCAAGGACACAACAGCAGCATTCTCTGGTGGGAGCCGGGATCAAACCTACAAACTTCCGATTACTGGACAACCCGCTCTGCCTCTTGAGCTACTGCTGCCTATATCCAGATTCTGACCATTTAAACAGACCAGAGCTACCCTGCTGTCTGTAAAAGTATAAACAGTTGCGTCACCTCTACCGATTATTCATGACAGATTTTTTACTATGCAAGAAAAAAGAAAAATACATTTCAAATTGTGTACTTTTGACAAACCTGTTTTGGTCTTTCATGATCCAATTCTGGTCAAGAAAGAAAATCTATTTTGCAGGTCAGTGAGCTTAGGTTATTAAAGAATAAAGAAATTCAAGTCAGTCAAATATTCTTTATTTGGGGATTAATCCAAAATAAGTCCCATTAATGCCTAAACACAGAATATTACACACAAAGGTAAGTTAACACTGCAGTATGATGGAGGAAACCCATGCAGAGTCAAACCCGTTCTGATGCGATGAATAAGGCAGCACAGGACACACACATGACAGGAAAATATGTTCCACTCAGAATTCAAGAACGGGTTCAGAAACACAGTAAATGTATAGAAAGACCTGCACATTGTTTCAAGAATGATGTCAAAACTCGATTTATCAGTAAATTTAAGCCATTTGTCGACATGCTTAATTTTAGCCAAGTGGTTCATATTGTGCATATTTAGGAAAAGTACAAAGGCAACCCCGACTTTACAAATAACGTTTTTACTGCATTTTTAAAAGTATTATTATCAGAAAATATTTGTTAATTCACTATATGCCTGTTGGTACAAGCAATGAGACTGGAATTAGGAGATTTCCCTGACCTGCCAAATGTTTCGCACCGTTAGCACTTGGTTATAACTTAGCTGCATGCTGGCTAGCTTCGACTCCTTTTTACCTGCTGGAATAGAAAGTTAAACTCAAATTATTTATATTATTTCATATCTTCAATTGAAATAGCATATAAAATATAACTTGTATTACCATTTCTGGATTCATAAAAATGTTTACCTGTTTGTGCTTGCTCGTTACTCGGTTTGATGTCCTGAATCAGAGGCTTCATGCTCATTCTGTGTAATAGTGAATTGAACAAAATATTCTTGTACAAATATAAATTATCAGGCTTCTTTAGATCTGTTTTTGCATTGTTATAACTAGATGCTGCTAGCGTGATGTAAACAA
This sequence comes from Nothobranchius furzeri, assembly GCF_043380555.1. Classification (NCBI taxonomy): domain Eukaryota; kingdom Metazoa; phylum Chordata; class Actinopteri; order Cyprinodontiformes; family Nothobranchiidae; genus Nothobranchius; species Nothobranchius furzeri. Next base: position 48,969,194 of record NC_091750.1, on the reverse strand, counting down.
ACACGTTCTGTCCAAGATTTCCATTTTGTGTGAATTCCAAGAAACAAAACCCACTTGAGCATCTCAGGAGCTTCCCAGAGCCTGGAACAAATAGAAAGAGACTAAATTCATGTAAATTATCTTTGTATATTAAAGGAAATGTGTTTTGTTATGGCCTCAGTGAGCTTGTTCTTACATTTGGCACTGCAGGTTTATGTGTCTCTCTTTGTTGGTAGTAGGCAGAGATAATGCAGTTCCTTCTAAAACACACAGAAGTAGCACAGCGTGCATAGTCACTGTCACTTTAATTCACATTTCCACATATAGGCTGTGATATTTCGTGCCTTACTTGCTCTGTATGCCTCCACCTGGAGGTAATCCAGGGATGATGGAGGATGCCAAGACTGTGAGGACGGACAGCAGGTCAGGATCCTCTCCGGAGGCGGATAGCTCATTGTAGATCTCTGTTGGGAGACAGAAACACTCGCATAAGCACTTTTCCTTTTTGACTTTAGCAGAAAGGATCTGAAACAATAAAATGAGGTAAAAAAAAAAGCAGAGGAAATATTTATTGTTACTTGAGTCCTTGTTAATTTTTAGACGGCAATTTTGATGATTTTTTGTCATTTTTATAATTAAGTAGATGTTAGTGAATCAATTGAAACCACTAACCTGCCACCTTAGACTCCAGAAGGTCCTCCAGCTCGGCCTCCTGGTGCAATGCCTCAGCTGACAGCTGGGGGGCTCCAGGGAAGCAAAGCAAAATGATGCTGATGTTGTCCAAGCTGCCCTGTGGACAGAAGCAGCCTCAGTGAGTGATGATAGCTGACATGACCAAAGCCAGCACACACAGCAGGTTTTACATCCTGCATGAACAGTTTCAGAGAGGGTTTTTTCTCCACGGCGCAGAAAAAATGTAAACTGCTCGTGGCATTTTGAGGCCATGCTACACAACTTAACTGGAGCTCAGTTACATAACAGTGATATGATGTCCAGACAGAGGGCAGGATGGTTGTTAGCATGTATGCAAACAGCCTGTTCATCTGGTCCCTTCTGTTGTTCTTTCTTAATATTCTCTCAGTTAGAGAAGATAAGCTCAACAACCTCTCATCTAGCATCTGGGAGCCATTATTTGACTACATGTGCTGTTCTTTCCTGACTTATTACAAATTTTGCTGTTTTATTTTAATATTATTTTTTTTAGAATAGAAAAGATAAAGTTGCGTGCAATTTCTCAAACCATAAGTTGAGGCTGCAACCTGAAATGGTTTGATGTTCGAAGTCATGAGAAAGGCTTTGTTCTGATCACAGGATCATGTTGTTTTTAAAAGAGCTTAAAGTCAGATCCACTGAGTCCGCTCTGACCTTATACAGACAGAGATCGATGACTTGAGTGCAGACGTCCCTTAAGTCTGTGCAGACCTCTAACCGGTTGCGGATGAAAGCACACAGCTCCTCGTTGCTGATGGTGTCCCACACCCCGTCGCAGGCCAGTACCAGGAACTCATCTGTAGGCGAGCGTTCCACCGCAAACACCTCTGGCTCTGGTGACACCATCTGCTGGCTCGGAGGCCGGTTCTCCACCCCCTTATAGCTGAAGTCCCCCAGGGCTCGGGACACCGCCAGGGAGCCATTGATTCTCTGGAGGGACACTGAACCTCCTGCACTCTCAATGCGTTCTTTCTCCAGGGGGCTGTAAGGTTTGTGGTCCTCAGTGGAGAAACACACCTGCCCAGACCGGCACAGCATGGCCCTGGAGTCTCCACAGTTAGCAAAGTAGATGTAATAAGGTGAGATGAGGGTGGAAACCACAGTGGTGCCACCCCTTTCCCAGCCCTCTCTCCGGGCCACACTGTGCAGGTGTTTGTCCGTCTGTAGGAACCCGTCAGTGATGGATCCTTTCACCTTTTCAGGGTTGTCCTCTAGTCCAACGCCACCTGTGTGCACAAACACAAAATCAGAATCAATGTATTTGCTATTCTCAGGAGTAAATCATCTATCTGTGTCACATATTCTCCCACCTGTGGCCAGGATGTGTCCCAGAAGATGCTGGGAGCAGTATTGTGCAACCATGCTGCCTGCATGACCGTCGAACACAGCGAAGAAGCTCCACTCAGCGAGTTCCCCCCCCAGCTGGGGCACACAGTTGTGGAAGTCCTCCATGTTGGCCCTCCAGCCCTGCATGCTTCCCAGGGCGTATGTGAGGCCCCAGCGGGCGCAGCCCTCCTCCGTTAACTTGTCCAGCACTGGTCGGTCCAGGTACGGGCTGGGGATGATCTCCTCCTTCTCCCCCTCCCCATGCTGCTCTCCCTCTGCTGCTCCTCCACGGCCCACTTTGAAGAAAGAGCTGACCCTCTTCTCTGTTTCTTTGACCAGCTGCCGCACAAATGCAGGCATCTCCACGCTGCCCTTTCTTGCGGTTCTCATGGTTCTAAGGTGCATCTGATGGGAGGAGAATGGTCTTTCGTCCCAGCTGTGCTGTCTGAGTCTGGGACGGAGGGCCACGCTGTGGGCCTGGTGCTGGGCCTGTGCTGTCTGCGTAGCCCTGCTGCTCCAGGGCTCAGAGCATGGCTGCCTCAGCTGATGGATGTTCTCTGTGCTGGCTGCTCACTCCCCCGCCTCCCCCTGCTCATCTCCTTCCACTTCCTCTCGGGAGACCTCACTGATCAGCTCCTTCCCCTCCACTCGTCCTTCCTCTCCTCTTTATAAGGTCTTTTCTGCATGCTGCTGTGATTTCACCTTCTCCCTCGCTTTTTTCATAGCTCTTCCCTCGTTCAGCAGCTCTCCCTCATCCTTATTATTTCCCCTTCCTCTGCTGTGATTGGACGACTATTTGTGTGCACCAATCTGTGCCTCTGATGCATTACCACTGTCACGTCTGAGCTCAGCCTCTGCTCTGCCCCCTCCCACCCCAGTTTGTAATCTCACATTTGATCGGTTGGGATTACGTGCTGGTGGATTAAAGGACTGTCTGCTGTTTAGAGCACTTCAGTGGTGGGAGACTCTTTTTCAGTGATATTGAACTTTTTTTTTAAACAAAGTGAAATTGCTGCTGTTCCTTCACAAGGGATTCTTCTCTTCAATAAAAATTAGAGATAAAAGCTGCATTCAATCTTATTGTCATTAAGGATCAGGATGAGTTTAACTGGCTTAAACGTAATCTTTATCATCGTTATTACTAATATAAAATATACTGTGTACATGTATCATTTTGTGGGCATCTGTGCAATAGCCTGTTATTAAATGACCAGATTAAATAATTTAATTAGCTACAATTTTGTTTATCATTGTGCAAAAAACCCAATAAAAGTAAATTCTAACTAAATCTATTCTGATCAGATTAAGCAGATTTTTTTTCTTCTATAATTGTGCACAGCGCTGTGACCCACAACTGTGTAAATTGGCACTGCTCCTCGAAAAGCAGCTTAAATCTGTCTGGATAACAGCCCTCTCCTCTGTAATTGTCCATGTAGCTAATAATGGTTGTTGTGCCCCAACTAGAAAAGGAGAGGGACAGAGGATTTTTCTGATTGGTGCATAGGAACAAATATGTTTGCAAAAAGTGGTGCGATCTGCATGAAAACAGACCAACTTCAATTATTTTCCCTCTAAGTATTTTTCTCCTCAGAAGAAGCTACAATGGTGTTCTGCTAATCAGTGGTAGCCTCATGGTAGGGGCCATCGGCTGGCACACTGCTGCTAACCACTTAAACATTCTCCCTCTCCTGATAGTAACGTTGTACTGTCTTTGACATGGAATGTGCTACTACTAGTTTACCCATTGAATTAATTATAGATTCAGTTAGAAAAAGACAATAAAGTTGATCTCCTACTAAAAAGAATATCTACCAAGAAATCACAATGTAGCCATAGAAATACTACTTGGTATATTGGTACGTTGTGTGTGTATGGGTGTGGGGGGGTGTCTGAATAGCTGTTTTTACAGGACCACAGCATTTGCAAAACGGGATTTGCCGCAGCTCCCTGGGGAGGATAAAGGTTGTTTATAAGATCAGACCGTGGCGGTAATGTGGCGCAATCGTGGCAGTTTCCTAAAAGATCAGGTGATGGCGGCATAAAGGGGGTATGGGGCGGTCTATGCGCTGCCGCAAACTTCCGATTATCTTGGACATAACTTGCTTTTTATTGCGATTGAAGCCGTGATCGTTAAGTTTTTTTTACAAGCAGCTCCAAAAGGTGTCTGTCCCCATCAGTCCCTGTGCAGTCTCTGGAGATCTGAGCTTCAGCTCTAACAGAGAGGCTCACGGAGCGCTGCGGCGCTCCAGTTTGCCATTTCAGCTGATTTTGTTCAAAAAGCAAACCTTATTGCCTGTGTTTACTTTCATTTTCAATAAATTTTTCAGCCGGAGCTCAGCAATAACTCCCCACGTCATCATGACATCTGCCTCTGTTGCACCAAGGCGCATACGACAGACCATTACTGCAATATTACTACCAAGCCAAGTGGAACGAATGCCGCAAAATTTGCGCAACACCATGCCGGCATGGCGAGTTTATAGACATACCATTGCGGTAATGTTACACCAATTTGCTGGCATGGTGTGTCTTGTAAAAAGGGCTTTAGTGTGTGTTTCGGTGTGTGTGTGTGTCTGCTCTGTCTTCTCGATCTCCATTGAGTCATGGTGGATGGCTGCTTATACTGATCCAGGATCCTCTGGAGGTTTCTTCCTGTTAAAAGGGAGTTTTCCTCTCCACTGTTGCTGCATGCTTGCTCAGTATGAGGATTGGTGTAAAGACACTGCCACTAGTCGGTGACTCCTATATAGGAAACATTTTACTGATTGGTGAACTGAACTGTGTTGTAATGTTTACTTTGTGAAGTGCTTGAGACGACTCTTTGTTGTAATTTGGTGTTATATAAATAAACTGAATTGAATGGACTTTGCAAACATTTCAGAAAAAGACAACAGCTATTTTAATTAGCTTTTCTCTAATTATTGTTTTAGCATTCTAGAACAGTTGAATTCACCTTGGACCATTTTCACACATTGTCAGTGGTCTCTAGTGTAAAAGAATGCCTTGTGAGTCAATTTCTGTGGGGAAAAAGCTCTGGTGTTCCTGTTTCAGGATCTAGAAGAGATCCAGAGGAGTGGTGAACTGCTCATGGCAGCATAGATATGAATACGTAGATGCCTCATTGGGTTCTGGAGAGCGTAACAGGGTCGCCGCCATATTGGGTGGGTTCCTCCCTTTCCAAACTCAACTGGAGTCAACCCAGAGTGGGCAACTATGCCCTTTTGTTGTGCAGCCTGTGGTTGCAACAACTGGCGCACCAACAGATCACATGGGATTACTGTTGACTTTTCTAGCCTATCTGTTGGGATTTTATATTATAAACAATTTTAATTTATTTTTAATTATGTTTAGATTTTAATTATCATGCCACACCATATGTCTGACTTTATGAAAAATCATAATAAAATGTGATTATTAGTTTAGACAGATGGCAGCCCGCTGCTAGACCAGCTCCAACAGGCAGTGCCAGTCCACGGGGTGTCTACGAATATGATGTCTGTGGGTGGCAGGATTCTGAGTCTTATTTACTGATATTCTGACATTTCACCTCTGACTGGCTAACAGTGATGCAATTCTACTGCAGGGAGTGCAGAATTATTAGGCAAATGAGTATTTTGTCCACATCATCCTCTTCATGCATGTTGTCTTACTCCAAGCTGTATAGGCTCGAAAGCCTACTACCAATTAAGCATATTAGGTGATGTGCATCTCTGTAATGAGAAGGGGTGTGGTCTAATGACATCAACACCCTATATCAGGTGTGCATAATTATTAGGCAACTTCCTTTCCTTTGGCAAAATGGGTCAAAAGAAGAACTTGACAGGCTCAGAAAAGTCAAAAATAGTGAGATATCTTGCAGAGGGATGCAGCAGTTTTAAAATTGCAACGCTTCTGAAGCGTGATCATCGAACAATCAAGCGTTTCATTCAAAATAGTCAACAGGGTCGCAAGAAGCGTGTGGAAAAACCAAGGCGCAAAATAACTGCCCATGAACTGAGAAAAGTCAAGCGTGCAGCTGCCAAGATGCCACTTGCCACCAGTTTGGCCACATTTCAGAGCTGCAACATCACTGGAGTGCCCAAAGCACAAGGTGTGCAATACTCAGAGACATGGCCAAGGTAAGAAAGGCTGAAAGACGACCACCACTGAACAAGACACACAAGCTGAAACGTCAAGACTGGGCCAAGAAATATCTCAAGACTGATTTTTCTAAGGTTTTATGGACTGATGAAATGAGAGTGAGTCTTGATGGGCCAGATGGATGAGCCCGTGGCTGGATTGGTAAAGGGCAGAGAGCGCCAGTCCGACTCAGACGCCAGCAAGGTGGAGGTGGAGTACTGGTTTGGGCTGGTATCATCAAAGATGAGCTTGTGGGGCCTTTTCGGGTTGAGAATGGAGTCAAGCTCAACTCCCAGTCCTACTGCCAGTTTCTGGAAGACACCTTCTTCAAGCAGTGGTACAGGAAGAAGTCTGCATCCTTCAAGAAAAACATGATTTTCATGCAGGACAATGCTCCATCACACACGTCCAAGTACTCCACAGTGTGGCTGGCAAGAAAGGGTATAAAAGAAGAAAAACTAATGAACCCCAATGAGAACATGTGGTCCATCATCAAATGTGAGATTTACAAGGAGGGAAAACAGTACACCTCTCTGAGCAGTGTCTGGGAGGCTGTGGTTGCTGCTGCACGCAATGTTGATGGTGAACAGATCAAAACACTGACCGAATCCATGGATGGCAGGCTTTTGAGTGTCCTTGCAAAGAAAGGTGGCTATATTGGTCGCTGATTTGTTTTTGTATTGTTTTTGAATGTCAGAAATGTATATTTGGGAATGTGGAGATGTTATATTGGTTTCACTGGTAAAAATAAATAATTGAAATGGGTATATATTTGTTTTTTGTTAAGTTGCCTAATAATTATGCACAGTAATAGTCACCTGCACACACAGATATCCCCCTAAAATAGCTAAAACCACAAACAAACTAAAAACTACTGCCAAAAACATTCAGCTTTGATATTAATGAGTTGTTTGGGTTCATTGAGAACATGGTTGTTGTTCAATAATAAAATTATTCCTCAAAAATACAACTTGCCTAATAATTCTGCACTCCTGTACTGACTCTGTTTGATCTGCAGTGTTGTTTTATCTCCACTAATAACACAAGCCTGTAAGAGTTCTGTCATATGTTGTGGAGTTGCTAATGCTAACAGTTGGCTTCTACTAGCCAAGGCTCTGTTCTCTCCTGGATAAAAAACAGCCTTCCCCGTTACAAACCAAAATGGGCTAGTCAACAAATGCTAATTTGATAATATGACTTGCAATTGACTGGCTTTTCTAATCCAAGTATTTCTCCATCTAGTTTCTATCGGCAGTTAATGCAGGAAAAAGGGGTGTAGACTATTTTCACATTTAGCCTGCATGTTAAACTGAGAGTGACCGATCGCATATCAAAAATATGCATTTCTCAGTTAAGCTGGCCTTTAACAAGAACTATTGACATCTAGACATTTTTTTATGAAAATAGTGAGGAACAGCAACATGCACGTCTTTTTTTGTTTTATTTCTGTACCCATTAATTATTAATGTAGTTATTTTATTGTAAATGTATGTGTTAATTAAAGAACATGATTGAAGATGAATATAATTTATTAAAGGGGAGGAGCAGGTGTCTTGCCTGGGGGGGTGGGGGGTTGGAGGGTGGGGGTGGGGTTTAAGTTGGCCAGCAATTTTCCAGGGGGGGACATGGCTCCCCCTGGCCATCCCTTAAAGCCACCCCTGCTCTTCAGAGAACATTTACACCAGCATTTGCAGAATCCGAGGAAAACACAAAACAATGGGGCCTTCATCCTCCTTCCCTTAGGCTGAAGTTTGAACAGACTTGAAGTCCAGACAACAGCTACCTCATGATGAATAATAATAAATGAATCAGAGATGATGATGTTGACAGTGATGTTAATACTACTAATCCTCCAGCTACAAAACACCTTATTAGAAATTTGTTTTCATCGATGCTGCAGCAGAAACGTTGCTGCTGTATGGGGAGAAAAAAGTCTCACAAGGTCTGCTTGTTTGCGTGTGTGTAGATTTGTGCATGTGTATCTAAATTTTTGCGTTTGTATCTAGATTTGTGTGTCTAACTAAATATGTGTGTGTGTGTATTTAGATTTGTGTGTGCATAACTAAAGATTTGTGTGTGTGTAACTCTTGATTTGTAACTTGTGTTTACAGTTTCATGAGTAACTTCAGCTCCTACACGCACTTCCTGAACGATGACTTTTTTTTATGGTCACACTTATCTCAATTCTGGCTCATGAAAATGTGTGTTGATTACAGGTATGGAAGGAGGTTTGCCCATTTTACAGTAGAGGGACAGGCAACCCTTCGTACCAATGTACCACCGGTATTCAGGATAAAAAGAAAAAGAAAACATGAAAGCAGCACCATGGTCAGTGAAGACCTTACTCCTGCCTGTTTGAAAATAGGTTACCACTTTCAGGGATGGAATGATTCTGAGACGGCAGTAGTCCCACAATTATCAGTTGTTGTATTTAGCTTTTCCAATGTGTTTTGGTTGATTTGTTGATTTTAAAAAGCAGAAAGTTTGATATGTTGTCAACTTTCAATGGTGGTGGTATAATAAGTGTAAATGTCAATCCTCTTTGGATAACTGAAAAAAACAAACTGATACAATTATTTGTTTTCCTCTGAGTCCACAGGACACTGACCATGTGTATTTTAAGACACCTTACAGCTTTCCACCCAGAGAGCAGTTGAATATGAGTGAAGATTATTGCATGACAACAAAATAAAATTATTGTAACTGCTGTGCATGAAGTCATGTTTTTGTGTGTCTTGATTAAGGACAATGACGGCATGGACCACAACGTGGTCTCCACAACCAGAGATGTTGGGATCCTGAGTATAGACGTGTCTCATGACAGGCTTGTGGTAAGGACATGCAAAGGACCAAGAAACAACTGATCTTATTTATTCTGCTTAACCAGAATAATTCTGTTAACCATCTAAATGGTTTTTGATCTAATTTTAGGAAAAGGCTCAGCAAGCTGAAGACCAAAGAAGAGTCAGCAGTGATCTTCTTATATAATTTATCACTCAGGATAAAGGCCTACTGCTACATCTGGAAGTGAGTTTTAAATTTATAATTAAATTTGCACACTGTAACTAATTTCAGTCAAAACATGACTCATGAATTATTCAAGTGAAACATTTTCTGCTAACCTAGTGTTTGGACATTTACTTTGAGCATCCTCTAAAATATCTCTATATTTACAGGCAATCAACACAGGAAAAGTGTCATCCACCTGGGCTACATCAAAGAGGAGGGTGAACATTTTCTTTGAGGAGGATGAGCAGCTGGATAAAGTGATGGGCTTCTTGACAAGCCTGGTTGAAGCACTGAGAACCAGATGTCACAATCAAGTGGCATTCATTATGGATGTGCTTCTGCCAGAGGTACATTCTGAAAATTTTTATGTATCACATGAAAATATTTTGTAGCATTACTGTTGTCAGTCTATAACTCATGGTTAATATATTGTTACCTGCAACATGACAGACTAATGTCTACATGAAAGATGTCCTTTTGTTCACTTCATTACTCAGGCAACCATCCATGCGCCTTCAGCTGTCCATGAATGTTCACTGGACAAAGCCACAGAAATGTACGGCAGTGGGCTGCAGTATGACTGGAGGTATTCTACAAACACAAGAACAGTGCTAATGTCTATATGTATTGTTTTCACATTGTTTATGGCAGCCTCTAGGTGTGAATGTTGTTTTTACTAATTGCTATTTATTTTTGTCTCATTAGTGAGAGGCAGCTGATGTCCTATGCCATGGAAAAAAACACGAACAAGGAGGCAAAACAAAAACTGCTCATATACACGGAGAAACTCAAAAGTTCTGGACTCATCTGAAATTTTGAAGAGGCTGTAGTATTATGTTAACATTTTATTTTTGGAAGGTATTTGTAAGGCCAATAAAAGTTATTGCTGGTTGTTTCATTTGTCTGAACTTTTTTTCTAAAGCAAAACTTTTCTGCTTTTGTGTTTACAGCATATTTTTTAAAGATTAGTGTATGGTCAGTTTACTAGGTTTGTGAATTGTATACTTAATTCAAAATATTTTAGTAATTTCTAAATCAATACATTTTGTGTCAAAGGGCCAGCAATTATTCCTGTTAACAGAACATATGAAATACATATATACACATATAAATATGCCTAAAAATTACACATCAGCAGCTTTTCACTGTAAAGAAGCAATAAAAAAATCATAAATAGTAACATAAATATTAACTACTCACTCGTATGAACTTAGACCCACTGTTAGTGCCTGTAATAACAAATGGTTGAAAGTTAAATGTTGCTGTAGGAGGCGTGCTCCCAAAAATGGGGGCTAGTGGGCTTAAGGGGTTAATGAAAATTATTACCACTAATTACTTTTTCTGATATTTTATTGCATTTAAAATAAACACTTGCATATACATTACTCACCTGCTAACTTAAATAAGCATATGTATGTTGTGCCTATTGTCCGGCAACTGATTATTTGTTTGTGATATCGGTGTTTTATAATCCCACTGGGGATGGGCATAAAGTGTGTATGCAAGAAACAAAAAATATTCATACATTCATATTTAAATTTGGAGTCCTGTCTGTTGTTACATTGTTACTATTTCTGTATAAACGTATTCTTTCAATTGTATTGTTCGCATTGAAAGTTGTTTAATGATATGAATCAAACCCCAATCTCCTGCTGGAGCCTGTGGCGGGGTGCTGCGGACCGGATCCGACCCAGGAATGAGCTCCCCTGCCCCGCTGGGAATTAAAAACACACCGCCATCACCTGCTGGAGCTGACAGCGGGATGCTCCGCCCTCTTGGGAGTTGTCTGCAGCCAGATGCTCTTGCTTTCACTCGTTCACAGGCGGAAAATGGGGTCAAAGGTTAACATCAATTTTCTGTTTTGGTTTAAGTTTTTACTATCTATATGACAATTTACAGATTATTTTTGTTTTGTATGTTAAATATTATCACATCCACACGTTAAATTAAAATTAAATTGTAAAAAAAAAATCTAATATTTACTTGGGCGTGCTATCGGGGTGCAATGACTAATCCAGGGGTAGCTATAGCGCCCCCTAGCGCCGCCACTGCCTAGTTACAAAGGAGTGGCTTCATAAGAAGCATTTCAAGGTCCTGGAGTGGTTTGTAGTCTCCAGATCTCAATCTTATAGAAAATCTTTGGAGGGAGTTAAAAGTCCGTTTTGCCCACCGACGGCCCCAAAACATCACTGCTCTAGCCCTCCCACTGTTTTCATGGGTAACCCCGTGAGGAAAGTTGACCTCTGAGCAGGATTGATGGTTTATCCCTTGAGGTCCACGTGGCAGGGGTGAGGAGTTAACCCTCCCACTTTCCACATGGAGAAATGGGCCAAAATAACAGCAATAGTGTGTGAAATCCTTGTGAAGACTTACAGAAAACATTTGACCTCTATCATTGCCAACAATGGTTGTATAACAAAGTATTAAGATGAACTTTTGTTATTGACCAAATACTTATTTTCCACCATAAGTTGCAAATAAATCCAAAACAAATCAGACAATGTGATTTTATAGTTTTTCTTTTCTCATTTTGTTTCTCGTGGTTGAGATATTCTTGTGATGAAAATTACAGGCCTCTCATCGTTTTGAGTTTGTGAACATGCACAATTAGAGGCAGACTAAACACTTTCCCCCCACTTTATACATAAAAGAAATATAAAAGTTTTAAAAATTGCAATAATAAGACAATATATCCAGGAAAACACAACAGGAATAAATAGTGTTAAATATTAAAAGTAGATCAATTACTTTTCTTACAGAATTGATATATGAATGCTGATTACTTGGTTACCATGACTACAGTGCATTTGAAATTGAGTTCCACCCACTAAAAATGCCATCTTTAATGTTGAATTAAAAATAAATAAGATAAAATATCAATGTCAATAATCATTATAACATTCAAACAAAAAATCTTAATTAACCTATTAATTATGCACACATTTAATTGATCATTATGAAAATATTAAGCAAATTTAGAGTGGCACACATAAAAATTAGACACCTTTCAATGTTTTTTGCTAAATATTTCATATTCGTAAGGAGAACCACTTAGAAAAATATGAGCACACCTCACATGGCTGAGCTGCTCGTTTTGACATATAATTAGTGGGGTACACACAGCCCTTTGAGTTGCATTAACATCCATGGAAGAATAATAAAGGGAGCAGGATGGCCAAGTGGGCGGAGCCTAGAGGTCTTCTTCCTGATGATTGCTATGATGACATATCAAAGGGAGATGACATCATCAGTATCAGTGACAGACACATACACATCAGAACCCTTAAGAAGCCAGTTCAGTTGTATTCTGTTGCTTTAGACTATCACTCAGAAATCAGTTTCTTATCGCTGTTGTGTGATTTAAGAAGCAATACTACCCAGAAAAGCTGTTAGTTTAACTTATCGAGACTAAGGGCTTAAACAAAATGTTCTCAAGAATGGAAATGATGAACTCAACATGGAACTTGAAGAAACAAGAGGATTTTAGACTGGGAAAAACGTATTTCCCTAAGCAACTTGAAAGAGAAGACAGGTATTGTGAAACACAGGTGCCATATTATTGTGGTATAGAAATTGATCCAGTGGGACAGATTGAGATGTCTAGAAACCTGCATCAGAAATGTGTGGAGAATGAGGGAAAATGGAAAAAGGAAACTGATCAACTCAAAGCACAAAATCATGAGTTGAGAATGAGTCTTGACCAGGCCAAGCAGGATAATGAAGTAATGAGAAATCAATTTTTTAGTTTGATGAGCACTTTAGACGGTTATAACAAATGTGTGGATCAAGTGACGACTGAAAGAACCAACATGGTTTTAGAAGTTTATAGCTTGAAAAACGAATATGAATCCGTGGCTGATAAAATTGAGAGGATCATAGCTTCTGCTGATACCAAGCTAGACAAAAATAAAGACCAACTCATCTGTGACTTAAGACGACAGCTGCAGTCAGGTAAGGGTCAATTTGATCAAAAAAATGCCTGGCCCTATCAGGAAACACGACCTGCACTGCAATCAGATACAGTCCAGTTTAGTGGCAATTGTATCAGCGCTTTACAGAATGCAGTTATCGACAGTGAAAATAAAATTAGCAGACTAAATGAGCTACTGAAGACGTATACAAAAGAAATTGAGCTAAATTTACAGGTCAGTAAAGAGCATAGCACAGCTGCGCAAAAAGACAGGGAACTTTCAACTCTCTTTGAACAGGTGGAAACCCTGAAGACAGAACTGGAAACCATGAAAAACAAAGCACGGGAAACAGAGAAGGAGCTAAAACAAGCTAACGTTTCTGCTGAGGAAAAAGATGAATTGGTCAATCAGGTTATGAACAAACTGGGGAAATTTAAAACGGACATTTTTCGTCTGCAGTCAGCCTTCAAAGAGTTTTGTAGGTGGAAAAATCAAATTAGATCTGGCAATGACAAGACAGAGTCCTGGTTCAGCGTAGTCGAGCACCTTGAGATAAGAATTAAGGACCTCGTTGAAGACAGTGAGGACATGACCGTGTTTAAACAAAGGACTGCGTACGCGCCCAAACTCCACAAACCTTTGACGGATTTGAGTCACACGAAAGAGAGGTCTCTAGAAATGGGGTGTGGAATTAAAAACACAACAAAAATAAATGAAGAGAAAATCAAACTGCAGGAATTGAAAAACAAAGAAAGATTGAAAGAGTTGCAGAACTCTGAAGCCACTCTTCATAAAGAGGTATCAGATCTTCAGGACAAGTGTTCGCAGTACGATGAAAAAATTGCAAGCCTTAGAGGAAACATTGAAAAGGTTGAGCGTGAGAAAATTAGTGCTGAGACATTTTCTGAGGAGCTGAAGCAGAAAAATCAAGAACTGCAGGCTTTAGTAAACTCTTTGAAAGACAGATGCCAAAAACTGAAAGAGAAGTATGAAGGCATGCAAGGATCTCACCTGCAGGAAACAAAGAGACAGCAGCTGGAGATCAAACAGCTAACCGACTCCTTAGAGAAAAAAGAATCTGCCATCCAAGAGTGCCAGAACAAACTTGGTCAAACGATGGTGGGACACGAGGAGGTCAAACAGAAACACGAAAAAGAACTGGCACAGCTGGCATCTGACTCAAAGAAAGAAACTAAGAAATACATTGATGAAATATGTCAGTTGAAGGAAAAGATTGAAGAACTTGAAAGCATGACATTTCCAGATTTCAGGCCAGACAATGACATAGCAGAAAAGTTGGAAGAACTGACCGTAGAGCTCCTGATTAGCCAGGAAGCGCAGCGACGCATCCAGGAAGAAAAAGACAAGCTACAGAAGGAATGTGAGGAGCTTAAAGAACAAATCGAGCGACTAAGTGCTGATAACAAGATGTCAGGCTCCAAAGATTCATTATCAAAGACATATTCAGATTGTACATCTCTCAGAGTGAGAAAAATGAGCAAATCATCAATGCCCATCACACCTGGGAAAATTTCTCCCAAAGATCAAGCTAACAAATGGAAAGACTATGAATTCTTGATACCAGATCTTGGATTCACTGATGTGGTCAGAAAAGATGCTCCATGCTCGTCAGGCTCAGATGACAAACTGAGCTTATTTAAAAAGGGAATGACTTCTACATTTGAACGTGAAAAAAAGTTTTCTGAAGAAATTAGTGAAGAACCACAATCAGGATCTGAGAATGAACGTGCAAAAGGTTGTTCTCAAGAACTAAGTGAAGAGCTGAGGTCAGACTTTGATTATGAACTTACAGAAAATATTTCTGAAGAAACAAGTGAAGACACCGATGATGATGATGATGATGATGATGAGTTATCGATTACAGAATCTGATTATGAACATTCAGATAGTTTAATTGATGATGAAACTAGTGAGGAACCATGGTCACCTGAAACTGTAAAACGTATTTCAAAAAAAATTATTGAAGAACCACAGTCAGGCTCTGACAGCGAACGCAAGAAAAGGTTTTCCAAGTGCAAACTTAGTAAAGAACCACAGTCAGGCTCTGACAGCGAACGCAAGAAAAGGTTTTCCAAGTGCAAACTTAGTAAAGAACCACAGTCAGGCTCTGACAGCGAACGCAAGAAAAGGTTTTCCAAATACAAACTCAGTAAAGAACCGCAGCCAAGCTCTAGTGAAGAATCGCAGTCAGGCTCTGACAGCGGACGCAAGAAAAGGTTTTCCAAGTGCAAACTTAGTAAAGAACCACAGTCAGGCTCTGGGGATGAACTTGAAGAAAGTTTTGTAGCTCAAACTTGTTCTGGGGTAAACAAATGCCCGGAAATACCCTTTAAATGGGGGGCTCCACTGACGATGGATACATCTCCAAAAGAGCCTAAAAAAGAAAATAATTATTTAACAGAAAGTAAGTCTTCCACTGATAAATCTGGCAAATTGAACAATAAGAAACCAATGCCGGAAGTTGGCAGTTGTTCTAATGATGTCGTGAGTAAAAAAACACGCTCACCACCACCTCTTAAGCTCCAACTGGGAAAGACTACTCTGCGTCCAGTCAAAGCGAGACCTATTGAGCAAGGGTCAAATGCCACCAAAGTGCTTTCCCCTCTTTCTGGGAAATCTATCCTTCCTCCACTTTCTACAAAACCTACATCTCCTCTTTCTAGGACATCCACGTTACCTACTCTGTCTGAGAGATCCACGCCTTCCCATTCTAGACAACCCACGTCTCCTCCGCTGTCTGGGGAAACCACACCTTCCTATTCTAGAAGGCACACGTCTCCTCCCCTGTTTGAGACACCCATGCCTCCCCATTCTAAAAAATCTACACGTCCTTCTCTTTATAGAAATCCCTAGCCTGTATTGTACGAAACCAAAACCTGCCATTTAAATGGCCGTCGTCGTCTTCCTCCACTTATCCGGGTCCGGGTCGCGGGGGCAGCATTCCAACTAGGGCGCCCCAGACCGTCCTCTCCCCGGCCACCTCCACCAGCTCCTCCGGCAGGACCCCAAGGCGTTCCCGGACCAGATTGGAGATATCCAATCCAATCCAATTTTATTTATATAGCACATTTAAAAACAGCATGTCAGCTGACCAAAGCACTGCACAGAGTCAAACCTAAAAAGCCATTTAAAATACACATACACATTAAACACAGATAAAAGCTGTCATAAAATAGAAACACCTAAAAACAATACAAATGTATAAAACAGCCAATAAAAGAGAAGTCAATAAAAACAGAAGTCAGTAAAACAGAAGAGCCACAGCATAAAAGATCGATCATTGACCAAAAGCCAAATTAAAGAAATGTGTCTTCAGGCTGGATTTAAACTGTGCCAGTGAAGAAGCCTGGCATACCACCAGAGGGAGTGCGTTCCAAAGTCTTGGAGCTGCAAAGGTGAGCGCACGCTCCCCACGAGCTTTATATTTCATTTTAGGGACTATGAGCAGTAGATGATCAGCAGACCTTAGTGACCGGGGGTGGGGGGGGTGGGGGGGGGGGGGTGGGGGGGGGGGGGGTGAGCAGCTCTGACAGGTATAAGGGGGCTAGACCATTCAGGGCTTTGTAAGTAAAAGTTAGAACCTTGTGTTGAATTCGAAATTTCACAGGAATCCAGTGTAGATCCGCCAGAATGGGAGTGATGTGGCAGCGTCTATTAGCATTAGAAAGAAATCTGGCTGCAGCATTCTGGACTTTCTGCAGACGATTTAGGACAGATACATTTACACCAATTAGAACCGAGTTGGAAAAATCGAGTCTGGAAGTGATAAATGCATGAATCACTGATTCTAAGTGGGGCCTCTTAAAGGCCCAATGTGTGATATTTCATCTTATAAGTTATCAAATTTCTTGTATCACATTCTCAAATTTGTTTTTTTTTTTAATGATAATTCAAACAAGCATTTATTCTAAGCATTATTATTAGCTTTATATTTTAATATTTTAGACAAAAGAAGCAGACCGGTGCTCCATAAGGCATGCGCCATCTTAAAATACAGTGACCTTTTAGGGACATACAACATATTAAGCTTCGCATTTGATGTTTGCGTTTTTAAATGATGTAACCTCAAAGAAACAGCAGGAGACAGAAGTGCGCCTTGTAAGCATGCAGTCTGACAAAGTAACTAAGAAGAAGAAGAAACTAGCCACACCGTACTTCTAGCGATGGAGGATCACACATATTCTACAAGCAAACTTGAGAAACGGGATAGTTTGAAAGCACTTGAAAGCGCCGATCTTCTAGACTTTATTGCAGCTCTGCCTCTTCCTCTTGTGCGTGGAACGTTGCGGCTGGTTTGAGCAAATTCGGCTCCTTCATCTTGGGATGCTTGCCCTGCTTCTGTCGCATATCTAACACCTCTGCCTCTCTGTGCGCTGGCACACGTCTGTCCTCTCCCTCTTCCTCTCCCTCTTCCTCGCCCTCTTCCTCTCCCTCGTCCTCTGTCTGTCTTCACTGATGAACCATCGGATGATATCTGACTCTGTTTACGGAGAGAAAACAATTACAGACTACACTACCTTGTATATTTCCAAAATGGCAAATAGAAATATAACATTTCTCAAATAAAATGAACAAAATATTGTCATTTTTTGTAGTCAGAAGTCATCACTAACTAGCTGCCGTTTGCTATTAGCAAACATAACTGACATTAAAAAGTTTTTCTTATTCAAAACCTATTTAGATTAAATTAATAAAATAAGTTAGATGAAAACAACTAACCTGTTCGCTGACTTGAAAGCTGGAATTAGATGATGACATGCTGCCGTTTACAGCAACACGATTTTGTATTGTATTTGTTATATTTGTTAATAAAGTTTTAAATAATGATTAAAAAAACCCTTTTTGATCCTCGGGGGCTCCAATAGCTGCAATACCGACTCTAAACTGCGTGGTGCTAAAGAGTCGGATCTTTTTACTATGATTTCTGTGAATTTCACACACGGGGCCTTTAAGAATGGGCTTTAGTCGGGCAAGGTGACGAAGCTGGAAGAAGCAGGATCGAACAGTGGCATTAACATGTGCACTCATTGATAAGCCAACATCCAGTTTAACCCCAAGGCTGGTCACACATGAATTAAGGTTTAGGGAGGAGAGATCAAAGGCAGCAAAAGTATAAAGATTATGTTTTGGTTTGAATAGAATGGCCTCAGTCTTATTGTCATTACACTTCAGGAAATTGGAAGCTAGCCAGGTTTTAATTTCTGAGAGACAATCTGAGAGCTGGGTAATGGAACTTAGTTAATTTAAAGCCATATAAATTTGACAGTCATCGGCGTATATGTGATAATGTAGGCCGCGTTTAGCAATAATATTTCGTAGTGGCAAAATATAAATAGAAAAGAGGAGTGGACCTAGAATAGAGCCCTGGGGAACTCCCCAGGGGAGTGGGACAAAAGGAGAGGAGCAATCGCCTATGTGGATGCTGAAGCTCCTGTCAGACAGATAGGAGTGAAACCAATTTAGCGCAGTCCCTGTAACTCCAACAAAAGATTTCAGCCTAGTTAACAGAATGTTATGGTCAACTGTATCGAATGCTGCTGATAGGTCTAGCAGTAGCAACAGAACACAGGAACCAGCATCAGTTTCTGTCAGAATGTCATTTAACACATATAAACAGTGTCAAAACTAAAATATCTAAAACGATTGCACTGTTACATAGAGCAAAAGGGTTGCTTGATAATAATGCATTATATTTGTTATATAACTCACTGATCATACCATACCTGAACTACTGCATTGAAATCTGGGGAACAACATATAAAACTTACACAAATTCGATCTACATCTTACAGAAAAAAAGCAATAAGAATAATCACAAGGAGCAACTACAGAGATCCGTCCAATCCATTATTTATTAAATTAAAAACACTAAAATTCTATGATCTGGTGGACTACAATATTTTAAAATTTATGTATAATGCAAACAAAAGGAACGTACCTGCAGGATTAATTAAACGATTTTCAAAAAGACATAGCAAATATGATTTAAAGGGACATGAATTATTTAACATACCTAGACATCGGATACCCGTAAAGGAACATTGTGTCTCCATATATGGAGTTAAACTGTGGAATAAATTGAATACTGAACTCAAGAATGCAAAAACAATATTGACTTTCAAAAAAGAGATAAAAAATAAAACGATTAACTTATATAGATCCGTTATAGATCCGTAAATGTGTGAGGGGAGGGGGGTGGGGGGGATTAAAGGAACAAGATATTAACCTAGTATGTGCTTGTATGTGTATATATGTATGTATGTAGATCTGTAACTTAATGCTTCTTTCTGTGTAAATTGTTTTCTTTTTCTATTTTTTTTTCTCAAATTCATGGGTTGAGATTTTGTCGGCCAACAGGTCCAGGAACTATATTGTTCAATTTCCTTAAGAATCATATGATTATTTCATTTGTATTAATGCTATTTTAGTTAAAAGGGGCAGACAACATAAGTTTTTCTTCTTTCTGTCCCCTTTTTCATTTTGGCTTGCAGCAATTTAGTTCTGATTGTATTTTTATTTTAATGTCAATAAATGAAAATAAAAGATTAAAAAAAAAAACACACGAATATGTGCAGACTCGGTGCTATGATTTGGCCTAAAAGCAGACTGAAAATGGTCGAGTAGTGAATGTTCCAGTAAATGATGTGAGAGTTGAGCATGTACCACTTTTTCATTAACCTTAGATAAAAAAGGAAGTTTGGAGATTGGACGGAAACTTGCATAATCATTTTGATCCAGGCCAGGTTTTTTCAATAGCGGTTGGACGACCGCCTTCTTAAAGGATTCTGGAAACACTCCCGATGACAAACTGGAATTTAAAATAGTCAAAATAAAAGGACCCACTACTGGCAGAGCCCCAAGTAGCAACATTGGGGGGAGAGCATCCAGAGGGGAGACTGAGGGTTTCATGGACTTCATTAATTTATCCAGATCTTGAAGGGAGACAGGATCAAAATCAGAGAATGGAGGAGAACAGAGTGATTCTTTCTGGGTAACAGGTCCCAACAGATTCTGTCTGATAGAACTGATTTTTTCCAGGAAAAAATTCTGAAAATCAGTGCAAAGTGCTATGGTTGGTGTGGAGGGGGCGGTGGATATAACCTCTCCAACGTGTCCTGGGTCGACCCGGGGCCCTCCTGCCGGCAGGACATGCCCGAAACACCTCCCCGGGGAGGCGTCCAGGAGGCATCCTGACCAGATACCCAAACCACCTCAGCTGACTCCTTTTGATCCGGAGGAGCAGCGGTTCTACTCCGAGTCCCTCCCAAATGTACGAGCTCCTCACCCTATCTCTAAGGCTGAGCCCGGCCACCCTACGGAGGAAACTCATTTCAGCCGCTTGTATCCGCGATCTCGCTCTTTCGGTCATTACCCAAAGCTCATGACCATAGGTGAGGATTGGGACGTAGATCGAACGGTAAATCGAGAGCCTGGCTTTCTGGCTCAGCTCCCTCTTCACCACGACAGATCGGCTCAGCGTCCGCATCACTGCAGACGCCGAGCCAATCCGCCTGTCGATCTCCTGATCCCTCCTACCCTCACTCGTGAACAAGACCCCGAGATACTTAAACTCCTTCACTTGAGGTAGGACCTCTCTCCCCTCTTACTAACTGTAAACGGAAGCGTTGCAAAAAAAAAAAAAAATCAATAAAACTTAGGATCTTGTAGGCGTGGTGGTGGGATTTCAGCTGTGGCGGGCCGCCATGGCTACGCCTATGTAAGGGAAACACTGGGATGCCAGCCTAACTGTAATAAATAAGTTTTCTGAAGAAATTAGTGAAGAACCACAATCAGGATCTGAGAATGAACGTGCAAAAGGTTGTTTTCAAGAACTAAGTGAAGAGCTGAAGTCAGACTTTGATTATGAACTTACAAAAAATATTTCTGAACAAACAAGTGAAGACGCTGATAGAAAAGATGAGTCATCGATTACAGGATCTGATTTAATTGATGATGAAACTAGTGAGGAACCATGGTCACCTGAACCTGTAAAACGTGTTTCAAAAAATTTATTGAAGAATCGCAGTCAGGCTCTGGCGGAGAATGCAAAAAAAGGTTTTCCGAGTACGAACTTGGTAAAGATGGCTTAAGTAATGCAGAAAAAGTATATATCATGTTAGATTAGATTAGATTAGATTAGCAGAGAATGTCTCTAGTAGAAGCTAACCATTAGCATTAGCAACTCCACCACACAGCAAAAGATACTCCAGGCTTGTGTTACTTGGAGATAAAAGTCAGTGGTAGAGTTGTGTTGCTGTTATCCAGTCAGAGGGGAGATGTCGAAATATAAGAAATAGATTTGTTTAGATTAGATTAGATCAGATCCTGTTTTATGTGATAGAATAGAATAGAATAGAATATTCTTAGGCCATCTGCCCCTCAATGACATGTTATCCAGGGGTTACTAAGTGAATTATTAAGCATGAATAAACAAAGACTTTATTACCATACCATACCAACTTTATTTCTATAGCACAATTTAAGACACAGCATGAGAGCTGACCAAAGTGCTGAACAGGCAGGATCAGTTAAAACAAAAGTAAAAACAATAAGATAAAACACAACAATAAAAACTATAAAATCATAATATGATAACATTGAGTCACTGTCTAAAAGCCAAGTCATAAAAGTAGGTTTTTAAATGAGATTTTAAAACAGACAGAGGATGCCAGCCTAACTGTAAACGGAAACATCGCAATGAATAAATAAATAAACAAATAAATAAATAAATAAATAAAAAATCAATAAAACTTGGGATCTTGTAGGCGTGGTGGTGGGATTTCAGCCGTGGCGGCCCGCCACGGCTACATCTATGTAAGGGAAATAGTGGGATGCCAGCCTAACTGTAATGGGCAATGAGTTCCAGAGCATGGGGGCAGCATGGGCAAACACACGTTCACCTCATGATTTGTAGGCCATCCGGGGAGTGCAAAGCAGTAGACGGTCAGCTGACCTCAGCATACAAGTAGGTACATCGGGAGTCAGCAGGTCGGATAGATAAAGAGGAGCTAGGTCCTGTAGGGCTTTAAAAACAATCATCAATATCTTAAAACGCACACGAAATGTAATGGGGAGCCAGTGAAGACATTTCAGGACTGGTGTAATATGGCTATGTCGACTTGTGTTTGTTAAAAACCTAGCAGCAGCATTTTGGACAACCTGCAACTGGTTCAGAGCAGAGACAGGAGTTCCAACTAACAATGCATTAGCGTAGTCCAAGTGAGAGGCGATGAAAGCGTGGATGACTGATTCCAAGTGCTTCCTCTTTAAGATCAGTCTTAAACGAGATAGGCAGCGTAACTGATAAAAACAAGACCTCACCACTGAGTTGATCTGAGGAGTCATTGAAAGGTTGGCATCCATTTTTACCCTGAGGCTTATTGCACACTGCTTAGGGTTTAAACCATCAAAAGTGGAATGAGAGCCAGAAGGATTGCGGGTATCAAAGACAATGGACTCAGTCTTTAAATCATTCAGCCTGAGGAAATTGACCACTAGCCAGCCCTTTACGTCTGCCAGACATGCCGCAAGACGAGAGTCCACATTTCCATTTTTAGTGCCACGTATATTTGGCAATTGTCAGCATAGATGTGATAATTAAGACTGTGCCTATTTAGGATTTTGCCCAGTGGTAGGAGATAGAGAAAAGGAGAGGCCCCAGAACAGAGCCCTGAGGCACACCCCAAGGCAGAGGGAGAGAGGAGGAGGAACAATATCCAATCTGAACAGTAACAGATCTGTTGGATAAACAGGAGCGAAACCATTCAAGTGCAATCCCCTTTACCCAACCCAAAACTCAAGACGGCCCAGCAGAATATGGCGGTCCACAGAATCAAAAGCTGCTGAAAGGTCTAGCAAGAGCAGTAATACCCTAGACCCAGAGTTTATTTTGTTACTGTTAACTATTAAATGTCCTTAAGGTTAGGACAGGGGGGTCTGCTTAGTAATGCATGACAAAATGTTAAGCATAAAGTTAAGCAGTTGTTAATGCTTTATGTGATAGTTTTATTATAGCACCAAGTAATGTTAATAAAAGGGAGCCTTATTGTAAAGTGTTACTAGCACTGGTAATGCTACTTTCAGTAATGAGATGAGGTTCGATTCCCTGCAGTGACCTGCTGTTTGTGTTTATGCTGACATGAAAGAGATGATTTGTTGATTAAAATAAAACAAATAAATCATAACAGCTTTGATGCAATCGGTACACTTACCACTCAGCCTGCTAAAGTTTAGAGACAATTCAAAGATGAGAGAAAAAAGCAATTCCCAGCAGATGGATTTAACACAGGAGTTGACGAGTAATAATTACGAAACCATAGACATGAACATGTAGATGATGTCTGTGAGAGTAAGTGCCTGAATAATAATAATAATAATTGTTAGATATTTTAACCAAAAGAAAGCACACATTTTTGTTTTGTATGTTAAATATTATCATATCACACGTTAAATTACAATTAAATTGTAAAAAAAAAAATCTAATATTTACTTGGGGGTGCTATGGGGTGCAATGACTAATCCAGGGGTAGCTATAAAGCCCCCTAGCGCCGCCACTGGCATGTGTATCTGCTAGTGTTGAAGGTGTTTTAGAGAACAATAGGTATGCATGACCACTTCCTTCATAGCACCCTCAATAAAAAGACTGGCTCCTTCATAGCACCTGCAGAAAAAAATTTCTGGAGCCGCCACCACAGCAAACTAATAAAATAATATGGTTCAGAGTCTCCAAAAGCAACACAGCTCATGTTCGCCTTTTGTTTACCTTATGGAGCGGATTAAGTGCTGCCCACAGGCTCGGGGATTTCTTGCATTCCTGAGAAGTCCCTTGGATTTACTTAACACTACACCACCCGTTCGAGACCAAACTCACGCCATCCAGCCCGACCAAATCCCGACCGTGCTGACGCTAATGTGTAAGCACCATTACACTGATAACGAGTTGCAACAGGTGCCATTAATACAGGTAATGCATGGAGAACAAGAAGCCTTCATGAGAGTCAGAATTCTTGCTTGTTTGTAGAAAACCAAAAACTGTTTTTCCACAATAATTTTCAATTAAATTCTGTAAAAATCAGACAATGTGAGTTTTTGTATATTTTTCTCATTTTGTCTCTCATGGTTGAGTTATACCTATGATGAAAATTACAGGCCACTCATCTTTTTAACTGGGAGAACTTGCACAATTGGAAGCTTTTCCCCATTGCTGCTTGCACCAACACCACTAGGTATGTTGTCTTCTTTTAACTTCATATGTTTTTGTCATTATATTATTACTTGTGTTGTTGTTTGCACCAGGGATGTGAAGAAACAGTTTTGACATTAAAGTGGAATTAAATAAATTGGGAAGCAAATTTGATTTTTCTGTGGAAAAATAGAGTATCTCAGGATCCTGTAGTTATAATAGACTTATACAATTTTTAATAATCTAAAATGGTTTATTTAGACATATATGTGTTAATGAGCCATGAAAACATAGTGAAAGGGTTATAACAAATGACTAATAATTTTTGTACTTGTAAACTGATCTGTGTGTACTGCAGTCTCGTCCGTGTGTACCAGGTGATTTGTGTGTGTGTGTTCAATGATTTGTATGTGTGAGAACTGAAGTTACACACACAAATGTAATAAGTTACAAACCAAGAGTTACACGCACACAAACCTTTAGTTACGCACACACAAATCTAGATACACATGCACAAATCTAGACACACACACACAGATCTTTTGAGACCATTTTCTCCCCATACTGCTGCATGAATCCTAATTGCATGCAGAGGTCTCTGTGTGCACGTTTGCCTGAGAGAGGAAGAATGAGAGCCGCTTGAAGCTGAGGGACAAGTACATGCTGATGTCTCAGATTCCCGATTTCAGTCTGCAATGTGTGTGTGTGAATCCTCACAGGGTGTATCCAATACACAGTTAAAATTAGGCTGGGCAGGCCTTATACTGCTGACAGTGCTGGGGTGGCCAAAAAAAGCTCGGGGCACAGGCCAACAGTGGAGGCTCGAGGAAGAGAGGGGAGCAAGCAGGACCACTGCTGAAATGGCCACCAAACGTAAGGAAATGATTTGTGTTGGCTAAAAAGCGAGCAGAATCAGAGGAGTCAGGTAGAGGGGAGGGAAGTTAGTAGGCAGGTGTGAGACAGGACGACGAGTCAAACACAGAGCCTTTCACTCACAAAGAGATAGACTGGAGCTTCTCTGGCTGAATGTGGTGCGTTTGTTTCATGTTTTAAATGAATCAAGGATTAAGATGTGGCTTGTTTTCCCCTTCTAACATTGTTAGACTTAATGTCGGTAAACGAGTGCCTAAAAGCCCAAGTTTGAGTCCAAGTTTGAGCTCATTTATAAATATTCAGTCCAATAAAAGAAGTCTGATAAGTCTGAAAATGTTCAATTATGTCTTTTTTAAATCTAAGGAGCTTGCTCATTTGCATTTTTACATGTTTATTTCCTTTTGTTGGCTGACCCCTGAGATTATCCAGTTGTGTTTGTTTAGATGTGAGACATAATTGTTTAAATCGGAAAATCATTAAGAGATTATGACTTAAAGCCAAGATATTCATCTCAGAGGATCTAATGTAAGACAAACTAATACAAAAAGTCAAACATTCTTATTTATTTGTCAAGAGATTTAAACTGTTTAGTTTTTTAATTCAAGCATTTGGATAATTTTTGTACTGTTTTGTTCCTTTTTCCTGTCTAACATTTGTTTTAATTGTTCATTCAGAGGATGGTTGTTTGTTTGGATGTTTTGTTCCTAAAACTTTCTTGGGTTTATCTTTAAACTAACAATCTGCTTCTCACCGACTCCCCTGGTGTGTTTTCTGGTGTTTTACTGCAGTCATGGATCTGGTTTATTGGAGGAACATGAGGAGGACTGGCGTGGTGTTTACAGGTCTGGTGATTGGTCTGGCCAGCCTCTTCCAGCTGAGCGCCATCACTGTGCTGTCCCACGTCCTCCTGGGCATCATGTGCATCACCTTCCCCGTCTGTCTGTACTACAAGCTGCTGGAGGTGCTGCACTGGAGCTCTGGCTTCCACCCCTTCCAGTGAGTTCACCTCTCTGATGGTTTGAAAGAAAACAGGATCCTCTCTCATCTGCATCCTGGTGGGTCCCCTGTGCTCTGCTCCCAGGTCCTATCTGGACTTTGACAGCTCTCTAACGGATAAGGACACGGTGGTGCTGGTGGAGGAGCTGGTGCTGTTGATGGCATTCGCTGTCACAGAGATCAAACGCCTTCTATTCATTGAAAACATCATCGACTCCATTAAGGTCAGAGCGTGATGATGGACTGATGAGTTTGAACACATGCATAAACTGATTCCTGAACTGATTCCTAAACATGTCTGGCGCCATCTGGTGGTAGAAAATAAGAAAGAGTTTCACACTCATTAGGTTTTTATGTTTTTAAGTAAAAACACATTAAACTCTCATGTTGTGCACAGATGCAATAATTAAAGATACATCATATGAGCACCTTTTTTAAAAAGGTTTTATAGAAAATAAAGGAAACAGCTAAAATAATGTTTATGTTGATCAGCACAAAAACTGGGTTATTTTTATGTAAAGAAGCATCATTTTCACAGCAGAGTCCTCATTTTTGGAGTGATTTTCAACAGAAGTTTTCAGGCAAACCGTTTTGCTCTAAAGCAGCATTTCTGTCCTAAATTACAAAGCAGATTTTATCATAAGGGTTTGTCCTAGGAGTTAATTATAAATGTAAACATCTCAAGCACTTTGCCACATTTGATGGTTAAAACTAGACCACACTGGCCTCATTATTGACAAAAAATACTTCTTCTTTGACTAAATTGGTTAGAGGGCTAAAGAGTCTTATGCAAATTTAGAGGAACACTGATGCAAATTAGCGCACAAATGCAAAAAAAATATTTTGAGAAAAGTGGAAAAAAAAGGAGTAACGAGACCATTAAACAAACAGGAATGCAGGAACTCTAACAAGCACTGTGTGTGTGTGTGTGTGCTATTATTATAAGTCTGTTATTCCTTGGAGATAATCCTGATCTTCGTCTCTTCTCGCCTTCAGTTTGTTTTGCTGCTCTACCTGCTGACTTACGTCGGCATCGAGACCAACGGACTGACTCTGATTATGTCTGGTGAGCTCTGATGTTAAAAACCCTCTGACCCTGTGGCTAAAACACACACGCAACACTTTAGCAACAAAAACACATAAACGTTTCTTCTTGTCTTGCAGCTGTGATTGCTCTTTTCTCCTTTCCATTGTTATACAAAAAACAGCAGGTGAGTTTTGTTGGATTTGTTTTTTCCAGCTAATAAAAACACTTTCTGATTAGTTCAATCTGCTTTTATCCCTCTGCCATCTTGTAGGTGAGGATAAGACGCGCTGTTAGAGCAGTCAGAGCTGTGGAAAAGAAAATGAGATCCATGTAAGTGACCTGCTCTTCCTTTCTTTACTCATAATCTTAAATCAATAAAGGAAGAGATCAAATCTGCATTGCTTGTTTTTCATACCCAGGTTTACGAGTCTGTATGAGTCAGTGAGACCCTCTGCTGCCCCTGAAGCCACCACTAAACCTGCTCCACCTGCCATCAAACAGAAAGCCAAGTCAAAGTAACTCGGCTGCTCGTGCCCTGAAAGGATTTGGGATCCGGAAAACATGTTGGAATGTGTGTGGGGCCGCTGGTGGGGCAGAGCTTTTACATCTCTACTCTGTGATCGTCTATGGGAGCAAGATTTAATTGATCCTGACAGCAGAAACAAAACTGCCATTCACCCAAGCAGAGGCTGGGACTGTGTGTAAGGTGGGAAACGTTATTTACTGAGACGCTCTTGGTCTTCACTCAGTCGTCTTCTGCAAACAGTAAAAACATGTCTGAGAGTAGATTTTACATGATTAATGAAGACTGGATTCATGTTAGAAGCCAGCTGTTCGTGACGATGCAAGGCTGAATGTTGCTGCGACAAAGCATCACTCTAATGTTTGTGATCAACTTCTTAAATGGAACATTTCTTCCACTTTAACTATTTTTCCCACTGAGGAATAAGTTGTCCTGAAGGTGTTCGAATCTAATCAGACTCACTTTTTGGATCTTTTGTTACAAATTACTAAAAAAGTGGAGGAAATGTTGCAGAGTCTGGACTTACTGTTGAATAAATTAAAATTAAGATTTTTTTTTTAAATGAGAATAAACTTTTATTTTACTGCCATCTTCTGTTAAGACGTGCAGTACTCATCACAACCACCGGGAGGTGGTAGAGATCAGCAGGATTAAGCCTATTCTAGCTGTTTCTCTTCATGAACTTCAGCTTCTGCAAGCTTGTTGCTTTATTATCTCCACAGACTAAACATGCTAGTTTTATTTAGTAATTATCAGAATTTTTATATGTAGAAAGCTGCCTGAATGCCAAGAACACAACTAAATAAAAGTCATGCAGGTAAACCAATAAAATCACAAACTGATCTCACGTTTTTTTTAAAACTCAACATAGTGTTAAATCTGACTTAGTGATTTATTTTTGCCTTTTCATTTATTTAACTTATTCTTTGTGTTTTTTCTCAGTAAGAAAAAGAGTTATCTCCAATTTACTGAATTATTTCTTATGAACCAAAGGCACATAAATGACTTCCAGGACATTTCAGTAAATATAACTGATTTGATTTCAAATGCAAATTTGTTTCTAGTTTAATTCTTTCACACATAGGACAAAAAATTTTTTACCCCCCCCCCACCCCCCCACCCCCACTTCCTAAAAATAATAAAAGAATGAAAAAATGTAAGTTTAATTAAACTTGGTGTTTAATTAAATTTGAATTAAGTGTTAGTTACTAAGCTGCGCAGTGACACAGTGGTTACTAGAGCTGTAGCCTTGCAGCAAGGTGGTCCTGGGTTTGCTTCCCAACCTGGGATCTTTCTGCATGGAGTTTGCATGTTCTCCCTGTGCATGCGTGCGTGGGTTCGCTCCGGGTACTCCGGGTTCCTCCCACAGTCCAAAAAAACAAAACAAAAAAAAAAACATGACTGTTAGGTTACTTGGTCTGTCTAAATTGTCCTTAGGTGTGTGTGTGTGTGTGCATGATTGTTTGTCCTGTGTGTCTCTGTGTTGCCCTGCGATGGACTGGCTCTCTATGCAGGGTGTACTCTGCCTGATTGCCCATTGGAGACCCCACCCCCCTGCGACCCTACGTAGACAAAGCGGGTTCAGACAATGGATGTTAGTTACTCAATTTTACCTAAGAAAGAGGTCAATATCACCATGGCAACAATGCCTATTGCTGGAGGTCTAATGAACATCACTTCAACCAAACCACAGTCATTTTAATTGTGTTTAATTTTGTTAATTGCTGTACAAAATTATAATATGTATTGTCATTGAAAGTTTGCATTAATGAGCAAATCCAAAAGTAACAGTTTGTGTTTATTTGTCAAAATAATCCACACAAAATTACACAGAATACCCCACAATAAAAGTCTTTCACAAGGAAACAAGAACTTTATAAAGTGTTTTTTCTTTAAAGTTATTGCTGAAACATTTGGATTACATGAGATGGATGACAGATTGTGTTTTCTGTGACTTCAGCTGCCAAACCTGAGCCACAGCCTCTCTGTTCAGATGAACGTTAAATGGTGCATCAGTACACACGCTTACATGTGTTAATGAGTTTAAACTACACGTACACTTCATATACGGCACAAACATTTCTACTTTATCTCGGTTAGCGATGCTCGGTATCGAGACCTGCTCGGTTTCCTCCAGAATATTCTGAAGACCCCTTTCAATGAGATGTTTCACACACAGTATAGATTCAACTTTTAAAATCTAATTTTGAGAAATAAAAAACTAAACTATGCAATAATGCTTCAAATCATATTGTGTGTGCAATGTTAGTCTTTGTGGCCTTATTGTGAAAAGAAACCATAAAGATTTTCTCCAGAAAAATCTAACAGATCATTTTGTGTTGTACATTTAGTCGTTTTTACATGTATTATGTTGAATATTTTGCCCCCCAATAAAAGTTATTTACTAGAAACATGTAGAAACTCTGTGTGTTTTAGTCTTAAGTGTCTACATTAAGACATAACAGCTAAAGGTCACACAGGTCACTGAGGATGCTCTGCTCGGCCACTAGGGGTCAGCCATGGGAAATGGCTGCAGCATCCCTCAGAAAGACAAACTCAGAGCTACAACAACCGAGTCAAACGTTTCAAACATCAACACAAAATGTTACCTCCAGCTTTTCAAACACCTCGTCATCTTTTTAAGAGTTTCCTGGTATTAGAACGAGCTTTTGTCTCTGGGGGAAAAAAACAGTAAATTTTATGTGTTGATGACCTTGACAAGATGTTTTTATTCAAAAGAAGTAAAAAAATAAATAAATAAATAAAAACCTACCAGCATCAATTCAAACTCTCTGAAATCTTCAAGGATAGCTTCTCTTCTTTCATTACATGGTGACTCAGAACTTCCAAGCTTCAGCGTTTACTTCTTAAAGGTCATCGAGCGCCATTATGGAGCCGTCTGCCTTTACACAGCAGCTCATAATCGCTCCTTTAAAAACTTCTCACCTCGTCCCTTACACTTGCGTTCGAGATTTATTAGCTGTCAATAAGCTCAAGACATGTAAATAGGATTAAGATTATCCTTTAAAAGGTTAGTTCCCTGGATTGCCACATTAAAAACCAGAAGTAGTTTTGTTTTTCTACAGAACAGCCTATTGTTTCCCTGATAAGTTTATAATTTAACAAATCAAAAGAAAACTAATTCTTTACAGATTCACACATATGAATCCAAAGATTTCTCTTCTTTAACATGAGAAGATGAGAGAAGAGAGAGTTTGAATGTTTGGTGAGATTATTTTCTGCTAAAGCACAAACTTCATTATAAGAAAGGTTTATGCTGGGCATGTCTGCAGCGAAGTGCCAAAGGAAATAGTTTGACATTTCAGGAACTGAAGGAGTCGTTCCCACTTTTGTTCCAAGCTACGCCTACATATTTACTAAGTTTCCTATTTCTGTGAGAGCCTGGGAGTCAACTGGCATCAAGAACAGCCTGTTCCCCTCTTCTTCTTTTTTTAAACATGAAATGAAAAGAGATGAAAGTGTAAAGAGCTGCCTGCAAAGAGGGACATCTTCCTCCTCTGCTGCTGCTGCCCGTCCTCCTCTGGATTGATGGCTCAGGGAATCAGGTGACGCCTGTTTGCTCGCCGGCAGGTGATTGGTAGGCTGCGTTCAGGACATCTGTCACACGTAGTGTTCGCGGTGGCTGATGTACACCCGGTCAGTCCCGCTCTGATGACACGCCCAATCCAGACGTGAGCGCTGCTGGGTTGTGGCCCTCGCTGCAGGCGGGTGCTGCTCAAACCTGCGCTCTCCCCTACGGGTCTAAAGATCAGAAAATCAGATGATCATTCGGCTGATGCTTGTTTTAAAATGTCAAAGTGAAGGTTTCCTTCTTTCATTTAAGTGGGAGCTGTAGAAAGAGCTTGAGTCATGCTGAGGACACGTAATTAAATTAAAATCATCCCAAATTTTAAACAAGCAGAGCCATTAAATGTCTCACCACTTCATAAACGCCAATAATGACACCTAACTGCTGTGACTCATCGTGACAAATGCAGTGATTTATTTTCTTTCCTTTGGCTCAGATTTGTTTCCTGAGCTGGTTGTAGCGAGGCAGCGGGGTTTACCTGACACAGCCAGGCCACTTGCGATGCGTGGACTCCCAGAGGAACAGCCGGTGCTCTCTCCGAATAGGGAGGGGGCGGCTTGTGAGTCGGAGGAAGGTCAATTCTTCACAGAGGAGGAAAAACACAAGGCAGCAAGAGGAGATTTAGCTTTGTACATGAAAAAAATCTACACAAAATAGATAATGTGACTGATTAAAGGACTAAATTCTAATCTATAGTGATGTTTTTGGGGATTTAAGGGTAGAAATTAACAAGAAAAAACCCACAGATCCAACAAGAATACTTTTGACGGAAAGGATGAAAGAAGATGCAAGTGATGGAGATGGATGAATGTTTACAGCTCGATTAAAGCTGGTGATTAACAGGAGCTTTATGCTACCAGAGCTTGTTGTTTCCCTGTCAGCAGGTTCTCAGATTATTTATTCCTGAGAGATAAAGGTCACGGACTTCAGTGGATCTGACAGCTGTAACTCTAAAAAGCCCA
Source organism: Nothobranchius furzeri (assembly GCF_043380555.1). Lineage (NCBI taxonomy): Eukaryota > Metazoa > Chordata > Actinopteri > Cyprinodontiformes > Nothobranchiidae > Nothobranchius > Nothobranchius furzeri. Next base: position 48,936,966 of record NC_091750.1, on the reverse strand, counting down.
CCAGATGCAGAAGTCATCCACTCGTTTGCTGAACTGAAACCTAGAAACTGACCTTGGTGATTCCTAAAGAGATGTCACGTCAGGCATCGATTTTTTCCACCACTACGTGTTGCTTAACGCAGCACTCCTCTTTCGTACAAAGATTACAGCTGGTGCCCTCAGTGACCTGCTGTCCTACTCACGTCTGTGTGTGATGAAGGAGAGGAGCGAGGGGCGAGGTGTGAGTCCCTATCCTCACCCCCCACCCAACTCAATCCACAGGGACTTCCAGCCACGGTCACACTTAAGATGCTGAGTTTGTCGTGGCATTGACCACCGACACATGGCTGGTGCAGGGCCCACGGCTATGGAGCACTAAATCATGCTGATCACTGCCATCCTATACATGTCTTTACTTTCCTCTGAGACTTTAAGTCACAAGCTGACGGTTTACAGTTTTCTGCAGAATTCTGCAAAATGTCTATTTCTGATGTTCCTAATCTGTCAGTAACTCTAAATTTGCACAACAGATTTGTGTTAGTCTAGGGGCTCAAGACACAGCGTTTAAATAATTTAGCCTCCAAGTTCTTCTTTTGTTCCAACATTAATGCAGCTGCAGGAACAAACTTAAATACCAGACCCAGGGCTTGCTGCCAAGACAGAAATGATCTTCCACCTCCACCTCAGTGATGCTCTTCACAGGAGCGACCCCCTCCTCTCCAGGTATCGTGTCATTATTTAACCAGCCAAGCATGTTCTGCACAGCATGAATTATTTGTTGGACTTACACTTTGTCGGTGAACGCTGTTGGAGGGGCTTTGCGAGCGGCGACGATCACGATGATGAAGACCACGATGAGGAACAGGGCAAGGACTGCGCCCATCACAGCTCCGACAACGGTGATGGAGTTTGTCCGCTCTGCTTTGGACTGATCTGAGACAAAATGGGGGGAGGGGGGGATGTTCCCAGGTAATCAGAAGCTAGCACAAACACTTTCAAACTCAGTCCCATCTGGACGTGCCAACAAGGACACAAGACATTTTTAAAATGTCTGAACACCGATTGCAAACCTTTCTGTAGAATCAGGCAGTGTCCTGATTTGTACTGAAGCATGTCCACATTTATAGTGTCAGAAAGGTCAAAGGTCACCCCATCAACATGGGAGGTAGGGACAACATGCATGTAAAGCTGCACCAAAACCCACAAAACAAGCTTCATTTACACAAATAGGTCATTTTGCTTTCACTGTTTCCTAAACATGAAATATCAAATGTTTGTACAAACTTACCTCCAGCTTCTTTCGACTTTTTCCTCGTGTTTCTCCTGTTTTAGCACAGCAGATGCTGAGCGTGTGCACAAAGCTGTACCTAAACTACTAAAGACTATGACTCTGTTCTCCATCCATCCAGATTCTTGCTCAGCAGTCCGGTTGTTGGGCGTTTTTCTGCACAGTGTGATGAATTAGCTTTGTTGGACCATATGTCTGCATATGCCGCATCCTGTCCACTGAGGGAGGATTAGGATTATTTGTGATTAAGATGTATTAAACAGAAGCAGAACAACAAGCTTTGGTTAAAGCTTGTGAGAGTGGGGGCGCTGGAATGGAAATGGAGGACAAAGGAGGCAAAATGTGAAGTGGTCAGTTCCACCTGATTTGGCTGCAGATATGGGATTAAATCAATGAAGCCCTGAGGTGAGAATTCTAGATAACGGTTCACTTATGGTGCAGATGAAACAGTTTGGGACTTCTGAAAGCCGTGTCTCATTTAGCCTCTGCACAGGTTGTCCTGGAACAATTAATAATCGTATGATTACCTTTGATGGCGGCTGAATGTCAACAAGGGCCTCTTGAGTTAATTCTGTTAGAAATCTAGTTCATCAAGCTGGCTGCTTTAATGCCTGGTGACAGACATTTACTGGGACCTTCACAAGGAGACAAAAGGACACAGCAACTGCTGCAAACCCACAACACACAATGCTAATTCAGAAGTTCACACTCCAGTCTGTCTAGCTCAAAAATGAGGGTGATTTGACTCATTCGTGTTCAGAAACACTGGATTCATGTTCGGTTTGGATATTTTGTGCCAGTTTTAATCTCAGATTAGTGGCGGATCAGCTGTCCCCAAACTGGGATTTGGCTCCCTTCTGTCCTTTGGAAGACTCTTCCACTTCGGCACTGGGCTGCACACACACCATCAGAGCCCAGCCAGGTGAAGAGCGCGCTTCTGCTCAGCGAGGGGAGGTCAGCAACGCAGACTTATGAATTAAACACGACACACTTTGTGGCCCCAGCAGAAAGCACAAGAGCAAGCACAAACACCCCCAGGGCCATGCATATGTTTGTGCAGAGAGTGGCCGATCAGAGCCAGGCAGCCTTAGGTTCCCGCCTCTTCTGGGGAGTTGATATCAAAGTGTCTCCCTCACACACACTCTTGTCAGCGCTGCACCCCCCCTAGCGCTGACTGAGACGTTCGCTCACTCCTTTGTGTGTTCTGAAAAGTATCCTTGGAAACTGTTGTCGCCGGCGAAAAGCAAATCTCCTGATCTTTTACACAAGTGTTTCAAACAAATTCCAGCTCTGCTGGCCGACATTACGGAGCTGCATTTTATTTTCAGACTGTCCTACTTTAGGTCAGAGTGACAGCTGCTGTGACCACGATGAAATCCACAAAAGACACACGGGTCAGCTCAAATGGACTTTCTTTGTGTCTTTTGAGAATCTAAAGCGCAACCTTAACAATGTCAAGGTCACATTGGACGGTTTTGTCCTCCTAGCCAGAGGAGCTCTCTGTAACGCAGCAGAGTGTAATGGGCCATTTTCACTTCCAGAAGCCAATTCTCTCTTATACTCTGCCTTTCACAGCTGCACGGTTAACCTCTCAGCTCGGTTCAGGCCCGCCGCTTTCCGTGGCCAGGTAGGAAGACAGCCTCCATCAGCAGCTCCAGATGAGCTTGTTGCCATGGGGACAGTCAATGGGCAGGAGAGTGGGGACTTTGGGCCAGTCGGAAACACTCAGCGTTTAATTTTACCAGCTGGTAGACGTCGAGGGGTGGGGGGGTGGCACGAGGGTGGGAGAGTGGTGAAGCGCTGCAGGGGAAAGCGGAGGCCTTGCTGTCTTGAAACGAAACAGACTGGGTCCAGCGAAGAGGGGACAGGAGACACCGGGTCTTCCCATCGGACCACAGCTCAGTGCTACGACTACTAACCGTGTAATGAAGAGTATAAATAAACAGTTTGAATCAGATTGTGATGATAAATAGTAACAATTACACAAAGTGAGAGGTGGTGATGGGGTGAGAAAAAAGAAAAAAGCGCTGGAATGACATCATTTTTAGCGTGCTAAATATGCACGCTGGAATTTGGGGGGGGGGGGGGGGGATGCAGCAGCATGCGTTGGGGAGCTGGAGATGATGTCATTTATAGATGAACAAAGAGGCTGAGACTGAGCAGTCTGAGTAAGAGCACGCAGAAAAAGCTCCAGAGGAATAAAAAGAAACTCACAGGTGCTAAGGTGCTTTATTGAACAACAGCATCTCAAAAGGATTGACAAGATAATGCTCTACCGCTGTCACCGACATAAATATCTCGTTTTTTCTTCTTCAGCTATATTTACAAAAAAAAAAGGACCACAAGGTGCTTTTTATTGACGTGAGACTGAATCATTCAGCCCCTTTAACCGCTCACTTATGGAAACTGAACCCCTGACGGACACGCATGAAGCAGACAGAAGACGCAACTCGTTCAACAGCAAAACTCACTCCAGCTCGAGCTTCGTGGGTGTTTAATGCCTCTAGGTTGACAAATATACTCTGTTATGGCAGAAAAGTGAATATGGCACGAATAATTCCTCCTGGCACAAAGTGGAATTAAATATGCAACAAACAAATCCCAGAGGAAAAACAAGTCTTCACATCAAACAAATGAACAAAAAAATGCCACAATTCTAAGATTCTAAGGCACTATTTGTATTTTTCTACTTAAATACATTTCTCAAGGGTATCGGTGATCTCTGTACAAAATTTAGTACAAAAGAACGTCATTAATCCAGATGCAAGGCTAAGAAACGGGAGCAGAAACAGGTTATTGATTAAAAGAATTTCCGTTTTAGTGCAAAGAAGCAACACAAAAAGGGTTCAGGGTGCTGCGTTTCCTGCTTATTTCCTACAAAAAAACAAATATGAAGAGAGAACCTGAACATTCAGATGGGTTGGGACTAGGACAGCTCTGCCCAGGGCAAAGATGGAAGGAGTACTTTTAGATAACCACTAAATGTAACAACAGATTTGCAGGAACACAGCCCTGGCTGCTCTGCATTTTCGCACCTTTTTAAAACCCCACTACTTTCTCCTTAAGTGTAAGATTTCAGCGCTTTGACACAAAGAAAATTTCACACGTGCACGATTCCAGGATGGCTGCAGAACGCTCAGATAGAAAACTGGCACATTAACACAAAACGTGTTTCTGGAAAAAGACAAATGATTATTTTTTGCAACACGTAAACCATCAGTGCACCTTTTATTCATAGAGCTTAAGCACGTCTACTTTACTGCACAGTTTTTGAAACAATAGAAACCGAAGCTGTGTGTGTGTGTGTGTGTGGGGGGGGGGGGGGGGGGGGGGGGGGTCTTTTCTTCAGTGGCTCTTCAATGAACCTCAAGAAACATCTGCAGCCTTATAGGCTGCACTAAAACTCACAACCAGGTGAATAATTATTTATACACTTCTCATTTCAACAGCTATGCTAGTATGAAATCATCTCTTCTATTCCAGCCTACCCTGTACACAACAGCAATACACTAGCTAGGATCTGTTGTCAGTAATACTTATGTTACACACTAATATCCTAATTCTAAATACAAGTTAAACAAAAATTTGGCATCTGGTAGCAAATATCATAG